>NW_023494804.1:10368266-11576114 GCF_904425465.1 Colossoma macropomum
ATTCACAAGTGAGCGAGCGCATCTGCAGCGCACACAAAAGCCCCATTTCCGTCCTCTTTTTAACTTGCCTTCATCCTCTTTGACCCAACACTTGGATGTGTGTCACACCTATGCTACACAAATGTCCACTCTTTGCAGAAGGGGAGGAGGCGACAGTAAGGAGCGGATTAGGTTAGCCTCGGTGAGCTAATCGGCTAACCATGCAAAAAAACTTTTCTTAAGAAGTTTGTGCATAATGTACATCATAACGTGTGTGAGTAATGATTTGTCTGGCTATAAACTTTGGTTGAGAACCGTGGTGTAATGCCTCGATGATTGTTCTTGTTGGCCGTGTAGCCGTAAGCATGTTAACAAACCAGCTATCGCAGTAAAGTGATGAAGTTGTATCAGCAGTCATGGAGTCATGAACTGAATATTATGGTTTTGAAATGTTATGAATTCTAAAGTAGTTTATTGCTATAGCTTATATACAGCTTTCCAGCTTTTTCACTTTTGAAAGAGAAATGCGTTATCAAGTTCTGCTGCTGAAGTCGATGGCGGTGTTCGCTAAATCCCTCACCCCTGCGAGGGCTCATCTAACACCCTTGGCTTGTGCTACTCTTGACCCTTGGCGCTGGGGATTTGTTGGCGTGGTTTGGGATCACTTGTCCCTTGCAAATCAGTACAAAGTTATACTGACTGATCACCTTGATCCTCTGATGAAACATTTCTATCCTAATGGGATGACAATGCCTCTATCCACAGGGCACAAAAGGTCACAGAATGGTTGAGGATGAAAAATATGTAAATCATATATTATGGCTTTTGAAGACTCCAGATTTCAACCCACTTGAACACCTGTGGGAGATTCTGGAGTGACCTGTTAGACTTCACCACCAACTTTGCTCTTCACCACCATCATCAAAACACCGGCTGAGGGAATATCTTTTGGAAGAATGGTGTTCCAGTCCTCCAGTACAGTTACAGAATCAGAATGTCGAAGATCAATGTCACATTGATGTTGTTCTGATTGTTCTTTTGTTTATACATCCTGTGTCTGATCCACTCAGACCAGCACAACACACACTAACACACCACCACCATGTCAGTGTTACTGCAGTGCTGAGAATGATCCACCACCCAAATAGTACCTGCTCTGTGAGGGTCCAGGGGGGTCCTGACCATTGAAGAACAGGGTAAAAGAGGGCTAACAAAGTATGCAGAGAAACAGATGGACTACAGTCTGTAACTGTAGAACTACAAAGTGCACCTATATAGTAAGTGGAGCTGATAAAATGGACAATGAGAGTAGAAACAAGGAGGTGGTCATAATGTTATGCCTGATCGGTGTACAGACTGTATTTACCAGGGAATCCTACTGTACCTTTCAAATACTAGAGATTTTTCATGATAGGAAGCATTTTGTAAACCTTGAAAAGTTTGAAAGTCAACCACTTTAAACATCTGTGGGGACTTTAGCGAGCACAGTGATATGTCGGAGCGGAGGCGAGTGCCATAAATGCTCTTACTTCACAACTACTTATTTGCCTTGTGAATATTCTCATTCAATGAAGATTATGCATAGAGCAACTCAACTGTAACCCTCAGCTTATTGGTACAGGTTCAATGGGTCTCGAGTGACAACAGAATTTGCATCTGTCTGCATACCAATCAGCACTGTGGAGAGCGTGTTTGTGATACAACTGATTTCTCCATCACTTTGTGGCTGTCTCTTTTAAAAGCCCAATCAAGACTTTCAAATGCCAACCATGATGCCAGCAGCCCAAAGTCAACAGTATTGTCTTTGCTACATGAAGAAACAGTTGGAGTTTTTTCAGTTCATTGAGGCCATAAGATCACGTCTAAAGGAGAAAATACAGATGAGTATGATTCCATTCCCTGGTAGGTATGAAGAGAATCCAACCTGGACAATGCATCATGCACAGATTGTGTCCAAAAGTTTGTAGACACCTGCTCATCCAATGTTTCTTCTGAAATCAAGGGTATTACTAGAGAGTTTGTCGGAGCATTAGTGAGGCCAGGTACTGATGTTGGATGATCCCAAAGGTATTAGATGGAGCTCCATCATTCCAGAGAATGCAGTTCCACTGCTCCACAGGCCACCACAGATACCCCTCTTGGTGACGCGTGGCACTGGGCATGGTGTCCTTAGGCCCAAGTGCGGCCCCAGAGCATCAATGCTCTTCTATGGAGATCATACAAGCCGTCTGCGTGCAATCGAATACCTGTGTCAGCAATGGGTGCACCTTAAAGTAGCACCCTCATCCACTAATTAAGGCTGCCTGGATACTGGACATATAGTGTATGTTGATTTTGTATGCAGCAACTCAGACATAAATGTAACTGACAGAAACCAGACACATAGTCTAATGTAGCATGTGAAAACCATCCTTCCTCCCATGACTTCAGCCAAATCAGCAATTTCACAGGTTTTTGAGCCCGCTTGGCAGCACGCTATTTACAACGTCAAACCATGGTCCCTCTTTTGAATAGCAAGATGAGCCGCGAGCTTTAAGAAAAAAAGAAATTGCATAGTGCAGCATATAGCTAGTCTCGTGAAGTCAGGCATCACGGCTGGCCAGCTGAGAATATGAGTCCACATACGCTTAATAGCCTAGCTATCTGGCCTAAGTATGAGCTTTTAGTAATCAAGTCATGACACCATATATTTTAAACCTAAAGCAGTTCCGAGCTGCACACTGTGGAAGCAAATCTCCTGTGCCTCCCCCCAGTATGATTCATTAGCCTCTTCGCGTTAGTTTCAGGGCACTTCAAGGCTTTGTGGAACAAGAAGATAAGGTTATTCAAATGCGTCTAAAGATTGCGTGTCAGCGCTAGCCAGACAGTCAAAGATGAGTCTACTGAGGCGGCGGTGATTCTAGGTGTGTTTGTGTTGGGGAGGTGGGTGGGGGGATGCAGCACTGCGTGCAGATGCTGCTGTAAATCACGGCAGCCTCCACAGAAAAGTGAAAGTGAATCGAGGCAACACTTGCTAGGATACAGCAGCAACGGCATAAAATAATGTTTTTCAGCATTACAGTAGCAATGCTGCAGCTAGGCTCACAGGTACCATTACTGCAGGTATAAACAAGGACTTGGAGTCCAGAGGGCCGGCATTTGGGAATTGAAAGTCCACACAGTGATGTTTAGGTTTGCCTGCACCTAAATCAAAGCCCATTCCCAGTCCAATGTTTTTTTCTCCTTTTCTGTTTCTGGCAGCAGTATGTCGAAATATTGACTAAGGGACAATTTCTCAAAATACTGTCATAGCATCTCAAAATAATGACTTAGCATCTTAAAATAATGACTTTTTTGGACTTGGTATCTTTAAGAAATTGATGTAGCATTTTAAAATAATTACTTGCCTTCCAAAATATTGACAAAATATTTTGCCAAAAATCACTACCTTGAAGTAATGACTTATGTTTTTGAAATATTGACTTAGTATCTCGAAATTGTGACTAACTTTCTTGAAATATTGACTTAATATATCAAAAAATGACTTATTTTATTGAAATATTAACGTCTCTCAAAATAATGACTTTTTTTCTCAAAAACTTAATAATTCTTTTCTCGAAATGCTGAGTTAGTATTTTAAATGACTTACTTGTTTTCTTGAAATATTGACTTTTCTTGAAGCATTTTACGTTGGTATAAGATGATTTATGCTGGTTTATGCTGGTTTATGCTGGTGTAGTGCAGGTCTGGTTCTGGTTTGGCTGGTCACCCCAGTATGGTAATGCTGGTTGACCAGCACACCAGCATCAAAACGCAAAATATGTTGTAATAGCAGGGATGAGCCCAGACCTCAATGTTCTTACATTTGTTTGGCATTACTTGGAACTTCTAAGACTGAACTTTGGAGGTGTGGAAAAATATCCCTGCAGATTTCTTTAAAAAGCTGAAAGCAGGTCTTCTGAAAAGAATGGAATACATAATAAAGGCAAAGAGTGGACACAGTAAATACTGTAAAATCTGATATTACATATAGTTGCTAAGCCTTTTGTATAATGTTCTGTTAAATATGAGCCTATTTACCTTACCTTGTATTAACATGTGTTTCATGTCTGGATCATTTCTGAACAGACTTTGGCCAGATTCTGTTTACACTTTTCACTAAGATGCATCCCCACTGTGACCACATGAGAATCTATTGTACTTTTCCTGCACAGAAAGTCAAAACATATGTTGTCTCCATTTACTTTTGTTTACTCTTTCCCCTGTTATTATATGAGTGGACAAGCTTGACCCGGACACCTTTTAAACTCGAGCTATGGGAGTTTAAAACACTGCCTCATGTACGTTCATGACATCTGTGAGAGCAAACAGCCAATGAGCTGCTCTGTTCACCAACCGATCAGCACTCAGTAGCAGTAATGCTAGCGTCCTGCTGCCCAAAACCTGTTTGCTGTAGAAAAAAGGAAATATACAGGTGAGTTTTCTTTGCTTTTTTAGTGAAATAAATCCTTCTACTTTCTAAAATTAAAGAAAAGGTCTGGACAAGTGATCAGAAACTATTTTAATATGTCATTTTTAGCCGTTTAGCTCCATATACCCTCATTCATTGAGGACTCGCTCGCGGGTGCCCTCTGGCATTTTGCTGTCATGTTTTTGATATAACGGGGGAAATAGGAAGTGGCCAGGCTCCTCATAAACTGGCTCTGGTTTATTCTCTGACCTGCAAGTCCACGCTCGGATAACAAAAACACACTCCATTTATGAGTTTATTTTGGTCAAGAGCCGTCTCTGACCACCACTGAATGTGGTTTTGAGTGATCCTACCATTGACTGATCACAATGGGGATGTTTACGCCTGGCTTTTCATGCGGTCAAGTGAAAATAACAGGTGCATTTTTTGTTTGACACTGAAAAATTAATAACTTTGGCTGGAAATTTAACAAATTTTGCACAGTACTGTGTACCATGCAGACTTACACTTGGAATGACAAGTACTGGTCTCGTACTTGAGCTACGCTGATAAGAGCATTAATCTCAACAGGAAACACAAAGAAAAATCGGCGAGTTAAGACCGAAGTGTGGAAGGAGTAAAAAAACACCCAGCAGTGCTTCAGCCCTCCAGGAGTGGGAACGGCTTTATGAGATTTAGAATTAAGACAAAAGCCAGAAGACTGTTTCTGTATTATTTAATGCGCATGTATATTTCATTAAATGGCTTCATAATGTAGGAAGAAGGGAGGCCTGACAGAACTGCCCAAGGATGGACAGGAATATGAGGCCCATCAATAATGGAGCGTTATTTGACAGACGGGAGAGGAGCTGGGCAGACAACACATGAGAGAGCAGCGCAGGCAGGGTTGGAGAGGGGTCAACCACTTACCCAGGAGAGCAGGCCAGTCTGCCACAGAGGTCAGCCTCGCACTGCACACACACACTCACACGCTCAAACAGTGTAAACATGCACGGCACATCGGCCACCAGACAATTTTCCCTTTTCACTTTTAGCTGTGTAAACGAGAGCCGCTTGCTGAACTTCTCCTCGGCACTGAAACACATGTAGAGGATTTTGTATTATTTTTTTGGTGGATAAACACATTCCGGCAGTGATTTAAAGGGGAACTCAGCTCATAATTCAGTCGTTGATACACAAACCCAATTTGAATAAGTTGGGACAGCAGGTAAAATGCAAATAAATATACAACGCAGTGATTTTTAATTTGACTTTCATCTGTATTTATATGAAAACAATATAAAGACAAGATATTTAATAGTTTACATTGTGAAGTTCATTGTTTTTGTAAATACATACTCATTCCGAAACTGATTCCTGTAACATGATACAAAAAGTTCAGCCAGGGGCCAATCAGAAACGTTTGGATATAACAGAAGCATCCAGAGAAGGCCAAAAATGTATCAGCAAAAAATCCAACAGTTTAAAAAACAACATTCCTCAGTAAGTAAGTGCAACGATTATAGGCATTTATCGCTCTACACTGTTAGAAATAAAGTTTTTGTGCAGGTACATTTTTCATTCATCAAGGCACAAACAATGTAAATATTCCCTCAAAGGTACAACAGCGGTTTTAAGGTCCAATTATGCACCTTACATAAGTTTTCCCAGGTGAAAAGTACAGATTTGTACCTTTTCATAACTGAATGTTTTAAAACAGAACAATAAAATAAAAAGCCTGGAGACGAGACGGGGTGTGTGGAGTGAATACAACGTAGAAAATATAACTTCAATGGATTACTGAACAGTTATGTTCCCTGACTAAAGGTACTGAGAGGTACCCTTGAGGGTACCATCCCAGTGACAAGGGGGGTACTGCCCCTGTGACAGTTTGGTACCTTTTTCCAGTGTATGATGCTTAATATTATCAAACAACTTAGGGAAACCAGAAATCTCTGCTTTGTGAAAGGGCTAGCATAAAAACCACACAACTGAATGCTCGTGACCTTCGATCCCTCAGATGGCACTACATTAAAAAGCGGAATGCTTCTGTGATGGATATCATCATGTGGGCTCGGGAATACTTTGACACACTGTTGGCAGTGGTGGCCATGAAATTTTTCATTGGGGTGGCCAGATTGGCACACTGAAAATCTTGGGGTGGCACACCAAAACCAAAAGCCATAGCTGAATTTTGAGAGTTCTATTTTGCTGTCGTACATGTAGACTAGTTGAAAACTATAAAAAAAAATGTCAATATGAAAGTTAAGGAGTTCCATACTGATATACTTTATATATTATCTAATGTGCATTAGGGCTGTCAAAAGTGGCCAAAATGATGTTTGATTATTCCTTCTAAAAACACACATGGGTTCAAATCATTCAGATATCTATTTTTGTGCATTATGTTCATAAGAAGGCAAACCAGTACAGCAGGAGTGTTGCATCAGATTCGGTTCCCCCTCAAATTCACATTCCCCTTCATGAATCAAGTCCACAGGAGCCGCATTCACTGAGAAGAAATCAAACTGCAAGTACGGAAAGTAAAAAAGGTTCAAGAAGGACATAAATCTTCACTTTGCTGCCAAAAGCATTATTATAATTGAGGCATAAGACTTTTTCACCCTTTGTTTCCATTGCTTCAGTGCTGTGTGAATGTGCATGCCCACAACCATGCTTTATCAGGGGGAATGTGAATTTGAGGAGGAACTGAATCGGATGGATGAGAGCATATGTCACTTTCCTGTCGTCCAAACTACCAGGCCCCCTTTTGGGTGACAACAAACTGGTCAGCGTGCTGGAACCAAACTGGAATACTAGTGGCACCATGCCTAAAAGCTGCTGTGTTGCATTTTGCTCATCCAGGTCTAAAAAAACAGGTTTATGATTTTCTTTACTGTCCCAAAGAGTGATGGACAGCAAAAGGAGAGATCTGTCATCCACAGAGAGGATGAAAATGTGGGATCTGGCGAGTCGATATGTGTACGTCTGTGCAGACACTTCATATGTAAGGTAAGGATGTTAAAGTCAACAGTTAGAATGTTAAAAGTCAAAGTAGTGAATGTTGATGCTGCATTAAAAAGGGCAGTAGAAAATAGTAAGTAGTAGCAGTAAATAGAACACAGTGAAAAGCCAAGGAAATACCATATTACTGTTAGCCTGTAACAAAACAGGTTCTGATTCTGATTGGTTAGATTTACGAACAGCCATCTGGCTTTCCCTCTGGTTTGTTGATAGGCACGAAGTGAAACAGCCTCGCCTGCCTGTTCCCTGATTTTTATGTCATTAATATTGTCATGATCTAAATTCAAAGTGTAAATGCTGCATTAATGCCATGATAATAAAACTATAGGGAATCAAAATGTAAATATCACACCTACAACTACTGGGTGGGGTCGTTCATCCACTTTGATGGATGCAGACTGAAAGGACACTCAGCAACCCTTATTTCTTTTATGTTTTTGTACATAGTGACGCTGATCCTTGATTGGCAATGACATGACATAATAGTTTGCCTGACTGGCTGTAGGATTTGAGCTCCAAATAGCCATAAATCATAGGATGTTCTTATTTTATGCTATTAAGTTGTCAAAGACCTCAGAATTTGTATTTACCGCCAGTCAAATTACAGAGGCTGCTTTCACCCGAATAGGGATGTGTTTTTGGATGTGTTGCTCTCATCTATGCATTTGGGTGCATATTTTTAAGATGTGCTCTCAGGTTTCTAGTGCTGGAATGGTAGGCTAACTGCAACTTACATATCTTGCATATAACTTTATCTCAAGGTTGCACAGTTTTGCCATCCACTGACCTTAAGTGCTGCTCCGAAGTGTTTCTAAACAGGGATTTTCAGACTCAGACGCTCCGAGTGAAAATCACTCTCTCTGCGGCCGAGTTGAGCTGTGAACTCTCTGCCATCATTATCATGCGGCTGTTGTTGAATTATTTGCTTGTTTAAGCTGGACCTACATTTCATTTTAAATCATAAAAGTGACGTTGTTTGGCCCCTGTCCATCATTTAGTGCGTTCAGTGCAGAAGCCCAGGCCCACGCAAGAACTCACAAAGCTGACAGCCATTTTTTTGCAATCAGATATTAATTTCCACAATCGGATGTCTGTTTCTGTGTACAATTCAATTATACAATCAAATTTAGAAGATTCATTGACAGCCCAAGTACATAATGTAATATATCATATAGGAGCATGTTATGCAGCATATTCTGCAAATGCGACTCACCAGGGAGGCCACTGCGGGGCCACACTGCAAAAAATAATATCTTGTCAAGAAAAATGATCTTAAATGTAGTTGATATATCCATGGACTGGTGACCAGTCCAGGGTGTATCCTGCCTTCCGCCCAATGACAGCTGGGATAGGCTCCAGCACCCCCCACAACCTAGAAGGATAAGCGGTTTAGATGATGTGTGTGTGTGTAGTTGATATATCCAATATTTCTCCTGTTAAGATTGTTGTAAGCTTATTTTAAGATTATTTCCAAACTTATTTCCAAACATTTTTTACTTGTTTTAAATAATTTTATTAAGGGAAATTCTCACTATGTTGGCAAATAATTTTGCTTGTTTTAAGAAATGTGCTTGAAACAAGCTAAACTATCTGCCATATAGTGAGATAATTAACAGGTAACAAATGTCTAGAAATCAGCTGAATAATCTTAAAATAAGTGCATAAACATCTCAAAATAAGAAATATTAGATATATAGACTTGAATTAGGACAATTTACCTTGACAAGTTACTATTTTTTTGCAGTGTAGCAATTGTATCAGGGTGGCTGTTCCTCCCCTTGAAGACATAGACATAGAACAATGTCATATATTTGCATATATTTACAAAAACCAATGGATTTCATAAGATAAAACATGAAGCGTTGTGTTTTGTACTGTTTTCAATTTAAAACAGGTCACACAGAATTCACTAATCACTGTTACGTGTTTTTATGGGCGTTTCACTTACTGTTCCCATCCTTTTTCTGGAATTGGGGTTGTAATTGTGCTGATAATTAAGTGGAAATAAGAGGGATTATTAAAAATAATAGTCTAGTGGTCATAGTCTAGTAGCGTTCAAAACAGCAGCTCCTGTTGTAACATACAGGCAAGGCAGGTTAATATTTCAATCTTTTTGTCATTACTGACTATAACTAAACAAAACAAAACAACAAAGCACAATCTATTCTGGCTTAATTAGAATTTTAAAATCAATAACCTTCCCACGGCCCAAAAAACATCTCACATAATATCAGATTTCACCAATGTATCCAACATCAGCACTGACCTCACTAATGCTCTCGTTGCTGAATGCCATCAAATCCTCACAGCAATGTTCCAACATCTACTGGAAAGCCTTTTAGAAGAGTAGAGGCTGTTAGTGCAGCAAATGGGGACAAACTCCCTATTAAGAGCCTTCATTTCAAAGCAAACCTTGGGCGAGCAGATGCGGGTGCCTACAAACAAAACAACAATTATAAGTCTAGGCTTATGAAGGTTAACTCAATTTTACATACCCGCTGTAAAAAGCTCAATTTTCTATCATCCGCCCTGGCACAGACAAAGCATCTGCCTCTGAGAAAACGATGTAGGTGTTCCGAGGAGTCTGTGATCCATCACACAACGCATCCCACACAAGACCCGTACAAACCCGCCGAGAAAAACTGTTAACTTAGTTCACCCGCAAGAAAACTTGTCAGTACGGAGCTTGAGCGTGACCTCTTTAATGTACAGGTGTTTGATGTTCTTTTTCCTCTTGTCATACAAATTTTCTTCCTGTTCAAAACTGCTTCAAAGGAGGTGCACGGCGTCTTGAAAGGAGCTTCAGCTGTGGGAGGGACTGTGAATACTGATAAACTGTAGGAGAGCTGAGAAAATGGAGATTATAAGGGAAATCTTGTAAGGCTGTGTTACTGCTTGCTGCCATATTCCCTTGGCTGGAAATGCCAGCCTGATTTAGTTAAAAACCCAGGAAAAATTTAATAAGGTACCCGATATAGTATGACCTTGGCATAACGTAGGCCTAGCTGACGTTTTCACTAATAAATAAGTCTCCTCGCTCAAGGCAAGTTGCTCTTTAGATCTCTTTCGGTCTGTTACTTAGAGGCAAGGTAGATGTGCTTATTAGTTAGGTTAAATGGAACAGGTCATTCCGTTTGCACATATTATGGATTAAAATTAGATCAATAAAATAAGCAGGTTCTGAATTTCCAGGAAACTTAGAACATCCAGATTCTATCAGCATCTTTTAAACCCAAGAAAAGATTCAAGATTTACTGAAACAGCTCTTTCTATAACAGGTATTGTTACAAAGCAGCTTTGCAGAAAATCCAGGTGCCCCAAATGAGCAAGCCAGCAGTGACGGTGGTGAGGAAAACCCCTAAGAGCAAGAGGAAGATGCCTTTTGAGGCACCAAGACTCAAAACGGGAACCCATACTCCACTGGATAGCAAAAGAATAATAAGATAGGAGCAATAAAAATAATTTGTTTTGACAATGAATGTAAAATATTGAATATGGAATAAAGAGAAGAAACCAGCCAGTGATTGGCCAAAAGTCTATGATGAAATAGCTCCACTTTGAGTTTGTGCAGGCATCAGTATCATAGACTGATAGATAGAACTTCATCAGGAGGGTGAGTGGGGCATTCAGGTGAGGCTTTCTGCGCAGCAAGAAATGACTGGACATGGTGGTCGAACTGGTCTGGAAGGCACCCAATCATGGCAGACCGGAGAGGAAGGGCAGTTGTTCATGAACATTCAGTCAGTTTGGTGTGACTGAAAACAATAAATAGCGTTAATAGAGTGCAAGCAGTGACTCCAGCAGGCTTAGCTATTACTGCCTACCTAAAAAAGGAGAGCCAGAAGGGTAGCACAGACATGAGGGCTCCCCGAGATGTCAGCACCCCTCCACTCCACTGTCCACAAATCTGAGCGAGTGCGTGAGAGTGACGGGATGACAGCACCAACATTCTCAGTTTAGCATAATGATAATCTTTGTCAATGAGCCCTCAGATCTGCACCTTTTGTCTAACGGGAAAAACTCATTACCAAAGGTTTGACTAAACAAGCAGGTTTTTTTGCCTAGACTTAAAACTGAGACTGAGTCCCGAACACTGATTGGAAGGTTATTTCAAAGCTGTGGGGCTTTGTATGAAAAGGCTTTACCACCTGATGTAGCTTTATCAATTCCAGGTACTAATAGTGAGCCGGCACCTTGGGATCTAAGTAGGCATGTTGGTTCATAAGAAAGAGATAAGATCACTCTGGAACAGAGCCGTAAGGCCATTTAGAGCCTTATATGTTTGGCAAAAATGGCAGACAGTGTAGTGTTGATAAAATAGGACTATATACTGAAACATTCCAGTTCTTTTAAGGACTGTGGCTGCAGCATCAGGGAAACATTCTACACTCTCAGAAGAAAAGGTACTAAACTGTCACTGGGGCAAAGTGACACTGGGGCAGTACCCCTCTTGTCACTGGGGTGGGACCCTCAAGGGTACATCTCAGTACCTTTAGTCAGGGAATGTAATTGTACCATAATCAATTCAAATGAGATTTTCTGAGTTGTACTGACTCCACACACCCCGTCTCGTCTCCAGGCGTTTTATTTTAATGTTCTGTTTTAAAACATGAGGTTATGAAAAGGTACAAATATGTACTTTTAACCTGGGAAAAACATATTTAGGGTACACAACTGGACCTTAAAACCACAGGTGTACCTTTGACGGCACATTTACATTGTTTGTACCTTGACGAATGAAAAATGTACCTGCATAGTACTGTTATTTCTAACAGTGTACCAGCCGTGGTATTGAATTTTGACTTGAATTTTAAGAACATTCCTAAAGAGCTATTCATTTTGTACATTAAACCAATTCAGAACAGTCGAACAGGCAAACCGTCCAGCTGACAGTGGACGTAAACAGAAACTGACCACTGATGAAGGGATAGGAGTTGGTAAAACTGATAGCAAGGGCAAACACAAAGAAAAGACATGTGCTAGGTGCATGTATTCTCAAAGCACGTATCCATGCTTTTTCAACCATAGACCTTAATAGATGACACATTTGAGTTTGTGTGTGCTGTTATGCCGTACAAACTGTATTGTTTTTGCTATGTTGAGGTATTAAAAAGGCATTAAAAGGCATTTCTTTTTTTTTAAATTCCATTTCATACATTCCATTAAAAGTTTCTGTTAGTTCCTGGTGGTGTTCAATAGTCAGTAATGGTGTTTTTGTTTTCCTGATGGGTGAACATCACAGTGTAAAGGATTCTACTGGTTTAACAGGTGTTCCGAGACTAATTTCAGGTGCATTTGATAGTTTCCCAATGGGATCTACAGGAAACGAGTGGTCTCTAATGCTAACCAATGAGGTAATTCCCATTCTAATCAGGTTTTACTAGGGTTTAATAGTCTTTTTCAGCAGGGTTGTCTAACAACCTCATGGCACTCTAGAGTTCAGGGGGTTAAGCATACGGAACTGATGTTTTGGCTAATATTTCTTCCAGTTAGTAAATGCACTCGGTATGTTTTCTGGGTAGAATTTCTGCAATGTGGAAAAAGCAGAACTACCTCAAAGTGCAGCACAAATTGGTAAAGCTATTTGAAGATAACTTGACTACAAAAATGTCACGCATTTGCTCGTCCAGCTAAATTCCCACATCACCTATCGCATCTTTCAAGGGTCAATTGCACTCACCTATTTTGAACCATCTGACCATATTGCAGATGATAGATGAGAAATGGTAAAATGATGCTTAACTGCACCTCGATGGTAGGAGAGGATTTTTTTAGAGCCGGGAGCAAATACGCCCACTGCACTCAACACTCGGAAACATGAAAAGAGTTTGTGCGCACTTCTAATCGCATTGATCTCGCGAGCAGCCGAACAAGACGCATCTAAATCTGATATCACACTGCGTAGAGAACATAATGACTTTTCCTGCCTCGTGATTAAACATATTTCATTTCCATCGTACACAAGCGATGGCAATAAGATAAAGGCCGGATTTGATCAATCTGTGTGGCTGGCCAAAAGTGAAAACAATCAGCTTCTGGTTATTAATTAAGGTCAATGGACCAGAGAGGGCCTGAGATAGATTTCACACTTGGATAATGGCCACTTTGTATCTTCGGAAATGTAATATTGTTTTATCAGGCAATAGACTTTCTAAACATATTTACAGATGCCGCCGAGATATTACACTTAAAGCGTGTGTGGAGTTAAAATATTCAACTTTATGAGCAATTATGCTTATTAAAAGATCAGCAGTAAAAAAGAGAGGAAAATCGGATTTGTGTTGGAAGAAAAGGCTGGATTTTGACACTGCCTGCTGCGCTGCCAGCAAAATGAGATTCAGGCCTTTTCTGCTGGACTGTGTAAAGATCTCAATTAAGATATGTCTGCGTGAACGGCCTCCAACAAAGTGTTAAGCTGCCTTCTGGAGTCTGACAATGATCTGAAGTGATTTAAAATCTCCCAGAGCAATACTTCCAGTTAGCTTCAGCAGTTAGCATATCGTAAAATAGGCCTGAATCCCAAAAGCCCATCTTACAGACCCAAAGTCTTACTCGATCAGCTGTAATGTTTTTACTGAGTCACAGATTTGTGTGCTTTTGTTCGATTCTACAACTTTACAAAGTACTGACTTGGATTTGGAACAAGCAATAAAGGAAGGAGGTGCTGAGTGAACTCTTTAATCAGCCACATTTCACTGGCCTTGTTTATGTGTAGCCTAATCCTTTAAACATGTTGATCAGCCTTCATATAATCCTCTAAATTGTAACAGAGTGATCTGATTGTGCTTAATTGAGCTTAATGAAGTTTCTATCTGATTGAAAGAGGAGGTGTAAACCTTTAAAGCAGTGGTCACCAACCCTGAAGATCTACCTTCTGGCAGAGTCTGATTCTTAACACAATCTGGCACCCCTGCCCCAGCTCATTAACTTCTTCAGAAGTCCTTGATGGGCTGGATCAGATACATTTAGACGCAGGTTGGAACTACAACCCTGTTTCCAAAAAAGGTGGGACACTTTGCAGAATGTAAAGAAAAACAGAATGCAATGTTGTGCAAATAATTTTAACTGTATATTTACTTGAAAATAGTACAAAGACAACATATCATGGGCTCAGGAACACTTCCGAAAACCATTACCTGTGAACACAGTTAATCTCTACATCCACAAATGTAAGTTAAAACTGTACCATGCGAAGAAGAAACCATATATAAACCGATCCAGAAATGCCGCTGCCTTCTCTGGGCCCGAGCTTAAAGTGTTCTGTGGTCTGAAAATTCGAAATTCTTTTTGGAGTCCAGTTTATTATCAGTGCACAGCATGGCTCCATAGTAAAAGAGCCCAGGTGCTAAAATGGCCTGCCTGCAGTTCAGACCTGTCACCCACTGAAAACATATGGTGCATTATGAAACAAAAAATACAACAAAAGAGATCCAAACTGCTGAGCAGCTGAAATCCTATATCAAGCAAGAATGGGAAAACATTTCATTTTCAAAACTACAGCAAGTGGTCTCAATCCCCAAACGCTTACAAAGTGTTGATAAAGAAGTGGTGATGGTGCTGAATATGCTCTTGTCCCAACTTTTTTGAATCATGTTGCTGGCATCAAATTTAAAATGGGCATATATTTTTCAAAAAATAAAATTTCTCAGTTTCAACATTTGATATGTTGTCGTTTTAATATTTTCAATTTAAATGTAGGGTTTACATGATTTGCACATCATTGTATTCTGGTTTTATTTACATTTGGCACAGCACCCCAACTTTTTGGGAAAAGGGGTTGTAAACTCTACAGGAAAAAAAGCCATTATAAAGGTATTTTACCACTCCAAACATATCAGGCAGCACATAAAAAATATATTTTATTCACAACTACTGAAAACGTACAAACTAGCCTTTGTACTTGGACACATATAAACCTTTGTCTTAAATGCTTAAAACGAATGAATTATTTTAATGCACTGAAAATGTATTCACAAATAAGGTATTGTAGAATAACATGTCATATTTATTATTACAAAAAAAATAGACTTGGATGCAAATACACATCATGGCATAAACAGTTAATCAGATTGACAAAAATCTCCTAAATGTATCCACAGTTGCAGTACGTGGGGTTCACATTTGTGGTTCGGTGAAAAATCATCAATGTAATGACGACCTTACACAATATCACCACTAATTGGGAGATTTCATTCACATGGCAATATTGTGTATTGATTAGACCCTCTGTACTAGACAGATGGGTCAAAGGATGCAACTGTTTCTCACTGATTCTCCCTCTCTTTTCTCCTATATCAGCACTTTTGATCTATTGACTGGATTGGGCTATTTTTTTTCCCATCTATTGGGGATTAGTATTTGTGTGCTTGTAGGCGTGTACATGTGTGGGGGGAGTGAGAGAGGATGACAACTCTGCATAATAAGATCAATACAATCAAACATTGCACAGTGTTATACTGTGTAACTGCCGACTCAGCATTTACTGCAAGCGTTAAAAGAACAAATAAGGTGAACCTCCATCGTTTTTACCACCTCTACAAGGTTGTGAGTCACAGATGGATTCTTATTTCTAAAAGTAAAGCCTCTAGCTTTCCCTGTTGCTAATAATTACCCATCACCCCAGTGGTGTACGCATATTTCAGTGTAGAATTTTACTGGTTACATTACTTCCTTTCAAATTCAAGCAATATTATATGCTCAAAAGTCTGTAGACACCAGCTCATCCAACATTTCTTCTGAAATCAAGGGTGTTAATTGGGAGTTCGTTCCCTTTTGCTGCAGTAACAGCCTCTACTCTTCTGGGAAGGCTTTACAGAAGATGTTGGAACATTGCTGTGATTACTGGAGAGCCACAAGAGCATTAGTGAGGTAAGGTACTGGTGTTGGATGATTAGTCTTTCATCACAAAAGCCATTCCAACTTATTCCCAAAGATATTGGATGGAGCTCCATCTCATACAGCCCAATAGTGGCAGGGTTTATATGCCTCTAGCAGGCTCTTGGCGTTGGGCATGGTGATTTCATGGTTTCATCTCCAGTGCATCTCGTTCTATTAGCAGCACTTTTCGTATGGAGATTATACAAGCTGTACATGTACAATTGAACATCTGTACCAGCAATGGCTGTACTGAATTCACTTTTAACAAGGGGTGTCTGGATACATTTGGACAAAAGTATGGTTTGTTGTCACTGTAGTAACAAGTTATTGCATCTATGTGTAAGACTTTACTGAAAGGCCACCTTCATACGCTACATGACAAATAAGTCACACCCATTGTTAACAGGTGTATAAAATCAAGCACATAGCCATGCAATCTCCATAGATGAACAATGGCAATAAAATGGGTTGTACTGAAGAGCTTGGTGACTTTAAATGTGGCACTGTCATAGGATGCCACCTTTGCCACAAACCAGTTTGTGAAAAATCTACCCTGCTAGATCTGCCCTAATCAACTGTAAGTGCTATTATTGTGAAATGGAAGCTTCTACATGCAACAAAATCTCAGCCATGAAGGGGTGATCGCCTACCCCCTGTTGAATCACTCAGTTCCAGACTGCATCTTGAAGCAACGTCAGCACAAGAACTAGGACCGGGAACTTAATGAAATGGGTTTCCATGGCCAACCAGCTGCACACAAGCCTAAGATCACCATGCGCAATGACAAGCATCGACTAGAGTGGTGTAAACCACTGGACTCTGGAGTGATGAATCACGTTTCACTGTCCGGCACTCTGATGAATGAATCTCGGTTTGATGATGCTGGGAGAACACTACGTACCAGAATGCATAGTGCCAACAGTGAAAGTTTGGTGGAGGAGGGATAATGGGCTGTTGTTCAGTGTATGGGCCCCTTAGTTTCATTGAAGGGTAATGTTAATGCTGCAGCAGACAGACGTTTTAGACCATTATATCCAACTTTGTGGCAACAGTTTGCAGAACTATAAATGTTATACAGTAGATTTGCATTTCAGTGCTGCCATAAGTGGCAAAGACATGCTGCCTCACGTGTTGTTGTGTCATATTATCACCAAAAATACACTGAGCTACAAAGTCAGCTGTCATAACTTGCTATGTAATTTCACCCTAGAAAGTGCTGACACAACCTAATGCCAACAAAAATCTGTCACTCGATATAAATTGTCAACTCGAGTCATAAAGATAACTCAAGCAGCATTTATGACAACTAACACTTTTTGCAATAAGTCTTTATAAATGCTTATGTAGGTTTGTGAGTTGGCATTGAGGCTTTTATAGGCTGTCATGTAAGCTTATGAATAAAAGTTACCCATCTTTAAAATGCACATTTAACAGATTGTTGTTATCTATAATTTGTGTAAGTCTAGTTATGAAGACTTATAGTGTATAGAACCCATCAGTGTAGAAGTATTCTGTGTCTAATAGTCGCTTATTGTAAGATTTCCAGGCTGTGACTTGTAATATTTTATTTGAAAGAACCAAAGACTATTCTTTAGCCCATCTCAGTCACACATTAAGATATGCCTATGAACCCACAGACGGTTTGACTCTTTCGAGACTTAGAATTTGCTGAGTTTCAAAATGTCAACACTGGCATCCCTAGCTATTATAAATGAGAGCAATTTACGTTGAACTTTCGAATGCCGTTTTTTTCCCTTTATCTTCCCCGTAAATGTATTCTGACTTGAAATGACCTCTTTGGCTTCCATTGTGAGGTTTGGATTGTAGCAATCATGGCTGTAAGATTGCCGAGCGCATCCTGAAGTGTGTGCCTTTTAACCCACGTGCCACCGTTGATGTGTATAGAGGCCGAACCAGACTAATAATACCAGAACCAAATAATGCTGCACAATACAGGAGAGGAGAAAAATAGAGTGTGTGATTTTAGCCGCTGCTTCAGGGCAGCTTCAGTCCTGTAGAACGCTTTCAAGAGGTAAACTGCTTTAACGTTATTTACAGGGCACATTGAGAGCTGAAGGCTGCCTTAGAAAGTAAATTATGTACACCTTCTCATGGTTGTCGTGTCATGAGTCAAATCTCAGTCGGTTGTTGCGGCTTGATGATTTGCAAAGAATTCTCTGTTATGCTGAGAGACTATCATAAGCATCTCCACAGGGATGTCTTATGGAAATTTTACAGAGTTGATAGATGAATTCTAGGCTTATTAAGGGGTCTCTGGCATTGCCTATGGCTATATTTGAAATAGCATACTGTGTACTGCATGCTGCATAATTGTACTATTATGTACTATATACAACATACATATATACAGTGTATCGCATACTGTACCTATATACTGCATACCCTACCTGTATGTACTGTATAATGCACACCGTACCAGTATATACTCATACCACATATTGTACCACTATATACTGTATACCACATACTGCACCTGTACATACGGCAAACTGCACACTATATGTGTATGTACCGTGTACACACTGCATATACTATTGACCGCACACTTTACCACACTTTAGTATATACTGGATGCTGCATACTGTACCTGTATGTACTGTATAATGCACATATTGTACCAGTATAAACTACATACTGCATACTGCACCTGTATATGTATATATACTGTGCATTTTGCTGTATATACAGGTACAGAATGCAGGTATACATATTGTACACACTATATACCATGCACTGTACTAATATATACTGAATACCAAATAATGTATCTGTATACACTTATACACATTCTGTACAAGTATATATTATATACTGCACACTGTACCAGTACATATTGTACACTGCATACTGTACCAGTATATACTGTATACCACATACTGTACCTGTATACACTTTATACTGAATACTGTACCTGTATATACTTTATACAACACACTGTACCAGTATGTAGTGTATACTGCATGTTGTACATGTTTGTTTTGTACACTGCATACTGTACCAGTATATACTGTGTACCACATAGCGTACCTGTATACACTGTATACTGTGTACTGTATCTGTATACACTTTATACCGCATACTGTACCAGTATATATTGTACATTGAATACTGTAATGGTATATACTGTATACAGCCCACTGTACCAATATATACTGGATATTGCACACTGTAGCAGTATATACTGTATACTGCATACTGTACCAATATGTATGCATGTTTTACTAGTTTATACCATATACTACACCAAGTTATATTGTATATGCTATACTGTATGAATATGTGTCAGAAAAATGTATCCTTACAATACATTTATCAACTTCAAATCATAATAATCTAATATGATTAATAATAAAATCTTACAGATATAAATGTCATATGGATTGAAAGAGTCTGTACAGAATTTCTCTGCTTGTTTCAATTCCCAGTCCATCATGCTTCTGTTACTGCCCATGACGGTGACTTCTGAGGGCTTTTAGAGTGCCTCTGCTTCGAGCTGATGAGATCAACATTAGAGCACTCGTTTTGATCTTTCATGTATGGTGTATGGTGTACAGGTGCCATTTTCCTCCATGACATTTTGATGGCGTGATAGACAGCGGGAATGCCCCGATATTCCTTAATAGGATTTAACACTAAAGGCCAAGCCAAACCAAGGGACAATGAAACCACTGACATTTCTTCTCTCTCCATTTGATCAATAACACCAGCAAAAAAGCAGACATGCTCCAGGAGCAAAATGTTCTCAATCCTCAAAACCACCTTTTTTTCCCTGTTTTGTAAGACCGCTCTCAGTGTAACCACTGAGAAGCCCAGCCTTTCCGTCAGTAACATGGTTCCCCTCTATTGTAGAGTGTCACTGTTGGGAGTTTTGTTTGTTTTGGTGAGTAATGTGCTTTGTTCACCATCATTTTGAACACTGTTTCATGTGTGTTGCCCAGGGTCTACTGCAATAGTGCACGGACTGGTGTTTTGGATGGGCATAACAAAAAATTGGTGTCAGTTACCGGCTGCCTTAAAATGTTGAGTTAACTGAACTACTAATAGTACAGAGGCCTGCTGGTGACATCTGTATAAATAAAACAATGCATGGCCACGATTTAATAAGGCATGAGAACAAGATCCTAATGCGTAGCCACGACTTAGTAAGGTGTGAGAACGAGATAATCACGTTGTGGCTATTACTTAGTAAAGTGTGGGAAGATAGTTAAGCCTTGACCACGGCTTAAGAAGGCATGATCTCGTTCCTACACTTAAGTGGCCATGACATAAGTATCTTGTTCCCATACCTTACCCAGTTGTGGCCATGGCTTAATTTTCTCGTTCCCACACCTTACTAAGTCGTGGCCACAACATAATTATCCCGTTTCTATGCCTTACTAAGTCATGGCCATGACTTAATTATCTTGTTCCCATGCTTTACAAAGTCAGGGCCACAATTTAATTATCTCGTTCCTATGCCTTGCTAAGTCATGGCCACACATTAGTATTCTCGTTACAAGGCCACGCCTGGGTCCGCAAGACTACTTTGAAACAAGCAGTTTAATTTGTGTTCATAAGTGGAAAAGGAGATATTTTATTATGATATGAATTTGATGAAAAGATATGGTTGTATGTACAGTTTTGTGGACAAGCCATCTGTTTGTTTTCCCAGAAAATGCAACCAACTTCTGAACTGAACTTTGGAGATGTGGCTGCAGATTTCTTTAAAAAAAAGAAAGTGAGTTTCCTGAAAAGAATGGAAGCTGTAATAAAGGAAATGCATGGACACGAAAATACTGAAAAAGTTGATATTTCATTTGGTTGCTGAGGCTTCTGTGTAATTCTCTTTTAAATATGCATTTCCTGCTTTTTTGCAGATGCTGAAAAATAAATTATTTGGACCTAATGGCCATAATGACTGGAAATGAAGTCATTCTTCATTCTGAAGACTTTCGCACAGACCTGTAAATATGTGGCTTTTTGTGACATCACAAAAACAGTGAATCCAAAACAGGCTTGCAGCTTGGTTTCCATATTTCTTATGTTTGTCATTTCTTGACATTGGAATAAACAGAAAAGTGCAAACGCTAACCTGTGGATACAGAATAAAATTTTAATATAATTTTTGAACTTGCATAATTATGAAATTGCATTTGCATAATATAGCAAAAATGACTTAATAATTCTCAAATTATCTAAGAGCTTAAGAAAAGAGAAGTGAGGCTAGAGCTAAACAAATTGGGAAAAACATCTACTTGCGATTTTAGTAATCAATATTGTTACTGCGATTTCAATTGTGATTACTTACTGTAAACTGAAGTTCAGGCCTGTTGTTTTGGCCAAGAAGACCAGAACATCCACTTTTTTCTGGTTTAGGCTTGAACACTAAACATACCAGTCTGCCAGTTTGTAGTTGTGATGTCACAGCATAGAGGTGTTTGGTTGCTTCTGATTGGTCTAACTCATCAACATGCAGTTCAAGAGCTCTGATATTAAGTTAATGTTCCCTAACTAAATCAACACCATTAATAATGTAGACTATAATTAAAATTGCAGCTCTTGTGATATAAAACAATCAGTCTTTCAGCCCTGAGGCCAAAACAGAACATGCATTTTAGTGTCAGAGTAAAGCAACAGCCACATGCACAAATTAGCCCTTTGAAAAAGAATAAATGCATCTATATTGATTTTAAGAGAAGGTAAAAGAAACTATATATAGCCTTAGCGACACAAACTCTGGCCTTGATCCATATAGGGTCAATCTCAGCTGGGACCGGTATAGGGTCATTCCAGTGTGGGATAATTGATTTGCGTTGTCTTCCAAGCAGCTCTAGGCGATGGTGCATAGTTGCTAGGTAAGACAGGTACAATCATGGAAGATAATGCTCCTACACTAATGCACATATCAAGCTAGAACCAGCTCTGAGAGCTTCCCTAGGAGGATTCTAGAAGATTAGATAGCCCAACACTGAAGCTAACTCTCAGGCAAACTTTTCTATTAGGTTTCGGACTCCTAATTTGTTTTTCCCCTCACAGTCGTCCCTATGTTAGCGTGCTCTGAACACATTTCATGGCAATGGACCGTAATGGCAAACTATTGTAAATTCTTTTTTTCACTCCACTTTGAAATCTGATGAAAGGCTTGGTCGAATGCACCTATTAAAGCTCACTTCTTTTGTTTCGGCCTAGCCTTCAAAGACAAATGGTCCTGGAGGTAAGACAAGCCGCGCTCTAGCCGCTAGCATTGTCCTCCAACTTGGCAGGGTGTTCCCCAGGCACTAGACGCATGTCATCACGGAGCATTATCCTGGACTGGCGAGACAAACCGGGACAACGTGAATGAATCTGAGACGCCATCCGAACATACAGTACTGTGTAAAAACTCAGGGACCACTTCTTTTGTTTGGTTTCCAGTAAAAATGGTCATCACTTGCATATAAGTGGGGAAAAATACAGAAGTTTGCAAAACTGCAGTTCAAAAAATTGTTCAAAGATGCAGAGAAAATGAAACTCCTAATAACCACCTGCAAGACTTAGTAGGCAGAACATCAGACCATCCCAGAGTCCATGTGAATCGTGAGAAGCAGAAAATGCAACCAGCTTTTAAGACTGAACTTTGGAGGTGTGGAAAAACATCCCTGCAGATTTCTTTGAAAAACTGAAAGCAAGTCTACTGAAAAGAAAATAAGCTGTGATAAAGGTAAATGGTGGGCAGACTAAACACCAAAAAAATGTTATATTGTCTTTAGTTGTTGAAGTAACTAATTTTCTGTTAAATTTGCATTTTTCTGTTAAATTTACGTTTTCTTGAATGAACGTAGAGCAGGTCTGACTTTAGCATTGTACTTAATTGTGTTGGTTAATGTGACCTTACATAAACAGTGAATTCAAGGTTGTTTTGCAGCTTAGTTTTTAAATGTGGACTGTATGGTCTGGAGAACCAAACTAACAATGTTATAATACACTAGCAGTGTTTGTAATGTTTATGGGGTGAGTGACATGGCCAAAATATAAAGTCATGATACTTGAAGACATTTTTAATTTTTGTTATATTGCCCACCGCTAAATGTTTGCATAGTAGGCCTACAGAAAAACACATATTCCAAAAAAGTGGAAATTTGTTTTTCCAGGATTTGGACCCCTTAGAGAGTAACTACACCCCACTATTTTTAGCTAACTCCACACTTGGCTCAACTTTAAAAAATGCTCAAAAATGGGAGGGGCACTTTGGGAGGGCACTGCAGTGATGTTCGGGTTTGTAGGTGGAGCTGCGAAGGAAACTGGTTGGGCTGGGCTGCTACCAAGAAAATATGGACAGTGACAGAATCAAACAGCACTTTTGCAACTTCGAGGTCGTACGAGGCTGAAGATTTTTTCCCTACCAACCCCATCTTCAGGAAGTGTTTCCGATCAGGCAGTGAGTCTTGAGCCTTACCAGTATGAGCCACTGACTCAAGCTGCCGAAGAGTTAATGTAGTGCCAGTAATGATTAGCAGTGAGTGGGAGAGGCGTCCGAATGGTAGAACATTCTCTAAAACCATGACAGCTAGCTTCTAATTATCTGTTCAGCAGGTCCATATTCAATATAACCCAATGTTCTCCCTCACTCTAGGCCCATATGGTTTCATATTTATGAGCACGGCATGAGCAGAGCCATCTCTCTACATGGCTCTGGGCACGAGTAGTGCGTCATCAGGGTGCGGTAACGTTGGGTTGACATCGTACTTTGGTACAAAGACACGTCATCCGCGCCTATAGCCGAGTTGAAACAGAGGGGCCCTGTAGAGGCGGAACAGACCACAATAAAAATGATATTTTTACAGTTTGGAAAGATGTGTTCACATTTCACGCAAGTGTAGTTACTCTAATACTTTCAGGCATGGCTGTTATGTTGTCAACTTTATGTGTCCCATTTTGTGCAATCCACATGCTCCCGTCACGACGCTCGACATCAACGTTTATGTATTGGGGTGCAATTTGGTTTGACAAGTGGTGGCACCAATGTTGAAATGCAGTATGATGACCACAAAAAAGTTTGAGATTTCATGCATTAAACTAGTTAAATAAAGCATTATGAAGTTACCTTATTCATACAACAGCTAATGTTTTATATGTCAATAAAATACAAAAACAAACAGTAGGTAGTGAAGTTGTTAGGCTACCTGCTGCACTAAACACTGCTGCACACTAACGCACTCACTCACACAGTCACCCTCTGTTTTAGCTCCTAAAGACAATGGAGGAGATTTCATGGAAAGTATTATAAGTAATATAAGCGATGTACTTTTGGAAATCCATCTTCTACCCCACAAAAAAATCTCACATAATGCCAACATTTGGGGGGAACATATCCCCTCCACCCCCCCGAATTCACTCTGTGCTCGAATGCTCATGTGAGTATTTTAATTTTGGCGTCCACATGTGGGCGAATAGATTGCTGTTGGTGTGTTTTTGAAAACAGAAGGGGAAATGCGTTTCAAGCATTAGAAATCATGCGGATGGTATTAGTATACTGTCAGACCTCCGTCTTAAAGAACAGGCACTGATGTGCGGTGCTGCACTGTGTGGCTTGGTTTAAGCATGTCGTTAATGGCTCCTCTTTGTATTCAGCCATGCTGAAACATTTGGTTTTTGTGCCAGACTGGCCTGTGGTTTGGTCAAAGTGTTCTTTGAAGAAAGACAATGATTACCAACAAGATTTTATGGTTTAAACCCCTGAATACACACAAGCTGTTTCCTGTGATGCATTACAAACAGTTAACGTCAGAACTGGAGACAGGCTTATCAGTGGTAGATTCTTTTAATGAATGTTGAAGCAGTCTTCGCAATCTGTGCACAGACATTTCCCATTGCCTCAGACGTCTGTCTGTTCAGAGGGTGACTCAGGCCGATCACTGAACATTCCCTTTTGAGCCAGATGGACACTAAAGGCACTATGCAAATATTAAAAACTTTGGCACCAGAAAATTGGAACTATGCTTTTTCTGTTGGCCTTTGGTTTAGTTAAGAAGGTTCCAGCTTTATGGCTTTTGATACCTGTAATAGACTGACGCCAACAGGACCTAATAGTACTGAAAGACATTCTCCTCTGTCTTTGATAAACTTGCTGTTAAAGCCAAAGAAAATTTTGTGAGTTTTTTACTCTTCTTTAGTCAATTCTTTACTTTTCAGGTGAGAAGAAAATCCCCAAGCACTATTACACCACTGCAACAGTCTTGCAATACCTTAGCAACCACCCAGGACTTCCATAGCAATGGCTTAGTAGCATATTAGCAACTGCCTGGGATAAGATTGGAATGGCCAGGCAACATCTTAGCAACTACCTAGGACTCCATAGCAATGGCCTAGCAACATCTTATTAATCACCTAGGATTCCATAGCAATGGCCTAGCAACACCTTAGCAGCCACCTGGGACACAATTACAATGGCTGAGCAACACCTTAGCAACCACGTGCTATTTCATAGCGGCGGCTTTGTCAAGCTAGCAAAGTTTGTTCACAAACCTTTCCCTTCTAGTTACTAGTTCAAATTTAATTATCACGTGTAAATTGAATTACTGAAGACAAATATGAAATAAAAGCTAAAACAGATTTGCCATAATAATTAATTGCAGCGTGTCAATTTAATTTTTGAATGATGTGGAGAAAAAAAATCACGTTAAACTTCATGTTCAGAAAAATTGTTATCTCACATCTTTTTCCTTTGTTTATTTTTGCTGCATCTTTTGTTTTTCTTTGACACATCTTATCCCTCTTCCTCAGCCAAACAAAGCCTCTCTTGGCTTGTATGACCTCTTTTACATGTGGATTTAGATTGCATCTCACTTAGGACACCTATCAAAACACTTAGGACACCTATCAAAATACTTAATACAGCGTTAAAAATACACTGGTACACTAATGACCACAATGGCAACCCTATGAATAGGTCTTATTTCCTGTGCCACAGATTTTGCTTGTTGTAATGCTATTGGTGCAGAGTTTTATAAATCTAGCACACTGTCTTCTGCCTCTTAATTCTTGCAATGCATTGAGTAAAATGGCTTAATATTTGGTGAAAAAATAAGGTTGAATGTTACTGGCCCCTCTAACGGAAGAACAAGCCCCAAGCCTGCCAATCCCGCCCCACCCCTACCTGCACCAATCGTAATGGTCTAGAACCACCACTGACCAAAGGCAGAATTAGCCACCATGCTAACATTAACTTAAAAAAGACATCCAGTCCATCCTAACGACGTGACCTTGCCAAACAAACATAATTTGAAATTGATTTCACAAATAACTGAGTTGTGAACACTGATCAGTTTCTGTCCTCTTGCCTCAATGTCTCATCCTGCATTCAGAGAATTCGAGCCACCAGAGGCAGAGAACTTTATTAGTCACAGTAGGGGCTCTGGAAGACCTCTAACCCACATTTAACTTCTTGAAATTGAGTCCCAGCTGAGACATTAGCACATCTGAAAGCGAAATCGCGCCAAAGCACCAATCTGGAGTTTAATTAGATGCTCTAACACATCCTCAAGGCCTCGGAATTGTGGAACAATCACATTTCTATGAAAAAGAGGCTTTTAACTTGCCTTTGTGCTCCGAGTTGACATCTTTCTTTGGGCAAATGTCTGTTCCTTCAGCTCTGGAGGGGTGAACAAAAAGTGTCTGTAAGCTAGCATGAAATGTCAGCGTGTTGTCGTGGGGAGCAGCCTGGCGCAGCTGAGATTTCCCAAAATGTGTAACCCAGGAGGAGTACAGCAAGCTCACAGCAGGACATCTGCATCCAGAAACTCTGATGCGTTCCGGCGCAAAGGCGCAGCTGAGGCGCTAAATAAGCTAGCACACCTGCACCCCCATTGTGGCCTGCTTTTGGGAACAGAAGAGATGGATTGTCTGTAACTGTATACGAGCGGAGAGTGGAGACTGGTGGAGTTCTACACTGATACAGTTCAATGTGTGGTTCAATCAATCTGCCATAGAAATGCAATTATTTTTACTGCATCACATCTCAGATTCTTTATAATGATGGGACTGGACTGAAAAGGGCAGGAGCAATGCAGTCACTTCTAAGACTTTTAAATGTCACCAGATGGATATCTCAATAAACACAGTAATTTAAAAAAACTATCCAACCAGAATACTAAAAAATGCACAAAGTTGATTTCTGCCTCTAAAACGAAACAGACAAGAAATGCTTATTGAAAACCTGCGGAGCGAATCCCGTGGATGCAAGCAGCCAACCTTGTCTGCTGGAAATGTATCTCATGTTGCTAAAAATGTCTCGTGTTGCTATCTTCTCTGTTTGTGCTTCAGTTCATATTTCATTTTGGATTTAGGATAAGGTCTAAGACGTTACTGTGGAACTCAAGGGTGATCTGAAATAGTGTTTGTGAGCATTAGTGAAAGCCTGTGTGTATTTATGGCAAACCTGTGTTAATCACAATGAATCAAAATTAACAAAGATTTGCAGTTACAATTAATTGAGTGTAAAGAAATGCGCAAACTGGAGAAAGGCTGTCTTGCTCTGTCAGTAAAGCATATGGAGCATAATGTCAACAATCTTCCTTACACTTTACACGTTTCCTTCCAAAGCCCCATGTCTTATAATTTCAAGGCAACTTACTGTTCTCCATTTCCTTCTTATTATTCTATGGTCAAAAATGCGCAATGCTTCTCCTCCTACAGCTTTCAAGCTAGAAAATCAAAGCTTTGCAGCACCATAGAGCCTTTACCTGAATAGGTTGCTTGTGATTTTTTAACTGATTCAATCTATGGTGTTTATGTGGCGTTCATTCAAACAAATTATTTTCCCAAGGGAAGGAACGGGAGAATGCCTATCAACACCATAGCAACCACCTGGGACACCGTAGCAATGGCCTAGCAACAACTTAGTAACCACGTGGGACAGCATAGCAATGGCCTAGCAATACCTTAGCAACCACCAAGATAACATACCACTAGCAGAAGACAGAGACTCTCTTTATTTGTCCCCTAGTGACAAGCCATAACTGGACATATAAATATCAAGATGACAACGGACAAACATTATAAATAAAATATAACAAACAAGAAAATAAATTCATTCATGTAGATTAAATACATAAATGCATTCACTAAAATATTTAATATGTTATACAGTTAAGTTGAAGTGCAGTATTCATGTGCAGCTTGCTTGCAATATTCCTATTCACATACCTCACAACACCTTGGCAACCAATTGGGATAGCATAGGAATGGCCTAGCAACACCTTAGCAGCCACCTGGATAGCATAGCAATGACCCTACAATACCTTAGAACCACCTAGATAGCACAGCAATGGCCTAGCAACACCATACCAGCCACGTGCATAGCACGGCAACAACCTCACAACACCTCAGCCACAAATTGGGATAGCATAGCAATGGCCTAGTAACACCGTAGGAACCACCAGGGATAGCATAGCAATGACCTCGCAATACCATAGCAGCCACCTGGATAGCACAGCAATGACCTCACAACATCTTGGCAACCAATTGGGATAGCATAGGAATGGCCTAGGAACACCTTAGCAGCCACCTGGATAGCATAGCATGGACCTTACAATACATTAGAACCACCTAGATAGCATAGCAATGGCCTAGCAACACCATAGCAACCACCTGCATAGCACGGCAACAACCTCACAACACCTCAGCAACAAATTGGGATAGCATAGCAATGGCCTAGTAACACTGTAGGAACCGCCAGGGATAGCACAGCAATGACACACAACACCTTAGCAACCACCTGGATAGCATAGCAATGGCCTTGCAACACTAAGCAACCGCCTGGATAGCAAAGCAATGGCATAGCAACAGCTTGGCAACCACCTGGGATAGCATAGCAACCACCTGGGATAGCATAGCAAAGGCATAGCAACATCTTTGCAACCACCTGGATGGTAAAGCAATGACCTCACAGCACCTTAGCAACCACCTGGGACAACGCAGCAAGCAACTAGAAAATAAATGTATTGATTTCGGTTAAATAAGTTAAAAAAAATAAATAAATAGTAGAGCAGAAATACAAAATTACAAAAATAATGGATTCAAAATGGACGTATGGACTGATGAGTGACTGAACATTTTTGAAACTGTAACAATGTTTACATCCATACTACATTAAAATCGTATGTTTTCCATAATACAGGGCCTTTAAGTCATGGCCATGTTTCAACACCACACGCTTGTGGCAACGGAAGCTCTGATTCTCACAACGGCAGAAGAAAAGATAACCACAGCAGGCCGGCATCTCGCAGTGACATTAACACAGACTGAAATGGACTCATTGAGTAATGCGATGTGCACCATGGACGCGAGCTCAGCCGAGTAACAGTCTGGAGCCGGAGCAGATTGTCATAGCCTATAAATGAAGCCATAAACAGTGATTTTCAGTGATGGTGGGAGTGAATGTACTGCTGAGGGCATTTCAACGAGACGGGAGTCCATTCATGCCAGTCTCAACCAAGAGTTTGTTAGAATTATGTTAGTGTTGCCCACCTCGTTAGCAGAGGCTGGAGGAAGAAATACAGAAGTAAACAAATAGACAAATGAATAAATCTAGAAATAAATAAAATATTAATTTATTTATTGAGGTATTTTTGCTCACATTTCTACATGTATATACGAATTCACATATTTATGCATTTATAACCCCCTTTTGTTTATTAATTAATTTATTTATGGTTTTATTTCTTATATATTTATATATTTTGCCTTTGTAACACTCATTTATTTATTTATTTATTTATTTATTTATTTTCATTTTTTTAATGTGTGGCCTTCTGCCTGATGGCCACTGGGATAGGCTCCAGCATCCCCCGCAACCCTGAAGGAAAAGTGGCATGGATAAAGTGTGTGTGTGTGTGTGTGTGTGTGTGTGTGTGTGTGTGTATTTATTTCTATTTTTAATTATTTCTTTATTTATTTATTATCTTGGCATACTTCGTCCTCATACACAACTTTCATTACGAATCAGCACAGTCATATTTGTGGGCACTGTGGAGAAATGTCTCGTTAGCCTTACTGTGCGCCTGCTGTGAAGTACTGTGATGTAAAGGAGGTAGACATGTAATACTAAGCTAGCTATTAGTTATTATAGCATGTCCAAGGTATTTAGTGTTTTCAAGAAATGCTGTTGACATATTTATTCTAGGTTAATTATTCTACAGCATTTATTTGCTGGGTTATTAGCTGCATTCCAATCACTCTAGTAGGTCCCTGCAAAATGTACTGCGGTTAAAACACTCAATACTGAAGGGGGCGATAGAGGACAAATCTGTTATTCCAACAGCCTCAACTGCTAAATGTGGACAGTAGGGGAGAGTGAGCGGCTTTACCTCTTCTGTTGGAATGGAAAGGCGATAATATATCATATTTTTGATGTTTCTGTAAGCCTGCTTGTCTGCTCAGCAGTTGAGAAGGACACTGGCGGTACCAGACCGCTTGGGCAGGCTTGGCTGTCGTTATAGCACCCCTTGCTGTAATGCTCAGAAAACGCCCTGGAGAACACTCTCTTTATGTACAGCATGGCTGTGGCCAACAACAGCTGGGTAATAAAGCACTATGAATTGTGCAAATGCTGCATCTCTTTGAATAGCAATGAACGCAACATTTTATTCCTACAATTAAAGTGAACCGCTAGCTACAAACAGTGGTGTAAGAAACCTTCAAAAGCACCATTAACAAACTTAAAAAAGCTTAAGTATCCTCCCTGCTGAAAAACCCAGCACAGACTAGTATGTATTCCAAGGCTACTCAGTACCAGAGCTCTCTACTGAGTCACTAAGAAACTGCTACAAGGTAAAATATTTGCTAATATGTCTGTCACAAGCTTCAAGTAAAACATGGAAACTTTTTTAAAAGCTTCAAAACGTCTGTGTTTAATCTAGAAAGGCGAAAAAATTGTTACTGTTCTAGGGTCACTACACTTGTATGCTTACTTCAGTTTGTTTCAGATCTATTCACAGACCAAATTAGTCAGTCTGTCTCATAATCCAGCCATAAACATTCAGTAAGCGTCATAGTAATTTGTGCCTTAGGTTCTGGCATCTTATATGATGTAGATTATGACGTTAGCGATCTTGGCAAGTGAGATGCCCTTTCTTGTCAGCACGATTTTGCAAGGCCTCAGCTGAGAAGCTTTGTGTCCCTTGAAACTGTTTCAAGGTGTGCTGACAAACACCCTTTTTATAAAAACGGATAAAAATCTGACTGGCTGAGCTGCGCTCACAGCCATTATATGATGCTCAACATACACACAGGCTGCTATCTACATCCAGGCTGAAACTCAAACGGCTCCCTCCCTTCTATATAGTGCACTAGTTGAGTTCTGAAATTCTGGCTACACCCAGATTCATTGTTTGTCCTATATAGAATTGTGCACACATGGCTGAATCCTAAATGGCTATTTGTTAGACATATTATGCACTGTTCAGGTACAGCAGACAGTTTTCAGTTCCTACATAGGAATTAAATGCAGTGTGATTAGGAGAGTGTTGTGTTCCTAGGAACGTAGCTCTAATGCCTAGAGGCATCAGAGGATCTTTATCTGGGCCTGCATTTACAGCTCGAATTAAAGGCCAAGCTCTAATAGTCACAGTTTGCCACTGAGTGTTGGTAATATACAGCAAGTTCAGTGGGGATAGGGTGCCTTCAGCTATGTTACAGTAGCTAATGGTATAGGCTACAACATTAATTTCTCTAGCAAGCTTAAAACAGCTGAAGGCAATTGCACTCTGTGTAGCCTATCAATCCCATTTTTTGACTAAAAACTAAAAAGTCTGTTTTATCTCTGCACGGCCGTCTTTGTGTAGCGGTTGCACTGTTTTCACAGCAGGGGGTTCTCGTCTCTCTCCTTTCCCCGAATTGCTCACTAGCAGCTCAACACAGAGCCACGACACTCAGAGAGACAACAGTGTGCTGGTTAATCTGACAACAGAGTTACAGAGAAATATGTTAATGAAAAATGAAAAAAGGAGTCCAGAGGAATGGCCACTAGGGGTCATGCAGAAGAAGGTTAAGCAGAAGAGATGTCAGAATTTGAATTTACATTTTTGCCATTGTTTGGTGACTTCAGCCATCTGACAGGAGCGAGTTTAGGCTACAGCGTTAACTAGCCAGCAAAGGTTCAGCTGAAGCTGATGAAATTTCTGTTTAGCCTTTCAGTCAGATGTTCATCTTTAAAAAGTAAAAAGACGATATCCCAACTGTGCAAACTTTTTTTTTACACATACAAATTAAATATGATTTGGCTCCCTAGTGGCGCAACCATCTAAGCGTTGGCCCTATCATCAGGAGATTGCGAGTTCAATAGCTGGTGATGCTGCAGCCATGTGTGGCCAGGAGTCCAAGAAAACATAATTGGCCTCGCTCTCTGGGTGGGCAGGCTGGCCTCCGCTTCTCCCCCCCTCACTCAGTGCAATGCTAGTCAGTGTAGGTGTCTGTTAGCTGACGTAACAGAACTGGCGGTTGGTGCTTTCCTCCAAGTGCGTTCGGCTGTCTGGTGACGTTCGCCCTCCTAGCACTGTTGTGCGGTTATCATGTAATTGGGGGAGTCCTAACTAGTGGGTGGAATTAGATACAACTAAATTGGGGGGGGGGATAAATAAATAAATATGATTTATAATTAATAACACACCCTAAATTAGGATATTTAGAAAATAAAATCTTCTCCTTAACTTCAATGGGATTTTTCTGCAAAGCTTTTCCAGCCTCACAAGAACAGTTATTCATGACTGCGTTGTGGGCGGAGCATGGATAGGTCAGTTATGTCTCACTCATAGCTCAAGTAAAGAATTTCTGTTGGAAGTGCAAAGTTGAAACTTTCACCTGGTACCTTATGGTTCTAACCATTTTTTACAGTAGCCATCTAATTTCTGCGTTTTGTTGATGTCCCTCAAGTTGTACATTACACTTTTTTCCTTCAACAACATTGATGGAATATATTAAGAAGGAAATGGAAACTGGAAGAGAGCTGCATTTCAGTCTCCATTGGTGGCAAGTAGCATTTACAAAAGTGTTTTATCATGTTTAACCCATTACACTCCAGCTTTTTTAAACAAAGCCTTATTATTCAGTAACTAAAGGGACTTCAACGCAAACTAATGGAGCTATTCTTATGTCATAGAAGGGTGTAATACAACTGTGAGCCTGCTGGCATGCCCATGGCTTGTTAAGGGGTTAAATACTATTTTTAATGTAGCAGTTACACAATTTTTGATGTCAAGAAAGCTGCAGCTGTGCTGTGCATTTCATCTCATTTATCCATTCTCATTCCTCTTATTTTGCCCTCTCATTGCTTGCTAGCAGCTCAACACAGAGTCACAGAAAGCCAGCAGTTAATCTGATATGAGTTATAAGACTTTTTTTTATTATATTAACTAAAAATATCAGAGTCAATTTCCATTCCACATAAGGAACGGCCACTAGTGGGTCTACAGAAAGAAGTTAAGGAGAAGAGATATTGCATCATTATTTCCTTTTTGGCATTGAAAGAAAGAAGATGGCTGGAAGCGCAGAATGGAACCTGCCCAAACAGCAAGGAAATGGAATCCATTGCATAAGTAACTATATAATCAATGATGTGATTGAATCAAATGTATGGAAAAATGGCAGTAACAACTCTATATTTGCATGCGTTAAACCTCTGTGGAGGACTCAGAGACCCATTTCGAACCACAATGCATCTCCAGCGGAGGTCGTGCTGAAGATCGAGAGTGAGTTCCAGAGTAATGATGCAGATATGCGTGGCGGCCTGGAGCCACCGATAGTAAATGAGGCCCATTTAGGCTGCATTGTTTTCCCATCGCTGGGCCTACATCTTCCACACATTCGGCTTTATTCTTATTCTCTAATTTAAAAAGCACTTCAGGATGACACAGTTTACATACAGGAGGCTCCGGCTTTCCAGACTCAATCCTCTCCAGTTGATAATGGAAAGAAAAATGAACTTAGGCTAAAGGCGTCTGGGAGATCTTTCACAGTCTGGTGAAGGTTCTGCCTTGTGTTCTTCTATTCCTAAGGGATGGATGCTTCGAAATTGCTGGGGATTTTTTTTTCCCTGCCTGGTGGTAGAATTGGTAGAATTTATGCCGGTGCCACTCATGCAAACGGTCACTATCTCCTTGAACTAGGTTCATGTGAAGTTCAGCGACTGTGGCGTTGTTAACTTTTTCTACATTATGCATATCTTATGGGCTATTATGGGCGATCCAGGGTGGAAAAGCGGATTTTCCCAATGGCCACTATGAGTGGAGTGATGGCAATTATAACACTGTGTTTTTTAAAACTCACCTCTTAACTCCACGATTGTGCGGCTAAGCTTCTGCCTGCCGCTGATAATGCCTTGCTGGAGAAATGGCAGCGGACTGTTTTTGAGTTGGCAGCTGCCAGGCTGTGAAGCTATGGCGCAGCCCAGCTTGCCAAAAAGCGCTGCTTCTCTGCACACTTCCCCAACCCCGACAAAACACAAAACATGGCTGGGAAGGCGTTCAAAGTAGCCCAGGAATAAGTAAGGGGGCTATATTAGCATAAGACAGGCATTCACAGGAAGGCAAAGAGAGACAGAGAGATATCTCTGCTTGACTGCCGGCTCTTGGCGTAGGCCAAACAGATCTCCCGGTGGGAGTTTTACCACTTAACACATTGCTAGAAAAAAACCTTCGTCACGAGGGCTTGCGAAAAAGTTGTGAGTGGGGTAAGAATGACGCTTTTGTAAATGTAAATGATTGCCATTGAACTGGCTTTGATGTGACCCACTCTCTTCATTCAAGCTGTTTGCCTACAGTGTTTTGGTGACTGTAATTATTCCGAGGGGTGCATGTAGGTTGCGCGATTTATGTTTCAGCCTCACGCTTGGGAGCGAAACAACGAACCACTGCGCAAATCCAATTACCGCAAATGAAAAGGCAATCCGAGTTCATATTTGCAATCATCAACACTCACTTTTTTTTCCTTTCTGCAAAGGACAACATCTCTATGCTCTTTGAAGTGCGCTTCTCATTTGTTTATTGTTTGTTATCCCGAACTGAACAAATGCTTCATTTCCATCTGTATGGAACCGCGTCTGCGCTAATCCTGCTCACCGTTCTTAGAACTTAATTCGAAAATCCTCTCCACTTAATTGTTTTTCGGCATTGTGCGCATACGTTTGGTGCACGAGGGCTCGGGCTTGTGCACAAAGGCGTGGCGGTCACGACTTGGTGGCTAAAGTTGTTGGAATTAGCGATAATTGCTAAAGAAGGCCAGAATGTTGTATTTATTCATGGAGCTACGCATTAATGATCAGCTGCTCCTGCTAAATTGCGCTTGAGCCTCTTAAATAAACGGGCAATTTTGCCTCGGCTGCTGTGGGACACGCTCCTGGCAACTGTGATTAACACTGACGTCTAATTAAAAGCGAAATAATGCGTCTCAGGCTCAGGCCTGGTAAAGAAGGTCTATAGGTGCTTCCAAAGAAGCCAGCAGCCGAGATTGCTTCCAGTTAGGGATGTGAACCTGTCACCTTGATTATGAAATGATTCAATACACACATCTCACCACAATTCTATAGCATATTCACAATAAAATGTGATTGTGGGAAATTTATGAACCATTCTACCAAATTAGCTCAAACTATGGTCTCAAAAAATATGAAAAAAACAAGTATTTAGACCTTAGATATTTACAAGAATTATGTTATCAAAATCATTACGTAACATTAAAAATCGTCACTACCGAAACACTTATTTCCTGCAATTAAGTAAACCTTTTTGTGTTTTAATGAAAATATTATGATTTTATGTGTACAACTGTTCACATTGTGTTTGCTAGTCATATACTGGCTGTGTTTTTGAGTTCTGCTCAAAATGAGCTAAAACTGTCACTACCGAAACATTTGGTAAAGCTTCGATAGTGGTATGATTGTTTTTGTAGTGACAAAATGGAATGTTCCATCATTTGTTTCAATAAAATAATCAAAATTGAGGTCAAAGTAATTTCAGTCTAATGTCCAAGTCAGTTAAAAGTCTGACATGGGTTGTAAATCCTGACTCTGAACCAATCAAGTACAATGATCCATACAGTCTGTTGATTCATGTCTGAAGAATTCATGTACGACTGAATGCTTTACAGTTCATAGTGAGCCAAGAAAGATCGCATATATGTTAGTAGAAATAAATCAGAATAATGCATTTGATATAAGTAATACAGTAAGTGCTAATTGTTCCTTAAAACAACTCTAAATAATGTGTGCACTGCAAAAATTAGTATCTAGTCAGGTAAAAGTATCTTAAATCTAGACGATATATCCAATATTTCTCCTGTTAAGATTGTTGTAAGCTTATTTTAAGATTATTTAACTTGTTTCCAAACCTTTTTTACTTGTTTTAAGTCATTTTATTAAGTAAAATGATCTCATTATATTGGCAAATAATTTTGCTTGTTTTAAGAAATGTGCTTGAAACAAGCTAAATTATCTGCCAGTATAATGAGATCATTTTACTTAATAAAATGACTTATAACAGGTAAAAATGTCTAGAAGTAAGCCAAATAATCTTAAAATAAGTGCATAACATCTCGAAATTAGAAATATTGGATATATTGACTAGAATTAAGATAATTTCACTTGACAAGATACTATTTTTCGGAGCAACAGTGGCATTTCTTGCTCCAAGAATGATGATGGCATTGTTCCTAGGAGAACATTTCAGTGATTTTATCATGAAATCTTGTTCTCAGATTAAACAACAGGGGCGGTGCCTGTATTTTGTTTGTTTTTGTTTTTTACAGGGGCGTGCTGAAACATTTAAAGGGGGTGCTTTACCTATGGCTGTTGTGAGGGGTCATTGACCCTTACTCTAGCTACACGCTAAAATCAGCACAAAGAAGATTCAATATGAAGTTTCAGTAGTCACGAGTAGGCCTCGCCGTCACCCACGTTTCATCAGGACTTCACCAGCCAACATTTGCTCTTCCAAATGAAATGTGCTGCATTTTAGCGATGCACAAAGCACTCGCACTTCCATGAGAGAAGCGATTTGCTTTACAGTGATGAAAAAGAGTTAATCCACTCTTTACACAGCTGTGCTTGCAGGCACCAGTGCTTTGATGGAGTTGTGCTGTATGTTGGCGGTACAGTGGCTACGACAAACAGAAAATTCCGCCACCGCCCACAGCAACGGCCCGCAGACTGCAAAAGTAACTAGAACATTCCATCAATAGTTCAATTTTCCCAACTTTTGCTGTCGACCCCAGCAGTGAAATAAACTGCATGTTGATTTTTTGTGGAGTCATGGATGCCAAAGGTCTCACTGTTGAATTATAGACAAACCCAGTATTACACAGCTAAAATACAGAGCATCCTTCTGTCTTTTTCCACCTTAAATGAACAGTATACGCTGCTAAATCTCTCCTCTGATATTGATCCATTTTCACCAGTACTGCGATCCCTATGCTAATGTTTGCTTGGCTTCATGGCACCATGGGTCACGTACTGTTATGAGGTGTGAAATGACTTTTTTTTCAAGTTAAATGCAGAATTGGTTTTATGTAATGATACATTTACATGTAGGGTTTCAGTATGTACCTCCAGTGCCTCCAGTCCTACACTGCATGTTTTTTTTTTCTTTCCAGAAATACAACTGTGGTGGTGATGTGATAACAAGGTGGTTGCCAAGGTACCATCACTGTGTTGTGATGGTCTTTGCAGTTGAAAAGTCAACCACAGGCTACAGTGTTATGACCACATTTGTGGGCACTGAAACAGTACTGTAACACATGAAGAAGCCTGCTGTCTAAAAACCTATTCAAGCTGGATTCATTTTACCATAGGAGGTCTGGTAATGCAATCTATGTGTGATTTAACTTGTTGGTATGAGATGAAAGACCTGTGGAATTTCCCCAAACAGCTCTGATTCAAACAATATCACGCAAACATTTAGGTCAGCATTACTCGACAGGTGCCACACTTCCGAACAATAACAATATGTTGTGCAGCTAAATGTTCAATATTGTGCTGAAAACAAGAACAAAACAAAAAATGTGACACTGAGTGAAGAAGAATTAATGTCTCTTTTCATTGTGGGGTGATGTCTGTTATAAACAACAGTTCCAGCTGATGGTGCATATGGTCATAGCATATGGGAGAAAATTGTTGTGGGTTTCAGTAGGCTTGTTATGAACTTGATGATTAAGGGATTGGGTCAAATTAAACCCCATTTTAGCTGTTAGCCTTGTCTTCAGGTCGCAAAAAAAGACATTTTCTATTACCTGGATTTATTACCACATTACTGTGATGTCAATTTGAACTGGACTACTATTACTGAAGAAGCACCAATTTCTGTGAATTACCGAAGGAATTATTACTTAGCAGACATGTAAAAACTACAGACATGGCAGATTAGTACTCTATTTAAATCATGGATCTCATCAGTAATCACTCAAATTACAGCAGCTCCCCAAGTAAAACTAATCTAGCTTGAATAGGGATTAATAGTGCCACCAGTTGCTTACCTTCACGGTTTAGTTGTGAACTTTTACGTTGTCTTTTGGAAGTGATCCATGTTTAAACAACTATGGTGTTTAAACAGGTTAATAATCCATGTATAATCCATCAATAATAAGCATTAAACCATGGTGACAATCTCACGAGAGTGTAGTAAATATATATTTGGGGACTGATTGGGTGTCAGTTTAATGTTTTGATTAAGAGAAGGCTATAACAGGTCTGATCCTGTATCAGCAGTCCACTCAGTGAATCTGTATGTACCTAGATACACAGAATACCTGTGTGTATGCATATCTTGTGGTGGTGGAAAAGATTTATGAACTAGTAGACTAATTACATTTATATAATTTGTATGACAAGGCCAATGAACATTTTTCAGAGGGTGCTAAGGGGGCTAACGGGGCTGTTAACGAGTGCCTGCCGTACTCCTAGGTATTACAAATTATTTGTTAAAAACCTGCTGCTTACCACATCAAGATCAAAATCTATGTCTATAAAGCTGATAGACATCATCTTTTGAGACCCCACATATTTTATAAATGGAGGTATTTCATGGCCCCATACGGCCCAGTGCTTGGACCCCTATGATTGCCACTTGTAATGTGATTTGCAGGCTGTTGTTAATCTCCCACAGCAATGATGACTGTCCGCAAAAATAAATGATTTCTACATCAACCTAAGCAGAAGCTTGCTAAGAATCCTAACATACACACTACCTTTTTTAGGACACTATTAAAGAAAAAATTGAACATGCAAAAATGACTCAAAACATCTCTGCTGGCAGGACTCTCCTTTCTCTCCCTTCCTAAATATCTTCAAATTTGCATTATTTTACAGAAACAGCATTTTCAACATTCAAAATACTCAAATGCACTGTAAGGCTATGAGTTTGCATGCATGACAATTACTTTCATGTCATCGATTTTCGTTGCACGAATGGTAAAGTAGACCATGTTAAAGATATAGTTCAGCAAAAAGTCAGATTTACTTTTTTTTCATTTACTCCAAACACAGTTGATCAGCCAAGACCAATTCTGCTGCTTGGCAAACAGTGTTATCAAATACTGGAAGTTTCAAGCCTACGTACTAGAAAATGTTAATATGAAATGTTTAAGTAGTTTTCCATTAAATAACAGACGTGAATTATATTCACAAAGAGGAGAAAGAATCAACAAAGAATCTTGTCCAGACACTCACAATATATATATATAAAAAACATATCGCTGTTGTCGAAAGAAAATCTTGTATCTCTATTTTTGACATTTTTCAGTCTTTGAATTAATTTGGAAATGCCTGTTACAAAAACAAGCCAAATTGACTGGTTCCATTGCCTTACATTAAAGGTTAAGTAGGTTTTTTCCTTCTCCTGTAAAGTTTTCATTTTGGAGATACGAGGTTTTCTTCCGACAACAGTGAAATTACAGTAAGAATTAAGAATATGGAGCAGATGTAGAGCATGAAATAAGAAGCTTGGAGTATTTCTTTAGGGAGGAGGAGGCTCTTAGTAGTTTCCTAATAATTAATAAAACAACAAAGGGGAAACACTACGCTAGATGTCTTAAAATGAGCACATACTTTATTGGATTTTATTATAATCAACATAATATTATTAAAATCAATGAATTTGAATTGCCACGTTTAGAACAACACATCAATGCATTTTTACATCTCTGGTTTCAGGCTACTCCAGGAGATCTCTTTCATGGAGCTCTTTCATAGTATTCGAACACTTAAAAGCCTCGGTGACTTCTTTCATCACTTCCTGACAGTCAAATTGTCACTTACACTAAAAAAGTCTCTCCCTACCTTCTTGTCTCATCAGCGTTTCATCAGTGTCCTTCCAGCATTTCTCTCCGATTCTGTCCTTTTTTTCTGTTATTGGCCTTTTGTTCTCGCATTCCCACTTCTCCGTCTCAGCCAAGATCAAACCTGCACAGAAAAAAACAGCAGCACTGCAAGAAGTCGCACAGAATTAGTGCGTACAGTGTTGAATTAAGTGTTCAGCAGGGTGTGGTTTAACCCAGCATGGTGTACAATGAAGTCCAATGAAACACTGTAAGGGGTAATACTGGACTGAAGTGAGTGGTTCAAGTGAAACACTGATAAGTTTTTAATGAATAGTTCTCTATAGAGTGCTCTTACTTGGAAGGTAGATGGAGTACAATATTTATTTCTTTAATATATCATTACGATATTAAATTAATCATAGACTTTTTAAATATTTCCATCCAATAAGCAGACAAAAGCCATATATTAGTGAGGCACCAAAGCTGCTACCAACACCAAAGACATACATATTGTGGTTTTCTGCCACTAGCTGCGCATTGGGTGTTTTGGGGTTATGCAAACAAGGCTCAAGGAAGAACTAGTTGCATGTTTAGGTTGTTGTTCTTTAGTTTAAGGATGTGTTACTGGGGTTATTTTGTATCTGGGTATGTGGGTTGGTGGGTGTTTCATGTCCTGGGAGTGGGTACACCAGTGGCATTAAGTCTTTGGTTAGTGGTAACTCCCCCACCCTTCTCCAGCTGACTCTTCTTCCAAGCGTCGCTACAATATTCATTATTCCCACAATTTCCGAGAACCATGAAACACTGCAGGATCGCAGAGTCTATACGGGAACAGTGCGCTTGAGCTTTTGGGACCACCTGCTCATATGGTACAGCGTTAGTTCAAACCGTAGGAAATGTAAGGCAGAATGTTGAGAAAGTCAAATTCAAAAGTCTTAAGAACTAACAAGGCACACTTGGAAACACATGAAGAGCAAAACCAGAAACAAACAAGCAACAGGTGTTGAGGATAACGAGGGGCAGAGCTGGAATGTTCAAAGGAGATCCAGGAAGGGGATCCCATGACAAAGCTACAGAACCTTGAATTCCACCTAAAACAGCCAGCTCAAAAAGCTAGTTCATTCATGAACAACGTATCACTAATTCCAGCATCTTCCACTTGGCTAGCAAAGATAGCTAGCTATCACTGTGCTAATGTTAATTTAATGAGTTAGTTTGCTAGCTGCACTTGCTAGCTAGTGTAGATTTTAGCTAATGTTATCCGGCTGTTAGTTGTTAGCTAGTTTTTGCTAAGAGTTGTGCTAAGTCGAAGTCATTAAAAAACTAGCAACTACCTGTAATTAATAGTCTAGTCTCAGTTTAGCACAGCTAGCACTGACTTAGTATTCCCATGTGGAAAAAATATATGAACATACATTTTGTATATTTTGTCAAATACATTGCAATCCATGCTGAAATAAATTCCAAATACTAAAATGTATTTCAGAATATATTGCGATATTAACCAAATATATTTTAAAATACACTTATTTTAAAATGTATGGGAGAATATTACACCTAGAAATGTGCCACATATGGTACAAAAATCAATATATGTAAATGTATTTAGCAAATACATTTGAATATGTATGAAAATCGCTAAAATGCTTCTCTTATGCACTTTACCGTTTTGAAATGAATCTGTATTCCAGTATCTTATCTTTAAATATTAGCAAATGGACCTTTAATGTGGTAAAAGCAAGTGTTGTAGGTATTGATATACCTGTATGAAAATGCAGTTGGTGTCTTGTTTGATTTGATGTCTTGTTTATTTGACATACATTTTGTGTGAGTGCTGTCTTACCACACTCGCTAGCTAGTTAATGCAGTGTAGATTTAGCTATTGCTAGCTGGCGATTGACTCTTAACTAGTTTTTTTTTTTTTTAACTTTCTGAGTCTAAGTCATCAAAAAACTAGCAACTGTTAGTAATTAGTAGTCTAGCCTCAGTTTAGCACAGAAAGCATTGACTTAGCATTAGCTCAACACAAATTACCCAGATAGCAAGAGGATAGCTTTGCTAACGGCAAAGCTGGCGGCTCACTGGCTTTTTACTCAGTGTTAGACAATTTCAGTTTTCATAGCTCATTTTGCACTTACAGTTCAATTTCCTTCTTTTTCCTTCATTTCTTTCTTTCATTATCCTTTGGAAATTAGTTTGGTGAATCATTTTAAGATTAATATCATAAATAAAGCCTGTTAGACAGCTGTCAGCAGCAACATTTCCAACATCATTTTAGGCCTAGTCATTCATTTTTTCTCTCAATTGTTTGTAATAATTGTCTTAGTGGATTTTTCAAAATAAAAGTTTGGGCACATATAAAAATTGTTCGAGGAGATTAAAAACTAGTTAGAACCTTTCATGCAAGACTATCTGAGTGGTCCGAGGGTGGGCCTGCAGTGGCACACAGTCAGGGGGTGCTGACTTTAAAGCAGACTGATATATGCTTGCTGTCTGGGTTATGAGTCAGTTATTAGAAATGGAGAACAGCAGCGACTCTATGATAAATACATTTGGAAAATTACGAATCCCTGTTGGCGACATCCCGTATAAATTAAAATAATGCATGGCCACGACTTACTAAGGTATGGGGATAAGATCCTAACGTGTGGCCACGACTTAGTAAGGCGTGGGAATGAGATACTTAAGACCTGGGCACGACTTAGTAAGGCAAGGGAATGAGATCATGCCTTGTTAAGTCGTGGCAACGCATTAGAATCTCATTCCCATGCCTTACTAAGTTGTGGCCAGGACTTAAGTATCTCATTCCCACGCCTTACAAAGTTCTGGCCACAACATAATTATCTTGTTCTCACACCTTACTAAGTCATGGCTATGCATTATTTTTTTTTATTTATACTGCAGGGCTCTGCAAAAAAATATATTTGATAAATACATTTGGAATATATTTTTAAAATTCGTTTGTCAGAAATGTCTGCCCCCCCAGCCAACTTTCTTCCTCCACTTCCACTTAAAATTAGGCACCTGAGATCACATTCCATTTGGCTGTTGCTAAAACACAGTGCTCTTCAGAATTACTATGGCGTTTGGTACAGGTGAGGAAAAAAGATTATGAGAAAAATCTCCATTATTTACCAGCTTGATCTTCTAAAGCTTCACCGAGGTCAATTTATTCAAAGAGAAAACAAATCCATCTATTGAAAGACTGACACTCCTCCTCTGTGTCCCATGGCAGCAGGCTGGCCTCAGTCTAGCTGTATAGAACGATGAGTGAGCTGGCAATGGTAATGATAAAAAAGCATCTTGAACATTTCTCACTCTAATAGAGAGCGAAAGCAATAATCATCAGTTCTTCTGACGCGTTCATCATTTCGAGAGCACAGTTTGAGAGAGGGAAAGCTGCGTTATGTAACCCTTCGTGTTGGCTGGACTCTTGCGTGACCGAAACAATTAGCGCAAGGCGTCTGGATATTTTGCAGATGCAATGCTACATAGCATCAAGCGTCCGATTGAATATGCATGAGCGCATAAATTATGGGACGCCTTTAACCCTCCTTTAAATTGTGCAAAACTGCAACATTCTTTCAACGTTTGACACACATTTGCATAGCATTTGAATGATGGGAATTATGCTAATTCGGCAGCCCGTTTGATGTGCGAGGACATGGGGAAGGAGTAGGAGCCGAAAGCACTTATTCCCCAAAAGCAAAGGCATAATCAGCCAAGGGATGACCTCCCAATCCAAACAGATGGTCCTTAAACGCTGCCAGAGAGAAGGCAGAGGAATGAGGATGATAATTAGGCAGGATAAATATTCTTGGCAAATCCTTAGATGGTATGATGCCACACATGAGTTGAGGAATGACACTTGTTTTAGGAAGTTGGTGAGCAGTTGAGTGAGTGAGGATGTACCAGTATGCAGAAATTTGATTGCCAGTCTTAATGGCACTGATTTCATAACATTGATGCGAAACAATATTCTGGGTGAGTGCTTGGATGGCATGATGCTGCACACAAGTCAAGGAATAGACACTTCTATTTGGACGCTGGTGAGTGACTGAGGGTGTGTGAGCATTCAGAAATTTGTTTGCCAGCTTTAATCAGTGGGGACCCCTCAAGGCCTTCCAGGCCTAATGAGAAGGCCTAATGGGAAGAAAAAAAAGGCCTGTAATTTTTAGTTCATTTTTATTTAAAGGAATGATCATACTGGTATTTAAACTCTGCAAATATTAGCACCAGTGAGACTAGCAGCAGTTCTGGTTGCCAACAGTTGGGTTAAAATCTTGAATTTCCCAATGGAAAACTGTCCAATCAGAATTTGTTACTTAGCGATATCTAGGTAGATATATCCAAGCTCGCTCTCCCATTGGTTAGTTGAATTAACCTATCATGTTTTGATTTACAAAGGATGGGACCAATTTTGTGAAAAGAAAGTTACTCTACTCTCTTTAAAAAGAAGGTTCTTCAAGGGTTCTTTGGTGAAGAGGTGATATATAAAGACCTACGTAGACTTAAAGAACTATTTCCATGCTTAAATGGTTCTCTGGTGTGAAATGGTTCTTCAGATTGATGGGGAATGTGTTGTATACGATTCTATTTAGCACCAAAAAGGGTTCCTCCATTGTTATGATGTCTAGCTTGTAACATTAGCACAAAGGTTCTACACTCTTGAAAAAGATGGTTCTTCAAGAGTTCTTTAATAAGGAAAATTGTTCTAGATAGAACCATGAACACTGAAAGAACCCTTGGCATGATTAAAAGGGTTTTTTACATCATTAAATGGTTCTTCAGACTGATGCAAATGTGCATTAATGTGCTGTAAATGGTTCAATATAGAACCTTTTGAAAAGGGTTCTTCTATTGTCATAAGCTTGTCATCGTCACAATAGAAGAACACTTTCTGGTGCTATATAGAAGCATCTACAGCACATTCTCCATCAGTCTAAAGAACGCTTTCATGATGCAAAGAACCTTTTAATCATGCAAAGGGTTCTTTCAGTGTTCATGGTTGAACAGAACCATTTTCTTTACCAAAGAACCCTTGAAGAACCAGCTTTTTTAAGATTGTTCTTGAAGTCCTCAGTGTGTCATTGAATGTGAATGAAGTTGGCTAGATGCACTCACTAGCTAGTTAATGCAGTGTAGAATTAGCTATTGCTAGCTGGCTGTTAACTGCTAACTAGCTTTTGCTATTTTTTTTTAACTTTCTAAGCCTAAGTCATCAAAAAACTAGCAACTGTTAGTAATTAGTAGTCTAGCCTAGTTTAGCACAGCAAGCATTGACTTAGCATTAGCTTGACAGAAATTACACAGATAGCACGAGAATAGCTTTGCTAACAGCAAAGCTAGCGACTCTCTGGCTTTTTGCTCAGCGTTTGCCGAGGAGCTCAGCGGTGGTGAAGCAGAGTGTTAGACAAAATATCACTTTTCATTTTGCACTGACAGTTCAACTGACTTATTTTTCCTTCATTTCTTTTTTATATTATCTTTTGGAAATTAGTTTAGTAAATAATTTTAAGATTAATATCATAAATAAAGCCATCAGCAACAACATTTTGAACAAAATCATTTTATATGAGGCCTAGTCATTCATTTTCTCTCTCAATTGTTTGTAGTAATTTTCTTAGGGGATTTTTCAAAATAAAAGTCTGGACGCAATTAAAATTTGTTTGAGGAGATTGAAAACTAGTTAGACCCTGCATGCAAGACTATGATCTGGATGGGCTGAGGGTGGACCAGCAGTAGTGGGGCTGACTTTAAAGCCAGCAGATTGATGTATGCTTACAATCTGGCTTAATAGTCAGTTATTAGAAATGGAGAACAGCAGCAGCTCTATGCCCTAAGAGTCACTGAAAGCCACGATTTTACCTATACAAGGTAAAATATGAAAAAAAAAAGAAATCCAGTGTTTCAATGTTCATTTTAATGTAGAACAGCCTAAAATGTTAAGGTACACCACCATTAGCTTAGTGCTAACATACCACTAGAAATCCCGTAGCTTAGAGGGTTTTCCTTCTCTTGTCAAGTTTAGACTATTATGGCCTGAACTGAAGCTCTGCTGTCTGTAATACCACTGACTTCACAGCACTGATGCAAAACACTTTGATGAGCCACGTTTTGAATCCTGTTTGAAAGATCACTGACAAATCTGCACATTGTCCACTGAGTGAAAAGACAGCACTCATTCAACAGGGATCTATTTAATGAAAAGCTAGCTCTTTCAGTTTATGCTGAAATGAAAGTGCTTCATGAAGATGAACTGTGCCTGTGGAGAGTTATTGCTGTTCCTTTTTTTCACTCTTCTTTAAAGGCTTGTCAAACTACACAGATGCCAGGAAAACAATCAGAATGTTAATACAATTGGAGCTGGACTTGCCATCGAGATAAAAAAAAGCAGCCGTTCTGGGTGATGCTAGTTGAGGCATTATTAAGGATCTTTTCATGGATTCAGCGAGATGTAAAAACAGTAACCTCATTAGCATCGCAAAGGTATCTCAGACAATCCGACGGCGGCCTGGCAAATGAAGCTCTGCCACAAGGGAACTTAACTTTTTCCGAGCGACACTCCAGATGCGTCATTATAAAGGGTCATTAACCATTCTGCTCTTTCCCAAGGTGATTTATGGGCCCACTCAGTAGAAGCTTAACATTAAGGCATAAGATTATTCAGCCGCTTTGACAAAAATTCACAAGGATACTTAAATACTGTACTTCATATAGCTGACAAGACATGGAGGCTTTAGAGCAAATGCAATATGTTCGCCACACAAAACCCAAGTGGGTTTCGGTGGCTGAAAATATAATCGCTTTCCCTCTTAATCCCTCATAGTGTGCGCTCATGATTCATGCTAGAAAATAACAAATCACTGCAATAGCACGAAAATGTACCGTATCTGTTCCGTGCATGGCACACTTCCCCCATAGCACCATCTGCGTTAGAGCAGATTCATGGCTCTTTGCTGCATCGGATGAAGGAAAGCGCAATTGATTGGGTGAAATCCATCACCATCATAGAACAAAGGGCTATGTGGAGTTAAGCTTTTCTTTAAAGGCTTGGACAAACTCTAAGTTGGCTCAAGTGTGTTTGGAGCTTCTCCATCCAGAGAGATGATATGTGGCAATACATAGATTTAAAAAAAATGTCATATATTAGTATATACAGTATATAGATTTCCTTTATATGTCCAACTAATATTTGTCATATATGGACAAATATGTGGCATATATGGCAGCTTATTTGAAATTTTCAAATATGGGGCCAATATGTCAGAGGAAAACCTCATATCTCCAAAATGACAACTTTACAGGAGCAGGAAAAAACATACTTTACTTTTAATGTAAGTCAATAGAACCAGACATTTTTCCAAGTCATTTTGGGTAATTTCTTTTGGTCCATTCATCGTGAAATTTATACACAATGTAAAGGGCAATGGGCATTTTCAAATTCTGTCAAAAACTGAAAAACGGCAAAAATGAAGTTTTGTTCTGACAGCAGTGACATACGTGTAACACATATTTATTAATATGAGAGAAAACATTATCCATATATGGATTGCTCATAAATATTAGCTTTAGGTCATAAAATGTAAGGTAGTTAAGCATCTTCTTTTGTTTTTTTTTCCAAATGAAGTAAAAATTAGTGTAATAGCCACAAAGTTAAATGCTAAAAACATGCACATTTTAAGCTAGGCAGAACAAAAAAATGATTTAAAAAGGAAAAATATATATATTCCAAATGTATTTAGCAAATGCATTTTTGCAATATATGAAAATGGCCAAAAAAATGTATTTTTTAAATATATGTTCAAAAATGCATTTATTTGTATTTGTTATTATATTTTTGAATTGGATGTAGTTTTAACAAAGGTTACAGATATAACTAAATATACATAAACTAAACGAATGGTACTGACTTCTGTGTTTTGCACTGTACTTTGCATTAACTATTGTACGTATGTGGTAAAACGTTCACACAATGTATTTCAAATAAACAAGAAATCAAATCATAAATGCGTGTTCAACACTTGCTTTAATTACGTTAAAGGTTCATTTGCTGATATTTAAAATTAAGATACTGGAATACAAATTCATTTCAAAGATATTCCAAACAGTAAAGTGCATTAGACTAGTACTTTGGCTATTTTCATACATTTTCATATGTATTTAATAAATACATTTACATACATTTATTTTTTGTTTGGTATATTTTTCTATGTGTAATTCCAATATATTCCCATATATTTTAATAAATGCATTTTAAAATATGTTTGGTTAATATGGCAAAATATTCTGAAATACATTTGAGCATTTGGAATATATTTCTGCATGAATTGTCATGTATTTGACATGCAATTCATATATATAAAAACACATGTCCATATATTTTTTCCATATGGGTCACAGTTTTTACTGTGTATTCACCCACAGACATACACTTATGATCCATATTGCATGCATATATCCCTAATATTTGATACTTAAATATGTGTACACAACACATACATACATATATTTTAACACATATGCCTTACCAGTTATGATATATGTGCATATATGTTGCCATATATCAGACCAGGTCACTGGGTCCACCTGTGTGCGATTGCTTACACCGTATCTCACCAGCGCCTGAGGTTTGATGCACAATGCATAATTAACCTAAGCTAGCCTTAGCTTGCTAGCCCTTTGTTTCATTTTTATCTTAACTCTAGGCGAGACCCTCTCTCACTCTCTCTTTCATGCTCTCTCTCTCTCTTGCGCACCTAGCACTGTTTAAAATTTAATACCATCTTGCAGCATTCATTACCACTGTAATTGCCCCGGCCCTTCATTACATGCCCTCGCCTGTAGTTGGTGAATTGCCGCTATGCCAGGCCTTAATTATGTGATGTTAATGATTTCGACCAGAGCTGCTTCTGCTAAAGACTTAATGTGTATTTTTAGTCCTGTTGAAACGTTTTTTAACGTAGGACTTGATGAACAGCAGTTATGAACTCGAATCTCATAAAAAGAAGCTGAAGCTGATGACAGTGGCTTTGGCGAGGCACTTTGTTTATTGCTCCGGCTCAGGCTGATCAAACTCTGTGGCCAGAAATGAGCATAGAGTCAGATGTGCAGATGCCAAGATTAGTGAAATCATGTGTAATCAGTAACGCTGAGCCAAGTCATACAGAATGAACTCATACAGGGTTGAATTAAGCAGTACAGTTTAAAGCAGCATGATGTTCAGAGCAACGCTGTAAGTGGCCATATTGGGCTAAAGCGAGAGGTTAGAGTAAAACACTAAGTATAGTCCTCCACAGAGGCCTCTTACTGTGAAGGAAGATGATATGCAATATGTATTTTTTAATATGCCGTTAGGATAATCATTTAATCATGTACTTTTTAAACATCTGCATCCAATAAGCAGGCAGGAGTGTAGCATTCCAGAGAGCAAGAATACATCAGTCCACTGGCTGTAAAGTTGGCACCTGTTGCTATAATTTTCTGTATTTAATTAACAAGTTAATTAACTCGTTATCTTGAGATAACAACTTTGTTATCTTCATCACAAGATAGTCAACTGGTTATTGAGATAGAGTTATTTATCTTGTGATCTCAAGACAACAAAGTTATCTTAAGATCACAAGATAAATGTTGTCTTGAGATCGCAAGAGAGTTAACTCATTATCTCAAGATAACAACTACATCTTGAGATCACAAGATGGTTAACTTGTGATCTCATTATAGCAACTTCATTGTCTTGATATCACAAGATAGTTAGCTCGTTATCTCAAGATAACAACTTCATTATCTTGATATCACAAGATAGTTCACTCGTTATCTCAAGATAACTTTGTTGTCTTGAGATCGCAAGATGGTTAACTAGTTATCTCAAGATAACAACTTCATTGTCTTAAGATCACAAGATCGTTAACTTGTTATCTCAAAATAACAACTTCATTGTCTTGAGATCGCAAGATCGTTAACTGGTTATGTCAAGATAACAACTTCATTGTCTTGATATCACGAGACAGTTAACTTGTTATCTCAAGATAATAACTTCATTATCTTGATATCACAAGATTAACTTTTTATCTCAAGATAACTTCGTTGTCTTTAGATCGCAAAATGGTTCACTAGTTATCCCAAGATAACAAGTTAATTGTCTTGAGATCGCAAGATGGTTAACTAGTTATCTCAAGATAACAATTCAGAAAATTACAACTACCCCATTTCCTATCTGGACTTCCATAAATAAAAAAAAGATTTTGTTGAAAATGTTGCTGACTTTAGTTCTTTACTAAAGTAATTTAAAAGCATAAGAAAAGAAAGAAATGAAGTGAGTGGATTGGTTTTAGGCATTTTGTCCAAAACGCTGTTTAACCGCTGGTGGGCCGCCTGAGCAAAAAGCCAGTGGGCTGCCAGCAAAGCTGGCCCACTATCCTCTTGCTATCTACACTGTGACACGACTCAGGAATTGCAATATCAGAAAACAAAGACTGACTATAAAGCAGTTCTCACTCTGGAATTCTGCAGGAATGCACAGTTTTAGTGTTTTCCGCGCTTCAATACACCTGATTCAAACTCCTTTCTGACAGAATCAATTCAACCAAATCACTGTGAACATTTCCTCGGCTCAAAGCTACAAGAGGCTGATGTTTGCTGAATACCTGATGTGATCACTAGTGTTCCTGCTCCAGGCTTTTGGGCATCGCTAAACAGTGTTGGGGGGGAACGTGGAACAATGTGACGTGTTACAGTAACGTGATGATGTCTTCCTGTAACATGTTACGCATTACAGTCTCTGACTTAATAGCAGTCACATTACTAGCATTACTCATACGTCTCTTAGAAAAAATTATTAATTACATGTGATAAATTTAAAACATACAATTTGCCTATATACACTTAGATGCAAAGGTTTTGACACCCCTTTCTAAATGAAAAATAAGTCAACATATCCTCTACTGCACTTTTTAATGCTGTTTATTACCTGAATTTAACATATCAGGGGAAAAAAAACATAAAATGTGGCTGCGCAAAAGTAATGGCACATTTTTTGTGCTAAAAAATTATGTTCTGTTAACTTATTTTCACTTAGAACAGGGGTCCTTAACCTTTTCACAGTGCAAAGCTTCTCTGGGATTAAAAAAAATTGTGATCCCTTCTTTAATAAATACAAAAACACAGGCAATACACAGAAGTGAGAATATGTAGATTGTGCAAAGCAGGATGTAACATAATATGACATATTAGCAGATAGTTTAGCATTAATGAGCATAGCAGTCACTGAGGCAGCAGCCAGAACAACAGCAATGGAACACAGTATTTGGTTGATACAGTATTCTAGCAGCTGATATTGTAAAGGAAATAAAATGTGCAAAAATGCAAGTAGTCAGACATGAATTCAGTCAAGTAACCAGTAGTAACCAGATGACCCAAAAGAAATTTATAATCAGCATTAACCTGTCTGCCATGGCCTGTAGGTGGAGCCATTCAGTGGAGCTTGAATGCACTCGTCAAAATGATTTTCTCTGTATTGGATAAGGTGTATGTCTCGTAGAACCACTCACACAAATTCCACCCGAAGGGGTCCCGTCCCCCAGATTAAGAATCCCTGACTTACAACATCAACAAAATTTGTCACTTGACCCGAGCACCCAAACTTTTATTATTTGTTTTATTTGTATTTTCACTGTTAAACGCTTTTGTAATGCAAAGGTAACGCTGCTCATTTTTCCCAAAGAGAAAACCTGCTTAGAACTGAAGTTCCTAATATGGACATGCCACAGACTACAAATGCACAACTTGTTTCTCATTAGGTCTCAGTAGGTCCATCACTAAAATGACAAAACCATATGCACTCTTTGATCAGGCTTTTATACAATATGGAACAAAAAACTATTTGGCCCAATCATATTTCACCCCTTAGCCCTCTGTTTTGTGCATTCACGTCTAGGTTAGCTTAGGGTGTCTAGATTTTTGTTGAGATAGAGGGGTAGGGCGAAGTGTTAAGCCTACAAGGCCCTCCAAACAGAGGTTTTTTCAGAGACACACTCCAAACAGAGTGTTATGAGAAAAAAAGAAAAATCGGCAAGATGGCTGTGCGTGCGACCAAAAAAGCCACAAATGTGAGAATTTTCTCCATAAAAAATTACTATAACCGCGGTATTATCTTCAATTTCAATTTAGGTTCAATGTCGTTTCAATGTATGACGGTCATTTTCTTCATAACAAGCATAAAAAAAATGCTAATAGCATGCTAATGTTCAGTAGCTAGCTAGCTAACTTTCCTGTGCCACCTTAAATAGTCTAGCAGTACTGACGCCTGAAGCGCCAGAATGTAACTGCTGCGCCATTTAAGGTGGAACGGGGACATTTGAACAAGAAGACTTCAGCTTGTATCACCAATGAATTAGTGGTGGGCGATAATAAATAATTGTCTTACCCCTCTTTGAAGGCATATGATGCCCTAAATGTAACTAAAGTCCCAGCAGTGAGGCTGCTTTTCCCTTCTCTGCTAACACTGAAGATGGGCCAGGTCGCCTACAGAGCACCGCTGGTAGCCTGATAATGAAGCAATGTTTATTTTCTTTTAATTTGAGGGTTGTCCCATTTTGTAGGGCAAGATTTCAACCACTACCCCTTGTAACTCAGTTCCAAGGGCTTAGGGTCACACTCGAAAACAAGGGGTAGGGGTAAAAAGAAGGAATGGGATTGGGCCTTAGTGTACCAAAATAGTCAAGTGGTTAAACTGCAAATGTCACTGGGAGCTCCATTCCTGCCACCCTTAGTAATGATCCTAATGCATCACCATATGTTCCATTTTGAAAGCTCTTCAAGGGACATTAAACAATGACATACTAGACACAGTCATGTGAGCATCACCCAGGGCCCAGAGGAGGTTCAGCTGAACTCCACTGGAGGTCATCATTGGAGGTCACTGGAGAATGGGTTTATGAAGTGACCAGTTCATTTCTGCAAACAGAAGCACCGTCTGTCATCTCCTGAACCAGCATCGACAACAAAACCATCACTACAATGGCATCTTTGAGAGTCATTGATTCCTTTATCCATGCAAAGTCCCAGAGAGAAACAGCATTCCAGCCAAGCTCCTCAGCCCTGCTAATTACGTGTGACAGATTGCATCTGCTAGCTCGTTGGGATGCTAATCGTTGGCGATTCGATCCAAATTACGATTCGGTGGTCACGATTTGATTCAGGAGCGCTTTTGTTTCACTGAGAAAGGTGCTCTTATTTGATCTCCTGAATGCTCTGAGGCTGTTCTTAACCTTTTTATGAGGTTCATGAGCAAACATTGAGATTATGTAAAAGAGCGCGCACCCTGTAAAGTACTGGCAAGATAATGGCTGTGCAAATATTAAGAGAGCTGTTTCTGTGCTTTTAAAAAAGTCATATACATTTAAATGGGGGTCATGCATTCCATTAAGCTATTTTAATTTGATTCAGACCCCTATTGGTGCTAGAAGATCAATGCTGTTGAACTGTCAGCAGTTTCAGCTGGGACACATCAGCGTACCTTAACTGGCACACCTACATGACACTCCTCTTTTCCTTATTTTACAGAAAGATGGCTAAATGGAGTACAGCCAGAGCCGGATCAACCTAATAAGCGACATGAGCGGTGGTTTAGGACCCCATGGCCACCAGGGGGCCCCTAACAACTTTTAGGTAACTGTTGTTGTCTAATAATAATGAGGAAAAAAAGCAACTAGTTAATCATGTCTCAAAAACAAAGATAAATGTATGTTTTTGATAAATGTTTTGATTTCACTTTGAGGTATTAACATTTTTTGGGGGGCTTTTGGTCAGAAACAAGAAGACATTAATCTGGACCGACAATGCTGAGACTGTTAGAACCACATTAGCATCTGATCATCAGCAACATGCAAAAATGCCTTTTTTACATCATTTGTGGTAGTCATTGTTATCAGTCAGCCACTAAATATACAGTACATCAGCTAACAAGCTAACTGGTTTGCTAATGTTATGCAACTAAAGCAATGTTTATTTAAGACTATATATAAGATTTATGTGCCTAAATGTTTGCCAGGCCTTATACACATAATAAACTTCCATATTAAACATAAACAAAATTAGACTGGAATTAAATAAACACGCTATGATCATATTCAGTCAAATAAATAGCGAAACACAAATAATCAAATAAGTTACTAACACTGATCATTCAAAACGATAGCTTGAGGCCTCAGAGGACGAATTATTCTCTGCTTTTATTTTTAAAGGTGCAATTTGTAAGATTTTTAGTTAAAAACATTCCAAAATTAAGTAAAATTATCAACAGAAAGTGAAGAAATAACAGTTCTGACATTATGTCAAACACGTCTATGTACCGTGTTGCAGGTATCTATTGAAGTTAGCATGCTAACCAGCTAGCCCCAGCCCATCCTCTTTTTTAATACCACTTTGTACCTTAACAGGCGAAAGTGAGTCACTGAGTGTGTTCACATGCACTTAATAATCCAATATCTGCTGAAAATCAGATTTTGTCAGTAATCCAATAATTGTGTTTATTGAGTAATCATTGAGTAATCAGATAATGGAAAACTCCGGGTCTACATGAGTCAGACAGTCATCGGATTTCTGCTTTACAACCAGCCAATAAACTCACAGAAGAAGATTTGACGTAAACATAACATAAAACTCAAACTTCTTGGCCTTTTTTTTTAAACATTGTGCGACTTTTACATAAAATTATGAACATAAATCATTTAGAAGTTTAAGAAAAGTTAAATCCTTCATTTTGTCAAGCATATAGTTTTAGCGTCACCCAAAAAGTGTTTTGCCGCATCTCGCGGCAGCACTGCGTGCTTATTTCGGATGCCGCAGTCTGTTTCACACAAGCTGAGACTGAGAAATCCGAAAGAAATCAGAGTAAGAGTTTACATGCACTGAGAAATCTGATTACTGAGCTAAAATCCAGCTCTCTCAATCAAATTTCGTAATTGGATTTCTAGGCCTTATTCCGATCTAAGAAATCAGAACATGCTGTTTAATGACCATTTGAATAATCAGATAACTGCAGAAATCCGATTATGATCGGATTATTGAGTACATGTAAACACACTCATTGTAGCGTCGAGTCTGCCTTCAGTCCAAGAAGAAGTAGCATGACTTCCCAGTAAGAAACCACAAAGAAAAGAAGTGACATTAATAGAAGCAAAACAAGAGTTAACATTGACCGCTGGTCCACCGCTGGAGACGGCTCTTAGTGAGTAAGGGGATGAAGTTTGATGCTGAACTCACAACGTTTCTTCTAGACTAGTAAGGAGGGGAAGCGTGAAGAGGGAGGAGGAGGGACTGTGCATTTCCTTGTTTTGTTCAATAGGGATGGCACCACAACTTTCTGGTGATATTTTGGCCCCTCATCTTACATATTACATCTTTAAACTGTCAAGGTCTAAATCTTAGAGAGTGGCTACGCACATGGGGGTCCCCCAAAAAATCCTGCTTAGAGCCCCCAAAATGCTAGAGCAGGCCCTGAATACAACAAACTATTTCGGGGAAAAAAAAACATGCCAAAATGACTGAAAGCAGTAACTTTGCAGGGGAAAGTAGGACAGTGTCTTTCTTTTACAGACAGGGATGTCACTATTCACTATTTATTATAACCTACAGTAATTTAATAATATACTGATTATTTATTGAGTAATCAGACACCTTAAAATAGACCAAACAATAAAAATGGACTTAACTGAACAACAGCAATTCATTGAATGCCTTTCAAAGATTCCAAAAATTACCGCTTTTAAAAAGATGTATTTAAAAACATAATAACACTAAACATGCAGATAAATTGCTGTGTCTAGAAAATGATTTTTTAAATATTTGAGGAAGATTAATCATTCTTTATACCAGCAGCCTGTTTACCTCTTCTACAAATGAAAATCTAGACTTAGCTCCCAGCAACTAGTAAATGCACAGTTAATTCAATACAGTTCTAAGTTGTTTGAATGAGACAAGCTTTCCAACCTAAATACATAAAATACATGCATTAAATTCAATATGATTATTAAGAGACACTGTCAAACACTGGGAAATGTCTTTTTTGACTATTATAGCAAATATGAGTATGATAACATATATACAGAACTACACAGAGACCACTCTTCTTTTTTAAATTTTTAGTCAAAACAGCCTTTAAAGTCCCCTTTGCCTCATGAAAGCGTTCTTCAGATTGATGGAGAAGGCACTGTAGATGTTTCTATATAGAACTTGTTTTAGAAAAGGATACTATATAGCACCACAAAGTGTTCCTCTACTGTTACGATGTCAAGCTTGTAACAATAGTAGAACCCTTTTAGTGCTATATAATATCCTTTTCAAAAAGGTTATATATAGAAACATCTACAGTGCCTTCTCCATCAATCTGAAGAACGCTTTCATGAGGCAAAGAACCCTTTAATCATGCTAATTTCACAGCATGTGTTCAAACTTTTGCATATGACATCAATAAGGACAATATTTATTGATTTTTCAATTACTTAATCAAATTTAATCAATAGTCCTACTTACGTGTGATGAACAGATAGATATACAGAGCATTCTACTTAACTAACTGATATACAAAGCATTTTACTTAACTGAGGCCTCACAGTGAAAAAAAAACAGTTGGGCTCAGATTTTGATGTTTACAAGGATTATGGTATGATCTATTTGAACCCAAGGTATTATTAAAGATAGTAATAAGCTAAATATTTACAAAATCATAATTTCTTTTGTATTGGGAGGTGTCTGTCCCAAACCCTAACCTGTACATTTACACCTGTAAAAAGTTTTTTTCAATGTTTTTTGATTACTTTTAAAGTGAAGTTAAAAGATTTAGATTTATTATGATGTAATTTTTACATTTCAAAAAATGCCGTCCCATGTTTTCATGTCATTACCGAAACACAAACAATTCTGGTCCATAGACAGACCCTTTTTTAGCCACACCCCTGCTTTAGAGCAGGAAGCGAGTCTGCATCCCTCTCCCTCATGGCCACATGGTGAGCAGTTAGATCCCATTGTTTTGAAGTAAATGTGTCCCAAAGTCTGAAAATCAGTGTGTAACATTGAGAATTATCCCTACCGAAACACATATTTTCTGCAATTAAATAACTTTTTTTGTGTTTTGATGAAAAATGTTATGATTTTATATGTGTACAACTTTTCAAAGCTGTGTTTGCTGGCTAGTGTTTTTGAGTTTTCTCAAAATTAGCTAGAATTGTCACGACCGAAACGGTCACTGCTGAAACATTTGGTAAAGTTGTATTGTATAACTTCTAATTCACCCTTTAACCCTAAAGACTGCTGGTCACCATAGCAGTGACTTTCATTAGCTAGTAGCAAATGAAAAGGTAAAGAGAAAGATTTAAGACGAACATTGATGATTTGGAGACAAATTGACTTGTTTGCATTTTTAATCACTCTGGCTTCCTGATAAATTTTATCTGCAACGAGAAGCTGTCAAATACTAAGAAGTCGCAAAGCTGAAGTCAGCTTCTCGTTTGCCAGCTTCTCCTTCGAATTTTCCCATTCCACCTTAAATGGTGCAGAAGTTACATTCATCCACCCTTTAAGGTGGAACAGGAAATTCAACCAAGAGGCTGATGAAAGAGAAGCTGACTTCAGCCACATAAAAATCGAACATTGAGAGACATTTTACAAGTAACGTTTGGAAAAGTTTCCTGCCAGAGACGTGAGAAAAGTGGCTACAGCTGAGCTTAAGCTTAAAACAAAGTAAACGTTTTTGTTTATATTTTTTAGTCAACAATACAACAGGTGCTTGTCAGACATACTGGAATCCATATAGAGAGCAAATTGAAATTTCTGAGTTTCTCATGTGTTCTAACTTTTTAATCTATTAACTGACCTTAACTGATCACAGCATTAGCTCATTCCCTGAGCAGCCACATTCAGCAGCCAAGCTAAACCCAAACAATGCAAACCACTGGACAAACAGAGAACAAATTACAGGCAGACTCCCTGGAGGAATGAGTCTCTCTTTCAGATGTGCTCACAGCAAGAGTTTTGTATGTGGGGTAAAAAAAAGGCCTGTGAAGATATGTTAGATGTGCTTACAGCCTCCATGTGGAATGCAGTCGTCTTCTATTTCCCCCTATTAAGAGCGAAATGGTTATCAAACTGCTAATTATTCACTCCCCACCGCAGCCTTTGAGAGAATGAATCTGCCACGTTTCGCTGTGGGGCTATGCATAAATGCTTCACCACTGAGAGAGGAATTCAATGATAATCGCCAAGGCTCTGTTTCTAGACTGGATTACAGTCAAATGCTGAAGCTGAACTAACCAGGAACATCACTAATATTCACAAATAAATGTGCATTACACTGTTAGAAATAAAGGTTCTGTGCAGGTACATTTTTCGTTCATCAAGGTACAAACAATGTAAATGTTCCCTCAAAGGTACAACAGTGGTTTTAAGGTCCAGCTGTGTACTTTAAATAGGTTTTCCCAGGTGAAAAGTTCATATTTGTACCTTTTCATAACCAAATGTTTTAAAACAGAACAGTAAAATAAAAGCCTGGAGACGAGACGGGGTGTGTGGAGTCAGTACAGCTTAGAACATATCATTTCAATAGATTATGGTTCAGTTATGTTCCCTGACTAAAGGTACTGAGATGGACCCTTGAGGGTCCCACCCCAGTGACAAGAGGGGAACTCCCCCAGTGACAGTTTGGTACCTTTTTTCTGAGATTGCACTATTTCAAATCATGTGTTGTTTATTCTTATTCGTTCTTTATTACTCAACCATCTCCAAATTCACAACTCACTGTCATAGCAGGGAGCGACCTGGGGAAGGCGCTGCTCTAATGCAGAGCTGCCTCTGCTGTGCTACCAGAGATTTACTAAGGTGACGGGAAAAGTGGAACGTCCGGTTCAGCCAATCAGATCAGACCTTGTAAGTCGTAAGCCAATCAGATCGGATCTGGGGGAGGGGCTCTGGTTTTACTCACTGAAGACAGGATTTTGGCTAAAGCTCACTAAAACAAACATTAGACCTATTCAAAATCTATAATATACTCAGTTAAGCACTAAGTATGTACAAAGTGAAGATTCCCACCTATAATATGAATCTGTGGCAAATTATGGTCAGTATAGCTGCTATCGGGTTTGTATTCAGTTACTTGTTAGCTAGCTAACTTTTGGCAGTGGTCAGCAACATGTGGCTCTGTTGATGCCCTGTTATGGCTCAACGCCAGAATTAGATCTACAGGTAAAAATAAAATAACCCTCCTTTGCAGTAAAATAAAGCTCTGCTGATCGTTCAAACGTAGTTTTAACAATAAATGGTCTCAAACACTGGAATTAGTGTATTACTGCTAATTCGCCCTTTAACCCTGAAGGTTGGTGCACAGACTGCTGGTCACCTTAGCAACAAAGACAACAGTCTCCTCTAGCTAGTAGCTTACAAAACAGCAAAGAGAGAGATTTAGCATGAACATTGATAATTTGCAGATGACTTTTTCCTGGCTGAAGTTGCTTCTCATTCGCCAGCTTCTTGTTCGAATTTCTCCGTCCCACCTTAAATGGCGCCTGAGGCGCCAGAATGTAACTGCTGCACCCTTTAAGGTGGAACAGGAAAATTCGAACAAGAAGCTGATGAATGAGAAGCTGACTTCAGCCTCGTAAAAAAATGAACGAGACATTTTACAAGAAACTGTTCCACTTTTGCCAAAAAATGTCCTGTTAGAGATGTGAGAAATGTGGCTATAGCTGAGCTAAAGCTTAGAGTAGAGCAAAGTGAGTCTCATAGTATATTTTTTAGCCCATACTAGTACATCAGCACATACTGAGACATATTTACAGCCAAGATGGTAAAATGGACATAAAATGTTGTGGCTCCCAAGGTGTTTAGATTTTTGTTTAAAGGACAAAATGGCTCTTCTTAAAATTTGGGTTGCCGACCCCTGACTTTGGGTTAGCATGAGGAAAAAAAAACAGCTAGGCTAACACTAACATTAGCTAGCTAACAAGCCAACTAGTTTGAAGAATTTGAACGAGTGACAGAGATGGAAATGACATTGTTGACAGCTCTTTATAGTGTTTGTTTGTATATTTCTCTTCAGAGATATACATTGTAATTTACAGTAAGTTAAAGACCCAGGGAACTTAAATCTGTGTTTAATCTGTGTTTTCTTTCTAATTAGGTTAATATTGTTCTTGCAGGCAAACAGTAAACATGTACGTAAGTTTGCCCTTTGAATAACGTTCCAGTGACCAAATGATGGCCGATATATTTCACCATATTTCTCTCCTCTTGATGTAAACTGTGCAGCCTTTCCATAACCATTCCCCTGACCAATCAATGGGCTGATGTCTCTTGCCTCACAACAGAATTTTAGAGTTAGAGAAACTTAGCAAGTACAGCTAACCCAGCATAGGAAGCTAGGAAGCTTTTGTCTAGTCTGTGGTTTATCCATTCAATAAACACTTAATTTATTAATATTAATTTGTCCATTCATGCTTCATCCATCCGTCTGTCCGTCTGCACATCTGTTCGTCAATGACTTTTTTCATCTGGTTACCATCACATAAAACCTGGATAATGACTTAGTTCTGTATGAGGGGCGGAGCAGGCTAGGAGTGTTGGACATAGAGCTGTTAATTACGCTGCTCATTAGCCACGCCCACACAGTTCTCAGGTAGATCTGATCAGAAGTTTTTAAGGTGTGTTTTATTATATTTACATCTACAATTTTTCACTCCAGCTTTGTTGGATGTGTAATATAACACTCAGGTTTAGCATCATACCAACATATTTAATATTTTTCTCTGTGTTCAACGGGACTTTAATGTCATTGAAAAGGTCATATTGTGTTGATCATAACACAGTTTTATATCCCTCAGTTCCTCAGCCTGTAGATGGAAATTAAGAGGCAGCAGCTCCGTCTAAGGCCAGTCAGATGAGAAGATTTTTACCAGTCAAAGCAAAAAAAAATCAAATTGATTGATCTCTTATTATTTCCTAGAGTTCTTTGAAATCTATGTATAATGTAAAAAGGAAGAGAGGAACAGAGGGAAGCTGAAGGAGACTGACAGGGCTGAAGGAGCAGATCTGATGGAGGTTAGTGATCAAGAGGAAAGTGAGGAAGAGCTAATAAAGCTTTCAGTTACAATTAATACTGCCTTTAATGTCACTATAACCATTACATTTTGTCACCTAGCTTATTAAACATTCCTACAGAGCAAAATCACACTCTTTCTAATTGCACCGAGCCTGAACTGATCTATAATCCGAGTCCAGCTTTCGAATAGTTTTTGGAAAAAATGGATGTCATGTTCTTTGGGCCAAAAAAGTAAAGGACCATCCAGATTGTTGCCAGTGTAAAGTTGAAAATCCAGTGTCTGTCTTGGTATGGGTCGGTACTATGACACTGATATAACACAGGGGTAAGCATGCCCATGTATATATACTATATTGCCAAAGGTATTCACTCACTCATCCAAATCATCGAATTCACCTGTTCTAATCACTTCCATGGCCACAGGTGTATAAAACCAAGCACCTAGGCCTGCAGACTGCTTCTACAGACATTAGTGAAAGAATGGGTCGCTCTCAGGAGCTCAGTGAATTCCAGCGTGGTACAGTGATAGGATGCCACCTGTGCAACAAGTCCAGTCATGAAATTTCCTCGCTACTAAATATTCCACAGTCAGCTGTCAGTGGTATTATAACAAAGTGGAAGCGACTGGGAACGACAGCAACTCAGCCACGAAGTGGTAGTCCACGTAAAATGACAGAGCGGATGATGAGGCGCATAGTGCGCAGAGGTCACCAACTTTCTGCAGAGTCAATCACTATGGACCTCCAAACTTCATGTGGCCTTCAGATTAGCTGAAGAACAGCATAGAGAGCTTCATGGAATGGGTTTCCATGGCCGAGCAGCTGCATCCAAGCCTTACATCACCAAGCACAATGCAAAGCATTGAATACAGTGGTGTAAAGCGCCGCCACTGGACTCTAGAGCAGTGGAGACGTGTTCTCTGGAGTGATGAATCACGCTTCTCCGTCTGGCAATCCGATGGACGAGTCTGGGTTTGGCGGTTGCCAGGAGAACGGTACTTGTCTGACTGCATTGTGCCAAGTGTAAAGTTTGGTGGAGGGAGGATTACGGTGTGGGGTTGTTTTTCAGGAGTTGGGCTCGGCCCCTTAGTTCCAGTGAAAGGAACGCTTAATGCGTCAGCAGACCAAGAGATTTTGGACAATTTCATGCTCCCAACTTCGTGGGAACAGTTTGGGGACGGCCCTTTCCGGTCCCAACATGACTGCGCACCAGTGCACAAAGCAAGGTCCATAAAGACATGATGAGTGTCTGACCTCACAAATGTGCTTCTGGAAGAATGGTCAAAAATTCCCATAAACACACTCCTAAACCTTGTGGAAAGCCTTCCCAGATGAGTTGAAGCTGTTATAGCTGCAAAGGGCACTCTCTGGGCACTTCTTATTTTTGTTCCATCATAGATGTATTGACTCATCACCACTATATCACTTTGAATTGAACAATGAGTTTTGTGTTTCACTACGCTGCTAGTGTCCACATATTTTTGGCCATGTAGTGTATCAAAGGCTCTAAATCAGCTTCAGAATCAAACTAGTCCAGCCAAGTGATAAACCAGGCTTGCAAAGAAAAAAATATAGTCTATGGGTTGGTTGAAATATGTGGATGAAATATTGTAGTTTTTTATTTGTTTGTCTGGTTCTCACTATTACTACTACTACTGCTGCAGCTGCTGCTATTATTATTATTATTATTATTATTATTATTAGCAAAAATATTGAATAACGACGCCACCTACCAGACAGACTACTCAAGGATGAGGAACAGAACAGCTCTCCTGTTTGCTGGCATTGACTGAGACTTTGAATGAGGGGGTACTGAATGCCACATGTCTGGAACCAAGTGGTCTCTTAAGAAGTGCTCAGATGTTAAGGGGGTGGCTTTTAGAGGAATCCATGAAATGTCTGGCACTTGGACTTGTCGTCAGCTGTGAACTGTCCTGAGACTAGTGTTAACAGAAGGACCTGATTACAGGTCCAAGACAGCAGCAATCTTACAACCAGTGATCTAGTATTCTCAGATTCCAAAGTCGTGCTCATCCTTTTCAGTGGAGCCTGAATACCTAGAAGGTATCTATTGAAAAAAAAACATCATATCTTTAGAAGGACAGGGCCACAAAATATACGGCATTCTGGGTATTGTTGTTCATGTACAGCTTGGCTGTACAAATAGGTAGTTTGTATCAGGTAAATGATAGCTTGAAGGGAACGTAATATCTTCATTTTATATCACTTTATTGCGCTCATACGGTACTATTGACAGCATGATAATATGTTAGCAAAATTGCCCTTCAAACAATAACAAACAATTCAGATGCACTTTCTGGCTTTAGGTATTGTGTGTCTCTTTCCCTCTCTTTCTCTCTTTCTCTCTGCTCTGGTTACTCATGTGTTTACAACAGTGCCTATAATTTTTTTCATATTACTCGCATATGCTACCAAAATGCATGTGGCTTGCATCATTTAAAGCTGAAGTGTGATTCCAGGTGCTTGCCCTGCAAAATTATCCAACTCTGGTATGTGGAGAACATTTTCTAGTCATTCAAAGGCCCATTTCATATGTTCTGGGCTACCAATCCACACTCTTATTGCATGTAGGTGTAACATCATATGTTAGGGGTCAGAAGCCTCAGCTGGCATGGACACTAGAACAATAAAGTAACTCTGAGATTAGAAAGAAAAAAAAATATAGAAAAAAAAAATCATATACAGCTTTATTTGTTCCTGATATCTCCTGCGGCTAGACACAAACATTACTTCTCTATATCTATCTCGCTCTCTGCTGGGATTTCTTTTTTTGGGGGGGTGGGGGGTAATATTGTTTCTCCCACCAGATAGAATTTATCCCAGTGTTCCTCTGACTCCTAGAGTTCTGGCCATGAGTCCCAACCCTTCAAATCCTACAGTCCCTGCCCTAAAGCCCTCAGGTTCCAGCTTTGAGTGCCCATAGTGTTGTGGTCTAGTGACCATAAAGCAGGGGTGCCCAAGCCTGGTCCTGGTGATCTCTTCTTGGAAAGACTCCCAATCCTAAAATCCCTAGAGTCCAAGCCTTCATCCCCTTAGAGTCCTGGCTCTAGAGCCCCTAGCATCCCAACCCTAAGGCCCCAAGAGTCCCAGCCCTAATCACATTAGAGTCCCAGCCCTTGTGTCTCTACAGTCCTAACCCTAATGCCTCTAGGGTCGCAGCTTCAATGTCCCTAGAGGCTTAAGACCTCAAGAATCCCATCCCTAATTCCCCTTAGAGCCCTGTTACCTTAGAGTACTCGCCTCTACTCGCTTTTGGTACCAGCTACTTCAGATATCGTAACCCCTCGATGTCAAGTTGAATTGAGCCAGTACCATGCAGTGGAAAAGCAGCTAATTCCTATAAATTCCCAGCCCTAATGCCTCTAGAGTCACAAGCCCTTTCCCTAGATTTTCAGCTCTAAAGTCTTTATAGTTCCTGCCCTGGTGCTTCTAGAGTCTCAGACCTAAGGCCCCTAGATTTCTAGCCTTAGAGCCTTTACAGCCCCAACCCTGATGCCTCTAGAGCAGGGGTTGCCAATCTCCGTCCTGGGTACCCTACATTATGCACATTTCTGTTCTGTCCCTTATCTAGCACACCTGATTCAACTCATTAGGCCTCAGTGTCCCTATAGTCCCAGCACTGGTGTCTCTACAGTCCTCGCCTCTAGAGTGCCAGCCTTAATGTCAACACAGTCCCAGCCAAGGTGCCCCTCCAGTTCCAGCCCTAAGGCTACTAGAGTGGCAGCCCGAGAGCTTTGAAAGTCTCAGCCCTGGTGTCCCTAGATTTCTAAGGCTATAAATCTGGGGACACAAGATCACCTTTCAGCCCTGGTGTCGCTAGAATTCCAACCTTAACGTCCCTATAGTCAGAGCCTTGGCGACCGCCACAGTCCCAGTACTAATGCCTCTAGAGTGCCAACCGTAGAGCCTCTACAGTCCCAGCCTTTCTGGCCCTAACATCGCAGTCCTAGAGCCCTTAGTGCACAAGCCCTAATGCTCTAGAGTTTCAGCCTACACAGTATTCATCTACTATCACATTCACTATCACTCCAGACTGTCTTGCAGCATTGAGCCTCTATACTGCAAGGCTTTCAAACAGCATGGCTGATGGATGACTCACTGAATTGAATTATTACTACTGATCCTAAAGCTGAGCTGAAATACTGATATCAGTATAAACATTTTAAGATGTAAACACTTGATCCAAATGTTTCAATACAGCCACTTCACAGCTGTTTCTTTTTCCAGTGTTTATTATGTTTGACTGAATATAGCTAAAAATGATTTGCTGTGTCACTATGCATTCACAAAAATCGACTGCCTTTGGCAAACATATAGGATATGACGCAAGCTACAGTCGTGCAGTTTTCTTTGAAAGAATGTTTATAGTTAAAATGGAGAGACAGACTTTTTTTCCTTCAAAAGAATAAATAAGGCATGGGCTGCAGGCGAGCGGTCAGTCATTGATGATCTGTTTGTGGTCTGAGTGGGAGGCTATCTTCCTAAATCAGACAGTACCTCAGAAAAATGAAAGACCCCCAAATCAGTGCAAACTCTTCTCTGAAGCCCTGGTAAACAGCAATTTCCACCCCACTGTAATCAAAGATGTGTGTTGCGTTTTGATTGGAGAGCAGAAAAAAGGGGAAGCAGAAATAAATAAAAATCCGAAAACACATACAAATACGCCTCTGCTGTCTGTGGCACGAATAGAATGAAGTACAGCATGAAATGGCTGCCACACAGGGAGATGCTGGACAGCATTAAAATGGTCAGGGGAAAAAACACACACAGTTTTAAAACAACCGGGACGAGATCCAAACCCCTGGCTTTTTCATTTCTTATCAACGCTTCGCAAGACGTATTGCGATGATTGAAAAAAAAATAGTAATAATCATAACCAAGAGATAGGGACGCATTAAACGTGTTTTTAACAGAAAGCTTTTGTGGATGCGGTGGACTTTCATGTGTGTGTGCTTTGTGTTGGAAGGCCAAGGCTTTAGTTTATTGATTAAGATAAAGTGGACATGAAAGATTCTATTCCAGCAGTTTTCGTTGGCCCTCTTTGTCCTTCAGAGTGAGCGTTGGTTTGTGTCAATTTGTCTGATTACTCCCATGCTGTCTTGTCTCATAAACTGTCGTTCTCTTGCCTTGACTGCCTAAGCCAGTGTTCAAGTTACAGCAAGAAGAGGCACTCAAAAGCAGATTAATTAGGAAAATCGTCCTTGCTTTAGTACCAAATTGGGGCTTCTTTCACAGGCATCTACAGGTTTGCCTCCTGGAGCATTAAGGAACAAGGGATGGGCAATTCGTATCACAAAAAAACACAGTAGATGATATTTGGTATGACATTTACAAAGAGAAAGGTATAAATCAAAGGTGTTTAAGACAGTGGTCTCAACATCAAATTACCTGCGGGGTGCTAGCCAGGTGGTCTTCTTCAAGGGGGGCCAGTTGAAAAATGCAAGGCCTTTTTTTTCAATTATGTACACTAATTTAACCCCTTTACATGGCCATAGGCCTCCTGGCAGGCCCAAAGTTTTATTACACACTTCTATAACCTAAGAACAGCTCAACTCGTTTGCACTGAACTCCCTGTAGTTACAGAGTAATAAGCCTTAGTATGTAATAAGCCTGGGATTTTGAAGGGTTAAGCAAATCTTAGTCAATTTTTATTAGCATTCTTCAGTCACCACAAACCATTACTACTACTATTAATTATTATTATTATTATTATTATTATTATTATTATTATTATTATCATCATTAGTAGTAGTAATAGTAAGAGGTAGTAGTAGTAATATAAGTTCATACAGTATTTAAATAATATTTTAGTGCTAATTAAATCAAATAAACTTATTTAATTGTACCATTATACAGGACTCTTATTGTGAAAGGTCATTGCGAGTGAAGTGCTGGCACAAGCAAAGTAGTTACTCTGCATTTTCATGAATGAGTGTCATGAATGAATCCACATCGGCAGATTTAACTAATTATCAGTCTAAATTAGAATAATATCTAAGTTAGTTATAAATTGTAAATAAGACACTGCCCCCTGGTGGAGGATAGAGTTTAGACATTTTCTGATTCTTAAATATGAGGATGTCTAAGTGTCACGCCTCCTGCTGAGGACGCCTCCTCTGCCTGTTCCCTTTCGCCTGCAGAATCACTTGAGTACATGGACTGTTTAGAGGACTCCAACTCCCATGAGTCCATGGGTGATCACATCACTCTCCACTCATCACCATCTACTAATGAACATTCATTCTGGTGCCTCCTCCTCCTCCTCACCAGACTTCTAGTTATTTCTTCATTAGTTGGCGTATAAGCCGAGCTTTAGTTTAGTTCATTGCAAAGTATTGCTCTGTGATGACTTCGTAACAGTAAGCTGATTTTCAAATCAAAAATCCTTCTTGACTATTTGTTTTTTTACAATTTGTCTGTGACTATTAGAAATTTCTGATTCATCAGTACACAGAACCTGTCATCCCAGAGAAGTCTTACTAAAAGCCAGGCCAAAATCATATTCCTGTCTTGCAGGAAGTCATGAAGAGCCTCAGAGACGGAAGGAATAAAGAAATCATTCCAAGGGAAATAATCTCACATCTAATGGTGAATACTTTTTTTGGATCAGCTTACTTACTGATAGCCTGCAGTTTCTTATCTCTGGGTTGGGGCTGTTCCCCCGGTTCATTTCTCGTGTTGACGTCTCACAGCTATGACATTCTATCTCATCATCTCGTTCGCTATTTTTTTTTTTTCATTTCAGTGTGAAATGATGATCTCCTGATGGCTCTTGAGTGATGACTGTGCTGACTGTTGCCTTTCTTAGGATTTTTGTGATAACCACTGTGCTGCCAAAGTCACGTCAAGGCAGCTTTATGAAAACTGGATCCAGAACTTTTATGAGTGAGCTGAGTGCAACAGGAAAAGGAGGGTTACTTAAAAATGTGTTGTGGTACAGATTCAAAAATGTAATCTGGAACCAGTACTAAAGGATTGCAATACTAAAGTAAGACAATCTGATTTCTTTTTGATGACCTATATAATTAAACACATATGCACTGCTGTGTCTGATCCACTCATACCAGTGCAGTGTTACTGCAGTGCTGAGAATGATCCACCACCCAAATAATATCTGCTCTGTGGTGGTCCTGTGGGGGTTCCTGACCACTGAAGAACAGGTTGAAAGAAGGCTAACAAAGTATGCAGAGAAACAGATGGACTACAGTCTGTAACTGTAGAACTACAAAGTGCTCCGATATGGCAAGTGGAGCAATAAAATGGACAGTAAATGTAGATACAAAATACCTAATGAAGTGGTCAGTGAGTGTATATCTATGGTTTCTGCCCAAATCTGCCTAAGAGCGTGATGAACGAACCTTGAGAAGAAACTTCAAAGGGAGCTACCATCTTCTAAGGAGCACCTGAATCACATGATGCACAGGAAAGATCTGTGAGATCAGACTAATGATAAAAGTCTGTCAAAGATCTGGGGGTTACTGACTGTGGTGGGCTTACACAAGCGGTTGGAGACATGAGCACATGTTAGGTTTAAAAAAAGGTTAAGGTGTCATGCAGGGGCTGGTAGTTCATGAGGCTAATTAGAGAGCATGATAGTCCAGAGTTCAAGAGGATGCTGATGGTAGACCATTCATTACTATTTCAGGAGCCTCTGTGTTACAGGAGGTTACAGGAGAACATACAGGTGAGGCTTTTCATCAAGGCAAGGATCAAGCAGGTTCACAGGGCAGGAGGACCTACAGCAGGAGTACATCAGGTTAGCCCACAACTGTCAAGTAGGAGACACGCACACACACACACACACACACACACACACACACACACACACACACGCACACACACACACAACTAAACAAAGGGATGAAACAGATTGTTAGGCATGTTTGGAGCACACAGTACTGAACACAAACTGTATGTGGTGATCACTGTGCAACCAGGGTCCAAGATTTAATAGTTCAACCACAATCACCAGACACTGTTTTGGAAACCACTTACTTTGTGTTTCTAGTACAGTGGCCAGTTAGTGGAAGCACAAGGTAGGTGTTTCTAATAAAGTGGTCAGTGAGTGGACGTACAACGTAGGTGTTTTTAATAAAGTGGTCAGTGAGTGGACGTAATAGTTTGAGGATCCTTATAAAGTGTCCAGTAAATGGAAGTACAAGGTAAGTGTTTCTGATAAAATGGCCGGTTAGTAGAAGTACAAGGCAGGTGTTTCTAATAAAGTGTCCAGAGAGTGGAAGCACAAGGTAGGTGTTTCTAATAAAGTGGCCAGTTAGTGGAAGCACAAGGTAGGTGTTTCTAATAAAGTGGTCAGTGAGTGGACATAATAGTTTGAGGATCCTTATAAAGTGTCCAGTGAGTGGAAGTACAAGGTAAGTGTTTCTAATAAAGTGGTCAGTGAGTGGAAGTACAAGGTAGGTGTTTCTAATAAAGTGGCCAGTGAGTGGACGCACAAGGTAGGTGTTCCTAATAAAGTGGCCAGTTAGAGAAACTATAAGGTAGGTGTGTCTATTAAGGCAGCCATTAAGTGGAAGCACAAGGTAGGTGTTTCTAATAAAGTGGCCAGTGAGTGGACATAACAGTTTGAGGTTTCTTATAAAGTGGCCAGTGAGTGAAAGCACAAGGTATGTGTTTCTGATAAAGTGACAAGTTAGTGGAAGTACAAGGCAGGTGTTTTTAACAAAGTGGCCAGTCAGAAAAACTACAAGGTAGGTGTTTCTAATAAAGTGGCCAGTAAGTGGAAGCACAACGTAGGTGTTTCTAATAAAGTGGCCAGTGAGTGGACATAATAGGTCAAGGTTTCTAATAAAGTGGCCAGTGAGTGGAAGCACAAGGTAGGTGTTTCTAATAGAGTAGCCCGTAAGTGGAAGCACAGTGGACGTTTGGATGTATTTTTACAGCATGTGAGCATTTACACTGCGTGAAAGTTCTGTGAGTGGTCCAGTAGAAAAGCTCCTAAATTACTCTGAATAAACTTCTGTTACCTCAGCTTACATTAAAAGTTTAGAACTTATAAGAAAAGTTACGATTTCTTTCCTTCTCCTGTAAAGTTGCCATTTTGGAAACACAATGACAGTGAGGTTATAATTCTGTTCAAAATGTAATACTGTCAAGCTGCTATTATAAATGAAAATCCAGTGATTATTTGACTCAGCATAAAGCACTTCAGGCTAAATTCACACCCTGTGTGCCCCATTGCTACCCTCTATTATATTTCCAGCCTTGGCTGCATTTTCCTTGTCAAGGTGATTGCAGAAATTTTGTGGCCAGTATAGTGTGAGCTTGATGCCCCACGTCCAGGTTCCCATAGCTATCAGGCTCTTTGAGCCCATGCACAATAGAAATCTTCAACCTGGCCTTTCGCTTATCAGTGGGAAAGAATGGAGAAGTCACTCTGGATTATGTGGCTGAAAATTCCCTGAAGGCTCCCATTCATGCACTGAATAAGTGCCATGAGAGTGTAGTCACAGTTTATTGACCTCCTGCTAAGATGTGAAACCTGGTTTCCTTTTCATTGCGGGACGGACCCCTGCAGGAGCTTTTATGTGTTAGTGTTCAAAATGCTCTGACAGAGTGTCATGAACACAGGGCATGCTTTGAATTAATATTAAATGGGATTATGATGGAATGACTGCAGTACAAGACATGCATGTAAAAAAATAAGTCATTATGGGAACCTAATTTAATTAGGCCACTTATTTTCATTCAGTCAAATAGAGTAAGAGTACTTGGATGTAAAGTGCAACTGCAATTAATGTTAACATATTTTTGGTTTGTAATATTTTTGTCTATATCATCAGTACTTAAAAAATTAATAAATAAATTAGATATTTACAATGTGTTATAATCTATTTAAAGTCAAGGCATAAATTGAGATAGTATAAGCTAAGTATATACAAGTATTTCTTTTAAAGTGTAGTTGAACTATTTAGATTTATTATGAGTTTAATTATTAATAAAAAAAACTTTAAAAATGCTGTCCCACATTTTCATGTCACTCCCGAAACACAGAGTTTTAGCCTATAGGCAGAGTCTTATTTTAGCCACACCCCTGCATTTTAGAGCAGGAAGTGAGACTGCATCCCTGTCCCTCATGGCCACATGGTGAGCAGTTAGATCACATTGTTTCGAAGTAAATGTGTTCTGAAGTCTGAAAATCAGTGTGTAACTTTAAGAATTGTCAGTACCAAAACATGTTCTCTGTGATTAAGTAAACTTTTTTGTGTTTTAATGAAAAATATTATGATTTTATCTTCGCACAACTGTTCAAAGCTGTGTTTGCTAGTCATGTACTGGCTAGTGTTTTTGAGTTTGCTCAAAATTTGCTAAAATTGTCACTACTGAAACAGTCACTACTGAAACATTTGGTAAAATATTCAATCATTTGTCTTAATTAGATAAACATAATTAAGGTATAGAGTCACTCTAAGTAAAATGTCTTTACCTCATTAAAAAAATTAAAGTTATAAAATCAAAAAAATGCTTTTTTTGTCGAACTTAAAAATAAATGAGTGCAACAAACTCTATCTTTTCTCTCTCAGCTACAACAATGGCAGCCATGTTAGCACCACAGTTTTTTCAGTATTTATGGACAGCATTAGTAAAGCAAATGTAAATCAAAACCAAAGTGCCATTTTTGACCATTTTCATCTGAAATCTACAGGGGCCAGAATTTTGGTGCATCTATTATGGGTAATATAAAAAAAACAAAACGTAAAATGCATTCAAGCTCTTTAGCATAGCGTGTTTTAATACACACACAAAAAACATTTTTAAGAGGAGATCTAGTAAAATTGAAACTGAATAAAGCGCTTCATTATAACAGTCTCCTCCCAGTATTCTACCCTTTGAGAGGCAAACTCTTACAAATGCATGTGTAATAAGGCAAACCCTGGCTTGTGGGTGGAATTAGCCATGACTAAATTGGGGATGACAGTTGGCTCCTAGTTTGTAACCCCCTTGGTTTATTTTTTGCCGTGTATGAACTGATAAATTCATCAGGCTCATGCTTTAGAAGTGACTGTACTAAAAAGTGATCCTTTCTGTACAAACAGAGCCTTTCTCCTGAGCACAGCAAAAAGGCCTCACTTTCATAACTTCTTTTTAAAGGGACCAAAAATATCCTGGCCAATTCTACTCATTAATGCCACTTGAGAAACTTCTCCAAAGCCACCCGAGCACTTTGACTTTCCCTTTGAGCTGGAAATGCCTGCCGAGGTGCCCTGGCAACCTTTTGAAACTCTGCAGGAAAGTGTTCCGAGGGCTGGCACCGCGACCGGAATTCTTTCAGCCGCTTTCAATCAAGCGAAATGATTTAGAAAAGTTTGATTAAATCTTCTGTCATCGTTTAGGATTTAGCGAGGGCTTCACTCCGGCTGTCAGATCCCGTTCAGGCCTCTGACCCAATTTCCCTCTGGGACACGAGAGACTTTATTTATCCCACCTTGGGGACCATTACTCACCCCTGACACACAGGGGATAAAGAACAGTGCATTGTAAGGGCCTATGGCATCAACACAACTCGTCTCTCTGCAGTGGGATAATTAATAACTTGGAACAAGAACCCTGAGCCAGCATAAAGCCTGCGACGGCCTGCTGTTCATATCAGCGTACGAACAACTGCAGCCTGATCGCTTTGACTGACAGTTGTCGGTTATCTATCATCTTCCAAATGCTAATCCTATTTACATTTCCCAACGCTAGGTAAGATTGACAAGATGCTTTTTTGCCACATGACATGACCTTTGTGTGTAAAATCTAAGGGCTGTTTGAAATAAATGAGGCAATACTACTTGTTCTTAATGCCGAAATCTACAGTATAATGAATCACTATTGTGGTAAATTACGCCATGATATGCTATGAAGTACTATCAAGTTAATTCAGACTCCTGTTGACTACATGGAAGGTGTTTCTCCAGAATGTTCTGTCTTCTGTTTGTGTCTTCGAGCTTCTTAATGGCTTGTTCATGATTTACATCCATCTGACCAAGTTTTCCGAGCATAATAGTCTTTTCCAGTAAATTGGTTTTTCTCTTAATATACCCAAAATAAGAGCTTTAGTTTGGTTATCTGGGCTTCGAGTGAGAGGTGAGGCTTCATTTGGTTAAGGATCCATTTGTTTGTCCATTTGTGGCCTTGGGAAGGCTTGTGCATCTGTGGGAATTTGTGCCTATGCAGCCCACTGGACTTCCTCCACAGCAAATTGGTCAAACTATGTCTTTACGGAGCTTGCTTTGTGTACAGGGGCTCAGTCATGCTGGAACAGGAAAGGACCTTATTCAAAGTGTTGACACAATGTTGGAAGCATGTAATGGTCTAAAATGTCTTTGTGTGCTGTAGCGTTAACATTACCCTTCACTGGGACTAAGGGGCCCAAACCTGGGAAAACAGCCCCAGACAATTATCCCACCTCAGCCAAACTTTACTGTTGACACTGTGCATTCTGGTATGTAGCCTTTTTCTGGCATCCTCAGGATTCGTCCATCAAACTGCCAGATAGTGAAGCGTGATTCATCACTCCAGAGAACATGTTTACACCAAGTCTAGTGGTGGTGTGCTTTACACCACTCCAGCCGATGCTTGGCATTGCACATAGTGACCTTAGGGTTGTGTGCAGCAGCACACAGCAGTTTCAGCAGTTTTGCTTCCAGAGGCAGTTTGGAAATCTGTAGTCAGTGATGTGACAGAGGACAGGTGGAGTTTTACGCACCATGTGGCAAAGTTAGCATCCTGTGGAAAATCACTGAGCTCTTCAGTACAACCCATTCTTGGGCCGGTGTTTGTCTATGAAGGTTGCAAGGCTATGTGCTTGATTTTATACACCTGTTATAAGCACTAAGTGTGGCTGAAACACTTGAGCTCAACAATTAGGAGGGGTGTCCGCATACTTTTGGCCATATAGTGTATTAAAGAAAACTTTAAATATTTGGATTTACAGTGTTTGTGCATAGACATCTTTGTATGAACTAGCTTGCCCCTCTGATCGAGAAGTTTCTCTCTTCTACAACAGGCGGGCGCTTGATTGAATATGCTTCACTGCGTGTGAGAGAAATCAATATGGTAAATGCGTAAGCCCGGAGAAATGATTCAATGCCGGCCTAGATAGGCCTTTATTATGCAATTACCATAAACTGACATTTCATTTACAATCTCTTGACATTATATTAACTGACAGAGCGAATAGCTGAAAAATCAGCCCATGGAAGCAGCTGGCCGTCCCCAAGTCACAGGAACACGAAGTGCCAAACTGACCAATTAGAACTGCATTTATACAATTAACCATGTCTGTACGCCACAGCTAAAGGAAATTAGCCAAGCGTGGGCCACTACTGAAGAGCAAATTAAAGTCCTTCCTCATTTTGGTGGCGAGGTAGCGAGTCTGGCTCCAGAAAGGCTGTTTTGATGTGTCTCCGGTTGTGAATCACCAAGAGAAAATAAATGACCCGGCTGAACACAGAGGAGTGGTAAGTGTCTGGAAATAATTGGCCTGCTCGTGGACCATACAGAATCCATTGATGGGAATTGAAGCATTTGTAATGCTTTCAGGTGCAAACCGCTATGATCTGCCTCTTTTTTTTGTTGTTGTTTTGTTGTTGTTGTTGTTTCCCCTCATTCACATTCAGGCTGGAGGTTGGGGACTTTCAAACGAAGTAAAATTCTGACTGAGATGGCACGCGGCCGAACTTCAGAAGAGGTGGGAGTTTGGAGAAGTCGGGTGCGACTGATTTGAGGGGGAGTGATGGAGATTTTCAGGTGCAGAAGTAAAGCGATGAGCACTGCATGGATTTAAACTTTAAACTGAAGGCTTATTACTCATTATTCCAGTTAATTCAGACTTGGCTGACAGACATTCTGTCCTCTCAAGAGACCAGCTTTTAGTTCATGTCATTTCCAGTCAAAACAGCCATTAAGAACAAGTCATTCATCTTTCACTGTCATAAAAATGGAGGAAGCATATGATTCAAAGTAAATCGCACAAAGGTCTCCAATGTATAATATCAATTTAATCTGTCCACTCTACTTTTGTGCACCCAACTTTAGATTTGAGATTTGTTTCTAGACAGTTTATACATGTTAGAAAATAATTGCTGAATATATGTGAAAAGGCCAAGAACTATGTAGTGCTGAATTGTGGAGTGGACTGCTAAACTGTTTTTCATTTTTGTGTTCAGGAATTTTCAGGCAGACCTGAAATCATGACTCGATGACACACTGGAGCCATAATTAGCACGACCCCTCCCCTAACTCTAACCTTATAAAAACTGCAGCACATTAGCAGCAGCTCGATCGCAAAATATGTTTTGTTCTATATTATTTACTGATAGCCTAACTTTATCTGGCTAGCTTATGCTAGTCAGTAATACCTGCTGCCAACTTGCACAAATAGGAGAAAAAAATGATCATTCTGTTAAAGACTGAGAGGAACGAGGTTGATTTTAGGGTAGGTCAGTGAATTCCAAATTGGATTCTGACTCTGGTGGCTCAAATATGTATGGCTGTACAAGCCCAGTAAAGCTGCTAGACGGAGCTTCCATTTTTCGGCTCATAGTGGTATTTCACACTGAAATGAGAGTGAATTTTGTGTGTTTGTGTCAGCTGACGCGCTGCTAGTGGCTTCATGTTAATACAATAGAGGCTTTGCTGCCTAATCTAGCCAGCTAACGGATATGCTCACATTAGTACGAAGCTGAAGTCGGCCAGTTTCTTGTTCTGGCAAATAGGAATTTTCCAATTTCATGAGGCCGCAGTTACATTCTGGCAAATACGAAACTGAAGTCAGCTTCCTATACAAATATTCCTGATCCACCTTAAATGGTGCAGCAGTTACATTCTGGCAAACACAACCACCTGCAAGACCTGGTAGACCACCAAATTTCTCACCATCAGATAAACAGTAGATAAAGATTTTTATCTTTGAGAAAGAGGAGAAAATTAAGCTCCACTTTTGCTGATCCTCAGGTGTGTCTGTCCATCCTTCTACTGTGAGAAGACAAACTGAAAGCTAAAAATCACGGCCGAATGGGCCGGCAGCGGGACGCTACATTGCTCCCCTCTTCAGAGGAGCCATCCCTGCAACCCCACAAACTCTGAACAAAGTCTGAGCAGAGAGTCCCAAGGTGCACAGGGGCACACCACCCCTCCCTCGCAGTTGCTGCACAGAACGGGTTATAGAGTGTCCACTGTCCTAGTCTCACAGCTGCGTGCATCACCAGTCCTCCCTTGGGGCCACACTGTTCTCCCCACCATCACTCTTCACGCTCCTATGGCCACTCTTCACTTTCACCGCTGCTCATCACACTGTAGATGCCAGAAAGACTGCTGCTTGTGTATGATGGAGCTCCGCCACTCAGCCTCGACCCACCATGCTGCCATCATGCCTCGCTGTGTTGCACCTGGCCTCCAGCTGCGCCGTGCTGGTATCTGTGTCGGGCTTCCTCACACTAGCTCTGGCCTTTAGCCACTCTGTGCTGGTTCTTGCGGCTGGCTGCCGTCCTCCAGTCAGGCTATGCTGTCAAGCCTTGATGTGCTTCCTTGACCACTGTCTTCTCGCTGCACGTTTTTGCCGCACTGCTCATCCCTGCAGTCCTCAGCTGGGCTTGGTCTTCTACATTGTTTCCCAGCTGGGTTCGCTATTTCCCTCCAGGCCACTGTGGGGCGATATCCCACTTCTGACACCACTGTGATGGCACAGGCATAGAAGAAGAAGATGATGAAGGAAACATAGCATTTCAAACAAGTGCTCTATTATTAACATTCAGCAAGAGAGACCAGCCGGTAGGGTAGCAGGGTAGGTCACCTCCAACCATAGACACCAAACCCCAATAACCAGCCCCACAAAGCAACACAAAAAAACAGATGTACACATTCCAAAGCCCACAACAACAACTATTTGCATGTTTAAGTCTCTCTCACCACTGCTAAGGCGGTATCCATGGTGCTCCGTCCTTGCCACTCTACATGGCCAACAAGTCGATAGTGAGACGCAACCGTACTAATACATCAATAATAAAAAGCAGGGCTGAAACGCTCCTTATAACCTCAGTGGGAATGGGCACAGCTAAACCGGATATATGTAAAAGCACAGGTTTTTGTGACATCACAATTCAAAACAGGCTGCTTTCATATATGAACTGTATGTCCTGGGAAGTATTTTTTTTAAATTAATGTTTACAAACTACATCAAAGTCTTGTTGTATGTAAAAAGGTGAGAAAAATTGGGTTTCCCACAATGAAGACGCTTTAATTAAAGCTACACCATATTCAAATGTAACAGAAACAGCTGCCGTTTAACAGAACCATTTTAAATCATAAATAAACTTTCTTGTTAATTCATTTTTGAATCATAATTGTTACAAATGGTCATAAGAAACATCAGTAATGAAATGAAGTGGTATAACTGCTATAATTGCAGTAATACATTGGGGGCTGTGATATACTATAAGCTACTGGTGTGCGTTCGGCCTCATGACATGACCAATATGTCACATTACAGCTCTCCTTCTCGGGTTTTACTGCACAAGTAATAAGTATAAATTATTCGGTAACTACTATGAAACCAATATGTAAGTTATGTAGTTATGTAAGGGAGGAATTGAAGTGTGGGCCCACATACTGGGCCCCCGCAGTTTAACGGCTAAAAGAATATGCTGATAGATCATTACGGTGTCTTGCTTTCATAAGTTCAGTAGTGCATGTACTAAAAAGATAATGAGTCTTCTGGGGCTGACCAAGTCTCTGCGGCTCTGTGGTACGTTTAGATTGGAGAGAATGTCCGTTTTTGAGGAAGACCTTTCTTTCCTTCAAGTTTGTTCCGTTACTTTAATATGTCCTAATAGACAAAAGTACAAATAAAATGCTTGTTACTACTGGAATGGCCTACTGGGCTTTTAATTATACATTACTGTGTACATACAGTACTGGATAAAAGTCAGAGGCCTCCCTTCATTTATTTAATTTCCAGTCAAAACAGCCATTGAGCACAAGTTACTCATTTTTCAGGAGACGTTTCTGAGGAGATCAGATGTAAAACTAGTGCTAACTCTTTATTTTAAGGTCTGCGTATTAGCTGTATGTTAACTGTTAGCATGCAATTAATAATGACTTTATAAATAGAAGTATAACATTTGTAAGCAAGAGATGTATTTATATGATGTGTTAATAAGGTCTTCTGCAAATGTTTATTATCAACTGTTTCTTGAGTAACGAGTTAAATGTTAATTGTTGGTAATCTTTCAGTTAAAAGCACACTTGAAATGTCTTCAAGTGAAGTGTTAATCAAGGAATCTGAGCACTGGACACTGTCATTTTATTATAGTTTCAAATGAACTAACAATAATGTAAAGTTTTTAAGCAACAGAACACAAGAGGGAGTGTGTTATCGCGAAATAACATCACGGCTATGATTTGGTCGCAGGCACGAGCCACGATAACACATGACCTCGAGTGTAACGAGCTCCGCCCACTCGCTGCACAGCCAGCAGTTCGTTTTCCAGCTCCTTACACTAAATTCTGACACTGTCATCACCACTGAGCAGCTTTTCAGTCGGCAGCTGTGACAGAAGAACAGCTAAAGAACCTGGAATTAGCTAGAAATGAACCCAACACCATTCGCCAAACGTGGAGTCTGATCTTCAGAGTCTGACCAAATCAGACTGAGCCATAAAACTGGCGCAATATCAAGTTCAGCTCAGTGTTGTCAATTTTTGCCAGATCAGTATTAATGTTGTTTTGTTCCAGCCAGTCTGTAAAGCATCTTACAGCCCATTTAGTTTGGCGAATGGTGTTGGGTTCATTTCTGGCTGATTCCAGGTTGTTCAGCTGTTCTTCTGACAGATCTGCTGACTGAAAAGCTGCTCAGTGGTGATGACAGTTTGGGAATTTAGTGTCGTCTCATCTTCAGAGTCTGACCAAATCGGCTGTTGGTCAAATGTGATCTTAAAAGTGTCCATTTTCTGTTTGTGGCAAAGTAAGAAATAAAAACAGCTGTCAAAGTCGTTGCTTAGCAACAGCGTCTCAGTGGAGTGATACAGTGTTTGTGAAAAACCATGATGTCATGGTGAAATAACAGCACGGTTAGAATGCTTCTCCACCAATCAGCTTGCGTGCTAACTAACTGTAAAAAATAAAATTAAAGTACTTTATTGTATTTTGCTGAAAAAGTCTTGTTTAGCACGTTTAGCAGTTTATAACCTGAAAATATGATTTATAAGTACTTACTAAAGTAGTGGTTAGTAGAAATGAATACGATCTTAAATGAATGAATATGATTCTTAAATGTAGCCAGTTCTTTGGAAGCTATTTCCAGGTAATTTGTAAGCATTTGATGACAGTTACATATTGATAAATCTAGTTCCACTTTAGATTTGGCCTTGCAAATTCATTAATAAAGGACTTGTAAGGTTACTTTATCATTTAAACACTAGCTTTAAGTCATTTGTAAACATCTGTAAGCTCTGCTTTTAATATCTCACTGATCATATGGATGACTTAAGGCCTATGTGAACTAGTTTGACTAACAGTAGCCACGTTTACATGCAGCCTGATAATCCACTAATAATCTCTACTAATGACCCAAATCGGTATATAATACATCATACATGTAAACACCTCAGTTGGAATAGAGTGACCTGATTGAAGCTGTTCCGACTGCAAATCCTATCTCATTGAACGAGACAGGTAATCCTGTAAATAATCCATTAAATAGAAGAATAATAGCCATGAAACGCCTGTATCTGATTACATTCCCAATCAGAAAGCTTGAGTATGTGCTGTGCATGTGCGTCATAACAGAAGTCTATAACGTTCAACATGGTGGGAGCCAGAAACTAGTCTGCAGAGGAGACAAAGACTCTGTTTGCACCTGGTCAATTCATCCAGCTTGAGTATCAGGATTATATCTGGAGGCCAAGCCACATTAAAATGCAATTGTAAATGCACCTAAGATACATTCGACAATGAGAACCCCTCCCTGTGCAACTCAAACTCCTCCCCATGCAGTGTGTCCCTGAGCACATGATCCATGTCTATGAGGAAGATGATCACGGAGGACGCAGACGGTTGGCGACTGGACGAAACACTTAATAACAATATGGACATACACTACTGTACAAAACAAACTGCAGACGAATGGGCTGAACGGAATTTGCATAGTCCATCACACGCAGCAATCGGATTTCAGTCAGACTAACCGAAGACGCATTTGACTGCATCAAGTGTGAGATCTTATCAGGATACAATCCAGATATTAGTCACATGAAGTGACCAGGTCGAAGTTTATGCTTCAAGCTTTTTTTCTTTTGGCATTTTTTTCAATTATCTGCCCCAATTTTAGTCGTATCCTATTCCACCCAGTAGTTAGGACTCCCCCCAGTTACACGATACCACCAGCAATAGGAGGGCAAACGCAAACTTCCTCCGAGTCATGTAAAGTCAGCCACCACTGCCGCTAACACAACGTCATTGGACAGCTGAACACGCTTGGAGGAGAACACTAACCGCCAGCTCTTTTACATCAGCTAACAGAGTCCTACCCACCCAGAGAGAGCGAGGCCAATTGTGTCTCTTGGACTCCTGGCCCTGGATGGCAGAAGCATCACCGGGCATCAATCTCTCAATCTCCTGACAATAGGGCTAACACTTAGACAGTTGCACCACTCGGCAGCCCTGCTTCAAACTTTAAAAGACTTAAAAATTAGTTAGCAGGATGGATGGCCGTAAGGCTTTTATGGATGCTATATTGCACGCATTATTATCAGTATATGGGCTCCTATGGTATGTTCTGCCCTGGCCAGATAATCTTATATTAAATCATAAATGACTGCTGTATCATACAGGAATTTTGTTTCCACTTTAAATCTGTGAACTCCTTCAGTATGACTCTCTCCCACCAGTTCTTACTGTGCACTGCGCACTTTCATCCAGAGGTTTTGTCATCGGTGGTGGCATCCAGCTTAAGTGTCTCAGAATGTTGCAGTCCAGTCTTCCTCTCGCCCCTTCTTTAATAAGTACACGTGAAGTACATTTTCCTGAGTCTGACATCATTTTAGAGCAATTAAAAACACAAGCGCGCCAGCTGACAACTCAGATAACACCGCGCTGTCCATCTCACTCTGACTGGACTCATGATGCTCGTTGTCATGGTAACATCTACACTATGTGGTACTCTGCACATGCATGTAATTGTGGATCTGAATACTTGTAGTGTGCATGTAAACGAAGATCTTCATTAGATTGTTCAGTAGAGTGAGCAAATAAACACCTCAGTCTTAATCTATGACATTTAATCGGATTGGTGTCATTTGTAAAAATGGCCATTAAAAGCTGATGAGGTACTTTTGAGTCAGTAGCTTACTTCACTTGTTTTCAAATATGTAATATAAGCATCAGCACTTTATTATTACACTTTGGCCACCCCAGAGTCCCTGAAAGCATCTGTTTTGGCTGAAAATGAAATAAATGAAGGGCTTTTGTAGAGCACTGACAACTACAGGGCACCAATAGTGAATTTTTTATGGCCGATTCTGACTTTTTTACAGCCTAACTGCCCACATTTTTATTAGCCATTTTTTTAATACCGAACCTCACACTGTGAAACAAATGAAACATATATATAATTTGTGAGTCTTTAACAGGCTAAACTGGCATTTTAAGTTCTTCAACAAAAAATTAATGTCCCTTTTAAATAACACGAAATCAAATAAAGCGCTACATCAAAAGTAATATGAGACTGGCTGTTTATCACAATGAGTCATGCATAATTATGCTTTGACATTTTGCTATAAGTGTAGCAGTAGCATTCAAATACAGTGAAAGTGCACTTACCTGACTCCTGACTCGCCTTATTAATGATATAGTTCAGCATATATATATGTATATAGACTCTCATATATGACTATATATATATATGCTGAACTGTATCTTTAGTAAAGAGTATGTTTTTTGCTTCTTCTGTAAAGTTAGCATTTTGGAGATATGAGGTTTTGTTCAGACAGCAGCGATATATACCCTCTGTTTTTAGCCCTATACTGCATGATGCTGCCATATGGCAACATTAATTGTTTTTTTTTGTTTGTGTTTTGTTTTGTTTTGTTTTTCTTGTAGTCACAATATAAAAGTATGTTTTTTTTCTGTTCCTTTGTGAAACTGAAGGCTTTATATACAGCATGATATACTTTTATCTGATCACATGCCATAAAGTGAGGCCAGGCATTAGAAGACCTCTCAAAGTGTGTGTATTACTTAATATTATCACATTACAACAATATTTACAACAACATTTAAATGCAATCTGTGGAAGGTTATAATTTATTTACAATATAATTTATTTATTTACAATGGAACTACTATCTACAATACATACAAAGGGGATAAATTAACCCTTTGAAAGGCCAGGGCCCATCGGCTGGCCCAAAGTCTTATTACATACTTCTATAACCTAAGAATAGCTCAACCAGTCTGCATTGAAGTCCCTGTAGTTACTGAATAATTGAACACATTTGGCTGTTCTGCACATTATTTCTTTATTTTTTTTCTTTTTGCATTCCTGGATGATGAATGTGGCTTTGATCAGTGGCAACTATATGCATTGCAGAGGCTGCAGTTCCGTTGTTACATGCTGTCGCCCTAAGGCAACAAAATGCAAAGTACCCTCCCAAAAACGTTTTTTTCAAAAATTTTCTGTCATTTTCAATTAAAAAAAAAAGTGTATTTCATAATTCATGCAGTAAAGGGCTGCACATTTTATCTTCATGTACAGAAGTTGTTGATTTTGATAAAATTCAAATAAGCAAGCCAACAAATGAACAAATATAAACAAAAGGCTTGTCACTATGGATATGATTTGTTATTGGATTTTTAAATATTACACATTATCGGGAAAATTACTGAATATAAACATAACATCGTCACTTCTCCTTTAGAAAAGTTATTCATAACTCAAAATGCTAAATGTGCAGTGAAATTGTAGATGAGTCGTGTTATGTTTTTTGGAATTTTTGGACTTTATTCATACACAGCTCCTAAATGAGAGTGACTCAAATCTGTAATTATTCTGGGGACGGGTTGGGGGTTGAATTAGCTTACTTTTGAACAACAATTGTAGCGATGCGAAGCTCTTGGAAAGATGTGCGGTTTTATGTAGGACGCTCCTAGTCCATCCTAGAATATTCTCAGGGACATCATAGATGCCTCTCCACCCACTCACTGTGTCTCCACCATAAACTCAGACTCTTTTTAGCTCTATGCCATTAATCTCTGTCCTTGTATGTTCCAAATATCAGCCGAACGCTCAGACGCCCCAGAGCTGACTCCAGCCTCATTTCTGTTGTTACAGTGCAAGGCTCTCTGACACATTATGAAGATGCTGTGAAGGTTCATTGACTTTTTATTTGAGCATGAGAGAAAGGTCTTTTAGTAAAAGTTGCTGGATCTTCTGGGACACAACTTTAATGGCCCATATCATAGAAAGCTGAATTACTGTTGACTCTTTTTTAAATAAAACTCTGATGTACCATGTAAAGACTGTTCAAGTTTCGAAATGAGCCATTCACTTTCAGTCTGTAGCAGCCTGTTTGGAATTCTTCGTGGCTATGATGTCACAGCCATGAACTTTTACATGTGGAAGCCCATTCAGTCAGTACAGTACAGCATTATTTACACATCTCTTCTGTCTTTTGTTGAAGTGAGTAATAATTCACTCTTTCCACCAAATTCTTGGAAAATTGGTCAGTTTTTCAGATTTATAAATATGCTGCACCAAGTTCTTCAGAAGTATCTGGGGGCATAGTTCCAGTTGCTAGACTATAACGGACAGACTGGAAGAACCGATTTGCTACAGCGCCACCCTGAGGCAGACCAGTGCTGCGTCTGTAGTTAGTTAAGAATGTCGAAGACAGAAGTTCACTGATTGTTGGTGAAGCAGCTGAACAATGAGCTTTCCCTGAGTGTCTAGTTTTCTTTAATAGACCACATAACAACAAGTTTATTTATTTTAATTTATTTTCAGGGACCCCTCAGAATTTTAATTTTGAGGGATCCAAGCAGTTCAAGAGGTTAATTAGGGGGTCCCAAACCCCAGGACCCCCTAATTAACCTTTTGGACCCTTTGAATCTCTCAAAATCAAAAATCTATTCATAAAAATACTGCAGCATTCAAAGATACCGGCACACTAATCACCGCCATAATCACCTTATGAATAGCTCACATGTTACTGCCAAGTTCAATCTGGTCCACAAAAACAGGCTGTTTCTTTTTGATTGAATGACTGTTTTTGGTATATAAAACCACACAAATTATATAAGAGCATTTTAAGGGTAAAAATCTAGTGTATGAACCCTTTCATGTCTGTCGGTGACCCAATTTGTGGTACTGAGGTTAAAACTAGGGTTGCATCGATACTGATTTTATTTTCAGGTATCAGCTCAATACCATGTTCATTTATTCATAATTGTCCTCAAAAAAATGCTCCAATACCAACATCCAATATCACCTGACAACATGTGACATACAACTAGTGCAGTGCTCGCTGCTGTACTAATGAGCAAACAATTCAAGCTGGCAGTGAATGGGGGTCAAAAATTCCCAAGAAGAATTCACTGTGTGATTTTAGCCCATTTTAAAAACACACCAACACATTCACAACCACTTCCCCAATATGGGTGGAGGTGCATAAGCTAGCAAAACAGAGGCGAAAAAGTCAGCTGTCTACAGCCTGTAGAGAGACAGTGTACATCACCACCAGGTTTTACTTTTCAGTGTCAAAGTGTGGCACAAGTTAGCAAAGCTGCTGTAACTCAGTTGCTCAGCATTTGTGCTCAGTACGTGAATGCGCAGTGTGTCATTTTGAATGAATCAGCTTTATCGGTAATTGTCTGTAGACGGAGCATGTCTGTAGGTGCATTAGCCTTGGATGTAATTTCTGCTGTCACTGTCCTACAGAGAGTGTTGTTGAAAGAGACAAATGAGGATCAAAACTATGAAACATACTTTACTTACAGCTGTACAGAAACAGAAGCCGCTCTTCTCTGCTGCAGCAGTACTTGATCAAAGGTAACTAGCGTAGTATAGCTAGCTAATGCACACAGTAACTGCTGTTGAGGTCAGTTGTGCAGTTTGAGTTCATATTCTAATTCTGTTGGTTGACACAAATATAATTAGCAAAAATATAACATGTCTAAAAGGCACCTGTATGAGCCATACCGGAACCAATTTTCTTGCATCATAGATTTGGGTTGGGCTCTTTACGTTTACGTGCTCTGTGCATTACACTGAGAAGCAGAGCACAAGTTAAGCTTTAGGATGATGTTTAAGTTGCTGTATATTATGGTTCAAGAAGACTGGACTGAAGTTTTCTCCCTCTTTGAGTTAATGTGGCCAATGAGATTAGTAAGGTTAAATGGAAATTTCCGCATTATGTTTATAGATATGGGTTAGCCTACCGCTAAAATTACAATTAAAATTTAATAAAAGGATGTAGGAATGGAAAATTTAACAATTACACCTTTTTGAGACATCAATTTAGCAATGTTGTTTTTTAAGTCAATTATATAGAATTCCAAGCACCACAAAAGGGTGAGTTCCATAGTTTGAGGTAAAAAAAACACGTTTTTCTGCAATTTTAACTGCAGTAATTTATACAAGACTATGAAAAAAAATAATTAAATGCCATAAAGAAAACAAATGCCAAATAAAGTATTATAAAATATATAATGAAAGTTCCCCAGGAGTCGTGTCACTGGTGTTACTGTGTAACAAAAAATCTCTTATTTTAAAATAAAAATCACACTGCTGACATCAGTTGACTTCCTTTTACCTATTTTCTGTGGATCTATGAAGAAAAGCACATAGTAAGTCCACTGTGTCTTTCAGTTATCAGAGATTCTCATTTAGCTCATGATTTTAAATGAAGCTTTTAGTTGACGTCACTGGTGTGAGCGACTTTATTCACAGGTAATTGCGAAAACACTGAATACAAATGGTTTAAATTCCATATTTTAGTGGATATTCCATAATTGACAACATGTGGTTTGATGCTCTGTAGCAGCCATTTTGTAAAATGCATTTTTCATTAAAAATGTCTCTGGTGTTACCTTTCTAATGTGTAACACCAATGACACTCAGTAACACTGGTGACTCCTATGGATAGATAAAAAAGTGAAGACTTATTTAATGATTTGTGTATTTATTTATCTAGTTCTCACAGTACTTTTTGGATGGTATGGTCATGCAAATGAAATGCTTGTAACTCAAGGAACGTCTTGTGTTCTTGATTTAACTGGAGGGAGCTACAGCAACTACACACGCCATTTAAAATCAGCTAGATTGTAATGATTTAACTGTTAAGGTAACTTTACACTCATTTACACTAAGAACTAGTCAATTCTAAGTAGATTACTCAGTATGGTATCGGTATCCGTATCGGCACATACTAAAATCCATGTACCACTGCACATCTGAAAAAAATAGTATCAATGCACTCCTGTCAAACTTCAATAATACTGTAATATTCCTTATGACGTATATAGACTGTATATTGTTCGACTGTAGGTTTGGATTCAGCCCCCTAGCCTCCTTGTCTTTAGCTCACAGGTGTCAGCCTTTCAGAAGCAAGCGCAGGCCCGCAGTGGCAGGAGGCTCTCTGGAGCAGTAATGGCTATTTATAAGGGAGGATAAACAGTTTGCTCAGAGCAGCAGCTGTCTTGTTACAGGTAGATTAGAGAGAGGAAACACGTGTCAGTCCAGACAAGCAGAGCCATGTTGAGGAAATGGCCACTGTGGAAGGGCCAGATTCACAGCCATTCTGCTCCGAGTCTCAAGTGGAAGGAAGGAAATTGGCTTTGCGAGAGGAAATTAAATCAGATCGAGGGTACATTAGAACACATTAACAACCGTGATGCTGTTTTTAACATGACGGATGGTGGAGGTGAAAGATTGAATTTTTCCTTTTATGACTGACTAATCATTTCTGTGACCGGGCGCGCGAGTCGTTTGTGATTACACCTCTATTATTCTGAAATACAGAGGGATAAAGGGAGAAAATGAAAACACTATCAGACTGTATCTAACACAGCCTACTGTACCTTAGTCACACAGCCGCACTGCTGCATACGTCTCTACAGCACTCAGAGCCAACAGTAGAAGGAAGTTGTTTAACTCTGCACTTAGAAGCAAAGCAACATTCAGTCATTTATTTATTTCATCATCCATTTGCTCATTTGTCCATACATTAATTTATTTACATATGTTTTATATATTTATAAATGTGTGTGTGTGTGTGTGTATATGTGTGTATATATATGTATATATATATATATATATATATTTATATACACACACACACATACATGTACGTGTATATATATATATTTCGTATATATAGCGTATATCCTTAGTAGGATTCCATTCCTACATCCTTTTATTTTCATTTACTTCATTTATTTGCTTGTTTGTTTATCGTTCCTTTCACTTATTTATTCATTTATTTTACTGATTAGTCCATTCTTTCTTTCTTTCATTCACTCACTTATTTGTGCATTAATCCATCCATTCAATTATTTGTATATTGCACCTACCTATCTATCTATCTATCCATCTATCTATCTATCTATCTGTCAATTTTTCATGTACTTTATTTATTTGTTTGTTTATTAACTATCCTTTTATTTATTTATTCGTTTACTTTATTTTTTATTTAAATTAATTCTTTCTTTATTTAATGCACTCACTTATTGGTACATTAATCCATCCATTCAATTATTTATGTTTTGGTTTATTTAACATATTTATTTATTTGTTTAACAAACCTATCTATCTCATCCATCATCCATTTTTTATGTGCTTTATTTTTTTATTTGTTTGCTTTTTATCCATTCTTTCATTCATTTACATCAACTATTTTATTTATTTATTTTTACACCAATTACTTCTTTTACTTTTATTCATTTATGTACTTTTGATTGCTTGTTTGTCCATCCTTTCATCCATTTATTCATTTACTCATCCATCCATTTATTTATGTATAGTTTATTATTTATTTTTTTATTTATATACATTCACATATTAATTTTATATTTATTTATACTCATATTAACATGTATAATTCTGTAATAATACTTTAATAATCCTGTTATTAATTCATGAATTCATTTAGTTATTCATTCATTCGTTTATTCTTTTACTCCTTCATTTTACATACTTATTTGTTTATGTGACACATCAATTTTTTTTCTTTATTTTAATGTTTTATGTTTATCCATAGATTCATTCACTCATTCCTCCATCCATCCATTTACTTATTCATTCATTCTTCAATCTTTAATCATCCTTTCATTCATTTATCCACATATCCATCCACCCACATATCCAGTCATTTATTCATTTACTGTTTGATTTCCCTTTTGTAGATGAATGCATTTATTTTTGTATGTATTTGTTTGTGAATCTGCTGCAGTTCATCCTCAGTGCTGTAAAATGAATCATGCAAAGGAAATCAAACTATTATGTTCAGGCGTTTGAATCATTCATTTCGCCTTTGCTCACCTAGTTTACCGGGTCACTGATGGATGAGCAGATGTGCGTGTATGACGGTGTGGAATTCAGTTTTCCTCGCTGTAGCAGGAGACCCTCCATCAGCGCTGCTCCCCCTACAAATACAAAGGAGTCATCTGGAGTCTGGCACAGTCACAATCTATATTCTTCATATCACGCTCCACATCACACAGCCTGCACACAGCCACACACTACACACACCCACACACACCCACACACCCACACTCCACAGCTGCCTGACACCACATTGAAATAACAGTCTCATTACTTCAGTGAGATAATGACATAAGTAGAAATAAAAGTAGTCAAGCAGCCATCGGGCCCAGAAGCTCCTCGAGTACTGACTTCTCTGTAGACCCACAGTGGAACTCATTAGTACATCCAGCATCTGTCAGTATAGAAAATGAAGTTTGTGAGGCTCTGTTCTTCTCATTTGGTCTAAAATAAAAGGCTAAAGCTCCAAACTGAGAGCTGGGAGCAACATTAAAGCAGCACAGATGCTGAATCAACAGAACAGAATGGAATTAAACCCAACAAAAGAATAGGGAGCTAAATGTGGCACACTAAACTGAAACTGAGGAAAAGGTTTACTTTTTCCTCACAAAAACACCTGAATATGAGTAAAACTATTCTCAGAAAAGAACCAAGAAAAGGCCCAGATCATCTTCTAGCTTTTTTCAAGTACTTTAATTTTTGATTCCATATATAAAACATTGATAGTTTCAAAAAAAGTTTCAAAACATATCCTTTTCTTTCCAGTCCATACCGTCCACATATGGAAACTCTGGTCTTTTTAAATACATTTGCATATATATGCATGTTCAACCATCAGTTTAGCCACACCCACTCATGTTGACTCATGTCAGACCAGACTTTTTTAGTCATACCCAGTTACACCCACTAGTTGGGACTCCCCCAGTCATTGATTGAAGACCATGATTGGTACCCCCAGCGCTAGGAGGGTGACACAGGCTTCCTTCGAGGCCTGTGAAGCACCACCGCATCTTTTCCAACACCCGCTAATGCAACGTCACTGGACAGCCAAACGCACTCAGAGAACAACGCTGACCACCAGATCTCTTACATCAGCTTGATTGATGGGGGAGAGGGGGGCCATCCTACCCACCTAGAGAGTGAAGCCAATTGTGCTGTCTTGGACTCCTGCATCACCTTGGCTCTGGCATCACCAGGGATCGAACTCGCAAACTCCTGATCATAGGGCCAACACTTAGACAGTTGCACCGCTTGGGAGCCAAACTATTTTTTAAGTACAGAACAGCCAATCAAAAACAGAGCTTATTTACATATATCTCTTAAAGGCACAGTAATGAAAACAAGCTGTTTAATTCTAAGAGATAAAGAGAAGCCTTGAATCTAAAAACGAAGAATGACTATTTTTGGTTATAAGACAAAATGAACAGTGAATTGATTCCGGAAACTACACCTGAGTGCAGCCAAAAGGACGTTTAACTCCTTAACAAGTTGTTTGGCCAAAAATATTTTTATTTGTCCAACAGATTATATGCACATGTTCTGTGTAGAGTTCTAAGATTAAAGAGGTGAAGCTAACATGTCAGTAACAACTGACAGCAGTCAAGTATGAAAAGTGTACCCAGACTAAAAACGTTAGAAGCTGTTTGGAGTATACATTTGTTAAGTGGGATTAATACTTAATACATGACGGTAAGACGATTATTTGATTATTTTATCCATGATCTTGTAATGGCTATTATTGTCAGTAGGGCTGCAAGAACTAATACATTTTATAGATGACATCAGTAATAAAAAATCATTAACAACGAATCTTGTCATCGATTAGTTGTCATTACATTTACATCACTTGATTAAAAGATGGAAAACACAGTCACACTTTACTGTACAGTACTGTTCATTAGGCTACGTGACACCCACATAAGCTTATCATGACAACTGACATAGCCCTCTACATAAACGTTAGTAAATGCTTACTCCAGTTGATGTCATTCGCTATTAAGGTTACATTTGCCAATTTTGATCAAAGTTAGCTAAAGTAGCCTTTATGACTGATGGCGCCTTTATAGACATTTATGTAGGGCTATGTCAGTTGTCATGACAAGCTTATGTAGGTGTCATGTAGCCTTATGAACAGTACCCTACAGTAAAGTTACAGAAAATATAGATGGTAGAGACCACAGTACAAGGTTTTGTAGAACGAAAAAAGTCATAAATATGGGAACACTTCACTTTAACATCGTCTAAAAAGTTGAATTCTTGTACGAGAAGTAAAACTGAGCACACTTTTGATGGTAGTGCGACTGTCATGCAACAGAAAATGACAAAAACTCAGCATGGTGAGTAAACTGTCGTAAAACTGTAGTCAAAAGTTAACCCACTTACATGGCAGGCCCAAGGTCTTATTACACACTTCTATAACCTAAGAACAGGTCAACTCATTTGCACCGAAGTCCCTGTAGTTACTGAGTAATAAGCCTTGGTATGTTATACGCCTGGGATTTTAAAGGGTCGTTGTCTGCTTTTCAGCAAGTTCTGTTTTGTTTTAGCATAATAAACACCGCTAGCTGACGGGATGAGCTGCGTTTTCGCTGCACCTGCTCGTCCACACAGATATCTTTTGAATTCTTTCTCTGCGTTTTGTTCTTTCACTTGCATGAAAATAGTGTTTTAGGTCACTAAAAGTGGAGCTTTTGGAAAATGTCATGGACTGTCGAGTAGCTGAAGTCTTGTATCAAACAAGGATGGGTAAAAATTTCACTTGCAAAACTGCAACAATTAGTTTCCTCAGTTCTCAAATGATTAAAAAGTGTAATTAAAAGGAAAGGTGATGTTACTGCACAATTTCATTCATTTGTTTATTTATTTATAGAGGTTTCCAATTTTCTCCCCAATTTAGTTGTATCTAGTTCCGCCCACTAGTTAGGCCAATCACATGCTACCACCAGCACTAGGAGGGCAAAGGCAAACACAGGCTTCCTCCGAGTCATGTGAACCAGCCACTGCATCTTTTCAAGCTGCCGTTAATGCAACGTGAATGGACAGCTGAACATGCTTGGAGGAGAACACTAACGCCAGTTCTGTTATGCTGGCTAGCATTGCATTGAGTGATGGGGAAGACTTAGGCCCATCCAAACAACCCAGAGACAGTGAGGCCAATTGTGCTGTCTTGGACTCCCAGCCATGGATGGCTGTAGCTTCACTAGGGACTGAACCCACAATTTCTTGATGATGGGGCCAACGCTTAGACGGCACTGCAGGCATCAAATTCTAAATCTGTTTATATTTACAAAATCAATTAAGTTGGACAGTAAAAACATTGTAAATCTTTTCTTTGTACTTTCATTAGTTAAATAAAGGCTCAAGAGAACAAATCACAGATTCTTCTTTTTATTGCATTTTACAAAATGTCTCAAAATGGGGTTTGTATTTGATTGATCTTTGCTTTGTTATGGGAGAAATAATTTGAAAAGCAATACATATTAACCAATCAAACTACCTCCCCATTAATGCTTGCACTGCCATGTAAGATTTGTTCACTTTGGGTGATGATGGGCTGGCCCGGGTCAGTTTCAGACAGAATTTTGTTGTACTTGGGTCAGTTTTGGACATAAAGATGTGGTTCAGTTTCTTTCAGGTAAATAATATTAGATGTAAGATATGATGATATTTCCACAATGCATTAGCTTCACAGAAAGTATTTTTCAAGATGAAAAGAGAATGGAAGCTTCAAAAAATGACCTTCAAAATTCAGCCACTTTGTTTTCTGGCTTTTAATATCAACTAATCTAAGTTAAATAGCAAAAGGTATGTCAGTACTCCCAAGGAATGTTGCTTTCATTCAGGTGTGCATGTGCACATTTTTGTCCAGTGTATTTGTGCGTGGGTGGATGTGTGCACTGTATCTTAACGGCCATCCTTTGAATGTCAACCCAACTGAAGCATCTTAGTGGGCTCACATAAAAACTTCAGATTTGAAGAATCTCAAGGCCTCAAGAAATGGGCCACGAATCCATCGAGGGGAGAAAACACATACGCTCTCCATGGGATTTGTCCCTCTACTGCTTACTGTGCCGCAGGAAGGTAAAGGCCAATGGCCATCTGCACCAAGCATGTGCAAGGTGGCCATGTGACCACAGGGTTAGAGCCTTGTCTGGCCGGTCCACTGCCTGTGATGAATGGCCGGAGCGATGATCCGCTGCCATTTTCCCCCTGAAGTCAAGCTCCGTCAAGCTGCAGTTATGGGCCCAGGCTTAGTCTTGCCTTCATTTCTCCCCCCCAACCAACCCCATCTGCTCTCCTTGACTGTACCATCTCCCTGTTCTCGTTTACCTGAGATCACTTGTTCTTTGAACCGAAGAGCAGTGATTTAAGAAAGTCCTCAGAGATGCAGAACTTTAATCTCCAGCCCGCAGAAAGCTTTAACCCGGAGCCTTCCTTTCACAAGGCAGATGATGTTCGTGCTCTTGCTCTGCTTTGGTTCTGCTTAAAACAAAATTTTGGTGCGGTGACAAGTCAGATCAAAATCTAAAAGGCTGGAAGAAAACATCCCAAACGCCGATATTCCCATCCATCTCGAACATGAGAATGAAGCAAATCTATTTTCTACATGCCATTCGTTAGATGTAATCGCCTGGGGTGCACTACCTTTGAGACTGAGGCGAAAAAATCAAACACAACAAGCAAATATTCTCAGGTAATTATGATCGGAGAGATAAACCAACCGTTCTGTGCGGCATTCACCTCCCATTACCTCTGGCTTCAGCATCAGATGATTCATCCTGGTTAAATGCTAAGTACATTCAAACAGCCAAACAGAAGGCCTTTGGTTCTCCAAAGAGTTGTTGTGCAGTCAAATGATCAATGTAAACATCCCGAGCCAAATGTCCATCCAGATCTCATTTCAGGCTTTGCATTATTGCCAAGTAGCCCCCCAAAAATAAATCTGAGGCTATCAAAGATGTTTCATGCCAGAAGCTGAGCTCAGATTGACTACAGTGATCGCTAGCCAGCCTTAAGATCCCATTCGCTTGGTACACTCGAGGGGATTCAGCAAGTACTGATTAAAAATACTGATCTAGCTGGCTTTCTTCTCTGTCCATAAAACTAGGAACTGTTAGCACAACAGCTGCAGGGATGGATACAGTGACTGGGAAAAAAAATACTTTGGTAATATATGACTTTGCCAACTTTAGCTTTGTGTGTTGATGTGGCCAATAAGGTTCTCCATCGTCGACTGAGAACCAGCCAAGAGATTTTGTATTGCAGTGGGAGACGGGAGATTTTTCAGTGTCGCGTCAGAATTTGAAGACTTTTCACTGTAGCGGCAGAGTTTGACTGGGCTGCAGACCAGGAGACTCTTCACCATGCCGGTGAAGTTTGACTGGGCTGCAGACCAGGAGACTCTTCACCATGCCGGTGAAGTTTGACTGGGCCACAGGCCAGGAGACTTTTCATCCTTGGCGGTGGAGTTTGACTGGGCCACAGGCCAGGAGACTTTTCATCCTTGGCGGTGGAGTTTGACTGGGCCACAGGCCGGGAGACTTTTCATCCTTGGCAGTGGAGTTTGACTGGGCCACAGGCCAGGAGACTTTTCATCCTTGGCAGTGGAGTTTGACTGGGCCACAGGCTGGGAGACTTTTCATCCTTGGCAGTGGAGTTTGACTGGGCCACAGGCTGGGAGACTTTTCATCCTTGGCAGTGGAGTTTGACTGGGCCACAGGCTGGGAGACTTTTCATCCTTGGCGGTGGAGTTTGACTGGGCCACAGGCTGGGAGACTTTTCATCCTTGGCAGTGGAGTTTGACTGGGCCACAGGCCAGGAGACTTTTCATCCTTGGCAGTGGAGTTTGACTGGGCCACAGGCCAGGAGACTTTTCATCCTTGGCAGTGGAGTTTGACTGGGCCACAGGCCGGGAGACTTTTCATCCTTTGGTGGTGGAGTTTGACTGGGCCACAGGCGCCAGGAGACTTTTCATCCTTGGCAGTGGAGTTTGACTGGGCCACAGGCCAGGAGTCTTTTCTTCCTTGGTGGTGGAGTTTGACTGGGCCACAGGTCGGGAGACTTTTCTTCCTTGGTGGTGGAGTTTGACTGGGCCACAGGTCGGGAGACTTTTCATCCTTTGTGGTGGAGTTTGGCCGAGCCACAGGCCTGAAGACTTTTTTCACTACAGTCGTGGAGTTTGACAGGGCCACAGTCCTAAAACTTTTCACAGTGGTGGCGGAGTTTGGCTGGGTTGCCGACTGGGAGACTTTTCATCATGCTGGTGGAGTTTGACTGGTGGAGTTTGACTGGTGGAGTTTGACTGGGTCACAGGCCAAGAGACTTTTCATCATGGTGGCGAAGTTTGGGTCCAACTCTGTGGTCTATAAATGTAAAACTTTAAACTAGTTTTAGGCAAAAGATTCAGTGAGCAACAAGATAACACTGAAACTGCCGAAAGTCAGTTCTTAAATGCAAGATAATTGGCTTACTTCATGAGAAGTACTCTTTCCTTGTGTGCTCTGAAAAATAAAACTAAGGAATCAAGCTGCGTTCTAACAGTGAATATATTTCTCTTTCCATTATTTCAAAAGCAGTTACATTTCTTCGAGCGTAAATAGTTTCTCTGCCAAGACTAGGCGTTTTGCCACCATAACACAATGGCAAACGAGGCAATGCTTTAAAAGTATTAATATTCATTGTAAGACAATGTTATCAGTCAAAGCTTTTGAAATAAATGTATGAATTTTAAATTTCTTCTACCTCTTATAGAAACTGTGAGGAGGGCTGGAGTCTCAGGACTTCAGAAAGTTTGCATGTCCATTACATGATCTTGTGGTCAGCTCTAAATCAATGTATATTCAATGTCATTCTTGCCAACGTTGAGTTGCCGACTTTCGTCTTGCCATCAACTATAAATCAATGCATATTCAGTGTCATTGTGGCCCACTAGCAACTTTCATTGGTAGTTTAACATTGATCCACGTACAAAGTTGGAACTGTAATTTAAGCGTTGAGCAAAATGATTTTGCTGAAAAATGTATAATGTATCAACATCACCATGCTACCATTTTCAAAGACAATGACTATCAAAGACAGTGGCTAATGGGATTTCCTGTTTCTTCAAAGATGTCATTTGTTCGTAATGTTTTAGGATGTAAAGCAATCATGTTCAGTGTAATTCAGTTTTTCAAAATAATTAATTACACAAACTAGTAACCAAAACTTATTCAACAGACGTCTACAAAGCCTAGCTAAATAGCAGACTAACAAACTTTGATGCTAATCAGATCCCTTGTGGAACAGAACTAGAAACCTGAAAAGCATCTTTGTACAGAAATTCATGCATTTTAAAAAACATTTTTCTTAGCACAATTTGTAAATATTCCATCATGTTAGCACTGTTGCTTTGTCACATCTGTAGCTACAATGTTAGCGCAGATTTATTTACCATCGGAGCATCGTCCTTACAGCTGTCGATGCTAAAAGGCCCTGTTGTGTTACAATGCAAAAGGGAAAGCCTGATCCTAGTTCAGCCCTTCAGCTTGTATGTACACATGACTCTTACAATGAATGAACTGACCCCACATCATGTACCTTCTCTTTGTCATACAATGGTCAGGAGCTGAAGGCTCAGCAGAAGGAAAGTTTCCAGAAGCAAATACTGGAAATGATCCCCTGAACACCGCTCAGACACTAACGGCGGCGGCCATGGGGGTGTATTTGTGCTGGGGAATTATGGCTCATAGACACACATTACATTTTCTCATAAAGCTAGCGCTCAGGTGACATTTATACAGGACTCTGAAGCAGGCCGCTGTTCCCCTCTGCGCAGTTAAATGTCATTCACATTAGTTTCAGACACCTGTGTCCTTTAAGCAGCCTCACTCACAGCATAAGAACATCCTCCATGTACGCCTTTCAGTACATGGTAAACAGAGTGCTAGGTCTTAATTAAAGTGTGTCTGAAATACATAGTGCATTTCGTACTTCTTTATGTTCTCAGAAAAGGTGCTCACCTTGGAGCGAAGTCTGTTTCATTGGGGCTTTCGCTAATTAGTGTTAAATAATAATTCAGAGTGGGAGTGTTCACGTTTTTGGTCAAAAGCTACTTTCAGATCATTTTGGCAACGCTTTCTGATTGGAACATCTTCCTTGATAATGGGACTTTTGAAACTCCTTGAATTAGCAAAGCTAGTTTTGTTCAGACAAATTCTGTCAACAAGCTTTTTGATGGACCATTTTCAAAATAAATATAGACACGCCTCACAACGGCACGTCAGGCAAGTGAACACAACACTCTAAACCTGCAGTGAGAATGGCAGTGGCAGTAAATGGTGCTGTTTTTGTTTCATAACCTAAGCTGGAAAAGGTTTGGATGAAGTCATAGCCACCATCAAAACCAAACTATAGTCACCAGCAAAACCAACATAAAATCACCAGCAAAACCAAAATATAATCACCAGCAAAACCAGCATATAGTAACCAGCAAAAACAGCATATAAGCATTGGAAAATTGGACAAGTTTTCAGATTCACAAAGATGCTACAAGCATACTGTAAAATTTTTCGAGGTGTCCCAGTTGGCTTAGTTACAGTTGGTAGGCTATGAATGACCAATTGCATGAACAAATTTGCTACAGAGCTACCCTGAGGCAGACCAGTGCTGCATCTCTAGTTATCTAAGAAAACCAGAGACAGAATGTTTTTTTCCCTGAATTTGTATTTGAGCATCAATTTTTTGTAATGGACAGCATACTGCCATAATAAGCAACCCCAAGAGTTTAATTAGGAAGTCCCAGACCCCCCAGGACCCCCTGTATTTCCCACCTTGATCACAGTGGTAATTTAGGAGCAAAAATGACTTTGATAAAAAAAGATGGTTTTGCCTTAAACGGTGCAACATTCTGATACATTCATTAAAATATGACTTAAAGTTCAATCAAATCACTGCAATATACAATGATGGACAACTGTTCTCGTCCTCTTTCAGCAGTCCATGATTCCTCAGCAACAACAAAACACTTCAAAGAAGCTACATTTCTTGGTGGAATAATTGTTTACCCTGATTGTAATTAATAATATCTTAAATTATTTATAAAAATGTGTATTTTATCATATTTAATGCTAAAAGCAACAGGCCACATGAAGCCATGTGTTATAGTGATTTTTGTTCATGAGTGATGGGGATTTTTACTCTGCTTCACATTGTGAAAATAACACCTGTGATAAAATCACTGTAATGTGCAGCTTCTTGTGGCTTTTATTATATTTTGTCACACTAAGGATTCATTGCTTGTGACTAATTATGAAGGAGAAATGTGTAATTCTTTTACATTTGGGCCTAATACCGCTTTGGTGTTAAGGTCAGTGGAAATGCTGCATGTGTGATTAGGAGAGAGTTTTGTTCTTAGGGACGGCACCCTACCTTTAATGCCTTGGGGCATCAGAGGATCTTAATCTGGGCCTGATAGTACAGAAAACATTACATCAGCAGTGGCATTTATGAGTGAAAACAAAGAGAAAGTCCTTCTTTAAAATGTTTCTGAAGTAGCAGACTTGCTTATTTTAACTCCCATATTTAGGAATTTACCTGTTTTTTCTGTGAAAGACATCATTTGTTCTCATTTTCAGAGATGAGCAAACTTCACAAAGTCTACAGGCTTTTCTCTGAGAATTATCTGCTGGACCATAAAGGTAAGTTAAGGATCTCATGACAAGTTAGCCAGTGAGGTTAGCTAAAGTTAGCTGCTAATGTTTACTAGGATATAAGCTATGTTGTGCAGGTTGGGAGTGAAGCTAACAGAGTCAGTTATACATTGTCTGTTGGTCGTATTATTTGATTCAACTTTACGTTTTCCTCTGTATAAGGTTGATGTTGTTTTGTATGTTGTGAATGACCAGGTCACTGTTCCTATGTAAGCTAATTGACATGAAGACGTTTAATTACTTTAGTGTTTGAGCAGTAATATCACTAACGCTATGAGGCTAAATAATAAAGTTAGCTTCTTTGTCAAATTTTCTGTTCCACCTTAAATGACGCAGCAGTTACATTCTGCACTAGAGTGTAACTGCCGCAAAGTTTAAGGTGGAACAGAAATTTGCCGGCACAAGAATGTAACTACTGCACCATTTAAGGTGGGACAGAAAATTCAAAAAAGAGGCTAGCAAATAAGAAGCCAACTTCACCTTTGTGCTAATGCTAACATTTTCTGTGGAAAAGCTTTAAAACATACTGATTAACACAGTCGCCACACGGAACCCGTTGTTGGTCCAAACAGTTCACCTGGGATCTGGGTCATTCTACAGAAATGTCCATTTTTGTGTCCCTAGCATTTACAGATATATTACACTTAAAAAAACATGTTAGGGTTACAATTTATTTATATTTTAAAATAAAACAATAAGTTATTTTAACAATTACACCTTCTTGAGCCACCAATTTAATAATATTGGTTTTTTAATCGATTTATATAGAATTCCAAGCACCAGAAAAGTGCTTGTCCCCACAGTCATGTGTAAAGGGTGAGTGAAGAAAAAAACACGTTTTTCTGCAATTTTAACTACAATAACAAATACATGGCTATGGAATATATTAATTAAACGAAATAAAGAAAACAAATGCCAAATAAATATTATAAAATATATAATGAAAGTTCCCCAGGAGTTGTGTCACTGGTGTTACTGCATAACAAAAAATCTCTTATTTTGAAATAAAAGTCACACTGATGACATCACTTGACTTCCTTTTACCTGTTTTCTGAGGATCTATGAAGAAAAGCTCATGGTGAGTCCACTGTGTCTCTCAGTTATCAGAGATTTTCTCATTTAGCTCATGATTTCATATGAAGCTTTTAGCTGAAGTCACTGGTGTGACCGACTTTATTCTGAGGTAACTGTGAAAAAATAGAATACAAATGGATTAAATTCCATATTTTAGTAGATATTCCATAATTGACAACATGTGGTTTGATGCTCTGTAGCAGCCATTTTGTAAAACGCATTGTTCATTAAAAATGTCTCTGGTGTTCCCTCTACTCTTATGTGTAACACCAATGAGGATTGGTAACACCAGTGACACGTGACACCTATGGAGAGATAGAAAAGTGGACGTTTCTGTAGAATGACCCATCTATATACATACATACATACATACATCATCTAAACCGCTTATTCCTCTGGGTCGCGGTGGGGTGCTGGAGCCTATCCCAGCTGTCATTGGGCAGAAGGCAGGATACACCCTGGATGGGTCGCCAGTCCATCGCAGGGCAGACAGACAGACATACACATTCACACCTAGGGGCAATTTTAGACGACCCTGGTCGCCCGGCCGGGAATCGGACTTGCTGTCTTGCTATCTTGCTGTGAGGCGACAGCGCTACCCACTGCGCCACCGTGCCACCCCGATCTATATAGTCTTAGATAATTAAGGTAACACCACCACTTTTATGTTATTTACAGATAATGTCACATTTTCCCTTCTGATCACAGGAGCTTTTTACCATCTCACCTGCTTATCCTGTGCTGAATCGTCTGCTTTTAATGTGTGCTTGTCAGTCTTGCTTATCTCTGAAAATGAAAACTGCTCCACCAAACAAACCATGTCTTTCATGGAAAAATAGGTAAAGTCATTACAACGTTTTAAAAATGTGCAAGTCTCGTCATTCTCGCTTGTAAAGCTGCTGCTGCTGTAATGTTTTCAACTATGTTGAATACAAAAGTGTAAAAAGGGTCTGTGGAAGTTGTTATGCAGATCACCACCAAAACCAGCATATGCTGTATTTTGGATGTTAGTATGCTAAGCTAAACCAGCACCAGACCAACATAATCAACCTTAGACCAGCTAAGACCAGCTTGATAAATCAGTCAGATTAAATGACTGTTCAGCTCTCATTTTTGTAATTAAATCATTCTGTGTAAAGATGAATATTAATGCATTTGTACTTGCCATTATTTGTATAATTTCACTAAGGCCTCGTACAAAAGACGACAGGTTCTCCTCAGTGTATAACATTGCGCTGGCAAGCTGTGTTAGCTTTAGCACCAGCTCATCTGAAGGGGCAGCTTCTGTTAGCAGAAGTTCCAATTTGAAGTCTTCAAATTTGATTAGCACCTTCTTACTGTGTTTGGGGGGTTTTGTGCCATACAGTGTTCTGTGCGTGAAGCTTAGGAGTAATTTACACATTGATGGGTTTGTTGATGTGTTTCTGATGGGGCTCACTCTAAACTCTTTTCCGCTGCTGCTCCAAACTTGTTATATATTTGATCTGCTGTCTCTTTCCTCTGAGGAATCCCATCACTATCTATAATATATACAACCCCAATTCCAAATAAATTGGCACTGTGTGTAAAATGTAATTAAATGTAAATAAAAACAGAATGCAATGGTTTCCAAATCTCAAAGACCCATATTTTATCCATATTTTATCCACAATAGAACATAGAAACATATCAGATGTTGAAAGTGAGACATTTTACCATTTCATGAAAAACATTAACTCATTTAGAACTTGGCAGCAACTCATCTGAAAAAAGTTGGGACAGGACCATGTTTATCATTGTGTAGCATCCCCTCTTCTTTTAACAACAGTCTGTAAATGCCTGGGAAGTGAGGAGACCAACTGCTGGAGTTTTGGGAGAGGAATGTTGTCCCATTCTTGTCTGATGTAGGATTCTAGCTGCTCAACAGTCCTGGGTCTTCTTTGCTGGATTTTTCATTTCATGATGCAAATTTTGGTCCATCGGCCCACAGAACAGTTTTCCGTTTTGCCTCAGTCCATCTTAAATGAGCTTTGGCCCAGAGAAGACGGCGGTGTTTCTGGATCATGTTGACATATGGCCTCTTCTTTGCATGATAAAGCTTTAACTTGTATTTGTGGATTGCACAGTGAACTGTGTTCACAGACATTTCTGGAAGTGTTCCTGAGCTCATGCAGTGATTTCCAGTACAGAATCATGCCTGTGTTTAATGCAGTGCAGCCTGAGAGCCCGAAGATCACGAGCATCCAATATTGACCGCTGGCCTTGTCCCTTCCGTACACGGATTTCTTCAGATTCTCTGAATCTTTTAATGATATTAAATATAATGTATTGTAGGTGGTGGGATATCCAAAGTCTTCTTTTTCTGAAACTGTACCACAATTTTGTAGACGCAGTTTGTTGTAGATTGGTGAACCTCTGCCCATCTATGATTCTGAGAGACTCTCTAAAATGCTCTTTTTATGCCCAGTCATGTGAGTTAGTTGCAAACTGCTCCTCCAGCTGTTTTTTATTAGTACCACTTACTTTTCCAGCCTTTTGTTTCCCCTGTCCCAACTTTTTTGAGATGCATTGCTGCCATCAAGTTCCAAAATGTCTTCCTTTCAACATCTGATATGTGTTCTATGTTCTATTGTAAATCGAGTAATAGGGAAGTTATGGCAGGTGAATCATGAGAACTCATCATATCTCAACAGACGTTTGTTTACACACAACTGTTCCCACATGGCGGATGCCTTATTTCGCCTCAGATCAGGAAAAATAGACAATGCGGCATCTACACTATATGGCCGATAGTATGTGGATGTCTGAACATCACATCCATATGAGCTTCTATTTCAAAAACATGGGCAATAAATGGAGTTGCCCCCCTTTTTGCAGCCATAACAGCCTCCACTCCTCTGAAGAGGCTATTCACAATTTTAACTTCACAATTTCACAATTCAAATGAGAATTTGAACCTGTTCATTGAAAAAAGCATTTGTGAGGTCAGGCATTGATGTTGTATAAGACACCTGGCTCACAATCAACCTTCCAATTCATCCTAAAGGTGTTTATTGGGGTTGAGGTCAGGGTTCTGTGCAGGCCACTGGAGTTCCTCCACACCAAACTCATCAGACCATGTCTTTATAGACCTCGCTTTATGCACAGGGGCTCAGTGACCCATTCTATGGCACCTTCAAAGTCATTGAGCTCTTCAGCACGACTGATTCTACTGCCAATATTTGTCAATGGCAGCTGCATGGCTATGTGCTTGATCTTATACACCTGTCAACAATGAATATGGCTGTCTACATACCATTGGCCATATAATATATGCACGCATATCTATGATTGATGCTACATAATGGGCTGAAAGTTTGAAGCACATAGCAACAGTATCTAAGGGAAGTGGGATTTGTCAGAGTTTTGCAATCCATCGACACATTGGTCTGATTAAGTAGCAGCATTGCTGTGAATAAATTACCTTAATTACCATAATAATTGTAAGAAGGACTTTGAGACTGCTTTACATCCCAGAGCTCAGTCATCCCTTTGAAGTCTGGACTGTCCAGGTGAATAATCTCAGCCTGTGTTTTCCTTGAATGGTGAAGTGCGGTCATAAATTAGTGCTCAGAGGCCTCCCTGGCTTTATGCTCTCCACTAGTGCGGCGAGACTTGTGGGCCTTGAATTTATTAAGACTTTAAAGGCCACGTCCAGTTAGTCTACAAATTGTAACCCTCCATACATTTCGTGGCTTGCAGCGCTCGTCTGTCCACCAAGTGACCTCCACGCTATAGTAAAGCTGCTAATTTACAGTGTGTCCCTGCAAAATTCTCGTCTTCTCAACGAGTGATTTACTTCTTATTGATTTCAACGCACTTACAAAAGAGGCCCAGAGACGCCTTGATCCTTTCGGCCCCTTCTCGTGAAACTGCGACATTCTCCAATCTGCTAGCCAGGAGAACGGCCATCTGCTGGACAGGATGGCACGGCAGATCAATCCCCACCACTCACAGAGGAACAGAATGTGCAAATGCAAGCGAATTGCAATGACTGTGAAAACTAACCTTGGTAGATGTTGGCTTGGATCATTTTCTTGTAGTTTCCAGTCACTGGGTGCATGCAATATGCGCATAATGATTAATAAGCACTTGCTAGGCCTTTCACAAAGTCAAGAGCAAACATCAGAGCAACTGTTCCATAAGCTCCGTCTTCATTATCAGTTCATGCATATTGATCCAGTGTTAAAAGCACGTCAAAATAATCAAGCGCCAACTGAAAGTCTGCCCCAAAAAAAGAAAAAAGTAATCTGGGCAAGCGTGGTTAAGCATTGCTGGGTGAATCTTATCCTCAGGCTGATATATGGCATTGGGAAAATGGTGTGGACAGGAATGGATGAGGGACGTCCTGAAGTTTAAAAGTCATTAATCCACACGCGTACAATTACGCCCGGAGGAGTAGCCGCTTGCAAAGTCAAAAGGTGTAGACAACTTGTTTGTCAGCTCAGTGTACTGTATATTGAAGTGTCCTTTCCAGTCATATCTGTCTTTTACACACTAACGACTGACATTCGTCTGTTCCCAGTGCTCAGCACAGTCTTTCTTTAATGCATCATCAACTTCAACAGTACTGTTTCATATAAACTAACTGGCCACTTTATTAGAAACCCCTACCTTGTAGTTTGTAGTGAGAATCTGTAGCCCATCCGCCAATGCACAGTTTGTGTGCATAAGCAGATAGGCTACAGTCCCTCTAGTTCTTTGTCAGTGGTCAGTTTCTGACCACAGGACTGCTCTTTGCTCACATCCAAAGGTGGAGAACCATGACCATTAGCACTAGACCATCAGTTCACACCAAAAATGCCAAAACTTGTCCTAAAATGAGGAAAAAACATCTCAGTGGTAATGCTGATCTATCCTAGCGCTCTTATGGGATTCTAGTAGAATGTTAGCGCGGAGCTAATAGCGAGTCACAAACTTTTTTTTTTTTTGGTTGTTTTAGACCAAACATGGATATTTTAGATTTGTAATAGACATTCCATTTTTATTTGAAGCTTGTAACATACAATGGCTTATCTTTTACTTTGTAGTTTTACTGAAACCTGAAGACCTAGATATGTGACATTTGTGACATTTTTTTCCATACAATTGGTCCCACCTATTGTAAGTCAGAACTGGCTGATTCTGTTGTCACTTCCTAGTTATGTTGGTAGTTAATCTGACACGTTAAGCCTTCGGTTCAGCTCCTGAAGTCCTAACCAATGGGAGAGCTCGCTTGGCTGTATCTACCTAGATACTGTGAGAAAAAAAATCCTGATTGGACAGTTTTCCACTGGGCATATCAAGATTTTAACTTCCTTGTTTCTAATTAAAACTTACTATCAAAAATTTGTATACTTAGTAAAACGTAAGTAATTAAGAGTATTAGGACAATGCTTGCAGAGTTTAAATATAACAAGCATAACAAGCATATCAAATAACAATGAATTAAAACTTACAGATATGTATTTTTTATTTCACAGAAATCATTAAGCCTTACCTGAAGTCCTTGAAGGCCCTGGGGGTTCTCATAAGCAGCCAACTGGCCAATGATAAAAGGGGTAGGGGGCAGCTGACAAATTATGCGTGGTAAACAGATGGGTTACAGTCTGTAATTAATTTTACGTAAAAAACAATTAGGCGCTTCTTAGGCCAGTGAGTGGAATGAATTCTAATAAAGTGGCTAGTCATTAGAAAGGCTAGGTAGGCATTTCTAATAAAGTGGCCAGTGAGTGGAATAATTGAGCCAGTGTTTCTATTAAAGTGGCCAGTAAGTAGAAAGAAAAAGTAGGTATTTCTAATAAAGCGACCAGTGAGCAGAAGTACAAGGTGGATGTTTTTTATAAAGTGGACTGTGAGTGGAATGAATGGGCCGGTGTTTCAAATAAAGTGGCCAGTGAGCGGACGTACAAGGTTTGCGTTTCTACTGAAGTGGCCAGTGAGTGTACAGCAGTCTTGGTAAAAACAGTGGACACCTTGCTGTGTGCTTCAGACTTTGCAACTCTAAACCATTGTTTGTTAAAAGATTATTCTAAGGCTGCACCGAAGCCTTGGATAAACAAATTAATAAAATAATTCGCTGTTGAATTGAGTGGCATGGACGTCATTGTTGTTGAGTGACCTGCCTATTCGCTTGTTCTCCTGAAACAAAAGGAGAAGCAGGGTGCCGGGTTAAGCATAAATTATCCGACTGTGTGTGCAAACAGCTCGGAATTTATGCATACACGAAATGTGTGAAATGCAAATGGCTTTGATTAAAGTAAAGCATACAAAGTAGAGTTCAGAGACAACATTTGGGATTATAAATACACATTTGCAGCAATGCTTGTTCCTGTTAGGAAGAAGAAACAGAGTTTTGTTCTGCTTGCTCTGTCCGCTTGTACAGCAACAAAACAGCAGTGTGAGTTTCAGCAATGCAGACGGATCACTGGGGCCTGTAGCGCAGCTCCCCTTACCATCCTAAACCGGGGCCTTTAATCTTTACTGGGCCTCTTTTATTACTACTTATGCAGTTTTGTGTAGCTACAATAGTTTAATATGCTTAAAGCATTCGCCTACATTACAGCACCAACAGTACACTAACAGTACCATGCAAAAGTCAGAGACCCTTCATTTATTTAATTTCCAGTCAAAAAGGCTGTTAAGTTCAAGTTATTCATTTTTTCATAGGAAGATAATCCACTTGCATTAGGATGAAAAGTCAAATAAAAATAAAATAGGAATGCTAACAACCACTTGCAAAACCCGGAAGACCAACAGAACTGCCCCCATCAGATAAACAGCACTTAAAGCTTTCATCTCTGAGAGAGAGGAGAAAATCAAGCTGCTTCAGATCTGAAAACATCCACAGGTGTTTCTGTCCATCCTTCCACTGTGAGAAGACAACTCAGCGCTGTGGGTCTGAAAGGATGTGTAGCTATAAAGAAGCCTCACTGAGAAAAGGAGACAAACACATCAAACAAAGAAGCTGAACAATGGACTGACCACACCTGAGTCCACGCCTCAACATCATTGAATGCATTTGGGATTAGTTGGATTGTGAGAACCAACTTCTAAGACTGAACTTTGAAGGTTTCCCTACAGATTTCTTTGAAAAACTGAAAGCAAGTCTCCCAAAATGGATGGAAGCTGTAATAAAGGTAAAGAGTGGACAAAAATGTGATATTCTTAGTTTGAGACTTCTGTGCAAAAGTATTTGCTCCTGATGAAGAAAAATGAACTTGTCTTTAGAGGCCGTTTTTCACTGGAAAAATGCAGTGGTCTCTGACTTTTGCACATTACAGTAAAATAACGAGTAGAAGTTGCATCATCTTGTTCTTTTATTCATTGAAAATAATTTTTGTATGAGGGACCCATTCATTTTTTACACTGGGGCCTTTACGATCCTAGTCTGGCTCCAGATCCAGCTGATTCAAGATCCCCTACATGGTTTCTGTAAAAGAACGGTGGGCTTATTGAACGTGATAAATCTTTGCATTGGCTTTTCCCTGCCCGCTGGGGCCTAGTGGTCATCCTCATTCCCCTCACGTCACTCTTTTTTTTTCAGAAACTCCTTTTGAACATGTCTGCTTTTTCACGGGACAGGGGGTTACCATGGGAAATAGCCGTATGAAAAAAAAACCAACAACCGTGATCCTCCCAGCAACAAAGCCGGGCAGCTTGATGGGGGGCCGCCATAACAGGCCTCCCTCCTGCTCGACTTCATTCCCTCTTTGGCTCAGGTTCGCAGAGTGCTCGGCAGTGTTGGGTCTGCTTAGTGCAGGTTTAAGTGTAGGTGTGCTGGCTTCACTACACAAGGCACAGGAGAACTAATTAGCCAGATGAATGTCCTAGTATAGCACTGGATGATCAATACAGTAAGAATCAGCATCATCATAAGCCTAATTCAACTCAATGATCCCCTCTGTCTCCTGGAGTTAGGCTAATGATGCGCTTTATTCCGCTTCAGGAAAGATGCTAGAAAATGAATGTAGCAGTTCAAGAACCAGGGCATTTAAAATGAGAGGAGGAAAATAACTTTCATAAAACGGATAGTTCCTGAGTCGCGTTCGAAGCCGCTCCAAAGTTCAATCCACAATATACCACTCCTATGACCACCTCACAACAACTGAACTCTGTATTACTGCGCCACGGCACAAAAACTCTTGTGCTGTTAATGGAATAATCTATGACTCTCATGTTGCTCACATGGATCACCGAGTATATTGATGAAGTAAGAACCCGTTTTTTATGTAAACTGAGAGGCTGACAACTTATGTTCTTAACTAGAACTAGGCTGGTCAGCTAGCTAACAGGCTAAAAGATAGCAAACAGCCTAACCAACGCCATCATTAATAACAGGCTTAAATTACAGTACTTATGGTATAATTAACTGTAAAATGGCAGTATAATAGTCTAAAAATGTCACTTGAATGTCTTACACACTTCAACTGTACGTGTTTCAGTCCGAAGTCGCGTTAAACCCAGGCTGAATCCCAAACGGCTCCATATTCCCTAAATAGTGTGCTAGTTGTGAAAGAGAATCTCGACTCTTCAGCCAAATAGTGCATCATTTATTATGGATGTATGTATGTAGTATGGATGTGTCTGAGTCCCAAATGACTATTTCTTAGCTATACTATTCACTGTTGTGGTGCAGAAGCCAGTATTTAAATTCCTACGTAGTGCACTATGTAGGGAGTGGGGAGCCATTTGAGATTCAGCCCCAGCACGAAAAGAGGGGCGCAGGTGGATTGGTGCTCAGTAAGACTTGCTGTGGTAATTTGATGACTCTAAAAGTGCTTATAAAGCAAAAGTTTTGTAAGTATACATTTTGTGAAATGACCGCAACAAGGCTATGCGTTACTGTGATTTTATCACTGGGAAGGGAGTTTTAGAATGTTTTAAGAACACTTTTCCTGTGATAAAATCGCAGTAATGCACAGCCTCTCGTGGCTTATTGCTTTAATATACACACACATGACTGCACACATCAACAGTGGGGATCCCACAGGATCTTCTAGGTGTGTCTGTATTTTTTTGTTCAATTTTATTTAATATAATCATCTTGTTTGCTGTATGAATTGTAATAATACTCTTTTCATTTTTTTTTTGTTGGAAACAAAAGGGTTCAATTTTTGTCAAGCCCAACTGAAAATTATCCAATCAGATACAAAGTTGTCTCTAGGTAGATTCAATCAAGCAAGCTCTCCCATTGGTTAGGACTTCAGGAGCTGAACTGAAGGCCTAATGTATCAAATTAACCACTAACATAATTAGAAAGTGACATTGGGCCAATTTTGGGATTTAAAATGTTTAGGCCTTTTGGAAGAAGCCTAACCAGGTTTCAGTGAGTTCTGTGAGAAACGGAAAACAGCTCCATGCCAGGACTCTTTGCTGAAGGAATGACTGTCAACCTGCTACAAATTAAAGGTAAAATATGAATTAAGCCAGCAGTGTGAAAAATGATATTTTAAGGCAAAAGGAATGTTTTTTTGGCCAAACAGTGCAGTGTTTTGAGTTCATGTAGTGCGGTGTGAGCTGCTTGCTATCATTTGTTCTGAGACCTCCCGTGACTGTGGCTGGTCCACTGCACAGAGGGAGCCATATTTTGCCACATGGTTTATATATATATGTGCTGCCTTGTAAAAGCTGAATAGGCAGATGTATGTAACTGTGCTGGTTTATGTGACATCACAAAAACAATTAATTCAAATTAAACTGTATTTCCAGTGAAATACATATTTTGAAACTTATTTTAATATGGCAAAAAAACAGTCCTTTAACAGTCCTTTAATCTTTTTGTTATCAAATAACAAGTGATATTTTTAGATTGAACTGACAAATCATTTTTTACAGTGTGGTGTTTTCATATTGTAATTTATAGCCATTTTTAAAAGACATAAGACACTCGTTACTGTGACTTTGTTTTACAAACCCAATTCCAAAAAAGTTGGAACAGAAAGCAGTGATATCTAAATCCATTTCGATCTGTATTTCAACAAAAACAGTGAAAGGACAAGAGATATAATGTTTTACTTTATCAACTTCATTGTTTCTTTACATGCACGTTCATTCTGAAATTGCTGCCTGCAACACGTTCCAAGACGAGGAACATTGTAAAATGTTCAGAAAACATTGTAAAAGAAGTAATGCAGTCATGCTAGGGTATAAACGGAGCATCCAGGAAAGGCTGAGTCCTTTATGAGCAACGATGGGTCAAGGCTCACCAATTTGCCAAAAAATACACCAGCCAACAACCCAACTGTTTAAGAACAATGGGCCTCATTCACCAACGGTTCCTAAAAAGAAATCTCCTCTTAAAATCCACTTTTCTCAAAGATTCTGATATTCACCAGTGTTTTCGTATTTGGGATTTGTTCTTAGGTAAGAACAGAATCCACACACACACAAGAGCATAAAGGACAAATCTGCAGTTTAAGAACATGTCATGAATCTGAAGTACATTTTTTCTTAGGACCTTCCTCAAGAACACATTTAAGGAGAAACTTGGGAAGATATTGAATGAAGCCCAATGTTCCTTAAGAAGCGTTTACAAGGATTTTAGGTATTTCACCCTCTGAAGTGCATAATATTGTCAGGAGATTCAAGAAATCCAAAAAAGTTCTGTGTATAAAAAGTAAGGCCAAAAACCACAACTGAATGCCCGTGACCTTTGATCCCTCAGAAGGCACTGCATTAAAAACCAGCATGCTTCTATGATGGATATCACTGCATGAGCTCAGAAAAGCACATTGTCAGTAAACACTATTGCAGCATCCACAAATGCAACTTGACTGTACACACAGGGGAAGCCATATTTAAACAGTGTTGAGAAACGCTGCCGACTTCTCTGAGCTCATCTGAAATGCACTGATGCACAGTGGAAACAAGTCTGACAAGTGAATCTTTCAGACTGTTTATAGAAATAATGGACGTTGTGTTCTCTGGGCCTAAGAACTAAAGGACCATCCAGTTTGTTACCAGCGTAAAGTTCAAAAGCCAGGGTCTGTTGTGGTTTGGGGGTGTATCGGTGTCCATGGTAACTTGCACATCTGTGAAAGCACCATTAAAAAATTCTGCCTTAAAAACTTGACCAGCTGGAGTCTTCAGTCCCCAAACACTTATTAAGTGCTGTTAAGAGGAAAGGTGGTGCAATACAGTAGTAAACATGCTCCCCTCTCAACTTTTTTGGAACAAGTTATGTCTGGAATGAGTATATATTTACAAAAAAAAGAAGAAATTAATTGGGTAAAAACGTCAAATATTGTGTTTTTGTACTGTTTTCAATTTAATCTAGGTCAAACAGAGTTTACTGATCACGGCTTTCTGTTTTTATTGCCATTTTACATACTGTCCCAATTTTTTGGAATGGGGTTTGTAATTACCTCTCTTATAAATATATTTCTTTGGCACGCTTAATTAGTGGTATTGCCCAGAAAATGATGTGCTGCGCCTGAGAACGATTTTCACGTTTTCAGGCTATTAAAGACTGCAGTAACAAATCCCTCATATTAAGGCCTCTCACTCCAAGCGATGCCACACATGCACCAGCCCAGGCAAGGCAGACCTAGTAGGCCATCTCAGACAAAAACAGATCATTTTTATTTTCTCCATCATCCGTCTACTCACTGTCTCTCTCACTCTATATGAAGTATAGGTACGCATACAAATGATCCTCCTCTCTAATTCCTCATCCTTGCCGCCTTCTTTTGTCCACAAGCATAAACACACACACAGTAGGTTTTCTTTGAAGATCTTGTACAGATAGACGGGTCTTGGCCCGCACCTCCGACCTGAGAGACAAATAAGCTATTTACTTTCTCATCACTTGGCTGGCAGTCTACACAGCATGTCAATCAGACTGCAGACTGTGAGTGTGTTTGGAGGGGCGGAGGAGAGGGCATTTATCTGAGCATCTGGGCACATGTCTTAGGCTATGAATCTTGGTGACACTCGGAAGGTTTTATCGGCCCAGATCCTCCTGTGATTCCTCAGCCGCCTTCTTATTCTTTTTTTTGTTATATCTGATCTCTTGCAGTGACTTTTCTAACAATAAACCACTTTCACGTCCTCGCTGACACAGGCAACTGACTTTTTTGCACGTCTTTGAAGCAGTAGTTTGGTGAAAAGTCTGACTTACACAATTATGTTCTTACCTAAAATATAGTCAACCATTTGTGCACATAGGTGACCATTTCAGGGGCATAGCCATGGGTTGGCTGAGGCCAGAGGTCAGCAACCAAAATGGTAATAAGAGTCATTTTGTCCTTTCAATAAAAATCAAACCACCTTGGGAGCCACAACATTTTATGTCCATTTTACCGTTTTGGCTGTAAATATATCTCAGTATGTACTAATATACAAGTGTAGCCTAAAAAATACAATATAAACGAAAACACAGACTTACTTTGCTCTGCTTTAGCTGCTTTTCTCGCATCTCCGGCAGGAAACTTCTCCGCAAAAGTAGAACAGTTTCTTGTAAAATGTCTTTCAACTTTCAACTTTTTATGAGCTTTTTTGAAGCTTCTCATTCTCCAGCTTCTTGTTCGACTTTTCCTGCTCCACCTTAAATGATGCCTGAGGTGCCAGAATGTAACTGCTGCACCATTTAAGGTGGAATGGGAAAATTCGAACGAGAAGCTGGCGCATGAGAAGCTGACTTTAGCTTTGTGACTTTTTAATGTTCGACAGATTCTTGTTGCAGATTAAACATATCAGGAAACCAGCTGGAGTGTTTATAAACACAAATAAGTCCACTTCCAAATTATCGATGTTTGTCTTTGTGGAGAAGGGGGCGTGACCGAGCGTCGATTGCAGGACGGAGGAGCCGGTCGGGCTGAACCAGCGGGCTAAGCAGCTGATGATATTCACCTGTGCCTTGTTTCTGCCAGCCTACTTATAGTCATCTCTTCCCTCAGTAGGTGGCAGAGCCAAGAGGGAGAAGGAGACCTGTGAAGGCACGAGAGCCGAGCCGAGCCGAGCTGAGCTGAGCTGAGCTAAGCTGAGCTGAACTGTACAAAAGAAAGAAACGACTGAAAAGTCCCAGCGAGCGTCTTGTTTCAATTTGTCTGTGGGCTGAAAAGCCGAGTGTTTTTTGCGTTGTGTATAAATAATAAAAAAAGCTCTCCGTCTCCACACCTGCCCCCGGCGTCCTTCCTCCACCCATCATTAAAGTTGTTACAGTCTTAAATGTCTCTCTTTGCCTTTTCATCAGCCACTAGCTAGGCAAGGTTGTCTGCATTGCGATGGTGACCAGCAGTCTGCATGCCAATCTTCAAGGTTAACAATCAGTGAATTAGCAGTTATTCAAAATAGAACTCCAGCATTTAAGATGGTTTATTGTTAAACTGTGTTGAACGATCAGCAGAGGTTTATTTTCCTGCAAAGGAGGATTATTTTATTTTTACCCGTAAATCTAATTCTTCTGTGGAGCCACAACAGGGCAGTAACAGAGCCGCATGTGGCTCCGGAGCTGCAGGTTGCCGACCCCTGACTTAGGCCAAGACCACAGGCCCACCCACTCACATGAAATTTAAATTGTTTCCTGTGAGTGCTGTCACTCTGTTATGGCCCATCAAATCATTATGCTCTCCACCAAGCTCCACCTTCTTTTCCTCAGCTCTCCAATCACTGCTTAGCAGCAGTTGCTATCTGACATTGCCTCGAGCCTTCAGTTTGTTATGAGCAGTGCCAGTTTTTGAACACGAAGCTCCAGTTGTGGTTAAAAGATGAAACTGGGGAGGTTAAAGTGTGAGACTCCGTCCCATAGAGTATGTGGTTTTCTACCCATCCAAAAAGCCAAAAAACTAATTTAAAAACCACTGTCGTCATCAGTTTTCTGCAAATCTGGTGCACTGCTCATTAACTACAAAGGCTGACATGGGCTTTGTGAAAATGTAAGCAAACGTCTAAAGTTACTTCAGTGCATTGAGAGTGACTATAGTCCATTTATGTCTTACCTTTAAACAGAATTATGTTTTGGTGTTTAAGCTTGTTGTACTGTTCTTCCTCGAATTTGTACATCACAGCTATTTGTTTTTAACTCAGTTTTGTCATCTGCTCTGGGCAGAAGTTGTGCCTGTGGTGAGTAGTCACATGCCTGATACCAAAGAGTGCTGCAGTGCAGGTTGTGTTTTTGTAAATCCCGCTGTTTGGATTATCGTTATTGTTTTGTATCAGGGTGAAAGCGTTGGGGTAGGTAGTGTGATGACTGCATGGCTGTCAGGAACAGGCTATAGCAGGACGTAATGACATTACAGGACATTAGTGCATTTGGAAATTGTATCTACCAAGCATGTCATACCAAAGACCCTATCTACTCCTTTTATTTTCCTCTGTCATCTATGCTTTTTGTGATGGTTTTTCTACAAACTAGCAGAGAAAAAATTATGGTAGTCTTTTCTGTGAGAGATTTTAAATTTACTGCCATTTTCTGTTTGATTTGAGTCAGGTGGGACCACATTAGAAACATGGGAATGAATAAACAAGTAAATAATCTTCATTATTGGGATGTTTTTGTGCCAGTGTTTGTAATATAATGTTTGTAATTACTCTGAACTAATAAAATCATTTCATTTATAAAATTAATTCTTTTATTTTTGTTCAAACTGAAAAGTACAGGCATAAAACAATAAAACAATGTCTGATCTGTTAATTCATTAAAATCTGTTAATTCACTTGTTTTAAACCAATGTTAAGATAATATTCCTTATATGGTTTGTTAGCTCCAAGCTAGTGGGGTTAGCTCATCATGTTCCATTTTGATATCAGCACTTGTTTAAATGAAGACATTTTAAGGTTTTTTTTAAGTAGCAGACATATAAATAACATTCTTTACTTTGTATGTCTCAGTTTTTAAGAAGTCTCTCTATTAAGGCTTGAACTCAAAGTTTGTCTGTTAATAATGGAGTGTTAAAGCAATGTTCATATGCCAGTTGACATTCTGCGCTTTCTTCAGAGGTTTATGCTCATAACATTCTCGTTCTTGCTGTAGTTTCAGTTTCACTCGGCTGTGGCGACAGCCGCAAACTTTACGTTCTCCCAGAAACGCTTCAGAGACTCTTAATGGAACATAAAACGATAACTTGACAAGTAAGCATATTTTCTGTGACTTAGCTAAAACAATAAAGAAAGACACTTCTGTTCCTCGACCGGATATTTTGGCCATAATGTCAAAATGCAGCGGTCATTTGAAAAGTAAGGTGGACAGGTTACAGAGGTAGCGTTAGTGCTGAGTGTTTAAATATCGGACCCGATATATTCTTGATCCACCCATCATTGGACCTCTAAAATGACCATTGGACAGCTTGTTCTTCATGTCTGACTTTTTACTCGCCATTCAGAGAGCAGTGGAGATGTGGTCTGTTTTCCTGTGGGGTCTCTTGTTAAAGTCAAACGTGTGGGCCTGAACCATACCGATCCTGCCTGCTGCATGTGCCCTCTCTACTGCTCACCACTGCCATTGGCGCAGGGTTGTTTATGTTGCCATGGAGATGCCACTGTCAATCATTATGCGATCTGACAAACCCACATTGTTCTGAGCATCTCTGAAGTTTCAGACCATTTTTTAGCTTCTATTAAATTGCATTAATTTCTATATCATCGCTGTCCAAAGAAAAACAAGTACCTTCAAAATGGTAAGAAGGAAGGAGGCAAAAAGCATCTTAACTTTTAAGATAAATGAATGTAAAGAGAGTTTATTCCAGGTGATTTTGGAGCATTTCTATTGGCCCATTCATCACATAAGTTTTACACAATGCAAAGCACAGCTGCTGTACTCAATTCATGGAGATGCTTGATATGGGATATGTTTCTTGAATACAGCACTGACAAAGGCTTTTTTGTGGCACATCCTTTGTATTAAAAATGTAAACATTTGAAACCATGTTGACAGAGGCTTTAAGCTAGTGCTGCTACAAGTAATGACGTCTTTCATTTAGGGATACACAGTCTTATCTGTTTTTGCAAATGTGTTGGAATCAAATTGATGTTTAAATCTAGTCGATATTTCAAACTGATATTTGATGGTGTATTTATTGGACTTTAAACACACATAATGTTTAGGCGACACAGGGATGTAGCTGGAGGAGGGCCTGAGGGGTCCAGCCGTGACTTAAATTTTTTTGCATCTGACTCATCTCAGCTGAACCATATTTACATAGGAAAATTCTAGGAACTCATCGTTTTCTTAGCTTGCGCTATTCTAGAGCACAGAACTTTTTCAGCAATCTATCAGTGTGGAAGGAGAACTCATTTGTCTCCAAAATGACTTACAATGAAATGCAAATGTTAATCTCCTCTTTTCTCCTAAGGCTGTAGGAGAGAAAAATCTTGCATCCTTGTGTCTTTATTCCACCTTAAAGCTCCCGTATCATCACTTTTTTAAATAAAAGTTTAATGTAAACATTGTTAAAAGTTTAAAAATGTACTATTTAACGCCCTGTTCATACAGCCTACAGGGGTTCATCTCTGCCTGTTTACACTGAAGTCATAGAGAGTGTTTCAGCCTGGACTGCTTTTTGAAAGAGGCACAAGACAGGGCAGCCAATCAGAACAGAGCTCATTTACATACATATGTCTTAAAGGCATTATAACAAAGAAAGCCAGTGTAATTCTAAGAAATACAAAGAGGTTGGAAAATAGTTGTGTACAAATGAATTGCAACCATCTTCACCAATATTCAATGTCTGCTGTCACTATGGCAACATTTACACGGCTGCATGCCACCATCAGTCAGGTACTGTCGCTGTTTTACCAGTTCTTCAGTTCTTTTTTAATGCATAGCAAAACATTGTCAGCTTGCTTCACTGTTTCAGCAGACTGTGGGAAAGCTGAGCAGTGCTAGTTCTAAGCATTGGCTACTACTTGTCTAGCTAGTGAAGCAGTAAAGTTGACCACAGAAAGGGAAACAAAGTTGAATACTGTGGAAAATACAAAGAGAAAATTGCAGTCTTCAGTCATTTGCTATAGACTTTGTCTAGTGTTGGACAAGGTAGGACTCTGTTTAGCCTTTACCAGGGGCCCTTTAACCTCCCCATGGGCCCAGGGGCTACATGTGGTTGTGGGCCCTGTAGGTCTAGTTTAAATCCAAATAAAATCGGTTTAACTCAACACGAAACAACTGAGTTCTTTCATGACTGATGAGGACAAATTACACCAGGTTTAGTAAGCATGGAAAGGGGTAGTCACACGGTCAACAAGTAGCAGAACCGATGCCTAACTGCACACAGAACAACACACAGCATCTACAAACTCCTTTGTTTTTAGTGCACATACCACTGCTGCCGGAGCCAGACCACAAAAGCCACAGGCAGTCAAGATTTGAAAATTAAGTGAAAAGACAATTTAAAAGTGCTAATCATCTTTTTCACCTCAGCTAACGTTACTAGCCTGGTCACAGGGTCACAATGCTGTGGCGGTTCTACACTGGTGTGCGGTAGAGTTTACTCAGTAAAACTATTAACGGTTCTATTTAGAACCATAAGTTCTATATAGAGCCATAAGATGTCAAGCTTGTAACAATAGAAGAACACTTTTTGGTGCTATTTAGAACCATTTTTTTAGCTACATTGTTTTACTCAGTGGTTTGACGATTTCGGCAAACAAATGCTAATTGCTGGGGTGCGTGATGCTAATTGCTGGGGTACATGATGCTAATTGCTGGGGTGCGTGATGCTAATTGCTGGGGTAAATGATGCTAATTGCTGGGGTGCGTGATGCTAATTGGTGGGGTATGTGATGCTAATTGCTGGGGTACATGATGCTAATTGCTGGGGTACGTGATGCTAATTGCTAGGGTACGTGATGCTAATTGCTGGGGTACATGATGCTAATTGCTGGGGTACGTGATGCTAATTGCTAGGGTACGTGATGCTAATTGTTGGGGTACATGATGCTAATTGCTGGGGTACGTGATGCTAATTGCTGGGGTACATGATGCTAATTGCTGGGGTACGTGATGCTAATTGCTGGGGTACATGATGCTAATTGCTGGAGTATTTCATTTCTCGTTAGCAACATTAGCCTTGTAGCTTTAATGCAAAAGTACAGGAGCAAACTTCAGGCACCAAATATCTTGGCGTACCTTCATTTGCGATAAGGGGAACATTGTGTGAATGTTTTGCTAAACTAAACTAATGTTAAAGTATACTGTTAAATGTTGCGACTCTCTTCAAAGTGAAGTTTCACCATCTAAACCTGATGTGTTCCTAACTGGTGTTGGGAAACACAGCCGCTTTTAGATTTATTTGTTATTTAATCCCTTTTATCCATTGAACGCCAATAATTCACCTCGGCCTGTTCCGTGATGTGGTTCCAAACGAGCGCAGTCTGGGTAATCTGAAGCCCAGACAGACCTTCCATAATGGATAGCCTATGCTGTGTTCTCGTCTGAAGGCGGTTGCCCTTCGAGGCTTATGTTCTCCCAGCGCGTCACTCGAGTTCCTTCTGTATTGTTTAATAGCCTTTATACCTGCGAGGACACCTGATATGTCCATTAAATAGTCCAGTGGTTCCAGTGAGTGCAGTCTGTCAGCTGCGCGGTGGACTGTGATGGTTACGGCAGGGTGTTAAATCCCAGTCGCTTGACTGGAGCCAGCCAAAAAACAAGGGCCTTACTATTCCCATCTGTCGTCTGCCGCGGCACACTGCGACTGTTCTCATATCCACTGATAAATGATTTTCATTATTTACTCATGCCAGCACTCAACTTATTGTACGTCAAGCCCCTCTTTCATTGGTTTGCTCTCAGAGAGTGAGTGCACCAAAGATAATTGTGTCTGGTCAGTTTCCATTTAGAGCAAATGCACAAACCTCGGACATATTGTTATTTGATATACTGCTTTACATTCTAATATTGTGTACTTCTGTACTGCTTCTGTTTCTGTTAACATGCGTCATTGTTATTGGCGTCCTCACACTGGGCTGATCAGAGGCACCAGTTACTGCTTTTTGAAAGGTTTTAAGATTTAAAAGGCCTATATTCTACATTTTTGTATTTTATTTTTCCCTTACACTTACACTGTTGGTCTGGTTTTATGTACCAAAAACATTACAATTCATTTTTACACAACCATTTTCCAACCTTATTTATCCCATAGAACTAAACAGGCTTTTGTTAATGTGCCTTTCTGAATGTTATATGTAAATTAGCCCTGTTCTGTTTGGCCGTCTTCCTTTAAAAGCAATCTAGGCTGAAACACTATCTATAAGTTCTGATGTTAATAGGTGGATATTTGTAAACAATTTTTTTTTGTGACATCACATGTAATTTCTATATTTGGACTGTATGCTACGATGGCGTTTTAGGGCCACTGTTAAAAAAATTAAAAATAGTAGACTTCGAGAATAAAGTCGTAATATGTCGAGACAAAAAGTCATACAGTGTGATATTTTGAGAATAAAGTCATAATATTTCAATAATAAAGTCACACAATAACAACATTGAAGTGGGATGTTACCAGGTAAAGCCGCATTTCTGTAGCCAAAGGGTTTGCAGAAGGAAGGTAGCGACCTCCTTGTGTTAAAACGAGGGACGTTGAGTTAGTTGTAACAGTTATAGTTTCGTCTCGATTTCTCCCATAAAGAAATACTCAGTCTCCTGACACATCAGCACCAGACTGTTATTAGTATAAGAAACAGTTGAAACTGCTGGACAAGAAACTTTGTTTATTGAGAATAAAGAACCAGGCGGACTCTGAGGAAATTGTCTCTATTGTTGAAGAACTCGCAGACAGTGACCGTCTGCACAGCTATCGGTGGTTACATCTCTGTGCTGTTTGAAGAGGACATGCAGTTTCACAGGAGAAAATGAGATGATACTCCAGCACGATGCGTCTTCATCTTCACCACTACAGCAACCCCAGTACAGGCCCCATCGCGTTATGGCAGCCCCCCTACAATTAGCCTACTTCATCCTTGAAATATGGTGAGTTTATTCTTGTAACTTTATGACTTTATTAGCAAAATATTACGACTTTATTCTTGAAATATTACAGTCATTTTCTGTGAGGAACCTTAACTGGCATTAAAATCTTTGGATGTCTGGTTCCTATCACCACTGCTGTGAGCAATTCTGACTCCTAATAACGTTGTTTGTCTCAGTGATTAAATGTTATGCATAAATTTTGAATAAATTGATGGAATTCCCCTTTGACAGTGCTTATATACTACCTCAAACTCAAAAAAGCAAGGAAGAGTCAGTTTTCCATGGGATGGGCCCTTCACAAAGGTCACTTTAGGCGCTTTTACCCTGAATATAATCGGTCAACCATTGGGCGTCAGAAGCTTCTTTAGATCTGGAGCTAATGTAGCAAGCGGAAACAAGTAGAAGCACCAATTAGGAGGGACACATTGATGCTGATATTGGTGTCAGCTACTTGTTCAATAACATACTCATTAACTCAGATGCAAAATGCACGAGTACCAACATCCAATCCCACCGGATACCATGTGACGTAAGCCTAGAGAACACTGTCGTGCTAATGAACAAATGAATAAAGCTGGCAGGGAACGAGGGTCTGCTCGCACTGAGAAGCGTTGTTAATGCTGTGGCAATCAGACACAAAGTCTTTGTCTGTTTAAACATAGCGCTGTACGATTTTAGCTCATTTTAGACACACAACCACAATCACACCAACATACAGGTGGATCAGGCTAGTAAAATGGAGGCAAAAACAAGTTGACTAAAGTCCATATATGCTGACTTCACTGTGCTTGACTGAATAGAATTGCGAGGTATAAACATTAATCCGCTGAATTTTTAATTGTTTTTGTAAATTAGGCTGTAAAGAGACCGTATTACTACCTACTATGAACATCACAATCTGTTTTGTTAAAGCCCTGTTTCAGTTTTTTTAACTTGACCTCACCCACGTCAACTCACCACTCGGATGTGCGTTACACATGTGGCCACTTGCAGTAGAAGGAGAAGAGGGGACAGTAAGGGGCGGATTATTCAACCCGAATGCACTCGTTAGTTAGCTTAGCCTCAGTGAGCTAATCAGCCAGCCATGCAAACCTTGCAAGGCAAAACTTTTTTTAAGAAGTTTGAGCATATTGTACATAGCATGTTAGTGATCTTTGTCTGGCTATAAACTTGGAGTAGAACCATAATGTACCACCGTTGTTTTTGTTATTGATAAAATCGATAAAATGCGCTGTTAGGGTGAAATAAGATCCAGTGGTGATGGATGACCACGCAGCACAGGCGGGGGTAGAGGCGGGGGGGGTTGCTGTATCAGTAAAATATCTTCGAGACGGGGCGTGTGCAACACAGCACGAAAACCCTGTTTCTCAACCACTGAGAATTGGCGTGCAGACTGCAGGTCACCTAGCAACGAGGTTTTGCCGAGCTAGTAGCGAACAAAAAAAGGAAAAGAGAAAGACAGATGAACATTTGGAGACAAATGGAATTATTCGCATTTATAAGCAATGTAACCTAATTGGTTTCCTGATATGTTAAATCTGCAACGAGAGACTGTCAAACACTAAAAAGTTGCGAGGATGAAGTCGCTTCTCTTTCTAATTTTCCCGTTCCACCTTAAATGGTGCCGCATTTACCTTCGCCGCCTCAGTCAGAATTTAAGGTGGAACGGGAAAGGTGGTTTGATTTTTGTTAAAAGTTCAAAATGGCTCTTCTGATCATTTGTGTTGTGACTCCTGATCTAACCTGGCTTTAATGCAGAGGGAGCCGGTCGGATTTCTCATTCATCCAGTTGTGTTTTTGTTATGTGCCGCCACAGACTGTCCGGGCGCTGCACTTCCACACTTCCAAGTTCCGCCTTTTGCGTTTCGTCAACATTACGTTATAAATTATATATTTAGAAAATCGATTTTTGACGTTGAATGAATCGCGATGCATCTAAGAATCGATTTTTTCCCGCACCCCTAGTGAACAGCTTTGTCTGCCATTTGGGTTTAGAAAGGGAAATACATCAGGTCGCTATGATTTCTGTGCAAGTTCTGCTTCTGAAGTTGACACTGGTTTCGCTCTGTCCCTCACTCCTTTGTGGGCTTTTCTAACATTTGAGCTGACCCTGAAGAAACTACCTGCAGCCATATTGTTGACATTCTGTCAGCATAATGTGTTTGAGCAGCCAGTGTCAGCTGTGGCTTCCAAATCAAGATATCAAGAAAAAGCCCGTTTGGTTCGAAGTGTTGATCTGTTCCAAAACGGTAAATTAACTTTGAGTCGTGATTATGCATTATCGCCCATGATAACATGTCCAAACATCAGTAATTACCATAGATATTGCATCAGCAAACACATCACAGGAGCTAACAGCATAAAATCACTGGAATCATAGAATTATTTGGTCTGTGGAAGGGTCAGCGACATTCTGTGCTTAAGTTACGCAAACCCTGCTAATGCTTTGGTATTAACTGCATTCTAGTTAAAGCATAAGAGATCTCGACATAAATAGTTAGATTTCATAAGTCGGTCATCAATCAGTATCAGTATCAGAGAAGTAAATTATTCTCCACACTTAAAAATGACCAAAGGCAAAACTACAGAATTCACCTTCACCTAACTGTCTATCTTTGACAGACTGACGAGAGCAGGGTTTGGTAACGTTAAAGGGAGATGGCTGAAAGTTTTTCCTGTTTAGTCTTGCCATCTAAAGACTTCTTCGCTGACACAGCTCTTCAGCCTCTCCCCTCGCAACACCTGACAGCTGGGTTGCTATAAAAGTTGCTGTTGCTCTTGTCGCTACAGCTATGAACCACACAGCACACCATGGTTTTTCATTTGTCTATACAGTGTTTTCATTTGTCAGGGCGCTGTATTAACTAATGGTGTACAAAAGTGGCTTAATGAGTGTCATGTCAATCTAATACTTCCTATACAGTAATGGAATGGCCCTTAAAATGGCGCCAGGGATCCCCCTGAGGGGAAATGCTGAGGCCAAGTGAACGACGGCCTGTTAGAATCGGTATTGATACTGGGAGTGAGTTTCAGTTCAATGAGCCACATGTGGCACAAATTAAAGGCATAAGTTAGCAAACAGCATGTTGTTTTGAATGAAACAACTTTATTGAAAACTGTCCATAGACAGATCAATCTATAGGGGCTGTGTAAGTGCTTTTGTGATGTAAATAGTACAAAACCCGCTTATCTCCACTGCAGTGCTACTCGACCCACGGTAACTAGTGTAACTTCATGCACTTCATTTAAAATCAGCTAGGTTTTAATGATTTAACTGTTGAGATACACTAACAACTACGTAATTCTAAGTAGGTTGCTCATGATGGTATTTGTATCAGTATTGGCAAGTATTAAGTCGTGTACTTATACTCGGTATGAAAAAATGGTATTGATGCATCCCTGCCAGTTAGCATTGTGCAGACTAGAGGCCTAAATGATCACATAGACCAGGGGTTGGCAACATGTGGCTCTTTTACTGCCCTGTTGCAGCTCCACAGCAGAATTAGATTTTTAGATTAAAATTAAAATAATCCTCCTTTGCAGTAAAATAAAGCTCTGCTGGTTGTTTTAACACAGTTTTAACTATAAATGGGCTTAAACGCTGGTGCTAATGTGTAACTGCTAATTCACCCTTTAACCCTGAAGGTTGGCACGCAGACTGCTGGTCACCACAGCGACCAGCTAGTAGCTAACAAAATGGCAAAGAGAAAGATTTAAGACAAACATAGATCATTTGGAGGCAAATGGACTTATTTGCATTTAGAATCATTCAGCTGGTTTCCTGATACGTTTAACCTGCAACTAGAAACAGTCAGACACTAAAAAGTCACGAAGCTGAAGTCAGCTTCTCTTTCAAATTTTCCCGTTCCACCTTAAATGGTACAGCAGTTACATTCTGCTGCCTCAGGCGCCATTTAAGGCGGAGCGGGAAAATTCAAACAAGATGCTGGCGTAAGAGAAGCTGACTACAGTCTTGTAAAAAGTGGAAAGTTGAAAGATACTTTACAAGAAACTATTCTTCTTTTGTGGGAAGGTTTCCTGCCAGAGATGCGAGAAAAGCAGCTATAGCTGAGCTAAAGCAGAGGAAAGTACGTCTGTGTTTTCATTTATATTTTGAGTCTACACTCGTACATTAGCACATACTGAGACATATTTACAGTCAAGATGGTAAGACGTAAAAATAAATGGACATAAAATGTTTCGGCCCCAAAGGCGGATTGATTTTTGTTGAAAGGACTAAATAGCTCTTCTTAACGTTCGGGTTTTCGACCCCTGACTATGTTCACATTAGGAGCCTCATTGCTCAGTTTTAATTTTAGCTCATATCAGAACTTGTTAACTTGGTGGTTTACATTCATGTAGGTAAGTGACTCAAATCTGTCATGAACGTACTCATGTATCCCATCTAGGACCACATATGAAAGGCTACATTACCAAGCTGAAGTGGCACAGATCTGATCTTATCTCAAATCAGATCTGAGCCACTTTAATATGTGGCCTTAGATCGACCTGGTTTCTTTTTTCTGCACCATCATTCAGCATTAATGTGTCAGCATTGCCAAATCCAAAGTTGTCAGTAAACAGTGTAAAAGCATCTGGTCCCCTTTTGCTTTCTTCTTGCTCTTATGATGAACAGTTAAGAGCTGGTCAGAGTGAGTTATCTTCACACCGAAGGCCTGCTCTGCTGGTAAGCTGTTGTTAATGACGTATGTGGTTCATTCACATGACGTTATTGATTAGGATGTGTGCGTGTGGGTCATTTCAGGACACAGGTTCGTTCACATTAATGGTAGATTTGAGTCACCTACACAAATGTGAATCATCGAGTAGAGCTGACTTAAGCAAAAAGCCGGAATTGACAAATGAGGCTTGTAATGTGAACGTAGCCAAAGTGGCTCTGGTCTAAATTTGTCCACCCGTCTCTCTCTGTTCATTGTAGGTCTTCTATGGATGGACACAACAGAGAACAAAAGCTCCTGTAATAGCGTGACTGGACAACAAGGTAAGCTGACGCTGGGTTTTTTACCTGACCGTAGGTCGTGTTGATGCATGGGGATGTCCATCACCTTAGATAATCTGCAGGGCTTCATTCCGGCATTTCTTCAGGGCTCCTTTATATTCAGGCCTATTGCTCTGAACATTGCCAGATGCACACAAACACAGTCAGATAACTCATGATGCAAAAACTCAGACATAAACAGATCATTTTTCATTTTCTCTGTCATGCTTTCACTCTCTCTCCCTCCTTTTAAGTCTTATAGATACGCATACCAATTATCTTCCTCTCTAATTCTCCATCCTTCTCTTTCTCTTTTGTCCATAAGCATAAACACACACACACATGCAGTTTTCTTTGAAGATGTCTCGCAGACAGATGGGTCTCAGCCTGCGCCCCCCCCCACCCGAGAGACAAATAAGCTGTGCAGCAGATCCGTGTTTACATTATTTAACACTATTTGTACAGATGTACTCTTAAAGGGGCCACGTTTTGAATTTGTCTTGTGTTTTACTTTCCCCCTGAAGTCCACTTATAACGCTTGTGTGGTTTTATGAAACAAGAGCAGTCATAATTCATTATAACATGACAATATTCCAACCTCCTTTTATCTTTCTGAATTAAACAGGCTGGTTTTATTATGATTATATGGACATTTCCTTTGTTCAGACCGGCTGCTCTGTGTTGTGTCTCATTTAAAAAGACGTTCAGGCAGAAATATGAGGAATTTATGACTGAAATCCTCAGGGATGATGGAAAAAATAAACTTCACACACTGTATGGATCCTTTGAAAGGCTGCTAAGATACATTCGCCTCCCGACAGCCGGGAACATTTAATCGTCTACCCCACATCTTCAACCTCAAAACATCTGACAGACTGTTTGCAGTAACGACACTCCTTATCACGTCAATGTGAACTGACAGCTGAACTGCTGTTGGCTGAATCAGCCAGCGTATCGTTGATGTCCAAATGGTAACAGTAAAAGTCAAAAACGGTCTTAACTTTACTGCTAGCCTAGAAACTGATCTATAGGCCAGACATGAGCATATTGAGTGGTGTTATACAAAAAATATTCAAGCAATATTCAAGTGTTTGTATATATATATATATATATATATATATATATATACTCTCAAATCCATATTAGGTGGCATTATCATCAGCGAGTTTATGAAGATGTTGTTTTTTTGTTTGTTTGTTTTTTTTGGATTTTATCCCTGATTTTATCCCCAATTTTCTCCAATTCCACCTGCTAGTTAGGACTCCCCCAAACACACGATACCACCAGCGCTAGGAGGGCGAAGGCCAGCAAAGGCTTCCTCCGACACCTGTGAAGCGCCACCGCATCTTTTCAAACTGCTGCTCACGCAACGTCACGGGACAGCCGAACGCGCTCGGAGGAAAGCGCCAACCGCCAGATCTGTTACGTCAGCTAACAGATGCCTGCGCTGACTAGCATCGTGCTGAGTGATGGAGGGAGAGGGGGGACCATCCTACCCACCCAGAGAGCGAGGCCAATTGAGCTCTCTTGGACTCCCTGCCACGGATGGCTGTAGCATCACCAGGGATTGAATTTGCGACCTCCTCATGACAGGGCCAAAGCTTTAGATGGTTGCACCACTTGGGAGCAAGATGTATTTATATAGTGTAGTGGACAAAAAATTTCTGCCCTTCATGCTACAGACTGGCATCTAATCCCCTGGGCAAGCACTCCATGCTATACCAATGAGCTTCCTTGGGCATGACTCCTAACACTACCTTCGCCCATCTGTGTAAAATGATCAAGTTGTAAGTTGAGTTAGCTGATACAAAACAATAAATTCACTGAATGCTGCAATGTTTATTCCATTAAATCTATATGAATAGAGAATAAACTGAGCCTCATATTTATCTGTGCTTTTCTGCTTCCTATGGTACCTATGGTACCATACCTGGTGTCAATAGATCTTCTATGGGTGCAGTGCGGATCTTCTCCACCAGTGTGTGTGGTAGCCTTCAGCTGGCTGCAGTAGTCTTTCTATGCTTCATTCTTTGGACTAAACAGGTGAGAAAATGTAAGACACAGGTTATGCAGAGGTACAAAGTTCAGAATTCTCATGGTTCTTCAATTTGAGAATCTTTAACTTGTTTACTACAACAATAGAACTTTACTATTTGAATGCACCTATTAGTCACTTTTAGATACACCCAAGATACAGCACTAAAATGTCAAACAGCCAGGGTTGGGATAGCTACTAAATTAGTAGTTAGATACTTTGTAGCTACTTTCCCAAAATGTGTAGCTAGCTACAATTTAGCTATTTTTCCAGAAAAAGTAGTGGCTACTTTTTAGCTACTTTCAAAGCACGACTGTCAGAATGTTTGTGAATCTCCACCTGACACACCAAACAAGCCCAACTGATAGTGTGAACAAGACACTGCATTTAGTCATGCCAGAAAGAAACAACTGAAAATCTGCAAATATACAAAAAGATCACCAAAAAGTAAGTTGAAGTGTAACCAACAATCAAACTTACACAACCAAAGGTGTGATATCCAACAAAAAATTAGACTAAATAAAGGCAAAGTCAATCATTCCAGGCTTTTCCTAACAAAAATTGACAAAAAAAAGTCTAACGTTGAGAGACTGACTGAGGTGCGAGAAAAGTGGCTACAGCTGATCTAAAGGTTAAAGTAAGTCTGCGTTTTCGTTTATATTATATTTTTAGCCTACACTAGAACATCAGCACATACTGAGACATATTTACAGCCAAGCTGGTGAAACGGACATAAAATGTTTTGGCTCCCAAGGTGTTTTCATTTATGTTGAAAGGACAAAATGGCTCTAACCATTTCGGTTGCCGACCCCTGACCGTTTGCTCGAACTGTCCACAGCTCAGTCAGGATTGCACAATCACCACCAGCCCAGTTAACGACCGCGTTCTGTGGTTCAGATTTTGCGGTGATTGCCTGAAGCTTGTAGCGAAACTGTAGCGAAAATGATCACTATAGCTACACAAAAATTTGTAGGCGCTACAGCTATTAGCTACAAAAATGTGTAGTTAGCTACAAAAAGTAGCACGCTACGTAGCTCCTCCCCCATCCCTGCAGATCATCAGAAGGGGAAGTTTCCTTTAAACCAGGAATTCTCACTCTAGAGACGACAGCAGCACCCCTGTAGGATCTGAGTAGCCATGTTTACAACAGATACAGTGACGGTTACAGTTTGCATTTTGGCCCTTTAACTTCTTTGCTCCCTTTTGGAGCACAGCTGCCTCCTCAGAGTGAATTTTTGAGCGCAGTGCTCTGATTTTACTTAAACGTCATAATAAACGAGGCTGAGTTGTTTTCTAAAGCCTGGCAGAGCAGAGCGTCTCTCTCTCTCTTTCAGTGTCACAACATGCTCTCAGCAGTGCCGGTGTGTTTGCATGTGTTTGAGTGCGTGATAGGCTACCAGGTTAGGTGGTTATAAGCAGTTCTCTCCCGCAGATGCGATCTGCTCGCTAAGTGTGCTTCACCCTTTCCTCTCTTTTCCACAGCAGCTGAGGCCCGATGCGATGCCTATTGATTTGCGCTGCAGTGAGGCTTTGTCATGACAAACCGTGCATTCACAGCTCTGATGTCGTCTTTCATCGCTTATTTGCATCAGAAACTCTAACGGGCCTGCAGACTCTGTATTACAGACTCTTCCGTAGACACCCGCAGGTAGACTGTGTTTTCACCACTGAGAAGACCCATTAATTAAACTGCAGCAGATTAATACAGTGAAACAGCTATTGTGACGGCCAGACGGGGCGGAGCTGTAGAAGTACCATCCATAACTAGAATTTCATTTGGTTTAATTACTCTTCCCTGTCGTCAGGGAGCCAGGTGTAGCTAGTCCGGGAAGGAGTGGAGACACTTTAAAAAGGGGCTTTAGTGGTGTGAATTTTTTAGCACAGTGCTCTGGTTGTATATAGAGTGGAACAGGGCTGAAGAAGGGACCTTGATACTTTGTTATGCATGCTAACCTTAGCAAGAAGGGTAGCCTGGAGAATACGGCCTGTCTGCTGACTAAGGGCATGCGAACCCTGCACTGTAAAAAAATGACTCTGTAAAATTGCAGCAATATTAAGATAGTTAATATTTATAGTACTTATACTGTAATCTTTGTATAAAGTAATGACATTATACTGTATTTTTTAAATGCAGTATAACTATATTTCTACAAGACTACATTTTGACAGCATAATACTCTACTTAACAATAATCTCTTTTCTGAATATACATTCTGAATTAGTTCAAACTGGGGTCCTGTTAAAAAGCCTAAATTAAACCAACAAGTACGTATTTGGGACTTAGATATTTACAAGGATTATGTTATGATTTATTTAAACCCAAGGCATTAATAGAGATAATAATAGGCTAAATATACACAAAATCATAATTTATAGGGTACTTTCTGTGGGGAGGTGGCTGTCCCAAATTCTAGCCCATAAAGTTCAACTACTGTATTTTTTCTGTTTTTTTAAGGTCTGTTTGATTTCTTTTACAGTGAAGTTGATTCTTTAAAAGTGAGTTTAATTTCTAATTAAAAACCTTAATTCAAAAATGCAGTTCCACAGAGTTTTGGTCCATAAGCAGAGCCTTATTTAAGCCACACCCCTGCATTTTAGAGCAGGAAGTGAGGCTGCATCCCTGTCCCTCATGGCCACATGGTGAGCAGTTAGATCCCATTGTTTTGAAGTAAATGTGTCCCAAAGTCTGAAAATTAGTATGTAACATTAAAAACTGTGAATACCGAAACACATATTTTCTGCACTGAAGTAAGTTTTTGTGTTTTAATGAAAAATGTTATTTTGTGTGTGTACAAATGTTCAAATCTGTGTTTGCTGGTCATGTACTGGCTAGTGTTTTTGAGTTCTGCTGAAAATTAATTAAAACCGTCATTACCGAAACTTTCAATACACAAACATTTGGCAGTGTTATTATCATTTTGGTAGTGGCAGAATAGAATGATCAATCATTTGTTTTAACAAAATAAACATAATTAGTTGACATTGACCACCAACGTGTATAGGCGGCCTGAAAAGTCTGGCTACTGTGACTTGAACTGCAGTCGACTTTAGCATCTCCCAGCAGGTACAGTAGGGCAGTCACGCCAAGATTTGTCTTGCTTCTTTGTCCTTTTTCCTCTTCTGTTATCGTCACCCATGCCGAAGCTGGAGCTACCATCAAAGACGAGAGTGTCGGCTACTGGGGTCCCACAGAAAGAGGTGGGCAAGCCGAGGGAACCAAGATGGGCCCTGTTTCACACAGCTGCCACCAGCTCATCTGTTTCACAGAGCAATCTGCAGGCCCCAAGCTTGTTGTCAGCAAACCACCCTGCCTCTTCCTCTCCCATTTGATCATGTAGTGTCTTTCTCCATTCCCATTCATACATCAGAGTCACCGCTAATGGTTGACATGCTGGAACCTGTCGGAGCTGTCCCAGGACTGGAAGAAGCCCCGTGCAGCGGCTTCCCCTGAAGTGTTACCTGGTGACCAAGGCCACGTTCATACCTGTGCCCTTATTGCTAGGTGTGAATGAGGCCTTTGGACCAGAGTCATGAAGTGTCTCTGAGGCAGGTTGCGATCTGATCCCTCAAACCACCTTTGGAGGTGGACGGGGATGCATTTGACCGCATAACTTTTGTCTCTGACTGCAATGAATGACCACCTGAACAGCTGTGTCATCACAGCAGAGACAAAAAGTCTCTTCTGTCTTCATCTTTCTCATTTGATTAATAAGACTCCAATTCCCAGAACTCCTTGGATGTTCATGCGACTCCTCAACACACAACCAGTCCAAGATCAGCCTCGCCTGACTACTGACTACTCTCACCTGTTCGGTTTATCATGTGATCTGTTTAGTTAGCTGTATAACACCAGGCTTTAGCTTAGATCATTTTGCGAGGTACTGCTGCTGTTACTGGAGCTGCTGGGCATTTTATTGTTCATTCCGGTTTGGTTTCCTGTATATTGACCTTTGCCTGTTTATTACGACTCTGCCTTTCTGCCTTATGCCTTTGATTTTGTTATGATGGTGTTTTCCTGGTTTTGGATTGTTGTGGACTTGACCTTGGCCTGTTTTTTGACAGTGACTTTGGAACTCCCTCAAACTAGCAAAGCCTCTTCATTCAGTCTGTATCACTCTATCCTATTACATATGTGAACAACAGGACATTTGTCTGACAACAAATGCAGTGAGAGACAGACATAGTGAACTTGCGTGGTACCTTTCCTCCTGTCACAAATTCCAATCACAAGCAGAGATGCACTTGGAAAAATGCTATGTGTAAGCGGCGATATGTCTTGCTGTCCACTTATGACCAGATCACTCAAGACAGATGTTAATGACAAGTGTAAACAGGACCCAGTAGAGTGTTTTCATATCCCAGCAAGGTCACCCAGTCTGACAATCCCAATAGTATCCAACTGCAGAGCCGCTGCACCACAACTTTAGACCCCACACTTTCAGACCTGCACTTTCAGCTCCATGCGCCTCTGTTTTGGAACTGCAGCCACATTTTTGGCTCTCATTAGTGGATCAAACTTCTACTACACTCTCAGGAAAAAAAGGAATGAAACTGTCACTGGGGCAGTACGCCTCTTGTCACTGGGGTGGTACCCTCATGTTGTATTGATTCCACACACCCCGTCTCGTCTCCAGGCTTTTTATTTTATTGTTCTGTTTTAAAACGTTAGGTTATGAAACGGTACAAATATGTACTTTTCACTTTAGGAAAGCTTATATAAGGTGCACAGGTGGCCCTTAAAACCAGTGTTGTACCTTTGAAGGAAAATTTACGTTGTTTGTACCTTGATGAATGAAAAATGCACCTGCATAGTACAGTTATTACTAACAATGTACATTACTCTTATTAGACGAGATAAACCGTTTTAACAGAAAACTATTTGTATCTATGGTAACATTTTTAGTATACCAAAGTATATTTTGGTACTGCAGGCTGCTGTTAAGCATGCGCAGGTGTAAATTATTACTGCTCAATCTCAAATTGCTTCCTAGTCACTATATGTTGCACCCTGTAGGTCATAAAATGACTCCTACACCCAAATAGTACATTATATTTCAAACAGAAAGCCATTTATATTCATCCATTAACTGCACGACTCCTTATCTAACATTTAGAACAGTATTTGTGTGCAGAAATCATAATTTCCTGACCTATGCAGTGACCAATGTAGGGGGCCACTGGTAAATTCAGCTATAGTATTTGAGGGCTTCTAAAAATGTTATGCACTACCTTCCATACCCTCCGTGTAATAAAACACAAGTTACGGTAGCTACTAAGGCACTCGACCACTATGCACCATCGTATCCGGAGCTGAGAGTGTGGGTCCGACAGCCCGGGTCCGAGAGTATGGTTCTGTGGCTCTGCCGTTAGACCCTTCTTGACAGTCCACTTGTAGTGACCCCCCTTTAGCTCTGCTTGGCATTCTGCAGGATGAGACTATCTGTGCTGCCTATCTCCAAGTCCAGAGGGCACCACCAAGTTTTGACCTGTCACCCCTCATGTTCCAGAGGACAATGCCTACATCAACAGTACTGCTTAGTATCCTGGACAGTGTGACCATCCTATTGGCTGGCGTAAAGGCACTGCCTGCTTCCCCAGAGAGAAACTGAAGAGTGAACACTGTCACCCTGCTTAATTGACTCTAACATTAATAAGAATAGTAATCTGTATTGCGTTACAGTGAAAAAAGCTGCCCTTTCACCTCCACATGGTCTGTTAGTGCACGTTCTGGAGCCCCTGCTTCATTTACTTGTCAGACAGGCACAGCCCACCTCCAGCCATCACCACAAAGGTAGAAAATAAAAGTGAAGGTAATGAAAGTGTTGTTGACACTTATAACTGTTTCAGAGTTTATTTATAACTGCCTATTTCATCTGAATGAGTGATCATTGGGAGAGATTGCTGTCTCCCCTAATATTGTTTGAATTAACCTAAGGGCTTGATCTAATCTGTGCTCACAGATATCTGAGAAGAAATCTGATGAAACCTTGAAGTAGAATAATATTAAAAGCACTGTACTGCTGATTTTGATGCACAGTTTCCTTCTTATCCTACCATTTAATGGAGACCCACCGATTAAATGACATTTATTGCATATAATGGTTACAAATATGCCTGAGAAACTCAGACGACGTGTGTAGATCCACTGGCTGCTTTGGAATAGTAAATACAACGGCTGTATTTGTGTTGTAGACATCAAGAAATCTCTAGGCATGTATGTCACATAGTTTCTCTATCATGAACTAATTCATATGAAGTCTGGAGAGGCCATGAGGTAGTCATAATATCTGGATTGTTGTCATGAGATAACAAGTTAATTATCTTGTTATCTCAAGATAACAAAATTGTTATCTTGAAATAATGAGTTAATTATCTTGTTATCTTGAGATAACAAAGTTGTTGTCTTGAGATAATGAGTTCATTGTCTTATCTCAACATAACAGTTGTCTTGAAATAACAAGTTAATTATCTTGTTATCTCAAGATAACAAAGCTGTTTGCTACGGAGCCCAGCTGGTGACATCCTGTATAAATAAAAATAACGTGTGGCCATGACTTAGTAAGGCTTGGGAACAAGATAATTATGTCGTAGCCACGACTTAGTAAAGCATGGGAACAAAATTCTAATGCATGGCCACGACTTAGTAACCATGATCTCATTCCCACGCCTTACTAAGTAGTGGCGACACATTAGGATCTCGTTCCCACACATTAATAAGGCGTGGCCACGCATTATTTTTATTTATACAGGATGTTATTATCAGGGCTCTGTAGTTAGCTTGAAATAATGAGTTCATAATCTTGTGATCTCAAGATAAAATTGTTATCCTGAAATAATGAGTTAATTGTTATCTCGAGATAACAAAAGTTGTTGTTTTGAGATAACTAGTTAATTATCTTGTTATCTCAAGATAACAGCTGTTATCTTGAAATAACGTGTTTATTATCTTGTTATCGCAGACAACAAAGCTGTTATCGTGAAATAACAGCTTAAATAATAAATAATAGTTTAACTAAAATTAATAATAGTTAATTATCTTGCTATCTTGAGATGACAAAGTTGTTATCTTGAGATGAGTATTATCTTGTTATCGCAAAATAACAAAGCTGTTATCTTGAAATAACAAGGTAATTATCTTGCTATCTCGAGATGACAAAGTTATCTTGAGATCACAAGATAATCAACTTGTTATCTAAAAATAATGATCCAGAAATTTCTGCTGACAGCTCATGGCCTTTCCAGACATCCGTAAATTCACATCAATCCCCCCTGAATGACTCTGTTTACATCTTAATGGCTGAATTATGCAGAAATGTTGACAAATCTCCTGGTCAACTTCTAAATTAGCAAAAATGCAGGGTAGAAATCATTTGACCTGTGAAATCACCAGTTTCAAACATCCCATGCTAAGCCATAGAAAAGATGGATGGAAGATGTCATAACACACCTAACTGGCCTCATTATTTTAGCCGGATGGTCGTGTCTGGAATTTAAACATGAGTTCACAGGGAGCCTCCGCCACAAGCAAGGTGTGTCTGAGGACTTCATGCAGATTGTATCCAAATGTTTTCAGCATTGGCATAAAAAAGTGCTGCTCAGAGGAGGTGAATTGGCAGAATGTATCCCACCTCCTGCGCTACTAATACTCCATCTCCTGCAATATGGTGTCCAGGGTCCTGCACTAGGAATGGCTAATAGTATCTGGTCTACAAGACTGAATAGAATCAATCAATCAACGTTTATTTCAACTTGGAGTACATTGAGGGTGACCCTCATTTACAATGTAGCCAAGCCAGAAATCAGGGACTGAAGAAATAGGAGTAGTGAAAAAAAAATAGTTTGTAGAAACATAATTGAAAACAAATCAAAGCAAAAAAAAATGCAAAATTTAAAAGTAAAAAATGAATCAAATCAAAATAACCAGTAAAATTGTAAACATAAAATAACACAATAAATGACAAGTTAAATAGGGATGAAATAATAAAACATTGATAATAAAATAAACAAAAGAACAGAAAATGTAAAACAATAACTAAGCAATAACTGAAAAAGTAAATGTTGATCATAAAATAAAAAATAAATGAATAAATAAATAAATAGAAAGATCTCTGCTCTTGGTCTGTGATTGGCTAGCAGTATCTTACTCTCCTGCGTCATGTTTGGTCGTTAAGATCTCAGCTCCTGCGCGATGATTGGCTAGCAGACGACTTGCGGGTGTAAACTACTAGCCAATCACAGCGCAGGGGGCGGGGCTTGTCTGAATACGGGTGGGAAACGACCGTAGCCGCGGTAGAGAGAGTGAGGCGCGCTCTCGGAGGAGAGAGGAGAGCAGGCAGACTCGGTGCAGCATCCCGCCTCACAACATGGATTTGCTGTTCAGAACCAACTGCGGAATGATTACAGGACTTTCGCTGCTGCTCTGGTTCGTCCGCGCGTCGTCCAGCAAAGGTGAGGTCACGCCGCTTTCTCCCTCACTGTCCGAGTCCTGAAAAGGTTTATAGAAGGTTTGGAAAAGACGTCAGCAAGTTGTTTTTGAACTTTGCAGCTCGGCAGCCCGTCGTTTTCTTCATTAATGACGTTTTGAATCTTTTGCAGTTTAGCTTTATCCACGACAAAGCTTTAAAGTGTGTTTTGTATCAGCACATGTCTGAATTTGAAGCATTTCTGTGGAGGTGTGGATGAGGACTAATTCACTTGGCTACATTTTTTCGGTTTCTAGTAAGTTCTTTTAGCCGTGAAAATGAAGGCTGTGAGGAGAAAAAAACAGGAAAAGGCTTTCAGAATCTGAATTTGTGGGAAAAGAATCTGTACTCTAGATAAAAATGCTAATGTGTCATAGAATTGGCGCAGCTGGGCTCCAGGACCCCAGCGGAGAACCAGAGAGGGTGAGCGGGGAGGGTGAGGAACTGCTGCCCGCTCTGGAAGCTCTCCGGCCGGTTAGAGTTGGGGCAGAGCGCTGCTGCTCTTTTCCCTCTCCGCAGATCTCTGTTACAACGAAGTTCGTTGTTCTCGCCTCTCACGGCGAGAGCACTGGCACTGCATTAACACACACAGTGTCCAGTTAACTCATACGGTGGTCATTTGTGTCCAGTTGGACTTGGAATGAACACAGCAGACGTTAATTAGTCGAGTCAGTGCGGGACTAAAGGGGTTTGGCATTGTGTTCATCCGACACTGCAGGTGTGAAGGTAGTACTGCAAATGTTAATTCAACCCTGGACGTGTTCATTGAACAGTAATTCAACCCTGGAGGGGTTCATTCAATACTGTAGGGGTTAATTGAACCCTGTAGGTCGAAGTTGTAACTGTAAATGTTAAAGCAGGACTGTATGTGGTTCATTCAGCAGTGGATGTTCATGCTGGAGATGCTGTATATGTACATTTAAGCGTGTAGGACTCAGTTCAACACTGCTGATTTCAATACAGGACTGTAGGGGTGGTCGATATGGCAAAAAGATAACATTACGATACCTGACATTTTAAGAATATATGATATCCCATACTGTAAAATCTATCATTTTCAAATATATAGCATATATAGTATATCATATATGGATTTTCCTTATATATCCAACTTATATTTGTCACTTATGGACATATATGTGACATACATGCCAAATTATTTGGCCATTTTCAAATATGGGATATATATTTCCACCACATATACAAAAATATATATGATCGTCTTCTGATTGATTGATTGATTGATTAATTGATTGATCCTATTTGCCAATCAGTCAACCTGTATTTAAATTGGAGTACATTGAGGGTGACAATGCAGCCAAGCCAGACATCTGGGATTGAAAAAAAAGGAGCAGTGAAAACAATTATATTGTAGAAACATATCAAAACAATAAATAAATAAACAATAAATAAAGTAAAAATAATAATAGCAAAAGAGTAAAAAAATAATCCAATCAGAATACACCAATAAAATTGCACACATAAAATAACATAATAAATTATAAATTAAATAGGGATGAAATAATAGAACAATTGATCAGAAAATGAATTTAAAAAAATGGAAAATGGAAAACAGTAACTAAAAAAGATGCAGATTTTCCTTATATATACAACTTATATTTCTCACTTTTGGACATATATGTGATGTGCATGCCAACTTATTTGGCCATTTTTCAAATATGGGACATATATTTCAGCCATATATCAACATATACCAACATATATATGATCATAACATTATTCATCTGTGAATGACATATTACTCATATATGCTAGCTTCACATTATATAAGGTTTTTTTTGCACCTTTTTGTTGCTATATTATTAATCTCTAAAAATGCCTTGTAAGTTGTGCAATAAAATCATTAACACATGAAATAAACTGAAATATTGTTCCCTGACACATTAAAATAATTCAATATTCAAAATCAAACAGATAGTAGTATAACAATTATAACTATACTGGGATGGATTCAACCATGTATCAGACATAAATATATGATTCATATATTAAGCGCACACACACACACACACACATCTTCTATGCCACTTATCCTTCTGTGTCGCTGGAGCCTATCCCAGCAGTCATTGGGTGGAAGGCAAGACAGGTTTATATTAAGCATATATGACCCTTATTTAACCCACTATTGCACGATGTTGCCTCAGGGCAACAAACTCATTTTCCTCAATTTACAATAACATTATGCATATTTCAAGGCAACGATAGGATTAGCAATAAAGGGAAGAGCTTGAATAAGTCAATAAAAATCATGGACTTGGTCATTCTATCTCTTAGTGGGCATTTCTGTATATCTTTTTAAACATTCAGTGTCAAGTTTTTTTATTGTAAGAATTTGCAGAAATATGTTTGCCTAGAAGCAACATTGTGTGACAGAGGAATGGATTTAGCCAGTCACAAGCCAGGTCTCACCACTTCAGGGAACACGGCTCGATATCATTTCTTCCCACTGTCGCACAATGTTGCCTCGAGGCAATATACTCCAAAAGGACCCCTGCACACATTATTACTTTTAAATGTTTTTGAATTCAATAATCGGATACGAAAAAAAAAATCAAGGATCATTTTATGCAAGAAAAGTGAACTGATTGCTCTGTGAGGGTCCATGGGGGTCCTGACCACTGAAGAACAGGGTAAAAGGGGGCTAACAAAGTATCAGAGAAACAGATGGACTACAGTCTGTAACTGTAGAACTACAAAGTGCACCTATATAGTAAGTGGAGCTGATAAAATAGGCAATGAGCGTAGAAACAAGGAGGTGGTCATAATGTTATGCCTGATCGGTGTATTTACACAACATATGTGTATATATTCCTGACGTATTATGATATATGTCCAGATGTCTGTATGAGCTGCACCTTGACATTTACTTCTTTTGAGGTTTGATAAGTTGGTGTAACAAACAAGGACCACTTAAGCCACATTTACAAGTACAATCAAAAACACTGAATACATTATTTTAATTACTCGCTTACTATGCTGAACTAAATCTCATTAAACAGGATTATGCTCTTTTCGTGTCCTTTAAGTACTGATGACATCCATGATAAGCACAGAAAAGCGTACTGTGATGTAATATAATTTGTCATGATAATGATAAATGTCATGTACAGGACTGTATGTGTTAATTCAGCGCTGTAGATGTTAATGCAGACCTGCCCTCGTATCCGTGGTGTTTGGCTTTGGGTCAGTCCGTGCCGTACGCGCTGAGTCTTGAGCACTTCCTGTGCTGTATCCTCAGAGCATGTTAAATGCCCACGTCAGTCAGCGCTGTGAATGTGTGTGGTGGAGATGAGCTTCCAGCGTTTCGTTGCAGTGCCTCATCTGCTGCTCAGATGCAGCGTTTTCCCCCAGTATTGATTCTGAAAGTGAGAGAAGTGCATCTATCTAGAGCGCATTAAAGGAGGTGTTACGGTTATATATTATTGACATGAGGCTAACAGCTGCATGCAGATGTTTTATAGCTCTGCTTTTGTCTACTGAAGGGAAAAGGATTAGTAAACCTTATGTACAATACTGTGCAAAAGTCAGAGACCACCCCTCACATGTTTCATTTCCAGTCAAGATGGCCATTAAGTTGAAGTTGAAGTTGAAGTTATTCATTTTTCAGCATCAGGAAAAAAAGCAGAAAACATATATAACATATGTTTAAACAACTACAGTATAATACAATATTAGATTTTTCAATATTTAGTGTGTCCACCTTTTCTCTTCATAACAGCCTCCTTCCCTTTGGGAGACTTGCTTTCAGTTTTTCAGAGAAATCTGCTGGGATATTTTTCCAGACCCCCAAGGTTCAGTCTTAGAAGTTTGTTGCATTTTCTGATTCAGTAATTTTGAGGTCTGGACATTGAGATGGTCAGTCCATTGTTCTGAGCTTCTTTGTTTTCTTCTTTTTTTCATTTCCTTTTATCAGTAACAGCTTTTTAACAGCTACACATCCTTTCAGACCCAGTGTTGAGTCGTCTTCTCACAGTGGAAGGATGGACAGAAACACCTGAGGGTTTCTTCAGATCTGAGTGGAGCTTGATTTTCTCTTCTCTCTCAGAGATCAAAGCTTTAAGTGCTGTTTATCTGATGGTGACCGTTTTGGTGGTCTCCCAGGTCTTGCTTGGCTATGTGGAGGTCCATTTTTTTCTCTTTGACTTTCGACATTCTTATGAAAGTCAATTATCTTACATTTAATCTCAAAAATATCTCCTGAATAACTTGTTCATAATGTTTGTTTTGACTGGAAATGAAATAAATGTTCTTTGTCTTCTGCTCAGTTATGTCACAGTGTGCTTTCCTAGTCTTTAAAGAACATAAAGAGAGCATGATTATCTGAGTTCAAGTGAATTTAGTGCACGGCAGTATGTGAAACATTAAATAAATATTGTGTTTAAGGCGTTTGAATACAATAATTGTTTCGTTTTTGTCGGTTCCAACTTCAAAAAACTAATTTTGCCATATCGCCCACTCCTATATACAGTATTTCTGTTTAGGGAAGCTGTAATGAGATTCATCTGTGTTGTAATTGAAGCAGATGGCTCTGAACTTTGTAAGCCTCTGGCTGTCTTCAGCACACCCTTGGCTCCTATCTGGATCTGTCACACTGTGACAGATCAGTTTTTTTTCCCCATCGTTAAAAATCCACTTGGAATGAAATCACAAGCCGACAAGCTGCCGAGATCTTCAGCAGTCCTCTCTTTAATTCACCGCCTCTACAAAAGCGTTTCCCCTCTTTTTTTGGATTGCCCGAGGTGCTCTTGAGGCCAAAGAAGAAACAATACCTCGCATGGTCTCGGGTCAAGGCAGTCGAAATGAGCTGCTCAAGAGGATGAATCGCTCGTGGCACTTTAAATGAAAGTACTTGGAATGAAAGTGACCTCGCTAGGTTTTTTTCCAGGAGCCGTGTTGAAGATGCTAAGATATTCTGGTGATCATCGCCACGAGATTGTGGAGGGTGTCGGAAAGCAGGACACAGAATCAAAGCCGCGCTGTGTTCTGGCAGAGTCTCCAGAGGAGGCCGGGCTGAAGCCGAAGAGGCTAAGCTCACAGTAGCTGAGCCTAAGTTCACAGCTGGAGCCTAACGTTTGCTGTTTACTGTTTGAGCCAAGTGACCCATTTCTTTCCTACTCGTTTTCCGCTCCCCATCCTTTACTGCCCAAAAGGGCCATTCACACAAGGTTTTGCCCCCATAAGATGTGGTTTACGAATATTTTAGAAATGGAGCTACTACTACTACATGCTCATGGGAGATGGGAACAGCAGCCTGCTGACCCAAGAGCTTCAGGTGGAAATCAGGTGGAAGTTTTCTGTGACTGTAGACTTAGTGGTGAACAAAAAACATGGAGGTTGTGGATTGGTTGTTGTAGTTCGTTTGCTAGCAGTCAGCTGCCGTCTGTTGATTTAGGCCTGCTGCATGTGGCTTTAAACACAAATAGCAGAAATAAAATGTGGGTTAATTATTCCAAAGTCCTTTCAGGAAAGTCTGTCCGCTTGGTGGCAAACACCCCTCACAGTTATTTCCAGTCATACAAGACAGGTGGACATCTGAAGTATTTATCTAGGTTAAATGCTTAGAGGATCATTTCGGGCCTAGTATTTAATGTGGTTTTGCTTACATTATGTAATTTTCTATAGCAGCACTCCACCCCTCAGCTTCATCTGTTTGATTTGTATTGTTTTTGTGTTTTTGTCCATCGGTGTTCTTTCACTACAATACCCAATATGCATTTCGCAAATACATTACACAAAAATTGATCAACAAATCCTGACTGCTAGCCACTGATCAAAAGGCTAATAAGTACATCTTTGTTGCATTCGAAGATATAACACTAATCTCAGTTGGCTGGCAAACGTTTTTCTTCAGCCAGCTAGCAGAAAAAAAACAACAGCCCACCCCTTAATTTTTTTGTAGTCTTTTAAAATGTGCTTCCAGCATCATTAGAAGGGGGGTTTCCTTATGTTTAAACCATAATATTGCTTTAAAGACTACTGTGGCACTGCGGTAAGAGGCGAGTATGCATGTTTACAGTAGATGTAAGAATGGGTCATTTTTTTATTTTGGACAGAGGGTCTCGTTAGGATAAATTTAAAGCTGTAAATATTTTTTTTCTTTTCAACTTTCAAAAACTGTTGGGCCGAACCTAAACTTTAGGTCTAAAATTCGATTTACTCAATTTACGATTGTGTTTCCCTGAAAAGATTTTACACAGCAAACTTAAGATGAAGAGAAAACTTAAGGCCAAAACTAACTTTTAATTATGTTTTATGCAGGTGATAACAGACTCCTACCTCTCTGAATGCGGAGAGACCTGTAACATGGAAGCTCAAAGCCAGACTAATGTTTAAAAAAGATGAAAATGCAAAAAAGACAAAATATAATAGTTTGTAACGTTTGGCTCAAATAACACACAACAGGTTTTTTTTAGCTACTACACATGCACCTATTTCCACAACCAGGTGGGCTTTTTCCATGTATGCCTGTACCAACAAGCTGATTAGCTTTTTTTATTGAAGGGCGGCACTTTTTGGAATACAGCTGCCATGTTAAGTGTTACAGGTTTTTCCATTCATATTCTGTCCAGTGAACTGTCTCCTCCTCCTTTCTAATGTTTCTATAAACATGTACAATTATTACTACTACTAATACTAACTTTAGATATACTAGAATTTACCATTTGAACAGTATTATTTGATTACTTACTGATCATTTATGGTCTTTTTGCTTCTTTTCTTGGCTATGATGACATCACAACTTGTTTGTGATACATTGAAAAGTTCAATGTACCCAACTTTGAAGGGTGCCTCCTTGTGAGAAAATGCTATTAGCTGTGACCCAAGAGGTGGTGTGGGTTTGATTTCAGCTGATGGCTACTGCCATTGTGTCCTTGAGTGAGGTGCTTAACCTCATGTGGGTAGACACTTAACCCCATGTGTCATAATTCATTTTTACATCACTGTTTTTTCTTTATCCCTTACAGTTAAACAGGCTGTGACTTCAAGATTGTAACTCGTATCTCTTTTCCGATTGGCTGCACTGCATTGTGACTCAGTCATAACGCAATATTTATAATTTGGATAAAAGGCTGAAAGTGAATGGGTGGGCTAATGTACTATTGGCTGAATAGGATGCATTTGTTTTTTGTGATATTACAAAAGTAATGAATTCAAAATGGGCTCTTTTTGTGGCTCATTTTCCATATATGGACCTTATGGACTAGAGAACTGGGAAGAAAAGCAGTATAGAATTGGTATAGAACCTTTGCATTATGTGGATAAAAACAAGACCACTTGAAAACACTATTAGCTACGACCCAATAGGTCATGTGGGTTTGATTCCAGTTGATGGCTACTGCCATTGTGTCCTTGAGTGAGGCACTTAACCTCATGTGGATAGGCACTTAAAGGAGAATTCCAGTGATATTCTCAGAATTTCTGCACAATTCAGATGTTGTATAAAGTCATTTAGGGTGGTTTGATGTGAAATCGTTCATGGTAGAGAAACCTACTTGGTTTTCTTTACAGTGGTGCTGATAGGAACCAGGGGTTGCAATGTCTGCAATGCAAATATAGCCATTTTAATTACTATCCAAAACCACCAGTGAACCTACACGTGTCATCTGAGTTTTTATATGTAGTGTTAATAATGGTAAAATAGTCAATCAGGTTTTTATTGAGGATTATTTTGCCTTCCAGCACCCTGCATGTACCACTTCTCCAGGAATACATTTAGAAAAAAATGGTTCAGGCCAAAATCTGATCATTCATAGCCATTTCATGTAATAACTTTCTGTGTGGGAGCTTTTAGAGGCATTAAACTCTTCAGAGGTCTGGTTCTTATCACCACTGTGAACAGTTCTGACTCAGCGTGCATCTCTTGAACAGAGTATTCCACATCAAACTGCTCTGAATGACTTTATTAAAATCTTAACCATTGATTCAATGTAGAAATTGTGAAAAAATGGTGGAATTCCTCTTTATGCCCATATGGATATAATAGTTAATGTACATGCCTTTGAGAAAAGCACCAGCTACATCTGAACGCTAGATGTCTTAAAGCATGCTTGTGATGTAACAACCAAGATACAGGTGCATGGCTTCATGTAGGCCACGCGGGGAAGACTAAAATCCCCCAATTAAAAAGCTACTCTTCAAATTTTCCGCTACAGAGGGCCATTTTATCCTCATCTGTTTACCTGTCTGCGCTCGACCCAGCGAATTTTCATGCAAATCAACAGAGCAGCATGACACCACTCTTTCTTCTTCGCATTAATGATGCGCAGTTCACTCAGGTTGATTCTTCAGAGAAAAACAGATGGCAGGTTTGTTCATTTCAAGCGGCGTCTTGCCTTTTTCACACATTCTCCATTCGGCGGCAGCAGAATTTAGGGACTGCCTATCTGATCTGGGGAGGACTTACTTTCACTCCTCTCGTTATCGCTTCGTTCAAGGCGTTTATCTCTGCGGAAAGCCAGTCTGGAGGCAGCCAAGTGTTCAATTTAATCATCGACTGTATGGCGGCTTATGGGCCTGACGCAGTATCTTGGGCGAGCATGTGTTACGATAAAAGTTAGTCGCCAGCAGTGCGGCGGAGAGGCCCCGGCTGTAATTGTGAAGTATGTTGGCACGGCTGGCTAAAGCGAGCAACAGAATCAATTACACTGCTGGAAGGGGGCGGGCGAGAGGAAAAGCCAAGAGAGGTCTCCGCTTTGGCCAGCTTTCAACTCCGTCCGCTGTCAGCCGCCGAAAGATGCCGTGGGAAGAGTCAGCTCCTCTAAAGACTAGGTTTAATCTTTGATGAGCTGTTTTGTGTCCACTTGTTCTCGTCCCGTCGCCCAATTTGCTCCATCTTGTTATGAGCCGAGGGAGGCACATATAAGATAAACTCATGCACTATTAAAGAGGCTGTGTCCTACATTTCTCTTGTATTTTGGGTCCACTTATGACTAAGGCTGAATGATTTTGGCAAAATGACTAATTGCGATTTTTCAGACCAATATTGCGATTATGATTTAAATTGAAATCGTTTATAATTAAGGTATAAATTGAGGTATGGGCCTTTTTTTAGGCTATGAAGACCAGGGTATACTTTTTCTGGATTGTCAAAACAGTATACCAGCCTGCCAGTCTTTTGTGGTTGTGATGTCACAGAAGTTCCCAAGCTTCTTGTTATTAGGTAAAATTTCCCTACTTAAAACTTAAATAATCAGTGTTTGCATGTAAAACGTCGTTGATAATAAACTGTAAGACTATAATAAAAATTGCAGCTCTTGCAATTCGAAAATTGCACTTTTTCAAATTGTGATTTCGATATAAAAAACTAACTTACTTATGACTAAAGGTGGGTGATATGACAAAAATATAACATCGCTGATACTTAAATTTTCACGATACATGTTGTCACAATGTTTATTTTTTCAGACATCTGATCAGTTGGAACTGAGAAAAAAGAGACAGTAGTGCTACGTTTTAAAAAATACTCTCAAAAACTATAAACACAATGATTATTATTCAGTATTTGGCATACTGTGTTGCACTAAATCCAGTTAAATCAGACTAATTTTGCTCTCTTTACAGTAAAACATGCAGTTGGTTAGTGTTCTATAAGTACTGACGCTATACTCAATATGTTCAGAAAAGCATATTGTATTGTGACGTAATTTATCACGATAACGATTTATATTGTCATATTGCCCAGCACTACTTATGAGGTGATTTTACGTATATTAAACATATATTACTGTGCTTTTAAGTCTAATATATGTCTAATTTTTTTGTATTATGCCTCATTCATAAAGCAGACTGGACTGAAATACTCATAACATAAACATGAATAAACGTTAATGGGTGAGCTAAATTCATGTAGGCTGAATGTATAATGTTGCTGTCAGAACAAAATCTTCAGAACAGTCACTTTACAGGAGAAGGAAGAAACTTTCATAGCTTTCAATTTAAGTCAATATAAAGAGATTTTTGTCCAAGAAATTTAGATCATTTCTGTTCGTCCATTCATCATGATATTCTTACACAATGTAAAGGGCAAGTGATATTTCCATATTATGTAAAAACATTAAAAACAACAAAGATGATAATACAAGGTTCTGTTCTAACAACGACAATATATGCACTGGTTTTGTGACGAACAGTTTTTCCATGGTGTGATAAAATCTTCTAAATAGCTTTTAGGTCCTGGCTTGGACCATTAGTTGTAAGAAAAAACCTTGAATTGGTAATAGGCATGTGCCCAGTCACAGATAACCGTGGTAACAGCCCCCAGTGATGATAAAAAGGTGTTTAAGGATCGTATTTCATTTATTGATTTGTTCCATGCAAACCATAGTAAGACACTAGTAATCCCACATATTAACATATACTATATTTGTACCACATTTATTATACGTAATATCAATTTTCCTAACAACTAATTTTTTTTTCGATACCAAGGCAAACATACAGATCCCAGTGCAGATACAGATTCTTTTACAAGGAGGAATTCTTTGTGATTTTTACAGAGAACACCAGTTAATAAAAAAAAGTGGACATTAAAGCAGCACTATGTAAGATTTGGGGATTTGGAGACCTCTGGTGGAAATGTGAAATTGCACGCAACATGCAGAGGAGCATTTTGTATCATCACTTATGCTTGGGCCCCCATGAGCAGATGAATTTGATGATTGCGAGCGAGTTAAAAGAATATTCGAAGAGAACTCAGTCAAAACTTAGAATAATGTTGATTCTGCATTTGAGTCAGACTTTTTTGAGTGTGTGATAAAAACGTGTGACGTAGTTTGAAAAACTCCTACGAAATCAGTCCCGACACCTCTGACTTTTAAGTTATTGTTTCAGGCTTTACAGGTCGACTCGTAGCAGCGCATACACATCATATTTTTAAAGTGTTTTTTCTCCTTAAACAATAATGGTTCTTCTTTCAGTTTTAACAAAATATGGACACAGTGCTGCTTTGAAATTTTTGCTTTAGTATAAAAACTGTTTAGGGAAATAATCCCATGATCTATAAAACATATACAGCATTCATTGCGTCTCACGTGTCTGTGGGTAGGGGGTGGAAGGAGAAGTAGTTCCTATCCTACACATTTGTTTACTATGATCATTTTCCACATTTTCACCATCACTGATGTACATTAAGTTTAGTGCTTAAAGAAAACACCTAGTATCGATGTCATCTCGTGAGGATCGTTCCTCAACAAGAAGCATCGGGATTGGAAGTTTTCAGCACATTTATTTTTAAGAGCGTAACGGAAAAAAGAAAGAAAAGCGAAAGGTGCTCGCGCAGTCGAAGGCAGCCTCATGCGAATTTATCGCTTTTCAATGAGTCAGTTGTTTGCATGGAAAGGAACATAAACTCCCCGAGTAAGATCAATTTGTTGAGAATGCTCTGTGTGTTCCCGGGCAAAAGCGCACTGTCCATTATGATTCATGAGAGCATGGCGTCTCAAAGTGCTTGGATAAAGGAACTGGGGGGGAGCAGAGAATAAATCACCCTCATACATCTTCTTTACTGTCATTTATGAAAATATGTGATTGGAAAGTCAAACAGTGAATGAGAGTGTTATGAAGTCAAGGTTACAATAGTATCAGCAGGGGCTTTTTTTTTCTTTCTCCCACCACAAACCCCCGCCCCCCTCCCGACCATGAACTCCGAGCCGGCACTCATGAATCTAGATTTATTAATACGCAGTGCAGTATTTAAGCAGAAAATTGGCCGAAAATTACGCCCACACCTGTCAGTGACTTATGCCTCCCTGTTTGCTCTCAAGGCTGAATTCCTCAAAAGACTTGAGCACCTAAAGCTGGACACATTCATCTTGTGCACCTGTCAGCACTGATAGGTGATACAGGGGAGAGAATTCATCATCCAAACTGATTCTGTCTCACAGTATATACTGCACCTGGGAAAATATTTCCTTAGCTGCCAATGCAAAAGCGAGATTGGGAGTGTGCTTACTTTTTTATTCTGCATGCATTTCTATTTCTATCTGCGCTGAAGGTCTGAACACTTTCTTTCTGCTGCCGGCTGTTAGTATGACTACCAAGGGCCTCAAGGGCATTTGTCTTGAATATCAGCCCCTCCATATGCAACGTTGGGGGTAATGTGTGACAGTAATGTGTTAAATATAGTTTAATGCAGTTTAAGTTCACAATACAGTTACTGTTGTTCTCTATTTGTATTACTTTTATTTCTAAGAGAACAATATTAATTTAACATGTTGCATTTACACATAAATTCCCTACATCGGGGGTCCCCAACCTTTTAAACAGCGCAGACCAATGCATAGCCTACAGCACTGTGTGTTATGGTGCCAACCAATATCACTAATAAGGCTAATCACTAAGCTTATTTTCCAGTACCACTTGAGGTTATTATGTTACATCATTGTCACCTACCATGAGTGTGTTTTTACATGCACATAATAATCCGATAACTGCAGAAAATCAGATTTTGTCAGTAATCCGATCAACACGTTTAACATGCACTAATCACATAATGGGAAAACTCCGGGTCTACATGAATCAGGCAGTAATCAGATTTCTGCTTTACAACCAGCCAATAAACTCAAAGAAGAAGACGTGACTAAACTAAATGTAAAACTTAAACATCTTGCTGCAGCTTTTTTTTTTAAAACGGTATTCGGCCCACAAAATTATTTTAGTGTTTTTTATTCTTATTAGCCGGTTTCACCCTAAGCTGCATTACAGTCCCCAGTATGCACTGCAACATAATGTGCACTCTGATCTTCTTCAGCAAAAAAAGAATTGTGGGCCAGCAGTTACACAAAATGAAAAGATGCCTGGTGCATAGTTCAAGCAAATAAGCTTCTAGGGACAATAAAAAGGGTTAAACATTAGTTTATCTGTAGCTAATATAGCCTATTGTTTTATATATAAAACACACACACACACACACTTTCTAAGCCGCTTATCCTTCTGGGTCACGGGGGGAGCTGGAGCCAATCCCAGCAGGCAGGATGTTTATATAAAACAACATATTTTTATTTACACATATTTTTGAATAGTTCAAGTATTCAGTGCCTATTTTGCTGTTTAAGTTTTGGCATATTTTAAATATGGCCAGTTCGCTCCATATTCATGGCAAACTGTTAAGTAAACATGAAATAAAAACACAGCTGGCCCACAGTGTTGTAGTGATTTTGACACCCCTGATCTGGAAGAATATTTAAATTCTTCATTTCATCAAGCATGTAGTTTTACTTTGGATTTCAGGCTGGTGTTTGAGTGAAATCAGCCTATAAGAGCGAGTTCTACATTATAAAGTGTGTTTACATGCAATCAGTAATGCGATCATAGTCGGATTTCTGCAGTTATCTGATTATTCAAATGGTCATGTAAACACCGTACTCTGGTCTAGAAATCCAATTAAGAAATACGATAAAGAGAGCTGGACTTTAGCTCGGTAATCGGATTTCTCAGCGCATGTAAACTCTTAGTCTGATTTCTTTCAGATCTCTCATTCTGCGCATGTGCCACACAGATGGCTGTACTAGAAATAAGTAAGCAGCGTTGCCACGAGACGCAGCACAATACTTTTAGATTGATGCTGAAACCAAATACATGCCTGATGAAATGGGGGATTAAGATAGTCTCTATTTTTTATATGATGTATGTTCATATTTTCAGGTAAAGTGGTCCAATCACGTCTTCTTCTGTGAGTTTATGAACTGGTTGCAAAGCAGAAATCTGATTACTGTATGACTCGTGTAAAACCGGAGTTTCACATTATCTGATTACTCAAGTGCATATAAACTTGTTGATCGATTAACTGACAAAATCTGATTTTCTGCAGTTATCGGATTTATAAGTGCATGTAAACGCACTCATTGGTGATCATTGAGCACTGTTAGCATTAATGCTGGTTAGGGCTGCTCAATTATGGCCAAAATCATAATCAAGATTATTTTAGTCAATATCGAGATCACAATAATTTAACATGAATACTCATTGACTTTGGAAACATCATGCACTTATTGAAGAAGAAAACAAAAAACACTTTAACAGGTTAAATTTCAGACACCGCCGTGCAGGGCTTGAGTGGGACTTGGGAGTTAGATGATGCAAACCAACCCACCTTTAAACTCTTACTGTATTTCTCCTGCTAATACACACTTGTTTATAACTTTTATAGTTTGTCTGAGTGTTCTTGTGTTTAAACATGTGAGTTTATTCATTAGCTAGCAGTAATCAGCCCAAAACTCTACCAGCCTTCTGGGAATTCTCCCAATTTTCCCAATTACCCACTATGGCATTGCCACTTTGTAACAAATCTCAAACAGTGTTTGTTGTTCCTCGTCGGACTGCTTGAAGCCAAAATGTTGCCAAACAGCTGAATGGTTTTACCTTCTTGTCAAACAAAGGCTCTCTTTCCGTTATCTTGGCTCCAGCCGAACTAGCTAAACACGCCACAGCCTGGCTGAGAGTGAGTTTGGGCATTTACGGAGGGGTGTAAGTGCACTGCCGTAAAGGAAAAGAGGTGTTCAGAAGTTATAACACAAGGCAAAATGAGCATTATTGCGAAACGGAATGCGGCACAATAATCGGTTGCACAATAATCTTGTTTTCACAATCTTTTGAAGCCAAAATCGTAATTGAAAATAAAATTAGATTAATCGCCCAGTCCTAATGCTAATTGTGCAGGTGAGACAAAACTGACTGAAAAATGCCTAGACTTCAAGAATTCCAAGTCCACTTACTCATGACTTACTACTACTAGAGAATTCAGTGACTTTTACCCTGTTCTTCAGTGGTCAGGACCCCCATAGACCCTCACAGAGCTGGTACTATTTGGGTAGTGGATCGTCCACCACTCAAATAGTACTTGCTCTGTGGTGGTCCTGTGGAGGTCCTGACCACTGAAGAACAGGGTAAAAGGGGGCTAACAAAGTATCAGAGAAACAGATGGACTACAGTCTGTAACTGTAGAACTACAAAGTGCACCTATATAGTAAGTGGAGCTGATAAAGTGGACAATGAGCGTAGAAACAAGCCTATGCCTGATCAGTATATGTATATATTTATACATACAGTATCTTTATTTTATGTCATGTTTTAATGAGCTTATTACATAGCGTATACTGTTTTTAGAATTTAGTTATGTAGCTATTATAATCATGTTCACTTCATTCATGTGGAAGAAAGAAGATGCATAAAAACCTTATATTACTATACATGAAGCCAACATGTATGAGCAATATATGCCTTGCATATATGAATCATTTTTCATATATTGTTAAACAGATGTTACACATATACATTTGTATATGTTGATATATGGCTAGAATATATGTCTCATATTTGAAAATGGCCCATTTTAAATAAGTTGGTATATATACCATGCATATATCCATATGTGACAAATCTAATTTGTCGTAGTTGACATATATATGTCTTTACGGGATAAGTATAATGTCATATATTTGAAATCCATTTATGGACATATATCAGATTTCCATATGGGTGACAAAAATGTTACAGAATGAAAATAATAATTTGTACTATAGATTTTACATGACATCTCATTGTTTTATAATTTATCAATCCAAGTTTAACAACACTATTGATATAATAATTGACTGAACTAGCTTCATAGGCCCAGTTAGCAAGCTTGATGCTAGCCAGGGAACTGAAGAGCTATACGTTCAAAATCAGCAAAATGAAAAAAGTCCCATAATTGGCTACATTCTCTTGACCAGCTGAATAATTGTGCACTTTCTGCTTGGCAGAGTCTGCTTGTTCTTGGCAAACTGTGAACCTGAGCTGGCTAACAAGCATTTTACAGCAATCAAATTATGAGCTCGAGAGAAAAAGAGTCAACCCAGAGGAAACACCTCAGTGGAAACACCTGCAATTGTTGCGGCAGAGGAGTAAAAAAGTATATGAAATGTACTGCTATTCATAACCTCCAGTGCATGATTATGGTGGAGCAGATCCTCCTGGATCACAGTCTGGTGGTGATAGGAACCAGGGGCCACGATGTCTATAACACAAATATAACCATTTTATTTACTATCCAAACTGAGCAGTGAACCTACATGTATCTGAGGTTTATATGCAGTGTTGATAATGGTACAATAGTGGTAGGTCTGAAGAACTGGGGGACAATTTTGCCCTGAACGTCCTGCGTGTTTCTCTCCGCCATGAACGTATTTTAAAAACATCTCAAAACTAATGGAAAAGAAATGTCTGAGTTATCAGCCATTGTATTCATAACCATATTGCGTAATGACTTTGTGAGGGAGATTGTAGGCATCAAAATGCCTTCAGATGTCTGGTTCCTGTCACCACCACTGTGAACAACTCTTAAGATTCTCTATAATAGAGGCATTTCATATCAAACCACTCTGAATGACTTTATTTATATTTTAATGATTGAATTATACTGTAATTGTAAAAATGGCTGGAATTTCCTTTTAATAATATCAGAACTAAAATGTATATGAATGAATCATTCCTCTTTGGAATTTCTTATATAGTGTATAGTGGGATGAACAAGACCGAACCGCTGCATTAATGATAAGCCCCACAAAACTGATCTGTTTGATCAAGAAATGCTGGCGGTTTAATCCCAGCACGCAAACTTGAATCAAATTGCATAGCACTTGCAAATAAACCCAAAAACAAGTCAGCCAAAGAAAGCCGAAAAGTACTAGACAGCACAGGAGCACAGCAGTACAGGAAGTTAAGGTGTATTGTCTGACCATCCCACCTAACGGCCACCCTCCAGCTGTCTGCCGCTCCAAAGTTGTGTGGCATTCAGAGCTTGTATTTCATTTCACTCTCCAGTGCTTTCCCCTGGGACGAGGCAGCGAGGAAGCCAGGCCTTCTGCCAAACTGGGTCAAAGGGGAGCCTCGCACCCTTTTCACCCATGAACAGAGAATCTGTTAGATGTTCCTGTGCTGCGTATGGTAAAAATCCCTGGAGGCCATTTGGCTGCAAATAGGGACCAAGGGAAATGAACACTGTTGCCACCAATTCTGATTTTAAATCTAAGACTTCTGGTAACTGATATCAAGTGATAAAATTTAATACTGTCAAAAATTAAACAGGGCCATGTAGCCCTAACACTAACCCTCTATCTCAACCGAAACCTGGACACCCATCTACACACATCTAGGTGTGAATGCGCAAAACGAAGGGCTTAGGGCTAAGTGGTAGGAGCGAGGGGTGAAATGGTGATTGGCCTATACCAGCACTTAAAGTATAAAGTATGCTTGGGCAACACACTTGAACTTTACCTAAGCTTACTTAATAAAATGAACTTTAAGTATCCTTTTTTGTGAGGGTAAAGTGTAGATAATTGCTGTGGTTGGTGGCAGTTGGGCTGCAGAGCCGTTAGCCATGGAGCTAACATTGCTATAAGCAAACTGGCTCACCTAAAACAAACCCAAATGTAAGAGATAATACAGTCTGCTGACTGACTGCTTATCACACAGTCTCTGATTCGTGTGTTTATGTATAGCCAGTGGGGAGGAAATGGTTAAAGATTTGTGCTTAAAACACTGCTAAAATCAGCATCTCCTTCATTTTAGACGTTCTTTAGAGTTCATCACAGCCAAAGCAGTAGCTCTGTTGGTCGAAGACACGGATTAGCATGTCAGAGTTCACCAAAGTTGAACTTCACATGGAACTTCGCATGTGAAATTTATTTTGATTCAGTTGAAATGACAGTAATTTTGCTCATGAAAATTTGCTTGCAAATATAAGTGTGACTGGGCCTTAAAGTGAACATGCATCGGAATTCAGAGCACATTGTTCTTGCTTAATGTGATGTATTTCTGAGAGAAATAGGATCCTCAGATGAGAAATAGTTGTGGGTGGGACATGATTTTATTCTTCAGGATTTCTTTTGGCATTTTCTGAAATATCAGTTGTTGACAATTTGATTTTAATATGTATTTTTTTGTTACTTTTTAAGATGTAGAGTAGGCAAAGCACCATTAGCAGGCTAGCCTTTTAGCATTTTGGCTAGCTTTTTATTAGCTTCTGTGTTGCTTTTGCACTTAAACCCATGTATGAGTGTAACTACCTAATGTGTGAGCAGGAGATGGACTGTGTATATATGTGTGTGTGTGTGTGTGTGTGTGTGTGTGTATGTGTGTGTGTGTGTGTACGTCACTCCACCATCAGCTGAGCCGCCTCTCAGCCTCACAGTGCAGCAGAAAACGTCATAAACCAGCTCTTGTGCTCCCAGACATTTGAAGTACCTCACTCGTGTTAACAGGAACACAGGTTTCATGCGTAAACGAGCTGAAATAACTCATAAGTGATTTTGCAACCGGTCCAAAAACGGAAAGTGAGAGCGTGAAGTGAGGAGAAGAAAGAAGTTTGTCTGCTGACATGTACGTGCAGTCAGAGTAGAGGTGATGATGGGTGTTTTCGCTCAGTGATGGGTCAGGCTGGTGGGAGGGAAAACATGCTAAGATATTATTGGTTAGTATATATTGCTGCTGGAATACGGTGATGCAACCAAATGCCAGGCGGCGTTTAGAGGTGGTAAAAGTCACCACGCTTGGTCTTACGCTATCCTCATGCTAAAGTCTACAACTGAATGAATTTTTCATGACCGAACCATAATGACCAGTTCAGCCTTTTTCATTACAGTTTTGAACATGACACTTTTAAATAGTGTGTTTTATCAGTGGATTTTTTACTGATACTGATTAGGGGCCCATGATAAAATCTGAATCAAGTCAGCATTGGTAGATATTTGCTTAAAAAATATCAGCAATGGACAGATTTGACTGAGGTTTCAAACTGATATTTGATGATGTATTCATAGTACTCCAGAAGAGTGTTTAGGTGATGCTGGGCTAATATGCTAAAATTTCTGCATTTTACTCATTTTACCTACTGTTCATTTTACTATTTTTTCTAATTCTGTAGAAATAAATGTTACATTTATTCATGTTGCTAATCCAGGTAGATATACACAATATATGTAACAGAAGCCTCAACAAGTAAATACAACAATAGTTTTTTCAATATTTAGTGTGTCTCTGTGCTTTTATTACAGCTACTATTCTTTTCGGTAGACTCACTTTTGGTTTTTAAAGACATCTGAATATTTTTCTACACGTCCAAAGTTCAGTCTTAGAAGTTGGTTGCATTTTCTGCGTCTCACAATCCAAGAAGACCCAAACACGTTCATTGAGTGCGTTTACATGCACTTAATAATCTGATAACTGCAGAAAATCAGATTTTGTCAGTAATCCGACCAACGTGTTTACACGCACTTGAGTAATCAGATAATGGTGAAACTCCAGGTCTACATGAGTCAGGCAGTAATCGGATTTCGGCTTTACAATCAGCCAGTAAACTCACAGAAGAAGACGTGACGTAAACATAATGTAAAACCTTCATTTCGTCAAGCATGTAGTTGGTTTCAACATCACTCCAGCAGTGTTTAGTTGCCGTCTCGTGGGTGCTGTGTTAAAAGCTGCTTGCTTATTCCAGTATGGAGGTTTGTTTTCGCACATGTGCAGACTGAGAAATCAGAAAGAAATCAGAGTAAGAGTTTACATGTACTGAGAAATCTGATTACTGAGCTAAAATCCAGCTCTCTTTAACAGATTTCGAGACCTTACTCCGATCTAAGAAATATGCTGGAGTGTGCTGTTTACATGACCATTTGAATGATCATATAACTGCAGAAATCAGTTATGATCGGAATATTGAGTGCATTTAAATGCGCTCATTGATGTTGAAGTCTGGACTCTGGGGCGGTCAGTCCATTGTTTTGAGAACACCAGCAGCTTCTTTATTTTACTTCTTTTTTTTTGCCCATTTCCTTTTCTCAGTAGTGGCTTCTTGACAGCTACACATCCTTTCAGACTCACAGCGCTGAGTCGTCTTCTCACAGTGGAAGGATGGACAGAAACACCTGTGGATGTTTTCAGATCTGAAGCAGCTTGATTTCCTCCTCTCTCTCAGAGATGAAAGCATTAAGTACCGTTTATCTGTTGGAGACAGTTTTGTTGGTCTACCAGGTCTTACACGGTTGTCCCATGTTCTCCATATATTTTAATCTTTTTTTGAACTCCAGTTTTTTCACCTGTTTTCTTTGACTTTCCACTTCTGTATGTATTTTATATCTAATCTCCCAGACATATGTCCTGGAAAATGAATAGCTGGTACGTTATGGTCATTTTGACGCATTGCGAACCACATTATCTGCATTATTATTTATAATAAATGTAATTATATTGAAAATTGGTGCATGTTATCGTTATGTGTAGGTAAAACCACCGTCATGCTTGATGTTTTTCATAATGGACGTTAATCGTTGCAGGCCGACTCCACAGTCTCTCGTAATTGCTTACCTACTTGGACTACGATGGGCACAGTGCTCCTTACAGTTTTGCTGAGAGAGTAATGCGTCATTTGCATTCCCGACAGAGGCTAAGTAGTTGTTAAAAGAAGCGATTACAGCAAGTGCGGCGCACGTCGACTGAATTTATGCTTCACGCCTTTCCCTATCCCTGGGCGTCAGTCCGTTACAAGCCGGCATTCATCAAGCCCCTTTAAATAGCCTTCTGTCAGGAATTATCATTTAGAACAGGAAGACAGATCTCATCCTCAAATAAAAAATGTTGGGCGCATCACAGGCTCAGATAAGACACCGGCCGAAAAGCTTTGAAGCGACCTAGAGGCAGCATGCAGATGAAACACGTGGAGATGAAAAAGAAGCCTCAGGTGAGAGTACGTTAATGGGCTATAGGGAGAGATGCACAGCTACTTTGATGCTATGTATCTGTACTTTTTGCTTAAAAGAGTCCATAGAAAGTCTTCCATAAAAGAACTTGTTTCATAGACTATAGTAGGATGGATGATAAGGAACAGCTGTATGTATGGTAAGCCTACTGTTGATGAAGCTGAAGTATTTGATCAAGAATAGCGTTAGAAGTTTCAAAGCTGTCAGTCTAACCCCAGGACACAAACTTTACCACCCACATACCAGGCCCATCCCAGGAGCTTTAACTTGTAAGCTTATGATAAGCTGAACTAGTGCTGAATTATGAATGGCACTGAAGACATGGTGCAGTTTTTAGGCCAAATCTTTCTCTGTCTCTCTTTCTCTTTCTTTCTCTTGGCAAGTCAGAAGATAGACAGAGTGCTGCACTCGTGAAGGAGCTCACGTTCGGCTAAAATATACATCAGCTGGTGAAACCTCATATGACCTCTGTACATTTTGAATGCATAGGTAATTTCTTTTGCGTCCACTGAGGAATATTAGTTCAGCTCAACCAGAAACGAACCGCTCGCATTTCAATTTTTTGACAGACAGTTTCGATTAGCGATTGCCTACAGTAATACTGTATGTGTGGCTGTATGGAATTTCCAATTACTGCCCAAAAAACAGCAGAGAATGCAGGTTGTCAGCTTGCAGCTTTTGTCCTGACCTCACGCATGTAAGCTGTGTGGTCAAAAGTATGTGGACACTTGACCATCACACCTGTATAAGCTTGTTGAACATCCCATTCCAAACCCATGTGCATTAATATAGAGTGAACCCCTCTGTGCAGCTGCAATAGCCTCCAGTATTCTGGGAGTGTGTGGGTGTGAAGTCAGGCATTGATGTTGGGTGAGAAGGCCTGGCCAGCAATCGACATTCTAGTTCATCCCTAAGGTGTTCAGTAGGGTTTAGGTCAGGGCTCTGTGCAGGTCACTGGAGTTCCTCCACACCAAACTTCTCCAACTTTGTGTCTTTAAGGATCTCGCTTTCTCCAAGAGTTCAGAGGCACCGGAACAGGAGAGGGCCTTCCCCAAACTGTTGCTGCAAAGCTGATAGCATATAATTGTTTAAAATGTCTTTGTGTACTGTAGCATTATCATTACCTTTCACTGGATCTAAGAGGCCTAGCCCAAACCCTTCAAAGCAGCCCCAGATCATTATCCCTCCTCCACCAAATTTCGCTGTTGGCACTCTGCATTCCGGCAGGTAGTGTTCTCCTGGTGTCCGCCAAACCCAGATTTATCCATCAGCCTGACAGATGGTGAAGCATAATTCATTACTTCAGAGAACATGTTTCCATGCTCCAGAGTCCAGAGCTTTACACCACTCCAGCCAATGCTTGGCATTGTGCATAGTGATCTTAGGTCTGCACGCAGCTGCTTGGCCATGGAAACCCTGCTCATGACGCACTGTTCTTGTGCTGATGTTGTTTCCAGAATCAGTTTGAAACACTGTAGTGACTGACGCACCAAAGGATAGGTGATTTGTACATGCTACACTTGGCAGCCTCACTCTATGAGCTTGTGTGGTCTACAGCTGAGCTGTTGTTGCTCCTAGATCAGGGTTTGGCAACATGTGGCTCCGAAGCTGCATGCGTCTCTATTTACTGCCCTGTTGTGGCTCCACAACAGAATTACATTTGTAGATAAAAATAAAATAATCTTCCTTTGCAGTAAAATAAAGCTCTGCTGATGGTTCTAACACAGTTTTAATAAATAGTCAGAAATGCTGGAGTTCCTGTAGCTTATATTTGCTAGTTCACTGACCTTTAACCCTGAAGATTGGCGTGCTGGCTGTTGGTCACACTGCAATGCAGACAACAGTCTCACCTAGCTAGCAGCTAACGAAAACGTAAAGAGAAAGATTTAAGACAAACCGATAATTTTGAGACAAATGGACTTATTTGCATTTATAAGCACTCAGCTGGTTTCCTGATATGTTTAATCTGCAAAGAGAATCTGTCAAACACTAAAAATTTGCGAGGCTGAAGTTTCTTGTTCTGATTTTCCCGTTCCAACCTTAAATGGTGCAGCAGTTGCATTCTGGTGCCTCTGGGATCATTTAAGATGGAACAGGAAAATTCGCACAAGAAGTTGGCGAATGAGAAGCGACTTCAGCCTCGTTAAAAATCGAACATTGAGATACATTTTTACAAAAACACTGTTCTACTTTTGTGGAAAAGTTTCCTGTCGGAGATGCGAGAAAAGCAACTATAGCTGAGCTTACAGCACAGCAAAGTAAGTCTGCATTTTTGTTTATATTTTTTAGCCTATACTAGGACATAAGCTCATACTGATTCATATTTATATCCAAGAAGATAAAATGGACATAATATTTTGTGGCTCCCAAGGTGGTTTGAGGTTTGTTAAAATGGCTCTTCTTAACATTTAGGTTGCCGACCTCTGTCCTAGACAGCGCTTACAGTTGTTCATACATCTGTTAGCCAGGTGTGTGTATGAAGCACCTAAGCTCAGTAATTTGGAAGGGTGTCCACATTCTTTTGGTCATATAGTGTACATTGACACGGCAAGAGCGCGAGTGACAAGAACACAAATTGTATAATGAAGAACTGCCATATTGAAAGGGCAGCTTGCGTCCTTCCCATAACACTCTAATGATGGGCAATAACGATGAACAATGTGAGGCTCGATATGAAAAGCAGTCGTGATGCACTGTTCCCTTGTTTTCGCTCGTTACGTATTCTCATTCATCACATTGATCTCAGCATGCATACCATCCTTGTTCCAGCAGGCCTCACCAAGTCAAAGCGCGAAGGCCGATCGACTCCCGATTCTTTCATCATGTCGTTATGCCCGGATCACGTTCCACTAGACCATTGTTAGAGGTGACTTGGCCGTCTTGACATTACAGCTAATTGTTTTGTATTGTTTAACAAGATAATTTCTCAAAGATGAAGACGGAAGAGGGGCTTAACTGCCAGGTATGTTTGCTCAAAGATAAAGACAGTGGATCAAACGGCAGCTTGCTACAGCGTGGAGCTCTGGAGCTGACAGCACCCAGCTAAGGGAGTCTGCACAGAGTCAACTCAACTTTAAATATTAAATACTCTCTATAGGCAGAATGAACCTGGTCACATCACAAAATAGTGATGTCTTACAGGCTAGCCAAGAAGTTTTGGAACTTCTGGACCTTACTAGCCTTCCACAAGTACACTCTGTCTGGCTCTGTGACAAAACAAGTTGCTTGATTTTAGAGCTGCTACTAGCAAGTCTTAGTAGTTGAGTAATCTAAAAATATTATTTTGAGAATTGAGTAATCAGGGACTTTCAAAAAAGAGAAACAGTAAAAATGGACTTGAGCACTGTTTGGATGGGATTTGGATGGGATGTTTTACAAATCCAATTCCAAAAAAAAAGCTGAGACAGTAGGTAAAATTCACATAGAAAAAAGCAGTGACTTGTTAACCAACTTTATTGTTTTTTTGTAAATTTATACTAATTCCAAATTTGATTGCAACACATTGCAAAAAAGTTGGGACATGTTAATGTTAGACTGGGAAGTTTGTGGAATAATCACAAACACCTGGAACTTTCCAAAGGTAAACAGATGTATAGGTAACAGGTGATGCTATCATAATTGGGTAGAAATTGAGGATTCATGAAAGGCTGTTACCACTTTTTGCAAAAAACCTGCATGAGCAAATAATCAACAGTTTAAGAATGTTTCAACACACAATTTTATGTACAGTTCATAACATTAAAAGATTCAGAGAATCCGGAGGAATCCTGTATATAAATAGCAAGGCCAAAAACCAATAATGACAGCCCTTCGGTCCTTCAGACAGCGCTGCATTATAAACTGATGCTTTTGTATTGAATATAACCACATGGGCTCGGGAATACTTCAGCAGACACAGTTCATCGGCACATCTACAAATGCAGTTAAGATTCTACTGTCCAAAACTAAAGCCATATATCAACAACATCCAGAAACGCCACCGACTTCTCTGGGCTAAAGAATTAAAAAAAAGAACTGACGCAGAGTGGAAACGTGTGCTGTAATCTAACAAGCTGACGAGTCCACCCTTCAAATTGGTTTTAGAAATAATAGATGTTGTGTTCTCTGGGCTGAAAAGGAAAAGTACTATCCCATTTGTTGCCAATGCAGAGTTCAAAGGCTGGCATCTGCCGTGGTATTCGGATGTGTTAGTACCAATGACATTGCACATCTGTAAAGCCACCATTAATGCTGAGGGGTACATACACATTTTGGAGCAACATATGCTGCCATCCAGATGACGTCTTTTTCAGGGAGATTCCTGCTTATTTCAGCGAAACCGTGCCAAGCCACATTCTGCACATGATACCACGGCATTGCTTTGTAGTGAGAGAGCGCAGGTGCTAGACTGGCCTACCTGCGGTTTAGAACTGTCTCCCAATGAAAACCTGTGGCACATGTTGAAGCGTGATATACAACAATGGAGACCCAAGACTATTGAGCAGCTAAAGTGTCACTTCATGCAAGAATGGGAAGAATTTACACTTTCTCAACTATAACAGTTGGTGTTCTCAGTTTCCAAATGATTATTGAACGTTGTTAAAAGGATATCTGATGTAACAGTGGTAAACATGCCCCTGTCCCAACATTTTTGGAACATGTTGCAGGTATAACATTTCGAATAAGTGTATATATACAAAAAAACATTTTCAATTGAATACAAGGTCAAAAAAGATTTGCTATCTTTTTTATTTACATTTTTCCTACTGTCTCAATGAGCCATAGAAATATCTGTAGGTTATTTTAATCCTGTGTAAATTGACTTATACTGTCATATTCTGTGGAAAATTAGTTTTTTAATTATAAGGCACTTGAAGTGCAACAATAGGGTCTTCATCAAATTCATGTAATAAGAAAATATACCTTCTTCTACTACCAACACAAATGTGGTGTGGATTGGAAGTTAAGAATAGGCACTTAAGGAGAAGGTTTTAAGGAGAAGGTTTTCAACATGTATATGCCATGGGGGAGCTGGGAGGGTAAAAGCCTGCCAGAGATCTGGAGGAGTTCAGACAGATATAAGGTAGGAGAACATCATAGGGAAAGGAGTTCACTATGACTGTATTGCAGGTATACAGCTTTAAGAAACAGGTTAGGAGTTCAAGCAGAAGTTGACAATCATGAAGCGAGGAGGAGTTTGAGAGGGAAACCTCTAAGCTATGGCTGAATAAATCAGGAGCTATCTATAATGTAATATTTATAAATTAATAAATGTTGCATTTTCAAAATGTAGTAAAGTTATAAGGAGCAGTAAGCAGTTTTCTTCTTTGCTTTATGAAGCAACCGGTATGGCAGTGTTTTTGGAACTGTATGCTGACACCTGTCAGCATGGGTGACATGAAGCGTGTCTACAACCCCGTGGTGTTGTGGAGAGGCAGTTGCCCTCTCCTCCTTTGACAGTGGAACGACAGTCTATGGCAGTGTTATCCGTGTCACTCAAAATATGTCGGATTCAGAGATTCAGGTACAGGTAACGAGCATTAAAAATGGTAAAAAATGCTTGTTTTTGGATTCTGCATAATCAATAACTGACATGGCTGTTTAGACAATAAGAATTATCTGTGCAAGTAACACATGACAGCAGCATTTGAAATGTTTGATGTGCTATTAGCGTGTCTATTAGCACCAGTAGGATTACGCTCTGATGCATAGTAGATCGTTTTTTAAAACAAACAGGGTAATGTTTTTTGGTCATGTTGACAACATCTGACAAAGTTTTTGACCCATCAAAGATATAAAGGAGAACAAAACTGTATAGTCAAGTGGTTAACTTACCTTTCCAGCAGAAAACAAGCAACATCAGCATCACTCTGAAGTGCTCTGTCCTTAATGAGAGCTTTCCAGTTGGAAAACACAAACCATTCTTTACCCTGGTTGTTTGCCAAAGTTATTTTTTTTAGCTTTCTTCCATTGTTTTCTTCTTTTTCTGTGGTTTATACATGTCCTAACATTACTTGCTTCCGACTACTCGTTGTGTATGTTTGTAAAGAATAGTGATGGTCCTCCATGATCATTTGTTCCATTGATATTAATCAAGTTAGATTTGACATTTCATTAAAGGCCTGTTTCATTTTTATTGTTTAAAAAATTTGGCCTTTTTCCTCCAATTTTGGACAAATTTTTTGGTGGCTCAAATTTCAATGCATCCCTACTTGGAAAGATTCTAAAAAGATTTTTAAAGGATGAAAAACTTCTAATGCTACATGGCAAAAAAGTTACCACTGCTACAGCACCACCATTACAGTGATGTTAATTTCCACTAGCACTTCCCAAGAAGTGCTTAATACTATTAGGCCAACTTTACTGGCTCAACAAACATTTCTTCTCTTTGTAGTTTTATAGAGAATCCTTCAGAAAAGCTTATCTGTATATTAATGGAGGAGGCTGACTACCAAACTGTTTGGCCTAGACCTAGTTAAACAAAGCCTTTTACTTTATGTGGTTTTGCTTTTAGCTCACACAAGCAATTTGTAACACCAAACATTTAATTGTACTTTATATGCATGAAATTTGCAGTTAGAAACTTTTCATGAGATCCTGCTGGTGTGGGTTTCCTCTCTTTCAATGAGGCACACAAAATCGAATCAAGTGCTAACAGGTCTCCCTGATAGCGAATGTTCAAAAGTAAACACAAAGATGGTTCATCAAGAATGTATGTTTTAATTAATGTCCTTTTAATCAAGTAATCGATTTTAATCGAGTGATTGTAGCAGCTTGATTATGTAAATAATATATAAACACTTGTGATAAATTTAGTGTTAATCAGTTATCTATGAAAACGACAACTCTAGATATCAAGAGTTTAATACCAGTGGCTCATCTCAATGATCTTTCCTATGTGTGATCAGAAATTGGATTGCAATGAAACGCTGTAGGCCATGTCTCAGTAACTCCATGGTCATAGGGGCAGGAGGCTACTTATGCATTTCCTTCATATTTTTCATTTCCAGTGTTGTGGATTTCATCACGAGTCACCTGACCCAACAAATATTCACAACATTGTACCATGCAGAAGAAATGCTTTTCTCCAGGGACATCATCAGCCATCTTGTAGTCTGAATGTTGTCTGGGGCAGAGTCTCTGGTGCTAAGTCTGTCTAATTAATGAAGAACCAGAAGAGCCGGCTAATGAACTGGGGAAAACAATTCCCCTTCCACGCCTGCACTCAGCTCTCCCTCATGCTTTGAATGTTTATCCATGCCGTGTTTTCAAAGCTGTAATCTCTAGCTCTGACTCAGCTCTGCTTGCAGTTCACTCTTCCTCAACTTTCCAGATCAGCCCCCCCCACTCCCCTCCCCCATTCTCCGAGTTTTCTCAAAAAGCATTATTAAAAGTTATGAGAGGATTTCAGCAGCCTTTTGTAAATGATGGATCGCCGTCATTAGCGTTCACTCTCTCGTGCTGTCATTTGGACGTTTAGGTCAGTCTGTTATCCCAGTAAATTGTAAAATCAGACACCATGGAAGAATAATAGAGAGGGAAGCGTGCATCCCTGCCGAGATGAGATGCGCTCTTATTGATAGCGATTAAAGATGCTTTACAGGCTTTAGGAGTTTTGTATTAAAAACTCAGCTTTTAAGCATCATTTGCTTTTTTGTCCATTTTGGGAAGAAGAATTTCATGTAGTGCTGTCACGATTACATCATCTTAAGCCCATCAGTTGAAATGTACATTCTCAAAGAATCTGCAATGATTTGTGGCATATTTGCTAATGACAATGTATATTTTCTTTTCTCATACTGCTCTGTCTTACTGTAATCTCCCCTGGGACTTTGTACAGATGATATGGATGTTCAATATTTAATCATCTATATTTCTATTGAATTGACTGCTGTTGGATGGACTAAATGGTTTCCTGATAACATCTTTGTCTGGTCTGAATTCCACTCCCAGCTTTGGTTGAAGAAAGGAGTCACAAGTCGGTTCCTGCGTCAAAACATGGAGTAATGATTTTAATACAGAATCAAAATATTTCATTTAAAACAGTATTGCGAAATTTTAAATCATATGGCAGATGTGGAAACCACTGTCAGTGATCAAAACTGGGATCAGAAAAATGGCATGATATGGATTTTTTTCCCTGAAGAGCTTATAACTTGTAGGGTTTGTGATTCTTGACCTCTGAATTGAAAATCATATTAAACCTAAAAATATACATACCATTACACACGTAACAAAACATATGCACACAAGGCACATATTCAGTCACTCTGTATTTTTGCTGTGTTTAAAAATGTCTTATATTTATTAAATTTTGACTCTTATGTATTGTTATACCCCTATAAAAAAAAAACATCTCGATGATTTAACAGTGATTCAGTGGCAATTTACATGATGATGATGTACCTTTTAGATTCTCCTACTAGTCTCTTTTGCAGAAAGAAACAGAGACTGATAATTACATCCATTCCTATGTAGTTTTTTGCTGGACTGCCCAGCGGGCCAGCCTATGAGAGTCAGTGTTTCTCACTGAGTCACTGACTGACTGACTGACACCCATTGTTGAGCAAGTATTGCCTGTGACAAACAGGCGCTATACGCTATTAAACGTTGGCTTCATACCCTTCTAACATTACCAATATAAGGCCAACAAATAAAGAAAGGAAGCAAAATGGCGATCATTTAAACATATTATGGATTTTACCAAAACAATGACCTAATAGTGATGAAAGCAGTGAGCATTTGTATTAGAGCTTGAGCTGCATCTAGACCTCATTTGGAATTTCATTTATCTTGCTGTATAATCAGATTTACTTTGCTATTTTTGATTGTTCCATGTGAGTCAACAAGCATTAGTACATGACCAATAAGTGCACAAAAATGTTAACTGACATAATAATGTGTTGTGTCAACTGTTATTGTTAGAATTATAGCTTTGTAAAGTTACGTTTATTTGGCACAGTATTGTTAACTAACTGTAAATATATATTCCCAGTAGTTAAAGAATGAGTTGTGATGAGTGATTCTGGGAACCTGTAGACATTTGTGTGAGTGATCTTAGAGTCTAATAGATATGTTATTATGCTAATAACATTCTGTTATTATAAGTTAAACCTAGCTGGAGGGCTCGCTCACACTTTCCTAATGAATTCCTCAACAAATCCTGGGGAACACAGATTTATCTGCTACTGCCCCTTTGCCAGCACTGGATGAGGGTTGTGGAGCATAGTGCCTTAAACACCACTTCTATTATAATAACAGCCCCTTATAAGTGCACTGTTTAAATAAGGTAAAATGATCTACTTAAAGTTACTGAACACTGTACCTATTATTATGATTATTACACATATTTTAAAGTAGTTAGGTTCATTTTTTGTTTTTTAAAACTCAAATAATCCTCAACATAATTATTAGATGTGATCACTTACATATCTGCTAGTCCTAATTTCATGTGGTGCAGGTTTGTACACAAGCACAGTCTTGGTGTGAATCCCCCCCCCCTTGTTCTGGGTTTTCATTGTTGTTATGTTAACAGTAATGTGTTGAGCTGGTGTGCACACAAAGGCAGGGTGTCAGAGGGTGTGAATAAAGCTGTTACACTTTCCTTTCACTCCCAGCTTTGTGCCACAGTAACACTATATAGCCACTGTGCTGCAAATGCAAGTTAAGACTGTACTGTGCACAGTGGAAGTCATATCAACAGCATCGAGAAACACTGCCGACTTCTCTGGGCTCAAGCTCATCTGAACTGGCCTGATGCACAGTGGAAATGTGCATTGTAGTCTGATAAGTCTATGTTTTAAATTGTTTATAGAAATAATGGACGTCTTGTTCTCCAGGCCAGGGGAGTAAAAGGCCATCCAGACTGTTACCAGTGTAAAGTAAAAACCAGGGTCTGTCATGCTATGGGAGCGGTATTAATGGGTAACTTGCACATCTATGAAAGCACCATTGAGGCTGAACACATTTTGGAGCAACATATGCTGCCTTTTGGCTGCCATCGTTTTCAGGGACATCTTTGCTTGTTTCAGCATGACAGCATCAAGCCACACTCTGCACATTACAGCAGTATGGCTGCGTCGTCAGCATGGCCTGCAGTCCAGACCTGTTTCCCATTTAAAATGCGTGTCCAATTAATCTTAAAATATGACAGCGAAGGCCCTGTACGGTCGCACAGCTAAAGACTTGTATAATAGAAGAATGGCAAAAAAATACACTTTCAAAACTGGATCAACTGGTGTCTTTCGTCCCCAAACGTTAAAAAAAGTGCTTTTAAAAGGAAAGGTGATGTAACCTAGTTCGTAAACATGCTCCTGTCCTAATTTTTTGAAACATGTTGCAGGCATTAAATTTGGAATGTGCAGATATTTACAAAAACAATGAAGCTCAAGTTTAGGTAAAATATCATATATTATGTTTTTGTACCGTTTTCAAATGTAGGTTCTTCAGGACACAGTGCTACATTTAACAACAAAAAAAGAAATAACAAATATGATAAAACAATGCACAAATAAAGAATGTAAGTTATAAATTGAGTTTTAAATTAATCTTATAACAATGCGCTGTTTTGATACTAAAGTACTTATAGTTTTAAAAGGAAAATAAAGTGCTACTTGCAGGCCAAATCAAATGTCCTTATAGGCCAACTTTGCCCATTTTATTAGGTCCACTTAACATACACTTTGTAGATCTACAATTACAGATTGTCTGTCTATTTTTCCACATACTTTGTAGCCCCTTTTCACCCTGTTCTTCAATGGTCAGGACCACCACAGAGCTGGTATTATTTGGGTGGTGGATCATTCTTAGCACTGCAGTGACACTGACGTGGTGGTGACGTGTTAAGGTGTGTTGTTTTGGAAAAAGTGGATCCGACACAGCAGTGCTGCATTGGAGAACCCTGTAAAAGGGGGCTAACAAGTATGCCGAGAAACATACGGACTACAATCTGCAAGTATAAAACTACAGAGTGCAGCTATGTAGTTAGTGGACCTGCTAAAACGGACAGTAAGTTACAGATACAAGTTATGTGTACCTAACAAAGTGGCCAGTGAGAGTATATTGATTGACATGCAGCACTCAATTAAAAAAGGCTTTTGTATATCCCTCATATCTTAATCCATGCAGCTGAAAGCCACCCCACATTTGCCATAGCTGAGATTTTATCAAATGTCGAGACACTTTCTCAAAGTCCAATTATCTACTCATTACCAGAATTGCCAGGTACATGCCCACTTTAATTATCTTATGTCCTCAACTGTGAGTTATGGCCTCGGTATCTGAGGCAAGATTGGACAAAGTAGGCTCAAAGCTAAAGAAAGATAAATCATCGCCTTCATTACCTTTCATCATCAGGAAGATAAGACCAAAAAAGTCCTCTCCGCCCAAGAACGTGTTTAAAAACTGACAAAAAGCTCACCTCCGGAGCTGTTTGTGGCTAATGTAATCGTCTAATCCTGAGTCCCCTCACTGCTTTACTAGCACTGCCTTTGCTAGTGGAGCGAGAAGTTCGGAAATGGAAATCAGCTTGGTGTTTCACAAAATCAGACGGAAACTTTTAGAGTGAAAGTGACTGTTTCTGTTGAGGGTGGGTGATGTGGAAAATACACCAGTGAGCAAAAACAATATGACCACCTACAGATATAATGTTGATTATCTCCTAACCATGGCACACACATATCAGGGTCTGGGATATATTAGTTGGTAAGCAAACGTGGACAGGCTTGAAAACCTGAGCGACAAGAGCCAAATTGTTATTACCAGATGACTGGGTCAGGGCATCTCCGAAACGGCAATGGTAAGTACATGCTGACAGTGGTCCAAGAAGGGACAAAGCATGAAGGGACAAAGCTACCCCTTGTTTTTAAGTGTCACTTTTTTCCTTGGAACTGAATTACAAGGGGTAGTCCCCCATGAAATGGGACAACCGTCAAATAAAAAAGAACATTACTTCATTGGAGTGGTGCTCTGTAGGCGACCCTGCCAGTCTGCAGTGATAGCAGAGGAGGGTAAAGTCCAGCAACCTCGCTGCTGGGCTTTAGTTACATTTAGGCCATCATATGCTTTCAAAGAAGGGGGGGTGCGACAATTATTTATTATCGCCCACCCCTAATTCTTTGGTTATGTGAAGCTGAAGTCAGCTGTTTGCCAACTTCTTGTTCGAATTTTCCCATTCCACACTTCCCCCTACCCCTCTATCTCAAAAATCAAGACACCCTACCCCTAGACATGAACGAAAAAATGGAGGGGTAGGGCTAAGTGGTAGGGGCAAGGGGTAAAATGGGATTGGGCCAGGGTGTTGGACGCCCAAGGTTCATCGATGCTAAAATGCAATGAAAGCTATCCCATATGGTCCAAATCGATAGAAGGGCTACTGTGGCACAAGGCAAGGACATTCCTAACGTTGGTTTTTGGAAGAATATATCACAACACAAAGTGCATCACACCTTGCTGTGTGTAAGGCTGTGTAGCCACAGACCAGTCAAAGTGCCCATGCTAATCCCTGTCCACTGCCTACAATGGGAACTGGACCTTGGATTAATGGAAGAAGATCTCTTGGTCTGATGAGTGCCATTTTCTTTTACATCACATGGATGGCCATGTACTTATGTGCTTAAGTGATGGTACCAGGATGCAACGTCTGAAGAAGACAAGCCAGTGGAGGGAGTGTGATGTTCTGGCCAATGTTTTGCTGGGAAACCCTGGGGCCGGGCATTCATGTGGATATCAGTTTGACATGTACCACCTACTTAAACATCATTTGGGACCACTTCATGGCAGTGGTATTCTTTGATGGCAGTGGTCTCTTTCAGCAGGATAATTGGCCCTGCCACACCGCACATTCTTCTGGTATGGTTTGAAGAGTATGACGAAGAGTGTAAGGTGTTGTCCTAGCCTCAGAATTCCAAATTCAAAAATAAACAAACAAAAACAAAAAAAAAGATTCTGGAAACCGTCTTTTCATTGATCAAACCAGTTAAATTGTTTAGCCACTTGACGTTAAGCAGTAGGTTTTCATATCTATTAAGAAGGAGGTTGTAGCGATGGAGGCTGCCCCTTCAGATGAGGTAAAGCTAAAACTAACACTGGAGAGATGTTGGAAGCTAGTCGGTGCTAAAGAGGGCTTTTTTAGAGCAAATCATCTGGCAAACTTGGCTTAGATTGGATGTGTTACATGTTTACATAGAAAAACAACAAAACGTAATTTGACCAGAGTTGTTAAAACTTTTGCATACGACTGTAAGTCTGTGTGTTACTATTTGTGACGTTGAGCTGTGAGTGTCGTCCTCTACAAAGACTAATACTAATTTTTTTTAGCTTCAGGAAAGACATAAAAACAGCACCAACCTCCAGATGATCAGAATAGCATGTGTCAGGCATTATATGTTCCTCAGCAACTTCTTATCCACCTTTTCTGAGCCTATAAATCTGACTAATTTACTGCCGCTGCCATTCTCACTGCAGGTTTGTTCAGAGAAGTGCTTTCACAGTTTCCCTTAGCTTGGTGGAGGAGGTAGCATTTTGAGCTGAGAGGCATGTCAGTCATTATTTTACAAAGGGTCTATTGGTAAAAATAAATAAATAAAATAAAATATCATAATGGGCTGACGTCCAATCAGCTACTTGTTACTATGCAGTTGGTTATAATTGATTTCAGGCGCTCTACATTTTAATTGGTCTAAAACCTAAAGTCCTTTTATAACACATTCAGTTAGTGTTGTAGAAGTACTGACAGTATCCACAGTATACTCAGAATAATGTGTAGTGATGTAAATAATTATAATAATGTTAACACATCATCATATCGCCCACCCATAGTAGCTGTTGTGGAGTCGAACCCTCTCCCACACTTGCAGTTGACTTACTATTGGTAGTGCAGCTAAAATAGTTCTTCATTTTCTCTGTCATTATATTTTAGTACCCTGGCTAATTAACGAAACAACACTGATGTGGATCATCGGAAGCCAATTATACTAATGGTGTCTGACACTATAGGCGAAGGGGTGCTGCAGTCTGCTTAACTGGGTGAAATCCACAAAGCAGCAGTACTGTGTACACTAATTAATACATACAATAAGACAATTATTTGGAGCACTCAGAGCTTGTAAAATAATGTATGTTTTTTTTTCCAGTATGTGTCCTCAGGTTAACAACTGCTGTTAAAGTAATTATGTGTGCTCGCACTACTCTTCTGTGAAATGTTGTATTTTCTGTGAAGAGCAATTTGGGACCATTCCTTGAGGGGTCCTGTCGGTGAATTTGCTTTATTGCGGTCGTAAATTTCAGCCTTATCAGTAATAAACACGATGCTGTGTAGAGCTGGAAAAGTCTTCTTCCCAAGTGCCAAAATTACAGCCCAATTCATAAGGGAGTCTGGGCTAAACGGACAGCTACATGCAGATGCTATCTGAGGTGAATTGCTATATAAGGTTAAAAGATGTGTGTAATGGCATACCTCATGCTAATATTCTAGCATTGTTAATGAACAAAACATGAGGCTAAAAGGGGCTAGCTAGCATTATACAAATGAGATGCTGGCCGCCCGTAAGCGTTCATTAATTATTAGCCACATTAGCATTTTTGACCACATATTACTCTTTTAATGATAAGTCTTTGTTAAGGATTACCATTAATTAAATGACCTTCACTCTGCTCTCTGCCACAAATTACCCTCCAAATGTGTGTGCAGTCTGACCTTTTTGATTACTGGGTAAGAGACGTAAAAGGCAACTGTCAAGTTCTGTTGTCAGTGCGCTCACCTAGGGGTGGATCTAGGGGTGGGCAGCAGAGATGTTGCTTCATGCGAGTCTGAGTCAAATCTTGAGTCTCTGAGGTGTGAGTCTGAGTGGAGTTTCTGAGGTGCGAGTCTCAGTCGAGCGTCAAGTGTTTGTGGTACAAGTCCGAGTCAAGTCCCAAGTCTCTGTGATGTCTCAAATCTTTGAGGTGCATAGAGTCAAGCCTCCTATGTGTGAGTCCAAATCGGGTCTCTGAGGTGCGAGTCTGAGTACAGTCGAGTCTTGAGTCTTTGAGGTGTGAGTCCAAGTTGAGTCTCAAGTCTCTGTGCTGAGAGTCCAAGTCAAGTCTAACGTGTTCAAGTCCGAGTAATGACGATACCACAGTACGAGTCAAGTCTAGAGTGCTTGAAGTGCGAGTCGGAGTCAAGTGACGAGTCTTTTAGGTGTGGGTCCGAGTCGAGCCACGTGTTTGGGGTACAGAATACATCATCATATTGCCCACCTCTAACTGAGCTTGTGATGAAATGGTGCCATTGAATACCTCACTAATGTGTACTTATCTCTTTTTTTCAGAGGGCTGCGACAGTCCATTGGTGTCTAACCTCCCCCAGTCTGCCTTCAAAAGCTCATCCCAGCTGTCCAACAGCCACGGCCCTGGCTATGCAAAACTCAACAGAAGAGATGGTGAGCACAGCGGTCAGAGAAATCAGTATGATGGTCCACTAGCAGCAGCATAGTGAATGATACCGTAGATATCAGGGCTACACAATACTTGTCATGCGTTATCAGTCCTTTGTAATACTGATCTTAAAGAAAGCTGCAATATACAGATGAACCCACTAACCAATCACAATGTTTTTGAACATGTGCTGTGAGCAGACTGACCAATTATAATATTTTACACAGCGCAATCTGTGGAGCGGCACTGAGTCATTGCCCCCTGAAAAGCTTAAGTTGGGAGGGCAGTGCTGCTCCAATCCTAGCACAAAGCTAGGAAGAGAAAATGCAGTTCCATAGTTAAACTGCATGAAACAGAAAATAGAACAGAACAGAAAATAGACAGAAAATAGCCTTGATAGTGAAACTGAGCTTAACAGTTTGAAAACAGTATTGATTTTAAGTGTGCAGGAACACAATAGCAACCAGAAAAACTGATGTTTTCTGCATGCACATCTTTGACTCGCTGGTTCTTTCCCCTGTTCAGCTGTAGTCTGGCATGTTGGCCTTCTGGCTCTGATTCCTGCTCATACAATATGTGACCAAACGTGTGTGGACACCCCTCCTTATTATTGAATCCAGGTGTTTTAGCCACACTCATTGCTAACAGGTGTATAAAATCAAGCACATAGCCATGCAGTCTCCATAGGCAAACACTCACAGTTCAGTGACTTTAAATATGGCACTGTCATAGGATGCCACTTTTGCCACAAATCAGTTTATAAATTTCTGCCCTGCTAGATCTGCCCCAGTCAACTGTAAGCGCTATTATTGTGAAAGGGAAGCGCTCTGGAGCAGCAACAGTTCAGCTACTCAGAGTGGGGCCGGCGAGTGCTGAAACTCGTGGTGCGTAAAACCTGTTCTTGGTTATCCTCTGTTAGCATCACTATGGAAGCAACATCAGCACAAAAACTGTTTCACAAAAGCTTCATGAAATGCGTTTCCATGGCCAAACAGCTGCACACAAGCCTTAGCTAACTCCATATTAATGCCCATGGTTTTGAAGTAGGAAGGAGGATAAGTAGGACAATTCGGAACAAGCTTATAGGTGTTATGGCTAGATGACCACATTCTTTTGGCCGTATAGTTTATATCCACAACCCTCTCCGAGATTCAACGTTGTTCAGTGAATGCACACATAAGAATTATTTCTTTTGCTCCCCTCAGTGTTAAACCCAAGCCCGTGCCTAGAAGACAGGAGCTTTGAGTGCTTTCACTGGTTTACTTTGGTAGACTTTGGCATCACAAATAGCATAAATGGCCAGGTTGACCGCTACCCAACCTTGTGTATGTTTTACCCTAAAACCACCCACAGAATTCCAGTACAGTGCATTTCAAAATAGATCAATTTTATTTTTGCCTCCATGCTGCTGACTTCAGTGCTCCTCCAAAAATCCATGGCTTTTTCGAGGGATTTGTGTGTTTTGAAGCCTAAAGTGAAATGACTCAGTGAAGCAAAAGGAAACAAATATGCCGATGCAGCACTCACACCTCACTGCCTTGTTAAAGAGCTTCATTTTGAGGCACTAAGTCGCACTTGACCCTGCGAAACATCCGAGAGCGTTCACGGTGGCTAATCAACTCCGGCATGATTCAACGGTGTTTATTGTTTTAGTCCATTTGCGCCGAGCCGCTTAGTGGCTCTCGGTGAATACGAGTCCCTTATTATCCAACATTAGAGCGAGGTGTAAAGACATTTGCTGAACACCAGTAATGACGCTCTCTTATTCGCACTCTCTCCATTTACAATAGCCTAGCCTGCTTTGCATGAGTGTAGGATAATGCACGGACTCATAGGGCATCGCTTCGGAACGTGGGGTGTTTTTGCAGTGCTTTAAGTAAACACATGTCCGAAATCTAATGACTCAAGTGGGAGGAAGGTGTAATTATTATCGCCGGAAGAAAGCGGCCTTCACAAAAGGCCCCCGCTTTATTTTGAGGGCAAAATTCCGTTTCTGGCGGCGATTAGCGAGCTAGCGCTTTCATTTTCTCAGCGAGCGCACGCGCACACCATGCAGGAGTCTTTACTCCCCACAGTATGGAGCACAGTGCACTTCAAAGGCAGCGTACTGAAGCCAGATCCCATATTGATGCCTCTACTTAAAAGCTAGGTTGAAAGAAAAGAAAGAAACGGTAGCGTACAGCCACCTCTTCCTACCCGCTTCTCAGCCGGAGGCGTCTATTAATGCAGCGCTAAACTCTTTGCATCCGGCCACCATCAGAATAAAATGAAATCAAAACTAGTGCCTCCTCTTGAGAGCAGAGTGGGGTTGATGCAGTGTCAGTGATAGAGCCTGGATGAGAATGGAGGACTTTTTTTTTCATTTTTTCATTGAATCCGTAAGAGGTTTTGAAAGCGCCTGGGTCACGACTGCCGATCCTTAATAAATGTAAGAGCTCCACCTCAATATATTTCTATTATTCCACTGGCCTTGCAGTCCAACCGACAAAAAACACGCTGCTGCTTTCATGAAGATCCAGGATTGTGTATATTTAATTCTTCGAACTTCTTTTCCTCAGGGCTGCCTCCACTTCACTCTGGGGAAAAACCATAAAGCGGAAAAACCAAGAGGCTCTACGAATAGCGAGGACGGAGATGAGCGTATTTTTAACTTTGATACTTGCTTCTTAACTTGAATCATCCTTTACTATATCCTCTAGGAATCACTTTTATTTTGTCTTCCATTTCATGATTACGTCCCCATGAGCATTTTTCCGGGTGGTCATGAGGACACAGTGGTGCTTACGCTTACTCATCCCAGCGGCTAAGTGAGGCACACTCACAGCAGGTGTTTCAGAGCGCATTCACTAGATTTCCTCACCTAAGGATTTATTGAATGAAACCACAGCCACCTGCCTGAGAATCATCCTGCAAAAGAAACTTGTGTAAAATTACAGATATTTACTTGTTTTTCTTAACAGTGTAGTACTGCCCGTCAGTCACACCATGAACTGAACATTACAGCAGTTACATGCACTTAAGCCAGTCGTTAAAACTATAAATATGACAATAGCCAAATATATAAAATATATAAGCATGACCTTAAGCAGTGGGAGATATGGCTAAAATGAATGTCACAATATAATTAAAATGTCAGTTTCGGTATCCGTCATATAGATGCTTATATAGATGCTTAAGTAAACCTGTTTTTGCAGGTTAACGTTGGCTTATTGCTCTAGGACAGGGGTCAGCAACATGCGGCTCTTTTACTGCCGTTGTGGCTCCACAGCAGAATTAGATTTATAGGTAAAAATAAAAAAATCCTTATTTCCTGTATAATAAAGCTCTGCTGATCGTTCAACACAGTTTTAACAATACATTTTGACTTTGGTATAAAGCACAGACATTAAGTCAGTTTTCCTGTTTGCTTTAAGTTAAGTTAAAGTCATTGTGTTTACATCATTTTTAGTCATCTTTTTAAAATTATTTTTCTCTTGTCTTTATTTAATTATAGTGCTTTAAAAATACACATAATCCGAATGTAACCAAACGTAATCAGATTGTTATTATTGCTTTAATATAATAGTCCTTTAGATTAGGTTACAGATTACAATTTTTAACAGGTCATCAGTAACCTAATCTAAACGATAAACAAAAGGAATGACTTGCTTTGGTAAACACGTGGATGTGGAACTCTCGCCTTAGAACTCCCATCTAGCAGTCTGGAGTTGCTCCAGCAGGGGGTGCTATTAGCACGCAAGCAGCTTTAGTGTTCAGTATTTATAGAAGAAACAGCCATAAACATTAGCAGAATTGAACAATGCAGTAACAACTTTCAAAACCAAGGTTTGTTACCAAAAGATATTGAGTTCTATTGAGGAGGTTCTTAATATCAGTTAATGTTAAAAAGCATGCGAGTTAAAGACCATACAGAACGCAGCTGCAGTGGACTGTGTTTGAGTGATTCACTGGTCTGTGTGGACTGGTGGACGAAAGGGAAAAAGTGTTTTTAATCACTGTTTCTCTTTTTCTTTAGGTATTTATTTGCTTTTCTCGGCTGAATACTTTCTGTGGCCGAAATTGTGGTGCATCCCCAAAAATAAATGTGAAATAACAATTACATCTGAATAAAATAGCATAGCAAAAGTTATTTCTTTCAAATTCTGAGGGTCAACTATCCAGTCAGTGTCATAGTTATGGTACTCCAGTCTTAGAGAGCAACTGCACTGCACAGTTTACTGCTGGGCTCAAATTAGCAGTTGTTGGATAACAAACTAAGTTGATGAGGAACATGCTGTTCTCCAGTACTCAAGGTTGGGAACTTTGATCCCTATAGTCAGAATAAACTATGCAATATCATAAATGAGCCTGGAGCTCATGCTCCACTGTCACATCAAGCTCCTTTCCCCATCCATCTCCCACTGTATACTGCATGGTTGCACTAAATCAAGAAAAGACTGATGGCATTTCAAACAATCTGCTAGTGCTTGAGCTTTACATTGAACTACATTACACAGCAAATACTTTCCAAGCATGCCATCTTCTTTCTTTCCAGAAAGATTTTTTTTTATTGCAATTGGGTTTCTGACCAGATTGTTAGAAGCAGCGTGGCTGAGCATTTTAAAATGGATTGGTTTGTTCAAATGAAGTTGAACAGTTTGTAAAGATCTAATTGTCTGTCAGCTCCTTGACTGGAATAGATTTTCCAACTAATGCAGCAAAATGACCCTTTTCACTTCTCAAGTCATCAACCTGAGGAATTTTTTTAAACTGATCACTTCTCGTTTGAATGCTTCTAGTCTTACGTCATTATGAACTATAATAACAATACTTCAGAACATCTAATTTATCATAAATTATCAGAAATTAAGCCACTTATCCGTCCATGCCAGGATCATTCTCACTTAGTGCACATGCTAAAATCACAATGACTCATTCTAGCAGCTAGAATGAGTCATGATGGGTGCTGTTGGGGCCGATAACTTACAAAAAACTTTAAATGTTCTGTCTTTTTAAAGTTCATTATGTTAATTAGACAAAGCAAAGCAATTACCACATGTTCACTCTGTCGTGGACAAATGCAGCACTGATGAAGATTATGTCTGCTGTGAAATGTTGTGTCCCTTTATTAACAATATTTTTTGACAGATTTGAATATTACATGCTGGTGTTTGTCACAATTTACTTATATTTGAATTACCTTTTGAAATAATTTGTTTATTTTGCTACAACATGAAAATGACAGGGTGGTCAAGGACACCACAAGTGCACTTGCGCATGACAGGGTGGACAAAGTTATGAGTCCCCTGACAAGCATTTAAGAAAAGGAAACACTTATGATGAGTGACATTTTGCGAGAACATTTCATTCAGTTAAATTTCATTTGAAAAACAAATGTAAAAATGTCAGGTTAACTGCAGTTTGTACTATTTTATAATTTGCTTTTGTTAAGATTTCTGCCATAGTTTTCACAGAAACTGACTGTAAATTATACAGTAAACTTTTAAGAATGGACATCAGCTCCCAGTTTAGAGGCTAAGAACCTCCATGCAAACAAACGCAGTCACAACTTTGTAAATAACGTATGAGCAGTGCAACATAACCATGTGCTCCATCACTCCAGAGAAAACAGTTGCTTCACAGCCCAATGCTGGTGGGCTTTACCCCCTTCTAGCCGACAGACATAATAAAGAATTGTCTGCGTACTTACATCATTAAGAGCAAAACAAGTCATTCAGAGTGCTTTGATGTAAAATGCTCCATTCTGCAGAAGCCTACAGAGTCAGAATTGTTCATAGTGGTGGTGATCGGAACCAGACGTCTGAAAAGTGTAATGCTTCTAAAAGCTCCCTCACAGAAAGTCATTACATGAACAACTTATGAATACGCTGCTTGATGCTTGAGACATTATTTTACTATAGTTTTGAGGTAGTTTTTTTAATCCAGTCATGGCGGAGAGTTGCATGCAGGCCGTTGTAAGGCAAAATGGGCCCTAAAGGAACCTAATTTTTCCACTTTACCATACAAAAATCTGAAGCCTGGTCCTTTTAGGTAAGTAAAATGGCTGTATTTTCCATTTACACTCCGAATGACTTTGTTTCCATCCCAACGATTTAATTATGACCATTGAAAATAGCTGAATTCACTAATTAGCAGGCCTGTCTACACCTTTGGAAATATTTTGTGCAAGAGATGGCTGTACATGATTGTTTCTTTGAACTCATAAAACCCCACCGAGCCACAAGATAAATAAGCAAAGGCGATTGCTAATACTGTGCTAATTCTGTACACGCCACGGGCCTTCTGTGGAGACAAGATTACTGAGAAATGTATCTCTCTGCTACTGTCATGGGGTGTACCATTATCTACCTGTTTAATCGTCTGCTATTAGTCTACTATTAGCATATCAGCAGGTTTATTGGCCGTCTCACTTGGGCGGCTGAGTGGAGAAGACTGCGAGTTTGATTAGCCTGGAAACGTGATTGTGTCTCTCTGTGAAGGCATCTACCAGCAGCTAAGTAGACTTAATCTTGATGCAATAAATACCCTTTCGAGGAGATTATTCATATTAGTATAAATATCCACCTTGCAGGCGTGATTTTTGAAAGCTTAGGCTACATCTCACTTATCCACACATTATCCTTACGCGTATGCATGCGCTTGCTTCCCATCAGGCATTGAAAATTCGCCTCAATTCAAGTTTTTTTATGTCTTGCTGCCTTTTTAGATTTTTAAGGGGCTATTTAGTGTTGCTTCACTGCTTTGGCAAACGGTAATAGGTGTAATTTAACATTTCGAATAATTTCATCTTCGGCATGTAATACCAGCTGCGTAACACTGAGGTGACTCAGATGTGTTGAAATGGGCTGCCGGAGTTCTATAATCATTCTGGAAAAAAAGAGATAAGATTAGATCCTGAAATTAAATGAACTTCTAATCAAATACCTTTTCTAATGAAGTTCATGGAGGTGATTGTACAGAATTGGATCTCCTCCATACCACTCCATGTGGTGTTTCCTCGCTCACTGGAATGTAATTGTCTTTAAACGAGTCTTAACCAAGTCAGATGCCATCTAACAAATTCTATTTGGGTTACATGTGCTCCTACAGAGGCAGCAGCACTTCTCCTGCTTCCATTAGTTTCCCTGAATTTCCTCTTGTCCCTCTGGTCTCGAGCCCATGCAGGTGGAAAAATGGTGAATTATTGATGAGAACTTGGCCAGTTCATTAGACGCGCATCTGCTCTTCATTGGAGCGCTGTTTGCCATGCCAGACTCGTGTCAAGGGTGATTTGCCCGCTTCTGTAAAGGGATAATAGGCAATAATGCTTTTATTCAAGCTCCTATTGGGAGTTTATTGTGCATTCGTGTTTGGTATGATATTGTTAGCTTACCTCTATAGCTGTAGCTGTGGGAACAAAACCTTGCATTTCCAGAATTGTAATGTCTTATTAGAGAATTCCACCAATTCTTTCACCAAATGTATGTTTTATTCATATGTATATATGTGAAGAAAGTTATTCAGAGTGGTTTGATGTAAAATGGTTCGTATTACCTCGGATTTCTTTACAGTGGTGGTGATCGGAACCAGGAACCAAACTGTGATGTCTACAACAGATATTCTCATTTTATTTATTATCCAAAATGACCAGTGAATCTATTCTGAGTGAGTTTTTATATGTAATGTTGATAACAAACAAAAAAAAAATCTCTGGTGACTTCTTTGCTTCGCAGTGTCCTACAAGTATCTCTCTGCCATGAATACATTTTAAATAAATGTTGTAGGCCAAAACCTTATCTCAGAACCAGAGAACTTGGCCAGTTTGCAAAACAATGTCGCAGGCATCAGGCAGAGTCTTTGTAACTATTTCATGCAGTAGCTTTCTGTGAGGGAGCTTCTGAAGGCATTAAACTCTTCAGACGTCCGAGTTCCCACTGTGAACAATTCACATTTGATTAAGTTTCTCTAGAATGCAGCATTTGGTATCAATCCCTTCCGGATGACTTTATAGCTTAATGACTTAATAAGGCAGAAATGTTGCAAAATCAGTGGAATTCCATTTTAACTTTTAATGGAAGTCGGACATTGGACATTTTCAATGGAACAACAAAGACAGAGATACACTGTTTTGTCTCCACATTGACAGTGTTAACCCTTAGAAGCTGGCAATAGCAAAAGCATGGTGGAATTTAATTTTTTTCACTTGTAACTTTAAAAAAAAGTGGAGAAATTGTTTATTCAAAATTCAGTCAGTACCACATTTGTGTTCATAAAAAGAAGAGGAAATTTTATCCTGATTTGAATTTGATGAAAAGCTACTGTTGTACTGTTGTGTCCTTGTTTTTCAGAAAGAACAAACATCCTTTACAGTTGTGTCATTATTTGACGTCGAAACAACCAGAAGTCAGACTCAGATCTGTCGATACAGAATGTAAATTGAATATAAATGTAATTAATTGTGTAACTCCCTGTAAAGTTAATATGTCATTAAATTACTCTTTATATAACTACTATAGCAAAAGTAAGTCATAGCTTCACTTCTAAAGTTTAAAATGTCTGTGACTTCTTCAAAATCCATAATTCCATGGTTTTAGAATAAGACGTCCATTTGTCACCCCTCCCTCGATGCGAGCCGACATGGGCCACGGCTTCGGTGATTAGCCATTGCAAATTGCCCTTTGTTCGTTTCCCACCAGCCTAGAGATTAAATGTCAATGGTGGTTTACGTGTGTTGGATCGGGTGATATAATATGACGATATGGACGAGTAAATGGCTATCAGGAGCACCGGTTGGCTGCCCTCGCACACAACCCGTCATTAACCCTAATTGCTTTGTTCATTTGCTGGAGCAGCCACTGTCCACTCTGGTCAGAGAGAGTGAGCGAAAAGCCGGACTTTGCCTTTATTTCAGCCGACAGCCGGACAGTGATTGAGCTCATTTGGACTGAAGTTATTACACTTTAATCAGAAGCCTCTGAAGGGCCACTTACAACCAGCCCTGCTTTAAAAAGATACTTCAGCAGAAAAGAAAAGTACGGACTGAGTCTCGTCAGTGGAAATGATGTCACCAGTATGCTGTACTGCCAGTATGTCACTCTAGCTGCACTGAAAACAATCCAAAACTCAGAGAGGTTCTCTTGCTGTCAGAGCCTTTTCATAGAGAATAATTTGACTTCACTTAGCTCTAATTGCTAGGTCAGCTGTTTGAATTGGACAGCAACAGACAACCAATAGGCGACTATAAGATTGTAATGTAAAAAACGTTAAGAAAGTAGACATTTAAAGTAGAATTGTCATTCTGTAGTTGGTGTCATGCCAATGTTAGAAGCTCTGGTTCTAAGCTGGTTTTCTCTATGGGAAAAAATAACGGATTTTAATTAATGGATGCATTGATACTGTTGTCTGGTATTGGCTTGATTCCATGCTTATTTACTCACAAAAATGCACCCATGCCAACATTTGATACCACCTGAAAGCACGAGATGTAAGCCTAGTGTACCCTGCCGTGCTAATGAACAGACGACTCAAGCTGGCAGTGAACAAGGGTGAGTGAGAGGAGAGTGTTGCTGACACTGTGGCAGTTGGATGCAAAGTTGTTGCTCACTTTAAACATTCAGCCTTGGCATTTTCCCGCCAGACATACACTGCAGTTTTAGACTTTTTCTAAACACACGCAATCACAATTATAACTACATCCCCAATACGGGTGGACACATATAGGATAACAAAATGGAGGTAAAAAAGTTGGCATTTGCCTGGTTTTAGTTTCAGTGCACAGTGTTAGCAAAGCTGCTGTAGCTCAGTTTCTCAGAATTTCTGCTTGGTACTTGGATGAGCAGCATGTTGTTTTGATTAAAACAGCATTATTGGAAGTTGTCCCTAGACAGAGTTGTCTGCGTTTTACATCACGTCAATAAGACTGAGTGCTTTCGTACGGTGTGAGCATATAAATTGTAGGCTTTGTCCATACGCGATGGTCTAGTCCAACGTTCAGTGTAACCAAAACCAAAAAACTAGATGTCTGAAATCGAGCAGGGTCTGGCTTTACAGGACATTAAACTACAGCTCAACCAGCCTTTTAAAAAACTCAAACAAGACATAAAACTCCACACGTGAGCTCCTTGGATGTGATTCCTGCAGTCGCTGTGTTACAGAGAGTGCTGCTGTAAGAGACAGATGAGGATCAAAACTATGAAACATACTTTACTTACAGCTGTACAGAAGTGCTTTTCTGATGTGGAACAAAACCCGCTCTTCTCCACTGCATATTAATGTATAAATGTACTCATACATGTGCCATTCTTTGTTAAAGTGTGCTAAAAGACCTTGTGTAAAAGATGTAAAAGAAGCTCTCCTCAGCACTCTCTAGCTCCATAGTTAGCTTTAGCATTACCTCATCTGAAAAAGCAGCTTACAAGGCTAAAACCTCCTCCTTATTAGTCATGACAACACTCTGCTTAACGTCGAGTGGCTAATTAATTTCTCTGGTTTGATTAATGAATCCTTTTTAGCATTAAATTTCTTTACATTCATATTTTGTCAGTTCTGAAACAACATCCTGAACATCCTGGAAAGCCAGTTTATTTTTGAATGTGTGCTTCTACATTTTCCTTTGTACTGCCAGAGATGTTATAAAGGAGGTGACCGGTCACTGGCTGAAATATGAATGGGAAAGCTCGTAACGCTCAACTGTTTGTGGAGAAAGACGAAGAACGATTTAGCTTGCTGGTTATGCCGCGAGTGAGGAAAGGCCCCCCCTCAAGAGCAGTAACCAGAACATCCTGAAAAATTACGTTTTTTGTGAATTAATAATACAAACGCTACAAACTATTTATAAGGTTTTTGTCAGTTTTTATCAGTGACTTCAAATATGTTTTTGAGACGCTAATGTGACCTTCAGTTTTGAGTATTTTGGTTTCTTCTCATTTAAAGAGAGAGGAGTCTGGTCTTGTATGGCTGGAAATAACTGCCCAGTGGCGTTGCAAAGATGGCCACAGAGTGAACAGACTTTCTTAGAAGGACTTTGGTACTACCGAACAGTTTAGTCTTTAAGTGTGTTACGAATGCTAACCAGCTAGTCTGAACTGAAAGTTTGACGGGTTGGCCAACAGTTATTTGGGGAGGTGGGAATTTTGCAGTTGGTTGATTGTCAGTTACTGTAGCATTTACAATTATTAGGGTGTTCCAACAAACACCCTCTTAATACCCTTGATTTTAGAAGAAGATTTTTCATATGTAGGGTATTTACTTTGTCCACACTTATTTCGGCAAATTTATAGTTATCAAGATATTCTGCTTAAACATTTATCGTAATAATGTTTCTCTATATCACCCAGCTGTAATGTCATGGATGTGGTCTGAGCTGATGTCTGTTGGCCATTGTGCCCTTAAGCAAGGCAGTTGGTTAATGGAAGGCGCTTTGGGCAAAAGCGTCAGCTAAATGGCTAAATGTAAATGGAAGCCGCCGTCTGTGAAGCTGCTTTCTTCAGTTACATTTCTAAAGGATAGAAGTGGAGTAAATGGTGGGAAATGCCACAGTATGGTACATATTATCATTAATTGTGTTGCTTGCTACTTAACCTGCTGATGATGTGAGATACTGTAAGCAGCATGAAGATCCACAGAACAGCAGCTTTTCTTCAGACTGTCGTCTGACATCGCATTGCATCATACTGACCTACAGGCCATTATTATAATAGCAAATACTTTCTTGGTGACTGGCTGAACAGTTATATCCAATACAGTGTCAGTAAGTCTTCAGAGGTCTTGTGTCTTGCTTTTTCCACTGAATTATGAATAACGTGGTCAAAGATGTTTACCAGATTTTTGTCAAATTTGCCAAAAAACGAGGTTTGTTTGCCATGTTCAGGGCTTTCCATGTATTTTATGATCAGACTGCAGGCAAATTGGATTTGTTTCTCAAATCAGATCTTTTGAGACGACTGTCCACACTGGTATTTGCAACAGATCAGATCAGATGTGTGTCTGGACATCACAAACTTACCTTTATGGGCTGCCGTGGTAACACCGCTGGCATCAATAACTACGTAGCTACGCTGGTGATACAGATTTCAAATGCAGATGCAGGAGAGATGGAGGTGCATCATCTCGCCCTCCACACTCTTCCAAATTCACTGGCGTAAGCATGAATCTTTTGCGCTCTTCTTATATCCTAGCACTTCCATCACTCTGGATTTGACATTGTCGTCACTTTGAAATCCGATCTGAGCACCCAGAGCGTCCAGACTGAGACACATCTGTTAAAATCTGATTGGAATGTATTGTAAACCACCTCCAAATGTGGTTTGGAACCATTTTGCAAAAAAAGGGTTTTTTTGCTGTCTAGACTAGCAAAAATCAATCTGGATACAGTCTGGATATGCCAAAAATCTGATTTGGGCTGTCAGTCTGGACATAGCCTACGATTAGTGGTCAGTCAAAGGCTTCTGAAGAAGTGAGTTATCTAGAGCAGGAGTGGCAGATTGTGGTTAGAACTAGACTCTGCAGGAAGACAGATCTTCAGGACCAGGGTTGGTCACCACTGGCTTAGATGATGTGATTAAAACCCACAAGGTGGTGGTTCAGACCAGACAAAGATAAGATGGTAAAGCAACTTCATCAGTGGATTTCAGTGTATAATTAATATTAATATATAAAGTTCTTGAAAGTTTAGTTGCACTAGGAGTGGATGAGCTCAAATTTATCTCACAATATTTTCTAGTGTCGGGACAATAATGACTACCAAAAAAAAGACTACAAAAGTCAGAGACTTTCTTTTCAAAATAGCAATTACATACAAGTTATTCAGTAATTCATTCGTTTCCAAAAGTGGAGTTCAAAAAATGGTTAAAATGGTGTACTCAGAACAATGCACTGGCCACTGTGTTTGGGATTATTTGAATTGCGAAGTGCAACCAATTTCTAAGACTAAACTTTGGAGGTGTGGAAGAATATCCCTGTAGATTTCTTTGTAAAACTGAAAGCAAGGCTACTGAAAAGAATGGAAGCTGTAATTAAGGCAAAGTGTAGACACACTAAATACTGAAAAATGATATATTTAGTTGGTTGTTTTGGGGGCTGAGCTACTTCTGGCTTTCCATATTTGGGCTAATCATAGTATCTACAATTTGATACTAAAAAATCCAAAATCACTTTTATTATCACAGTATAACTGCAAAAAAATGGTCAGTATTTGCAGTGCAGTGACCGAGCAGACAGAAATATGGTGGTGTAGCAGGCGGATTATGTGCCTAGTCATGTGGGCTGCATCCCTTTTGTGCCAAACTCCTCAGGTTGGAGCTGACAGCCCTTAAGAAGTACAGGACATGGGAAGGCCTTTGGAGAACAGCCGAAAATAGAGGACGTGCAATGCTTAGTACTTTAGAGTAAGATCAGGGCGACTGCTCTTTCTATAGTTCGGAAGCTAAAGCTGAATTTTTAAAACCCCAAAGCCGGGGCTTTCTGTTTGCTGCCTCTTTCTGTTTCTCTCCTACTTTCTATTCTGCTCTCAGTAATGAGCAAAGGTCAATGTGTTTGCTCTCTCGGCCCGTTTCAGTGTCAGCGGCGGTGTCGGCTACTGAAGTACTTACGCTTGGCCTTTCGCCGCTGTCCTAAATGCCAAAACAGGCTTGTTATTCCACCATAAATATAACTAACCAGTATAAACAGTGAACCTCAAATGAGCTGTGCATTCTAATAAGGGCTACCATTATGCTGGAGAACACGGTGACGAGGTCGGTGCCATATGCAAATCAACGGTTAATGGACTTGTCAGGCAGTGAGTGTTTTAACCCTTTTTGTGTTAAGAGAGCTGTGCTGTTCTGCTTTGTGTTTCTGGTCGAAGGTGGTCTAATGTTTGTTGGTTTTATTAATTTATTTTGTAAAATGCTGTCGCACAGCTGTCTATTTGGATGAATTCAGCTGTATGTGAAATGGTTCAATTCTAAAATTAGCGTATTAACAGTTTATAGACCCATTCATTAACGCCTTCAATCAAGACAAAAGGGGCAAGGGCTGACTTGATAAGTAAATCTATCACGCATTACCAGATCTATGCATGTGATCGTTTAGTCCTGCAGTTTGCACAGTACAAACTGTTAGTATATAAGCTTCCATTAGTAGCAGAAGAAAAGGACTGGTGTATTTTGACTGAACCTCAGGTCTCTGAACTTCACTGATTTGTTCCTTTAACATTAGCCGGCCTGTGAGTGAGACTGAGAGACTTATGAGCTCCTCAGACTGATCCTGCTAAATCCACCTGGCATTGCAGCTCCGCGTGCTGCTCTTTTGGATGTCCTCCTGTCCTCCACACATATAAACACACATCACACTCAGGATATGCCACCATCTACCACCATACAGCCTGAGCTCATCAGCCTGGCTTCTTCTCATCCTGATTTCAAGTGATTTTCCTCTTATCTCAAATGTCAATCAACTAAGACATGTTTGGACTCTGATTTTCCTTCTTTAATTTTGAACTGGAGCTGCAAGGCTAATGTAGCTAACGAGTAATTAAAGCTTGTACCTCACCAAGTAGGCCTGTTTCAGCTAAACTGTTCGAAAGCAAAAAAGTACTGGAAGGCAAAGTTGTTTGTATGAAAAATATAATTTTAAAATTACTTACAAAAAGGCAAAATGTGCAAAAGTTGGAAAAACAACCTATATGTTTTTATCCATGCTACATGCTTTTTGTGCATTTTTATAGGTAACATATAGGTATTTTATAGGTCTTCCATTCAGTGTCAGAAACCACATACGCAAGTCTGTTTTAGATTACTGAACACCATCGACACAGTTTGAGGCAAATGTGTGATGATTTAGTCATGCTGTTTGCCCAGGGCTAACTGGTAAAATGTTACCTTCCGTTTCTTGTTAGCTCCATTAGCCACGTAGCTCCAGCAGAAAACTAAAGAGGCAAACATTAGACACTAAACATGTGTGCTACATTTGAGATAAGGGCAAAATCATGGTTATTTTTTGCCAATATACTCTATTTTTTTTTGGATTTTAGGTGCACTACGTGCTCAGTTCTCCTCTGATTTAGATATCATAGTGATGGGAAGTCGATTCCAAAGAATCGATTCCTCGACTCCAACACGCCTGTGAGTCGGGCTCGTAATTGGTTTGAGGAACATTTTGATCGTGGCGTATGTAATAACTGCTGCTCACCAGCTGCTATTAGCACAAACTCTGCTCACAAAAATGCTTTTTGGTATGTCCTGTACTATGTACTTTTTATTAGAACCTTTCTCAAGAACAAATTTAAGAAAAAACGTAGGAAGACATTGGTGAGCCATGGTGAGCCGTAGGAAGACATGGCCCATTGTGAGTACTAAAAGAACACTGACTAATAGCTACATTTTTCATTACAAAGTGAGTATAATTAGGCCAGTTAAATTGGCTTTAGTGCCACTCGTGAACATATGAATAAAAATCAATGTAGTTGTAGGTTTTATTACGGTGTGGAAAAGGGGATTAAGCTGAACTTGGCTTCTTGTTTTGCTGATTAAAATTTGGCATTCCATCTTAAATGGTGCCTCAGTTACTTTAAGGTAAATGCTGTATCATTTAAGGGGGAACACAAAAATTCAAAGTTGAATAGGAAGCTGGCAAATATGAAGCCAACTTCTGGCTCGTGAAAAGAGCAACACGATAGCATCCAGCTGATACGGAATTAAAACTTCATTCGTTCATCTTCTAAGCCGCTTATCCTCGTGGGTCACTGGAGCCTATCCCAGCAGTCATTGGGTGGAAGGCAGAAAACACAGGCCAGCAGTCCCAAGCAGACACACAAACCTACACATTCACACACAGTCCTAGGGCCAATTTAGCATGTGTTTGGACTGCGGGAGGAAACCCACGCAGACTGTTGGTAAGATATGTTGAAACATTAGTCCACTGTTATCATTGAGGTATTACGTGGTACAATCTGTCAATTTTAAATCATATTACTGTAATCTCTAGGTAATGGTAAAAACTATGTTTTGGGTGTCTTAATATCTGTTACACACCTTTATCACTGGCTCTGTCACTGTTTTGGTTAAAATTAAGTAGAATCAAGGAGTCGACTCCCAACTGTTTGAGTGGCAGAAGTCGAGAGCCGAAGTTGTGCATCACTGATATCGTAGCATTTGTCGCAGCCTTCTAAATGCTTTGTTATGTTTAAGAGGTGTCACAGCCAAACTGGAGCTTTTCTTCAGCCTCAGAGCTGCTCGACTGACTAACGGGGAGGCTGTGAACGGCTGTTTCTGGGCTTTGAAATCAGCAAGGCAGTAGAAGTCCATGCCCTCTAGAGCAGGATTTAAAGGTCTCCTATAGGGAAATGGACTCTGTTAATACACCAAGGCCGCACGGATTTAGAATACCAACGACGCTGCGCTGTGGAGAGACCTGTTAGCGAGCGTAAGCACCAACAGAATTGAACCGTCTCTCGAACGCACCCAGAAAGACAGTCCTGATGGGGAGGGCTGCATTTCATCATATTGTCACATTTCATATTTCATCTTTTATGAAATGGCGCATTTATCTGCGTACACACAAATACGCACTAGAGGTGAATAATAACCCACTACATGATGACTGTATAACAGCTTGCTTCTTAATGAAATATGTTGATTAAATCTTAATCTCACCGCTTCTTAATCATCTGCTAAAGGATTGCTTCACAATTTTCGCACGAATGCCGAGGGGGAAGCTGGGAAAATTGTTTCCTCTCAACACAATCCCTTGACAGATCGCCTCCAGATATGAGCGGCGCATAATGCAATCTGTTCAGCTTGTCTCGCTGCCTTTCACCTCTTAGTATGAGAGTCATATAACAAGAATCTGCTGCTCTCATCCTGCTGTTTAATTTTTTATGGAGGACTACACTGGACTGGAGTGGTGTTCTGATAATGTTTTTACAAACTTTGAAATATGTTTCTTTGTAATATGTCCAGCGCCGGATGCATACTTTCCAGGTGTTTGGGATGGTTGAATGTAGCTGAAAGTGCACTTTTAGTAGAGGTCATATACAGTACCCATCTAAAAGTTTAGACATGCTCCAAAGAATGTATGTTTTTCATCATTTTGACTGTGCAGAAATGATGTGAAATTCTCTGTTCTAGAGAGACTAAGAATTGTTGACAGTGGTGGTGATGGGAACCAGATGTCTGAAGAGTTTAATGCCTCTAAAAGCGATTACATGACATGCTCACAAATACACTGACATTATTTTATGTCTTGAGATACGATTTTGGCCTAAACCTTATATTTCTTTTTATATCCATTCATAATGGAGAGGGACATGTAGGGCAGTCTAAGGCAAAACAGCATTAAGAGAAAAATATTTTAGTTTTTACCGTTATTTTACATCTGAAATATCAGAAGACGTGTCTGGGTTCACTGGTGGTTTTCTCTAGTATATAAATTGCCTATATTTGTGTTGCAGACATGTGTTGTAGACGACCCCTGGTTCCACTACTGGTCACCACTACTGTAAAGAAATCAGGGTAGTTCTGTTTCTCTACAATATTGACTTTCACATTCTGAATGAATCATGCAGAAATTTTGAAAAATGCCCTTTAAGAACTATTTAAAGCTGCTTCAACACGATATTGATTTCTAAAACAAATAATAATACACATTAAGGCTGCACAATAATACCAGATTATACAGATATTTAATTATGTATTTATTGTACTCAAAAAAGAGCAGAATGTTTTGGTAATGCTGGGCTGCTTTGCTAAAATATCTAGATTTTATTCATTTTACTGCATTTGTAACCCTACAGAAATATTGTATTGGACCTTTTCTCAGTTTCTGCATTATATAAATGCTTTATATATTGTAGTATACAGGCAGAAACATGGAAAAATATCAGATACCCGCATCAGCCCACAATTTCCATATTCATGTGTTAAAAAATATGAAACCATGAACAGTTTGAGAGCTTGAGAGCATGATAAGAGTGTGCAACGCTGCATTAAAGCAAAAGGGGCTACATCTCCAAATCTACAGAAGAATGTGGTTTTGCTTTGAAGATAAAATAGAAGATAGATTTATAACACTTTTTTGGTCACTGCATGATTCCATGTGCGTCATTTCATAGTTTTGATGTATTCACTATTATTCTGCAGTAAGAAAAAAATGAAACCTGAACTGTACACTCAATTTGACAAACTGTATGCTCACCTTCCACTTAAAGGGGAAGTACAAAATGTCTGCATGATTAAATGGTTAAGATGTTAATAGAGTCAATCAGAGAGGTTTGATTTGAAATGGTTCATTCTAGAGAAACTGACCCAGTCAGCATTGTTCACAGTGGTGATGGGAACCAGACTTCAGAAGTGTTTGATACCCCTAACGAAGGATTTTGGCCAAACCTGTAATTAGCTGAAGAGTTAAATCAAGTGTGCTCAAATAGGAAAATCACCAAACTGTGCAGGAGTCCAGCCCTTCAGGACTAGAGTTCCCCACCCCTGCTCTAAAAGTTACCTCACAGAAAGACATTAAAGAAACGTTTACCGATACGCTGCCCTGTGACTGAGACACTGAGTTAGAGGTCTGCACTCCCCCGGATTCCCGCGGGACTCGCCACAGTATCTTTTGGCGTGGGACTGGTTTTCAGCGTGGTGCGTGGGAGCGGGCAGGAAACCAGCCCACTATAGGCGGCAACAGGCCAAAGCACGCATGAAGAGAAATCCCATAAAATTAAAGACTAGCCTAAATAAAGTAGATCACTAAATAATGTACATAAACAGTATAAAATGATAACAGTAAAACAATTAAAATGAATGAAGTCGTTCTAAAGAGTTGCGAAGCAAATGATCACATGAACAACACGCAAATTTTCGTAGCTTCCAGAGACGGCGGAGCCTTCAGTCCAACGGCCGCAGCTGCCGAGCCCAGCAAAACACCAAAAATAACCATTCTGTGGTTAATTTCTGTTTGTGTTACAGGGAATAAACAGCATTTAGTGAAGTTACTTCACAGTGAGCCCGTCGACAATGACGGCCAATTATTTCAGCAGAGGATAAAGTATTTGTGAACAGACTGTCAGATATTGGATGTCAGTTCACCTTGACAGCACTACACGGGCAGGAGCGGGACAAAGGATTCTGATTTTCTGCGGGAGCAGGATGAAATCTTGCAGAAGCGGGCAGGAGGGGGACTGAAAAACAGTCCCGCGTAGACCTCTACACTGAGTGCGTTTACATGCTCTTAATAATCCCGATAACTACAGAAAATTAGATTTTGTCAATAATCTGATCAACATATTTACATGCACTTGAGTAATGAGATAATAGGAAAACTCTAGGTTTACATGAATCGGGCAGTAATCAGATTTCTGCTTTGCAACTAGCCAATAAACTCACAGAAGAAGACGCGACGTAAACATAATGTAAAACTCAAACTTCATGCTGGAGCTAAAACACTGCGACAACAACAATATGAACACACATCATTCAGAAGATGAAGAATATTTGTAAGCATTTGTATGATTTCAGTGTCGCTCCAAAAGTGTTTTGTTGTGCTGTGTTAAACGCCACTTGCTTATTTCCGGTACCGCGGTCTGTTTTCGAGCATGCGCAGACTGAGGAAATCGAAAGAAATCAGAGTAAGGGTATACATTAGCCAGCTCTCTTTATCAGATTTCTTAATCAGATTTCCAGACTATATTCTAATCTAAGAAATCAGAGTATGCTGAGGATGTTCTAAGGCAATATAGTCCCCAAAGAAACCTTTTTTCCTCAGATTTACCACTATTTTACCACCATCAACATCACATGTAAACACTCAGAAGGCCTGTGTAGGCTCACTTTTGGTTTTAGATAGTAAATAAAATGGCTATTTTTGCATTGTAGACATTGCAACCCCTGTTTTCTTATCATTTTCGTTGTAAAGAAATCGACATCAAAACTAATTCTTATTCTGAGTCTGACTGACTTTGTTCATAATCGCAATGATTGAATTGTGCAGAATTTAGGTCCACTTTATAGGTGTACAATTACAGGCTGTAGCCCTGTTCTCAAGCCAACATCTATACCTTTCCTCAGTTGTCAGATTCTGACCTCATGACCAGATATGATTTGGATGGTGGATCATCCTCAGCATAGCACACAGACACTTACATGGTAGTGTGTGTGTTGCGTGACAGCTGTGTTGAAACTGAGTTTCTACACACATCAGTATCACTGCTCGGTTAAGAGTGGCGTACTTCAACCTATGTCTGTGTTCACAAGCTCTAACGTATTGTATTTCTACTTTTACATGTCAAGTAAAATCAATCAACCAATCAATCTCTCTCCTGAAGGGGCTGGTGGCTGGTCTCCACTGGATTTAAATAAGTATCAGTGGCTGGAGATCAATCTGGAGGAGCGGACAGAGATCACGGCCGTGGCCACCCAGGGCAGGTACGGCAGCTCCGACTGGGTGACCAGCTACCTCCTCATGTTCAGCGACACGGGCCACAACTGGAGGCAGTATCGGCAGGAGGACAGCATTGGGGTAAGCAGCTTAAGCCTATTCCATCACTTTCTTCTCAATACTGGTCATGTAGAGCCTGAAATATAGTTTGACATTTTCTGAACAAGTTCAACCCAGCCCACAGCAACAAGATTAGATTTCAAATCCAACTGTAGCCTCACAAAACTCTGTCCGAACCCGACTGTAGGCCAGTAACATTCTGTAGCCTGAGAAAAATTCGGTCCAAACCTGATTGTAGCCCAACAACATTCTGTAGCCCAGCAAAATTCTGTCCACATCCAACTGTAGCTGACAAAATTATGTCAAAATGCTACTTCAGCCTGACAAATTCTGTTCACATCCAACCACAGTTGACAAAATTCTGTCTAAGTTCGACTGCAGCCCAATATATTTCTGTCCACATCCAACTATCGCTGACAAAATTGTGTCCAAATTCGACTGCAGCCCGACAAAATTCTGTCTAAATCTAAATGTAGCCAACAAAATTGTCCAAATCCAACTGTAGCCCAACTACACTCTGTCCAAATCAACTGTAGACAACAAAATTGTCCAAATCCAACTGTAGCCCAACTACACTCTGTCCAAATCTAACTGTAGACAACAAAATTGTCTAAATCTAACTGTAGCCCGACAAAAATTCAGTCCAAATCCAACTGTAGCTGACAAAATTATGTCCAAATCCAACTGTAGCTGACAAAATTATGTCCAAATGTAACTACAGCCTGACAAAATTCTCCCCAAACTTGACAGTAGCCTGGACCCAACTGTAGCTAAAAAAAAAATTCTGTTCAAATCCAACTTTAGTCTGACAAAATTCTGTCTGTACCAGACTGTAGCCTGACACAGTTGTCTGAACATGACTGTAGCCTGACCAAATTAAACTCAGTTCTGGACTAAGTTTCAGCTTCACCAAAACTAATAGATTAATCCTTGTGCACATACACATGAAAGCATTTTATGTTTATGACAAATAGCCAATTGTGTGAAACATGAGCAGTCAAACGACTTATTTTTCAAGGGGGGGGGGGTCATACTACATAAATATGCAGAAAGTAAAGCTTTTAGAACAGTAAAAACCAACTGTTGTCCATCTGTCCCTCTGCATACTTTGCTAGCCCCTTTCTACCCTTTTTTCTTCAAATGGTCAGGTCAGCACTCCCGCAGAGCAGGTGTTCTTTGAGTGGAAGATCTCGCTCAGCACTGTGGTGACACTGACGTGGTGGTGGTGTGTTAGTGTGCACTCAGTGTCACTGCTGGACTATCAGCTGGACCAACAAGGTAGGAGTGTCTTAAAGAGTGGACAGTGAGTGGACACAGTGTTTAAGAACTCCTGCAGCACTGCTGTGTCTGATCCACTCGTACCAGCGCAGCACACACTAACACACCACCACCACGCTACATCAGTGTCACTACAGTGCTGAGAATGATCCACCACCCAAATAAAAACTGCTCTGTGGTGGTCCTGCCAGGGTCCTGACCATTGAAGAACGGGGTTAAAGGGGGTAACGAAGTATGGAGATAAACAGATGGACTACAGTCTGTAACTGTAGAACTATAAAGTGCACCTATATAGTAAGTGGAGCTGATAAAATGGACAATGAGTGTAGAAACAAGGAGGTGAACTTTATGAAGTGGCTGGTGGGTGCAGTATGAATTGTTTTCTTCTGCTGAAAAGCCACATTTTTCATGTGATTGATGGCACAAACATCACAAAGCGGTTTCTTAATCGGCCAGAAGCTCGGCCCTGATCGCTCCAAGAGCTGTTTATGATCGGACGTCCAAATTTCACCTGCTATTGAGCAGGTCAGGCATCCAGCATGGATGGCAGTATATTGATTCACTGTCATGAGATAGAAAATCCAGGGTTACATCCAGCTAAGTTCAGAGTCCAGCTTTGTGAAACAAACCCTTGAAGCCCATTTACCTTGTATATTTTGTTATTTTCCCTGCTGAAACTAATTATCAGGCCCTTCCAGAGTTGAAGTGGGTATGTAACAGTAAGGATCCACTGAAACATTCAGAACATGTGTACTCCAGGACCAGTATGGAGGAACACTGGCCTACATTAAACATTATTTTTTACTTCGCCCTGCATCGCTAAAAACATGAACACTGGCATAAAAAGATGATGAAAAGGGCCATTTTCATGAAGTGCCCATTTAAATAGGCTCTCGTGGAAAGTGGAGCCCACTCAAAAGCATTTAAAGTTGTTTCATCGCCTCCGGTAGGCTCTGCCGACTTTGACATTGACAGTAAATAAAAGTTGCCTGGAGCTGGCTTCAGGAAATGTAAATGGATGTAGCATGCGCCGCGGCGCTAAGGGAATGTTCCGGCTTTTTTTTTTTCATTACAGCTTTGGGTGGGCCGCTTCATATGAAACAGAAAACGCCACGCAGAGCACTCCTGGGTTGTTCCGACATTGAAAGGCGTAGGCCGAGTGCCTGTTTTCTCCCCTTGATCGTGCGACAAAAAAAAGTGGGCAGGAGTCATGAAAATTCTCCAGCCACGTTTTTAACTGATCCTAATTGCCGCAGTCAATCTGAGCAGATTCGCAGTCTGCCTCGCGTGCCACAAGTCATGTTTTCATCTTTGAATGAAGAGGCGCTTTGAGTCGTTTTCGTTCTCATGTGTCTCTTCCCGTCCCGAAGGCTTGCGGCAGCTAATGCTGGAGGATTTGCACTTTGACTCCCCGGCGCATTTCAGGAGGGCACTTTAAAGCAAATGAGCTGCTCTTCTCGGGCTTCCTCAGCAGGAAACAGTGCAATTTGCTCGGCTTAACGCTCCACTTCACCAGACGTCTGATCCCTTCAAAGACGCCGAAAACGCTGCTCAACCCAGAATTAGACGGCGCTAAGGAAGTTGCATTTGCGCTCAGTTCAAATACTGTATGGAATAAAATGAGCATTCCGCACCGCAAGATTAAAAAAAAGTTGGTATTCAGGCCTCAATCTTTCTTTTCTTCGTTTTTTTCTGTAAATGGCGGCCATGCCCTTAGCTGGCAAACATCAGCGGGTAACTGAGTTAAGTTGGGCCTTATTGATTTCCTTTAATACAGGCAGGTGATTGGGAATGCACAGGTCACTCTTCATGGTGGAAATGCTCGGCCTGAGTAGTGAATAGGTCCTGTGTTTATCGATCCCTGGCAGTGCTGTGAAGTTGTAATGCCTAGGTTACAGGTGAGTTTCAGTCCCAATAAGGGCTGAGCAGTGCATCAAAAGGACCCATAGTTTTTACTATGCACCAATTCAGTGTTATAGAGTCTAGGTTTGATTTATTGACTGTAGTCTTATGTATGCTTAGCATTCACCAGGTTTGGTGACAGATTCCAGGTTTGATTTATAGACTCTTGTAGTATGTATAGGCCTAAATGTACACCAGCTTTGGCCTGTAGATTCCAGCTTTGATTTCTAGACTCTAGTACAGTGGTGTCCTGGTTCTGGAGATCTGTAACCCTGCAGAGTTTAGCTCCAAACCTAATCTAACTCACCTAATCCAGGTATTGAAGACCTTCAGAGGCATATGAATATTAGAGTCAGGTGTGTTGGATCTAAACTCTCCAGGGTGGTAGATCTCAAGGACAGGATTGAGCACTCCAGCTGTAGTAGTATGTGTAGGCTAAATGTACAGTAGCTTTGGCCTATAGATTCCAGGTTTTATAAGACAGCAGTGGTATGTATGGTTAGTATACATGAGGTTTGTATATAGATTCCAGGTGTATGTATACACTGAATGTATACACCAGGTTTGATTTGTAGATCGTATTATTATTTAGAGACCATAGGATACACCATATTTACCATACATTGATTACAGGTTCGATATACACTGAATGTATGTGCCTTAGTATAGTGCTCCCCAGTCCTGGTCCTGGAGATCTACCACCCTGCATAGTTCAGCTCCGCTTCTAGTCTAACACACCTGATACAGGGAAAGAAGGCCTGTAGGCATCTGGCAGAACTGTCCCCTGCCTTAGTGTGTGTGTGTGTGTATATATACACACACACACAAGTTTATACCTATAGGTTTGAATTGTAGACTACAACATATAGCTATAGCGCTATAGCTGAGGCATCATGGTTGCGTTGTTTTTAGCAACATCAAATTTCTGCTACTGTCACTTTGTAAACCTTTACGTCTTGTGTTTTTTAGGCTTTCTCTGGGAACACCAACGCTGACAGTGTGTTGACGTACAAGCTGCAGCAGCCAGTGTTTGCTCAGTTCCTACGTGTGTTGCCTTTGGATTGGAACCCCAACGGAAGAGTCGGGTTAAGACTGGAGGCCTACGGCTGCCAATACAGTAAGCATGGCCCAGATCTATTTCACCATAACTAGAGCTGATCCAAACATCATTTCACAGGACGATTTTGGTGGTGTGGTAGTTGCAGAGCAGCTTCTGCACTGTACTAACTGAGGAGGAAACTCTTTTTTCACAGCAGTAAAACCTTGTGAAAAGAAAATCTTGTAAACAGATCTGCTGTTGATGCTGTCAAGTTTTAAACCATCTGCAAAAATGTTTAATTACAAAAGACAGAAAAAAGCTAATAGTCCTGCCTTGCAGGGTATACGTGACGGAGCTGAGTCATAGGTAGTGTAGATGGGACACGTGGTGGTCCTTGGATAAGTATTGCTTTACTTGCTTATTTGAGATGATTCATCAAACTTGTCGTCATTCCTTGGTTTACCAACCCTTATTGAAAACTTCGGCACTGAGATTTTTTTTTTAGCGTTCGATAAAAAAAAGAGATTTCTTTATGAGGCATCTTTGCTCTTTTAGCTTCCATGACTGCATGGGAAGAGGTGCAGGTTGTTGTGCTCTGGGGCAAGATAATCGAAGTAAAACATGTATTGGCTAACATTTTCCATACATTAACAATAACTGTTTAATCTAAAGGTGTTTCTTGATGACATTTTTTCTTAAGCTACAATTTTTGTGACTTTAGAAAAGATTTAAAATGCTAAATAGGGAACTGAATGCCAACATAACAGACGGATACTGGAGAATTCAAATTATTCCAGCCAGCCGTAAGGATTGCTTTACCCAGAAAAGGTAATGTTGCTTGTGGAAGCCAGTACGAATCAGTTAAAGGAATATTCTAACTTTTTTCGTTCGGATCTCTGTCTAACACATCTGTAGTATAGGGTTGATTAGGATAATACTTGTGACGTTTTTCCCTGTAATTATTAAAAGAGCACAACGCTTTTTTGCTTCAAACACTTATAAGAGAAGCTAATGGACAGGTGTTTCAGCCTCTTCAGCACCTGCTTATTGGCTTCTATTATAAGTGCTTTTCGAGTCAACAGGTTTTCTGTTCTATCTAAGTAGAGAGGAATTATTGTCTGTGGTAATTGACTATATGCTACAGATGCAGCAGTGGTCACATGTATATGAACTTGTACCTAGCTTTCACTCACTGTTATTATTTTTATTTAATGTGCTCTCTAAACAGTTCACCATGCCAGTTTATCCCATGGTTACAGCACCACATTTGAGGGAATAGCACATGCACGATGCCAGGCAGTAATGGCATTGCTGAAAACAACAGAAATTTCCACTGATTGCTCCCAAAGAGAATGTAATTTACTCTGCCGCACCGAAGGGACAATGGAATCTGATGAAGATCCAAATGAATTCCAATCTGTCTCTTTCTGTTCCCAACACGAGACCAGGCATGTGGTTAGATTTGGGTGTTTTTGACTTCTTATCGCCAAAGAACAGCTCTCCTCCACTTGACTCCTTTTAATCAGGCTGCAATTCACATGGCTGATTTATGTTTTGTTGTACACAAATACTGTATATGATTGTTTTTGTATTTTTTCTCCTCCTGTGCCACAACTGGAGGGAGATGTATTGTTGGGGAAATTAAACTGGATGGTTTCATTCTGTCTTGATACATCCAGCATTGTTAGCAGTCAGCAGAGGCGCAGGGATAGAGGCCCATAAAGATGCAGAGCAATTACTCATCTGGGTGTATTCTCACTCTCCGCCATTTCTGAAATCTGTTCTTACGCAGACACAATTCTTCCTGCATTGATTTGAATCAGTCCATTAACTGACCCTCGACGAGCTGTTCCACATCCTCTGACATAGTGCCTAAAAAAGCTTTATACAGTGAAACTTTCATGCAACTAGTTGTATGTTGTGAGTTGCATTACATAATTGCAGGGATACACGAAGCAATTCAAAATCAGTCAAACTTGCATGCAACACATTTGATTATTCCACTAGTTTTTTTATACCAGTCTCACTATGCATTTGCAGCAATTAATTGCCTTTGTATAATTTTATATACCTATATTTTATCCATCTGTATTTCAGGAATATGTATGTTTTTAATCTGTTCTGTGTATGTTTAACTTTAAAAATTAATATTTAAGTAACTATAACGGCTGTACTTGATGTCTCGCTTATCCTGTCTTGCGAGTTCATTGAAAATAAATCTGAAAGAAATCGGAGCTCTGTAAAATTAATGGGCATCAAAAGAGGAGAAAATATAGCAGGCTAAGAAAGAATAAACAGTTTGGTTACATAAACTTTAGGTTTGAGATACTTGTTAGTTTGTTGTTGTGGCTCAGGAAACTGAAAACATTTGCATGAAGTCGATCAGGAGAATCTCCGACACACTTGGAACGGTTGCAACTGAGTTTCAGGTGAGTTACAGGACACTTTACATTATGCAACTCAAATGAAATTTGGTTTCATGTGAGTTTCAAGCAACCTTAGTTGCATCGTGACATTGTGATATCTCCAGCTTTACGTATGAATCAGACACAGGAGCCTAAACGCTCAGTTTATGGGCCACAAGTGTGTTGCAGGACACTTTACATTATGCAACTCAAATGAAATTTGGTTGCACGTAAGTTTCAAGCAACTAAAGTTGCATTGTGACGTTGTGATATCTCCAGCTTTATGTATGAATCAGACACAGGAGCCTAAACGCTCAGTTTATGGGCCACAAGTGTGTTGCAGGACACTTGACATTATGCAACTCAAATGAAATTTGGTTGCACGTAAGTTTCAAGCAACTAAAGTTGCATCGTGACATTGTGATATCTCCAGCTGTACAAATCGGGCAGAGCAGCCTAAATGTTCAGTTTATGGGCCACATTCAAGGTAAAACGCAAAATGCGCAGCTCTTCCTCAAACACATGCATTTGAGGGAGGGCCACGCAAAAATGAGTGGAGATATTACACACACAGCTGATTACATATTCTGCTTGATTCACTGAAGTCTGAGCAGCTCACGGTGGCTGGTTTCGCTGCGATCCTTCTCCCCCTTTTAAGACTGGGTATACATTCCCAAAAGCCTCCCAGAAGAAGTGCTGTTGAGAGACTTACTTTAACAGCGGCAGACAAAATGTTCAGATGGAGGCACAAGCCTCGTACATGTGCTGAAAGAATGTTTACCATAAGAATAACACTGTTTAAACTCTCAGGACCAGATGGACAGATGTGAGAAGACGCAGGGTGTGATGTGGCCATAGTACATGCTCTATCATTTCATAAACTCTATTTTCTTTTTTGGGGGGGGGATTTCTTTCCCAATTTTCTCCCCAAGACTGACGTATTCAGTTCCACTAGTTAGGACTGCCCCAATCATACAATACAACCAGGGCTAGAAGGGCGAAGCCCAGCACAGGCTTCCTCTGAGACCTGTGAAGCGCCACTACATCTTCTCAAACTGCCGCTAACGCAGTGTCACTGGACAGCTGAACACGCTCGGAGGAAAGAGTCAACCACCAGTTCAGTCACGTCAGCTAACAGGCACCTGCGCTGGCTAGCATCGCCCTGGGTGATGGGGGAAGTGGGGGGGGCCATCATACCCACCCAGAGAAAGCAAGGCCAATAGTGCTCTCTTGGACTCCCAGCCACAGATGGCTGTAGCATCACCAGGGATCGAACTTGCGATGGGTGGGGCTACACACAGTCTGCGTGATAAGCTGCAGTGGAAGGAAATCAGCCTATTGTGGGCATATTGGCAGCCGCATTCTGTGCTACACCTGTGCTCCTACATACATCTGGCTCATTGTGGGTTCATGATTGACCTTCAGAATGAAGAAGATGAACTGGAAGAGTCGTGTCGTGCCTCAGAAACGAAAGCATTAGATTGTGCAGTTAATTGGGGTATCAATTATTTGACGTGAAAGAGCAAAGATCAGATGACCTTATCAGCCTTATTAGAATCAGACGCAGTGGAATACGCCTCAGGAATTAGAGGCATGCCTCTGAACTAGGAAGAAAGAAAAGTGGCCAGTTGTCTCAAACCATTCAGAACATTTTTGCATAAAGTAACCCCTCAAAGTCAATGTGAATGGGAAATCATGATGCATTTTCCTTCCGCACTGTGATGCATTTCAGTGTGAAATACAATATCAGGGAGGATCTCTGAGCTAAGTGAGCATTTTAGCTCAATAATTGGTGGGGGTCGAGGGAGGGGGAGGTGAAACGTGATATTATTTGTTAGGGATGTAACAATGCGACATGACATTGTGATATCGACATTGTGGAAATGGCCATTTTTTTACTGGGGGAACCCTACAGTTTAAACGCCTGTTTCTGGTGAATTTCACGATAATAGATACTTTAGAAATGGTGTTTCCACTCATTGATTATTATAATCAACCGAGAAATGCTTAACTCTAGTGCATTTCCTGCATTAAAAATAATAGGACCTTCCAAGAGCTGAACGCTTGACTGTTTTCTTTGCATCAGGAAATGTTTCTTCAGACAGATAAAGAATGTACTGTAGATGGTTCTACATATAACCTTTTTGAAAAGGGTTCTGTATAGCACCAAAAAGTGTTCCTCTATTGGTACAATATAAATACAATATCACACTTGTTACAATAGATGCAACCTACAGAACTTTTTTAAAAGGTTGTTGAAATAGGTTGTATCTATTGTAACAAGCTTGATATTGTAACAGTAGAACCCTTTCCTGATGCAAAAGCAACACACCACATTTATTACTGATTGTAGAGTTTCTTATAACTTGTAATAAGAACTATATTCTGCTCAGACAACATGTAACACTTAACATCCAGTGGTTCTCCATGGTCATTTGATTGGAAACCAAAATGTTGGAACTCTGAGTGGTTTCTTTGTTGTATTTTTCATATTCCCTTACATTTACTAAGAACCTACATTATAATAAAGTGTATACATGTGTAGTTAATTAGCTGGTGATGTTCTGTTTGTATAGTCTAGAATCAAGTGCAGTGTTTTCTATTGTATACATTTTTCAACTAACCATAGATTAGAATGATTGTACAAAGAGAATGGTTAACCCCTTAAATGACCAGGGCCAACCGGTAGGCCCAAAGATTTATTACATACTTGTATAATCTAAGAATAGCTCAGCCAGTTTGCACTGAAGTCCCTGTAGTCACTGAATAAGAAGCTTAGCATGTAATGAGCCTGGGATTTTAAGGGGTTAAATAAAGGCAAAGAAATAAAAACATTCACATGAAAGAGGACGATCATTTGCATAATAGCTGCACTTTTAAATTAAGCAATATTTGGCAATATCAGCTATCCACCCATGGTTATCGGGTACTATGCACTAGATGCTCGAGGATACTTTTGCTGTGGAGTATACTGTGCCATTCAGATTGATAGGCGCTTATTATTGATTCATTTTTTTATTTTTGATGTTTGATATGCGAAATTCCTATACATGCTTTTTTAAATTCGGAAGTGCAGTTTGTGCCACAAACTAATAAAACTGAATTTACCACGTTCACACTTTGTAGGATCATGTTGCTTACATATCAAATAAAAGCAACAATGGTAGGAATTTGGAAAAGACTGGATTAAACGGCACTTCTTTGCATCAGCTTATAGCAGTTAATGACTGAATATTGAGCCTTAAGAGGTATTTAGTGGAAGGTATTTATGTATTCCTAATTTTATTACATAGGAAGCTACCTAGTGCATTACTCTGTTTTACCATGTTTGATTTACATTCTGTATCCACAGGTTCAAGTCAACTTCCACCTGTTTCCTGTTTGCTTTCAAGGCAAAAACATGGCAAAAATATAATGTTTTTTTCTTTCTACAGAACAAGACTGTATACAACAATAACTTTCCATCAGAATAAAATACCTCCTACTAACAAACACTAATGCAGTACCCATTGAAAGTTTAGAATCAGCACTTTCCACAGAATATCTCTGCTTGTTTTAATAATGAGTGAGTTCTAATTGATATCAAATTACACCAAGCTTTTGTCACCAGCATCAACTCTTTAACTGTTAAAGCTGTTGCACTACTTTACCACTTTATTACAGAAGGTGAGAGTTGTTAGTATGTTCAAGTCAATACTTTGCATTGATTATGGAAAGTTTGCTTTCTGCTGTGTTGTTTGCAGAATCCGATGTGGCCAGTTTTGATGGAGCCGGCTACTTGCTCTTCAGGTCCGATCCGGCCCCCAGCCTGTCAGCCAAAGATCTGCTTACCATGAACTTCAAAAGCCTCCACCACTCTGGAATACTGGTTCATATGGAAGGTCAACATGGGCACACACTCACTTTGGAGTTACTCAAAGGGAAACTCTTCCTACATCTTAGAAAAGGTACTGTTAGCCATGATTCTTCACTTCTGTTTCTTACCACTCCTGAATAAATTCATTGATAACCCCATCAGCTGGGAGGTGCATTAGGAGGTCAGTTGATTTCGATAGGCTTTGGATAGCATGGCCCAGGGAGTGAATGGATGGATGGAAGCACTTTTGAGTGGTGTATTGATGTTGATGTTGTTTTGCCTAGAATCTGTGTTCAGAGGCTGATGTGGAACATTATCTGCTGTACTAATGGTGCTGGGCTGTGTCAGGGAGTTCAGCATTTGTGAAGATTGTATTTGTGTCTTTGTGTGTAATGCACACACATGCATGCACTCGGTGCTGCCAGCGTCTAGTTTAGTTTAAGATGTTAAATGTTTAAGGTAAAAGATTTTCCCAATTTTGGGGGAAAACCATACAGGAAGGTCTCTGATATGCATTTGAAGGCTACATACAAAACAAAGCCTGATATAACTAAAATAATAAAAAAAGTCAAAAAAGAACAGCACAATTACAAACAGGAGAAATTCCTGAGTTTAGGACCTACATAAGAAAAGGACCTTAAACCAACTGAGCTGCCAGTGATGAGTTTGCAATAAGCCTGTCTCAGCTGAGCTATGTGGTCTGGATGGAAGATCAGTTAAGATATGCTGGACTTTGTTAAAATATTAAAAGCTTTAAATGTCTCAAGGAGTTGAAATTAACAGGAAGCCAGTGTGAACTAAATGAGACCGGAGCGATGTGATCAGAATTTCTTTTCCTGGTAAGCTTGTGCTGCTGCATTCTGAACTAGCTGGAGCCGATTTAGAGAGACAGCAGGGCAACCAGTCAGTAACACAGGGCACTGGCAAAAATCCCATTTACCCTGCTGAGAAACTGCTGCGATCTTTGTTTAGAATTGCTTCATAATATTGAATTTCCAGTTCATAATGCCACACTGCCAAGCTGGACTGTGTTGTTAACCTTAACCCAGTCCCTAACTAGCAGGTTGGAAATGACAGTTTGACACCAAGGTATGGACTTGTTCACATGTTCAAACTGCATCTGAGCTATTCAAACAGAGTGACCTTTCAGGTCATACCTTTTTTTGTTTACATTTTCAAAGTGACGTCAGTAGGCCCCCTTTTCACAAGAAACGGAAGTGCGTAAGCGCTGGGTAAAACAGGTTCCGCTATTGCCTTTTGGACAGTTACTAACCTCAGAAATACAGGCGTTCAGCTCACCACAGAAAGGTGTGTCACTTTATCTTTGTCACAGTTGCCAAGATTGGAATTTGAGGATGTCAAGAATCAATGAAGAACACTAAATACACAACAATGCGGGAGTCTAAATAAAGGATATAATGGTTTGTGGAAAAACTCCTTTACAGATATCAGAGCACAGTAACATGAGCGGACATCTACAGAGTGATAAATGAATGGACAGGTGAAAATAACTACAGCCATTCTAGCTGGAAATGCTGAAACAGCTCGCTAATAATAAACATAATAAAAATAAGAAGTTAATGTGGCAAAAAGCTAAACACGTGCACATCATGGCAGGTGGGGGCGCGCCAGGTCGTCAGGGTCCGTAGTGCCACTGTAGACGTTTTCTTATTTGCATTTCTAAGCACTCGGCTGGTTTCCTGATACGTTTAATGTGCAGTGAGAAACTGTGAAACACTAAAAGTCATGAGGCTGAAGTCAGCTTCTTGTTCTAATTTTCCAGTTCCACCTTAGGCACCATTTAAGGTGGAACCAGCGAACGAACGTCTACTCTCTGCCGAGCACTCGCTCTCTCACTTGCTGATCATTTTTGAGGGAGAGAATGAACTGTTCCTCTGAGAAGTAGCTGTAGCAGCAAATTTAAAGCACAAACTGCATTCAGCATTTGTTTTACTCTCGCAAAGTGTATTCCGTTATTAATTGCACAAACCCGTTTTCCTCTGCTTATCTGACAAACCATTGAAACTGAGAAAAGGCTGTTTTTGCTTCAAGCTCTAATACTTGAGCAAGCTGTACATGCTCAACTCATCATTGTTGCTTTTGTAATTGCTTTAGCGGAAGCAGCGCTACCCTGCAACGAGTACTTCCAGCAGAAAAAAATGCGGAAATGTGAAAAGGGCCTATGTTAGGTGGGTGAGTTAACTACCCTAAACTAAAGAGAGAACAAACGCCACTCGCTCCTGGAGCTTTCAGTTCCATCTTCGCCATTGTCACAGGAGCCATTGTGAAGCTTCACTGAGTGACAGCTGGGCTCATCACCCAGAATGTGTTTGAGCTCATTGTAAAAAGGTCACAGTCACTTTTTTGGTTCGTGTCCTCGGATTCTTTAAACTTTGCTTTCAGACTTTTAACTGCACTTTGACGCTGCAGCCTCGCTCTCCTACGGCTGCGTTCAGCCATTTCTTTCTAAATCTCTTCAAACACGGAGGGGATTTGGATGAGTCTTTTGTAATTTTTTGTACAGGTATCAGCAGTGCTAAATTTAGACAAATGTGGAGTTGGATTGATGTAAACATTGCATTAATTCCGATCTGGCTGTTCAGACTGGGCCACATTGCCGCATATAGGATACGGATCAGATTTCAGCACCACATATGAAAGCGTCTCAAATCGGAATTGGAAATGTCAGATTCCATGTGTTTTTGCTGTTCACACTGCCACACAGATAACACATCTCATATAAGAATATAAGAAAAAGATTGGCTTTGGGCCACTTTCACCTGCTGTGTGAACGTAGCCATAGAGTTCATCTACTGAACTGGCACATTAAACTGTTTGACCAGTTAAACAATGCTGTAGCATTATAGATGTAATGATAATCTTCATGTTTATTACTATATAGCTTATTTTTAGCTATTGCTTATTACTTAGGGTAGCACAAAGGGCCATGTGTTTTTTTTTCTGTGGTGGTAATTTAGATTTTGGTGCACCGTATCTCAGTTTGTCAGAACACTCAGATTTACAGGCCACATTTAAGCCAATTAATCGATTATTAACCAGTTCATTCACATGAATAATCAACTATCTGAGTATTTGTAAGTTGCAGCTCTAGTCAAATGTGCACCCTGAATGTGATGCAGTTAAAGACTGGCCTGCATTATTTTACATTTCTCTCAAACACCACGAGTACACACAAGAAACACCTGTGATTCGTCAGGATGCTCACAACACAGACCAAACGTTTGTGATCGGTTAGAGATTTGCATATTGCAGCATCAGTACTGCACGGGCCAATACTGCAATAACGATTAAAAAGCAATATATTTTGCAGGGTTTTTGACGCGGCAGTAAGAGAGAAAAAAGCTTTCAGGTGCTGTCAGCCATCCAGGCTGTCGTAAGCATTGGCTTTCAGCTCAGCCTCTGAGAATGCCATCTGTGTGCGTGCGGCGCAGGAGCCACTGCCAGCCTCACGCAGCGTGAGCCCGTCCCCAGAAACGCTGGCTTTAGCTTGTTCTGGATCCGAAGCTAGCGTGCCATAATGGAGATGTATTCAGCAACGCGCTGTCCTTGGCACTGTTTATTCGCAATAACGAACAACTTGACAAAATATATGTAAATGGGTCAGCATGACACGCTTATAAAACCAGAAATCAAAATGAACAAATGTTCATTAGGACTCTTTAACCGGTTTAATGGACGCACCAAAACACATCCCTGTTTGCCAGGCAGAGCTGTGTTTTCCCAGTCTGCGGCATCATTTTGGTGATTTTTTGGCATGCTGTGGGCTATCATTCAACTCCAGACATGGAGATCCTGATAAACTGTAAAAAATAGGACCTGACTGATACATCAGTTGACTGGTATTGAGTGTCCCCAATTTCATCAATAGAGGTGAAAAAAGTCCTTTGGTAAAGGATATATTTAGTGGCTTGTTTTTTATTGTAACTGGCAGACAGCTGTAAGAAAACTCTTCACTTTCACAAAACGCTAGCAGGGATAAAATGACAAACACATGGAAAATAAAACCAGCCTTATAAATAAAGCCAACACAAAAACAATCTTTGTTTGAAAAAACTGGTGAAGAAAAGAAAAGTAACTAGGTCAGTTGTTCTGTTGTGTGCATTCAGTGTAGCCTGCACGGTGTGTAGTTTTCCAAATAAAGAGCTTCGTCTGGGTTGACTGCACTGTCATCTCTACAAGGTCATGTTATCTAAGCTAAAACAAGGTGAGTGACTGAAGAACAGAGCTAGAATTTTATGTTAGCAAAATGAGTGATTTAGGGCTGGAAAAGGCAAATATTTTGATAGTTGATATGTAAATTGGAAACTATATTTTCATCTTATTTCCACATTCACCCTGCACTTGTATCATTTTGTAGTAAGGTCCATGTTTATATATTGAAAGTAATAAATACATTCTGATGAAGCTTGTTTTGTCTGTGCATATATGACAAAATACACTTTTTAAACTGAAAAAAAAATCTCTAGTACAAATTTGAGCAAATAAAAGTAATGCAATAAATCATGATTAACCACAAAGAGTAAAGCAATTAATTGTGATTAACTACAGAGTAATGCAATTAATTGTGATTAACTACAGAGTAATGCAATTAATCGTGATTAACTACAAAGAGTAATGCGATTAATTGTGATTAACTACAAGGAGTAATACGATTAATTGCGATTAACTACAAAGAGTAAAGCTATTAATCGTGATTAACTACAGAGTAATGTGATTAACTGTGATTAACTACAAAGAGTAAAGCTATTAATCGTGATTAACTACAGAGTAATGTGATTAATCGTGATTAACTACAAAGAGTAAAGTCATTAATTAGGAATGTCGCTATTTCCTCTGTCCCACTGTCAGTGTCTGTTTCTTCCCCTGTGTTGTAGCCATGTGCTTTTTAGCCATGTGCTTGGTTGTGTTTTGGTTCCTTGCCCCACCCCTTTTCCCATCTTCTCTATTAGGATTCTCACCTGTTTATAGACCCTGTCTCCTCCCAGGTGTTCCTTACTGTTTGTAGCTACATGAAGCCCTTTGTTTCAGTCCATGGTTGTCTAGTCTACTCATTACTTTGTTACATGTAGTGGTTATGTGCCTGTGCTATGTCTGGTTTACTCAGTGAGTTTCTTGATTCAAAGTCTTGTAGTTAATGTTTTATAGCCTCAGTGTTTCTACTAGTTGTTGTTTATTAAAGTTTGCTCGCATTTACATCCAGCTTCACTACTCATCATACATCACAGTAAATAACTGTTTACACAAAATTAAAGCCAAATATAGCTACTGTTTGGTTTATTTATGATCAGTGATGTCTGAGCAGTTGTTTCAATCATGCACATAAAATGAACATGGAAAATGTTGGACATCAGCATCAGCCCAGAATTCCGATATTGGCACATCCCTTGTATTATTTGAGTTTGTGACTTTCTGCTGTTTGAGTTTAAGAAATGTGACAGTCTGGCAGTCATAATAGAAAGTTCACAGTGGACAGCAGGCAATCATATCAGTCAGACCACACCATAATGAAATGTGTTTGGGTTTACTTGGATTGTCAGAAAATGCAACGAACTTTGGAAACGTGGAAAAACATCAGATTTACCAAAAAAAAACACAAAAAAACTGAAGACAAATTTTGGGAATCAAATGAAATCAAATTTTGGACATTATTTTAGTCTATATTATTGATTAATGGAATTACCAGTTGTGTCCTAGACAGAAAGAAGCGATTGAAAAGCTCCATCTCCTGAGAACAAAAATTAAAAGCGTTTTGTTATGACGGATTGCATGTTATTTCACTCGGCCAGGAATAGACACAGGAAAACAAGGGCTATGCTGCGGACTTTGTCAAAGCAATTATCACGTCCTGTCTCTGCTCGTCCCTCTTAGGCCCAAAGCTCTGTTTCTCAGTGTGTGTGTACCTTCATGTCTTTGTGACCAAATGTGCCAGCTCACAAAAAGAACCTCAGGCTTGTCTGAAGGCTGTCTTTGAAGTCAAATGAGTTTGGCAGGCAATGATAAGAAGCGTCTACAGTACTAGCCAAAAGCGTGGACACACCTGATTGAATGTACGTTCCTTATAAGCAATATAGCCAAAAGTAGGTGGACACCCCTTCCAATTAGTGTAGGTGTCAACCCTTAAGGTTTAGCTGTATGAAAAACATTTTTTTCCACAATACTTCTGTTTTCACTTTCTTCTTTATTTATCCTTGTTTCTACGCTCATTGTCCATTTTATCAGCTCCACTTACTGTATAGTTTCACTTTGTAGTTCTACAGTTACAGACTGTAGTCCATCTGTTTCTCTGCATTCTTTGTTACCCTGTTCTTCAGTGGTCAGGACCCCCATGGACCCTCACAGAGCAGGTATTATTTGGGTGGAGGATCATTCTCAGCACTGCAGTAACACTGACGTGGTGGTGTGTGTTGTGTGAGTTTTTAAACACCTCAGTGTCACTGCTGGACTGAGAATAGTCCACCAACCAAAAATATCCAACCAACAGCATCCTTTGTGCAGCGTCCTGTGACCACTGATGAAGGACTAGAGGATGACCAATTCATACTGTGCAGCAGCAGATGAGCTATTGTCTCTGACTTTACATCTACAAGGTGGACTGGCAAGGTAGGAGTGTCTAATAGAGTGGACAGTGAGTGGACACAGTGTTTAAAAGGGGTCTAACAAAGTATCAGAGAAACAGATGGACTACAGTCTGTAATTGTAGAACTACAAAGTGCACCTATATAGTAAGTGGAGCTGATAAAATGGACAATGAGCGTAGAAACAAGGAGGTGGTTTTAATGTTAGGGCTGACTGCTGACCAGTTTCTGCTCCCGTCATGTTGAACGTTCTAAACTTTCGCTATGACGCAACGCACATGCACAGAATGTACTTAAACTATCTGATTTGGAATGTAGTCAGATACAAATGTTTACATGATTATTATTCTTCTATTTAACTGATTATTTATAGGATTTCCCATCTCATTCAGTAGACAGAAATTCCGAATGGCCTCAACTGGACTAGTCTGTTTCCGACTGAGGTGTTTACATGGACGTATTCTATTACGATTGAGCTATTAGTCAGATTATTAACTCTCCATCCTTCCACTGTTAGAAGACAACTCAATTCTATGAGTCTGAAAGGATGTGTAGCTGTCAAGAAGCCTTTACTGAGAAAAAGAAATAGACAAAAAAAGAAAAAAACTGCAAATCAAACAAAAAAGACCACCTTGTTTGGGATTTCTGTGATCATCAGAAACAAAAACGTGCGACCAACTTCTACGACTGAACTTTGGAAGTGTGAAAAACATCCCTACAGATTTCTTTAAAAAACTAAAAGCAAGTCTGCTGAAAAGAACGGAAGCTGTAATGGAAGGAGAGTGAACACAAATACTGTGAATGTGACATTATATTTACTAGTTGAGGCATGTGTGTAATATTCTGAAAACATGTTTTTCCTTCTGCTGCAACAAAAAATAACTTGTACTTAATTGCTTTCTTGACCATAAACTATGGTCTCTGACTTCAGCACAGTACAGTATGTACAATTTTTTTTGTCATTGTAATAGAGGCAGTCTTCAGTGCCTCACTCACCATGCTTGAAAAAGTGTTATGCTGTAATAATCAGATCATTGCCTGAGGGATTAGAGATTAGTTTCTGTGTTCCCTGTAGGAAAAAAATACATTAAAGTTGCTGCATCCTGATTGTAACTTACTTAAACTTGCACTCAAGCATACAGCACAATAATTGAGGCTGAAAATTTAGCAAAAAGTTAGCATTTGCTCTTCGATTTCACCTTGAAGATGACATTACATCATCAGAGACTTAGGCACTATCACATTTTTACCCCTACCCCTTGTTTTCGAGTGTCACCTTGCCTCTTGGAACTGAGTTACAAGGGGTCATGGTTGAAATCTTCCCCAATGAAATGGGACAAATAAAAAGAACACTACCTAATTAACAGGCTACTAGCGGTGCTCTGTAGGTGACCCTGCCAGTCTAAAGTGATAGCAGAGGAGGGTGAAGTTCAGCAACCTCACTGCTGGGCTTTAGTTACATTTAGGCCATCATGTGCCTTCAAAGAGGAGGAGGGTGACAATTATTTTATTATTGCCCGCCCCTAATTCTTCACTGACATGAAGCTGAAGTCAGCTATTCGCCAGGATCCCGTTCTCATTTTCTCATTCCACCTTAAATGATGCAGCAGTTCTGACGCCTGAGGCACCATTTAAGGTGGAACGAGAAATTTAGCTAGCTAGCCACCGAGACATCAGCATACTACTAGCGATTTTTTATGTTTGTAAGAACAAAGAAGAAAAGGACCATAATACATCGAAACAACATTAAAGTAAGATAACACAATGGTTATCGTAATTTTTTAACCGAGAAAATTCTCACATTTGCAGCCATGTTGCTGGTTTTTCTTTTTTTTTCTCTTAACATCCCGTTTGGAGTGTGCCTTTGAAAAACCTCCGTTTGGAGGGCCATGTAGCCCTAACATTTCACCCTATCCCTCTATCCCAACAAAGATTGGGACACTTTACCCCTAGACATGAATGCGCAAAAAGGAGGGGTGAGGGCTAAGTGGTAGGGGCAAGGGGTGAAATTGTATTGGGCCTTATTGTTCTGTCATCTGGTCACAGAACACAATCTGACTCTGCTCTATACATATTTTCTCATTTTGAATACGTTTGTGTTTCTATGTGGATTTACCTCAAGGTGACCTCAGTGTGTTAGTTTAATTTGACATGAAGTTTCTGATTCTCTATTAAATAATTAATAAGACTGCCAGAGAAATATTAATGGTAAAGACAAGCATAATGGATTAAACTGATGTTGTTGCTAATGAGTTTAATGATGTAAGTGTTCTATATCAATGAATTTGTATAGTTTGGATGCTGTGAATATAAGGGTTACTGTCTCTAGAGGTTAATATCTATACAGGAGTAGGTTAAGTAAGTTTAGCCACACCAACTGCTAACAAGAATGCCTACAGCCATACACAAACAATAGAATGGGTCATACTGAAGAGTTCAGGAACTTCAATGTAGTGCGGTCATGAAATGCCACCTTTCCAATGAATCAGTTGGTCAAGTTTCTGCCTAGCTAGAGCTGCCATGGTCAACTATCAATGCTGTTAATGTGAAGTGGAAACATCTAAGAGTGGAGGTGCCCAATCCTGGTCCTGGAGATCTACCACCCTGCACAGCTTGGTTCCACCTCTAATGAGACACACCTGATCCAGTTAACAAAGGCCTTCAGGAGCATCTGAATATTAGAGCCAGGTGTGTTGGATCTGAACTCTCCAGGGTGGTAGACCTCCAGGACCCAGGAGGAACATCAGACTAGCTATGAGGCATAAGCCACACAAGCTCACAAAACAGGACCGCCAGTTACTGAAATGCATAAAAATCATCTGTCCTTGCAGCAACACTACCAAGTTCCTCTGCCTCTGGAAGCAACGTCAGCACAATAACTGTTCGTCCAGAGCTTTGTTAATTGAGTCTTCATGGCTGAGCAGCTGCCCACACAAGCCTAAGCTCACCATGTGCAGCACAAAACGTCAGCTGGAGTGGGGTAAAGCACATCAATGAGGGACTCTCGAGCAGTGGAAGCACATCCATCTGGCAGTCTAACAGAGAGATCTGGGTTTGGCAGACTGTGAAGTTTGGTGGAGGAGGGATAAAGGCCCCTTAGTTCCAGTAAAAGAATACCTTTTTACTATAGCGTACAATGCCATTCTAGAAATCTTTGTCCAAATTGTCAAGCAGTTTGAAGTAAACCCTCTCCTGCACAAAGTGAGGTCCATAAAAAAAGATGAACAACTTGGCTGGCCTGAACACATCCAACACATTTGGGGTGAACTGGAACTCCCTCGGCAAGCCAGGCTTCATCACCCAACATCAGTACCTGACTTTACTAACGCCCTTGTGGCCAAATGAAAGCAGATTCCCACACCCACCTATTAAAATCCAGCAGAAAGCTTTCGCAGTAGAATGTAGGCTGTTAAAGCAGCAAATGGGGGGGCATGTCCGTATTAATGCCCCTAGTATGGCTATTATATATGATAATAAACACAAATTTTAACATTTCTTTCTTTTTAAACACCCACAACAGGTAGTTCTCAGCACGCAACAAGCTCTCAGCATATGTAGAGCTTCTTCAGGCCAGTTAGAAATGCATCCCAGGTGGCTCATCATGAAGCTGCTTGAGAAAATGCCAAGACTGTACAAAGCTGCATTAAGGAAAATGGGGATGCTAAAGAATCTAATATAACACTTTTTGGTCTCTGCAAAATTCCATGTGTCATTTCATAGTTTTGATGCATTCACCGTTATTCTAAAATGTAGAGATTAGTAAAAACAAAGGAAAACCCCTCCATTACTAAGCCAAACTGCTGACTGCTTCTGCATGTTTCAGCTGGCATTGGGATTGTGAATATTAAGAGAAAATAGGCATTTTCGCTGAAAGCCCCAACCATATGCTGCGTTCAGTTAGATCTCAGCATGTCTATCGGTGCGCTTTCAGGGTGGCACGCTGTGAACTGTGAAAGTTAAAAATGATCAGTCAGCTTATGGCTAGACGAGACTTGTTCCCGCTCAGTGCATACGCTCGCTCGCCGAGCATGATTGGAATACAGCTGTGTCTCCAAACTAACAGTTAAAGATACAATTTGACCAAAAAATCTAATTCACAACTTCTACTTTTTCATCAGCCAAAATATGTTTGGTTCAAAGTTTGCTTTTTTTGCTTATGTACTGAAGCTACAAGGCTAATGTAGCTAACAAGTAATAGATGCTTACAGTAGGAGTGGTCGTTGCCTAATGTCTGGTAACCCTGGCAGCATTATTTTATGTTTTTGGCCACTACAAATGCAGAGCCTGTGGCCTGTGTGGTTACTTGCCTTGGATATATTTAATGTGTTCTTTTCTTTTTTTACCAAACTTATTCAGATGGACACTGCAATAGCTAACATGATGGTGTGATGACCGTGGTGGTCCCCTTTCTGAGCTGCTCCAACTGGCGTCATAGATGCTCTACCATTGGCTGAAGTTTGCTATTATCAGTCTAGGAAATAAGGTCTTAAAGGAAATAAGCTGGCATTACGCCGAGAGGCAATCACTGAAGTTGCTAAATGGTTCCTAAAGACATAGCCTAGGTCAGATAACATCGGCAAGGGGACCACGAGGGTCACCACAACGGCAACGTTCTTATTAATGTAAAGTTTTCAATGAATATTTCCTTTTGTAAAACAAGACCTTTGGTGCTAAACCGTGCTTATTAATTGTAAATACAATGTATATTTGAAAAATATGATTTTATGGTGGCCACAAATTCTTTATATTGGCCATAACAGTTCTTGCGATCTAAATGGCCAGTCCACATTTTATATCTGTCTACTCTTAGCTGACACCATACCAGTTAGTCATAGTCTACACTAAATGGCCAAATGTTTGTGCACATCCATCCTAATTATTGAGTTCAGGTGTTTCAACCACATCCATTGCTAACAGGTGGATAAAATCAAGTACATAGCCATGCAATCTCTGTAGACAAACATGGGACATAGTGAAGAGCTTTAAATGTGGCACTGTAATAGAATGCCACCTTTCCCACAAGTCAGTTTGTGAAATCTTTGCCCTGCTAGATCTGCCCCTGTCAACTGTAAGTGCTATTATTGTGAAATTGAAGCAACACAAACAGCAAAACAGCTCGCTGTCCTTTGTTGCATCACTCATTACAGTTTCAAACTGCCTCTGGAAGCAACATCAGCACAAGAACGGTGCGTTTAGAACTTGAGTTTCCATGGCTGAGCAGCTGCACACAAGCCTTAGATTTCTATGCACAATGCCAAGCATTAGCTAGAGTGGTGTAATGCAAGCCGCCACTGGACTCTGGAAATGTGTTCTCTGGGGTGATGAAACTGGGTTTGGTGCCAGGACAATGCTACCCACCAGAATGCATAGCACCAACAGTACAGTTTGGTGTTCACAAATTTTTTGACTAAATTGGCACAAATTCTCCCAGACGCACTTCAAAACCTTGTGGAAATCCTTCACAGAAGAACGGAGTCTCTGTGGTGGTCAGGTGCACATACTTTTGGCACAAATGAACACCAGGCCCAGACGAATCCCTGCAAAGATGGCGTGGAAAGGATGAAATCTACAAGGTAGTGGGGAACAAATCTATTTAAGATTACTGAACAACTTGATGCACTTTAAGCCAAGTACATAATGATTTAGGTATGAAGTTAGCGTGATGCTAATTGGTGTAGCATTACTTCCATTATTTGTTAGCTACATTGGCCTTGTAGCATCATTGGACCACTAAACATGCAAAGTTTGAACACCAGGCATGTCTTGGCTGATTGACTTCATTAGGTAAATAGAATGTGTAAGTTGTTCATCATACTATCACTTTAACCTTCTGAATTCCCCATGATTTCAGGCAGATCTGGGATGTGTATCTTCCCTCATAATAGGGGCGTTTAAAAGCTCCATTGTGGGCCCCTAGTGTCTCTCTCGTGATAATGCCTGTGCTTGGTTCATGTCTTTTCTCTTTTTGTCTTGCCTGAGGCGGTGATGGCTGCCCATTCTCCCTGTCTTCTTCAGGATGGGCTGGGGAGAGATTTACGCTGCTGTAGGGACTCTTGGTGTCACGGCTGCCTTTTTTTACTCACGCTGCATTTGACTCCTTTTTTTATCAAGCATTAACATTTATAAAAGCAGAACAATGTGTGGGAGCGAAAACCATGCTTTTAAAATGCCTGTAGCGGAATGTTCTATTTCACAATGGCCTTAGACCTTAGTGCGGCCTTAAGGAGAAAAGAAAAAGACTTCTCTCTTTGCTCTGCTCTGCTGTTTTTTTTCCCCGTTAGTGTTTTTCTTCTAACAGCCGTCACTCTTTTTTTCTTCTTCTCTGTTGAGATTAGATGCTTATTTTTGTTATTTAAAGTTTATTAGTTTCAGTTTAAACCAAACCTGTTTTCCACGAAGTAGAAGAGTCCTTCACCGAAGTTCATCTTGCATTATATGTATTGTACCCATGCTTTTTTTATGTATATATGTGTGAAATATGTGTGTGTATATACATTTATTTTATATTCCAGTCAGTACTGGCTGTGTTTACATGCAAAGACTTTTGCCAATCCGAATGGATACATTCCGATTATACACTGATCAGGCATAACATTATGACCACCTCCTCATTTCTACACTCATTGTCCACTCACTGTCCACTCTTTTAGACACTCCTACCATGTCAGTCCACCTTATAGACGTAAAGTCAGAAACGATAGCTCATCTGCTGCTGCACAGTATGTGTTGGTCATCCTCTAGTCCTTCATTGGTGGTCACAGGACACTGCCCACAGGACGCTGTTGGCTAGATATTTTTGGTTGGTGGACTATTCTCAGTCCAGCAGTGACACTGAGGTGTTTAAAAACTCCAGCAGCTCTGCTGTGTCTGATCCACTCAGACCAGCGCAACACACACAAACACACCACCACCACGTCAGTGTTACTGCAGTGCTGAGAATGATCCACCACCCAAGTAGTACCTGCTCTGTGAGGGTCCATGGGGGTCCCGACCACTGAAGAACAGGGTAAACGGTGGCCAACAAGGTATGCAGAGAAACAGATGGACTACAGTCTGTAACTGTAGAACCACAAAGTGCTCCTATATAGTAAGTGGAGCTGATAAAATGGACAGTGAGCGTAGAAACAAGTCATAATGTTATGCCCGATCGGTGTGTGTATGTATATACGTTTATATATACACATACACACACAGTACTGTGCAAAAGTTATAGACAGTTATTCTAATGATGTATGGTGATTTTAAAGGCACAAACACACTTACTGCAAAGATAAATGGTTCTAGACAATGAGCTTAAGTGCCTAAGACTTCTTCACAGTAGTGTATACAGCAGTGATCCAAAACACAGATGAAGTCAATAACATTGATTTTCTTGTAACAACTGTGCTTGTCAATGTCTGTGATATATCAGACATTAAGTGAACAGTCGGTTCTCACTGTCAAAGTGTTGGATGTGGAGAAATGGGCAGGCATGAAAATGACCTGAGTGACTTTGACACAACAAAAGGGAAACAAAGGCTTTCCCGTCTGGTCTGAACCAACAGAGGGGCTAATTGTGGCACCAGCCTAAGAAATTTCTAATGATGGTTATGGAAGGAATGTATCCCAGAAGCACCTACAACGGGCATGTGAGCGTTGAAACTGGACCTTGAAACAACAGAAGAATATCGTCCCGTTTTCTATCACGTGGATGGCCGAGTATGTGTGCACCATTTATGGAAGAAGTGATGGCAGCAGGATGCACTGTGGGAAGAAGACGACATCCTGGTGGAGGGAGTGTGATGCCCTGGCCAGTGGTCTTGTCAGTTTGACACGTATCGCCTACCATGGAGACAGGTACACCCCCTCATGGCCATGTTATTCCTTGATGGCAGTGGCCTCTTTCAGCAGAATAATGCGTCCCACCACACTGCACATGAGTTAAAGGTGTTGCCCTGGCCTATTCCCCAGATCTCAATCTGATCCAGCATCTGTGCGACATTCTGAAACAAGTCTGATTCGCACCGGCTCCACCTCCCAATGGATCTGCTCTAAATGCTCCACTTTGCTGTTGCTTTTGTTAGTTTGCTGCTCATTGATTTATTCATAGTCCTGAGCACTGTCCAGACGTAAGGTGCTGAAGACACCGCTTTAAAAGCCATTTAAAAGCTAACAAAATACAGTGCACATACAGCTGGGCTTCAGTCTGGACTACTGTGGATGATTAGAATGGTCAAAATAGGAAAATGTGTTGATGGCGTTTTAAAGAAATGTGTTAACATATATATTTGGGCTGCCAAAGATAATATGTTTTAGTTATTCATTTTTCAGCATCAGGAAAAACACAGGAAACATATTTAACAGAAAATTACACAGAAGCCTCAACCACTAAATATATATTTTTTCAGTATATGGTGTGTCCACTCTTTACCTTTACTACAGCTTCCATTGTTCTCAGTAGACTTGCTTTCAGTTTTTCAAAGAAATCTGCAGAGCTATTTTTCCACACCTCCAAAGTTCCGTCTTAGTCTTGATTGCACTTTCTGCATCTCACATTTCAAGTAACCGTAAAACCCATTCAGTAATATTGAGGACTGGACCCTGGGGTGGTCAGTCCATTGTTTTGAGAATATTAGCAGATTCTTTGATTTCTGTCTTAGTTTTTTGTCAATTTTCTTTTCTCAGTAATGGCTTCTTGACAGCTGCACATCCTCTCAGTCCCAAAGCAGACCTGTAAACATGAAAATACACAAAGGCATGAATTAACTTTGTGTTGTGTAGACAGATGTTAGTTACCGGGAAGGACTTGCTTATCTACTGGGAAAAAAATATATATAAATAAATATGAAACGACACGAAGATTTATTCCCTGTGTCCTAAACCATTTCATTTTGCCTGTAGTTTACATTCATCAAAATGTCTGTTTGGATTGTGCTTCAGTGCCTCATATTTTGTCCCAATTTCTTTACTGTCCCGCCGATACGCACTGGATTCAGATTTACGCCGCTCATATTGGATCTCCGCTCTGCTCCAATAACTCTAACCACTGATGAGCTGCAGACGTCTGTCATGTATCAGGAGCCATATGCCAGTATTGAATGCTACCGGGATGCTGTTTGTTGGTTAATGAAGTGACCCCTGTGTGTGTGTGGGGGGGGATTTTCTGTGAAAACCAGTAAAGCTGGACCATAAAGCAGCTACAAATATTACATGACAGTCATCAATCAACATTTGTCCTTATGTCTGCAGCTTATTTTTTGAAAATACTGCTCACCTTGTTGATGCCTGTTGTTACAAATGCCGAAGGTTCACTGAGCAGACAGTAACGGATGAATGAGCCGGTGCACACACAGGACGTCTGGCTGAAGTAGCAATAACAATGTCCGGGTCTGGAGTACATCTCTTATTATACACTACACATTCAGGTCTAACCCTGAAAGGATCAGTTCAGTTCTGGTTTTAGATTTTGTGTAACAAAAATATTTTAAATGTACTCCAGTTGCTAAATATGGCTTTAATTAAAAGTGAAGGGCCATTGCAGAATAATAAGCCTCTGTTAACCTACAAAAATATATTAAGATAAAAGTGTTCTTAAGCATGCATGTGCAAAAAAGTACCTTCATTTATGTTGTTTTTATTTTCTTTTTTGTTTTAATTTGAAAATTCAGGAGCCCTTTACACTGTGTTATAATCTCACATTGAACAAACCAATTGGAATGATCCAAAACTGGAAAAAAACTTAAATATGAGGTAAATACAAACACACAGACACACTGTGCTGTAATAAATACCAAAAATCTTAATTATACATATGTATGAATATATAAATATATGTACATTTCTCGGCTGTACTGCTTATTACTTAACTATAGGCCCTTCCCCCATTGTAAGGGGCAAACAGAATGTGTGTTTATGTAATAAATAAGTTTGAGCAACTATTGGCAGCATGATTTTTCTAAATTAGTGGTAATATCTCAAAAGTGTACTGTTGAGAAACTTCCTTTAACAACAGCTTCATGCTAGATTGAGGTACAGGCCACAAACCCATGAGAAGATGCTGTACATAATATGCCTCAGTGGTGTCACAATATTTGCTCACAATCCGTGTTATTATTTCTGAAAATCAGTTTTCTTAGCTGGAGTACAATAACACTGTATAATGTTTTGACAGGAAAGAACTTCATTGAGTAGCAGCGCTATTTCTTTGTTGCTAACTTGCATTTTCTCTTTTGTCCCAAGCCTGTTGTCAGTTCCACTATTTCCCTGAGTCTTTGAAGCCCTGTGCCTCATAAGCTTAACGTAACTAAGAGGCGGGCGATGTGCAGTTTGCTAGATTAACTACAGCCTTAGTGAACTTGAATGTTACATTTTGCGCTGTGCCTTCTTACACACATACATCTGTCCCTATGTCAAAAACACATATTAACGGGTGTGTCTAACAGGTAGAGATGGTGAGATACCGATTTCAGTTCCAATAATGAGACTTACTGATACCAATCCAGTATTTCTACTAAGATTCAAAATGGAACTTTTTTTGACTGAAGGTCTTCACTTAAGATAGGCTACCATGCTCAAACCCTGTACTACACCACGGTAAGAAAATACAGAGCCAACATCACATAACACAGTGAGAGAATGTGGTATTTCAGGCTAAATTTGTTAAATGATTGGATCAGATTCTTTCTTTTTTCAATGTCCAAACTAGCATTTTCTGTTGATATCGGCCCAGTAACGATACCTGTTATTGGATCAATGCCATCTCTACAATCAGGCAGTTCTTACTGTAAGATAGACCAGTAGGAGAATTTGATGTATTATTGGGGTGTGTGTGTCTGATGTAAGGACGCAGTGAACGTTTTGACTTTTGAGTTTGAACGGGCCGCCGGCTGTACGCTTTTTGACTGGGCCATAAGGCGGGACCTTTTCAGTAGCAGAGTTTGACTGGGCCATAAGGCAGGACCTTTTCAGTAGCAGAGTTTGACTGGGCCATAAGGCAGGACCTTTTCAGTAGCAGAGTTTGACTGGGCCATAAGGCAGGACCTTTTCATTAGCAGAGTTTGACTGGGCCATAAGGCGGGACCTTTTCAGTAGCAGAGTTTGACTGGGCCATAAGGCGGGACCTTTTCAGTAGCAGAGTCTGACTGGGCCATAAGGCAGGACCTTTTCAGTAACAGAGTTCGACTGGGCCATAAGGCAGGACCTTTTCAGTAGCAGAGTTTGACTGGGCCGCAAACCAGGACACTTTTCACTGTGGAAGTGGAGTTTGACTGATTTGTGATCCAGAATGGTTTCATCATGGTCACTTTTCACTGTATAAGCAGAATTTGACTAGGAGTTTTTCACTGCAGTTACAAAGCTTCACTGGGCCACTGTTCCTGGACACTTTTCACCACAGTAGCAGAGCTTGACTGGGCCACAATCCTGGGCAGTTTTCACCGCATTAGCGTAGTTTGGGCTGAGGGCTGGGTGACTATACATTGTGGTCAGAGTTTTTCACCCAGCCAGCTGGCGAACTATGTGTGTGATGTGTCGTTTGATGTTTTTTTTTTTTGTAATAATGTTCTTGTTATTATAGAGCATCATTCAGTTTAAGGAAGGCATTAAACGTATTATCATCATCATAGAAACTGCCAACTAATCGCTGCCGGTTCCTTGAGAAGGTCAGTTTAAGGTTTGAGTAATTATGACTGCCCTAGTTAGCAAGTCAAATACGTTTAAGTTTTAAATGTATTTACTGCAAGTAATGTCTTTTATAGCAGAAAATAAGCGAGTCTATTAATAAGCGCATAAATTCCCCACAGCGTTGGCACTTAAAGTAATTTAAATGTGGCATAATATATAACAGCTTAAAATCACCTGTCTATGTGTCCGTACAGTTTCCAGTAAGACAGGAAAGAAAAAAAGCAGATACCAGACTGTTCACTTTATTAGCAAAAAGGGTTCTGTATTGGGTTCTATATACCAATAAAATGTTCTGTGAAACTATTTTGGTGCTACATAGAACCATTTTTGAAGGGTACTTTAAAGAATCAAAAACAAATACATGCAGAGAAACATTTATACATTCGCATTCATAGTCATGCTTTTATATATAACCATTGCCTTTCCTAAATAGCCATTTTTGAGGGTGTATATGAAAGTAGATCTATACAGGTTAGACAGTCTATCCCCTGTACTCCAAACTTGGCAGTAAACTGTGTAACTCAGCATCAAAATCAAAATGAACCATCTCTCATGGTGCGCTCCATGTTTCACTTCTAAAAAGAACCAAACACTGAAGGCATATTGAATGCTTTCATTTGTTGTACAGTTTCAGGTCTTGTGGGACAGTGATATGAAACACTCGCTCCTCCGCATATACGCTTCACAAATACAAGTCTAATACAGCCTGTGCTTGGATTTTGAATTAATGTTGATACTACGATAGATTTTTTTTTTTTTCTATGTAAACAAGCTCATATTTCAAAAGTGCAGTGTGTCAGAGTTCGTGTACAGTGTTTGTGTTAGCGGCGGTGGCTATGAGATTGGTTTTCTTTTGCTGTTCCGAAATGGAGAGGATGCAGATGCACCTACATTAGTATTTTTGAGGCAAATAAGAAAGGAAACCAGATTGTTTAAGATCCAGATTTTGGGAAGTTCACCCTAAGCTACAAAAAATTCTGAGTTGGTAAAGGAATAAAATCTTCAGCTTTTAATTTCATGTCACTCTGGAAATAAGTTGTTTTAACAATAATGTTGTGCTTTTAACACCAAGTTTTCATCTCTAGCTAGAGCACAGATCAGCTTCTTAACAACTAGTTGCAAGATAATTTATGTCTAGGGTTGATGTTGTCAAAAGCAAGAACTAGAATTTGACACTTTTTGATGGCCTGTTATGGTGCAAAAACAATGCAAGCTAGCAATTTGCCTGTTCAATTTACTTTGATACAGATTAGCTAATTAGTTAGCTAGTTTGTCCAGCTTTAGCATTGTCAAGAACTAGTAAATAACTGATGCTAGCATTAGCTAGAGTTAAAATTTTCTTTGGTTTGCTGCTGAAAATTCAGGTAAAATAGTTTCTTTAGTCCTAGATTCTACCATCATTGTTGACACTAGTTAGCTTTTAGCTAACTCTTCAATGTGGCCCGTTTAAAGTCTGCACACACAATTGGCTGTAATTTTCTGGCCATTGTCCATGCAAGGCTAAAGGATAACCTAAAAGACCAGCCATTGCTATGTCCTCTCCTTTGACAACAAACTAATATGGGACTTCAGTTTCTATTTCTTCTGAAACATGACAAACATCTCTGACTCCTTTCAGCTAAACAGGCTATTATTCATTCAGCTAAATGGGATAACTGTGTTTATTTAATGCTGCTTTATCTATGCTCATTTGTGGCCTACCAGCAATAAATGTTATGACAAAACTAATGTATCAGATGAACTGGTCAGTCTCCCATTACTAGATGCAACAAATGCGTGAGACCAGTCACAGTTTCTTTATCCATCTGCTGTGCTGCTAAATCAGAACCAGGAAATACTGAAGAACACTACACACAAAAGTAGCTCAGCCGTGGCTGACAGGCTAAATGCTACAGCTCCTAAACAGGTGTTGTATTATGTATTAGTTAGTTAGATGGAGCTGAGCCTGTATTGCAGTGGGTGGAACCTTTAGCCTACTAGCTAGCATTACAAGTTAGCCCAGCAGACTACAGCTCACACCAGTTGTTTGACTTTGCTCTCTCAGACCTGAGGGAGACATGAGAGTTTTTATCATCTACACTTGTAACAGCAGGGCAGACAGGTTTTGGATCTGTAAGGAACTAGATAAGCTGTTTAGGCTAGAGGAGCTGGTTAGCATTAGTCTAGCTTGGAGGCTACAGATGGAACACCATGGAACAGGCTTAATTTCACCTCTCTGTCAAAGCCGCTCGACTTCGCTTCCCCAGATTTGATTTGTTATCAGTTAAATTTGCCTCAGTATAGTTTACTTAGTCAGAACTGAACCTGTTCTATGCTGTTTGGATCTGTAGACCACTAGATAAGCTAACTTGGCTAGATGAGCTAGTTAGCATAAGCCAAGCTAGGAGGCTGCAGATCCAAACACCACAGAACAGGTTTAATATCGGCTTTCTGTCACTCCGACACCAGCTGCTCGACTGCTTCCTCAGATTTGAGTCGTTATCATCTAAACCTGTGTCAGTGTAGTTGCTGTTAGTCAGAATTGAACCTGTTCTGTGGTGAGTAGTGCTTATGCTAGCTAGGCTAATGATAAGCAGCTCTTATCTCCTGGTTAGCTGTGCTGTTTAACAATTAGCAAGTATTGCTAGATTGATGGTTTGACATTTATCATGCTTTCATTTATTGATGACCCTGTAAGAGAAATGAGCTTATTTTAATTGTGTTTCAGCTTCAGCAAGATGCAGGGCACAATACTGACATAAAAGGAGATCCGATCAGCGACGCCATTGCGTCATCCCACTGAACAGTTTTGTGGCCTTGAGCACAGGTAGCTAACTGGATCGAGAAAACCAAACCAAAGTGTTCTGTGTTGAACTGTTCTTGTAGAAATGCCACTAGAACAGTTACCCCCCTTGTTCAGAATGATCTTTTCAAATCAGATCTGAGCCACTTTCATATGTGGCTTCTATATATGGCCCAGTCAAAAATGTAAGTAATAATATATAAGTTTGGATACTTATCCGATTCATGACCATGCAACCTCAGTGTGAACGCTCAGATCAGAATTCAGGTTAACTGCGCATGCATTATAATTCAGTGACAAACTTGAACCTAAAGCCTGCGAATGGTGCAAAAGCAAATCTGACCATTTTTTGCCTTTAAAGACTACAGAGCCTGAGAGCTGTTTAGAGCGATTGTCTTTGCAGCGAAGGCTTGTTCTGCTGGTTAGTTTAGTTGCTGTTCACGACGCCCATGGTTCATTAACATGACGTTATTGAGTAGGACATGTACGCATGCGGGTCATTTTAGGACACAAGCTCATTCACATTAATGACAGATTTGAGTCACTTACCTACACAAATAAGAACTATCAAGTTAGCAAGATAGGATATGAGCAAAACATCGGAATTGAGCAGTGAGGCTTGTAATGTGAACGTAGCCTTAGTGACTATAGCACTCATGCAAATCTTACTTTCTGCACTTTTAACAGTGTTAATTTTAACACTTGTGCTAACATAAGGAAGTTTCCCCTGTATAACAATTTTTGTCAGTTTTGTGCTTCTCATATCAGCCGTCAAATCTGTCCAGACAAATTAGCCATATGGAAGACTATTACACTGTTTTTTCTTTTACGATGCAGTTGGTTAAAAAAAAGCAGAGACGTGTTTGTGGGCACAGATGGCAGATGAAAAACGTGTGTGCGTTTATTCCGTCATTATCGTGCCGCAGTGACAGCTGTAAACAACTGTAGAGTAGTAGGTGTTTATGTAGCTGCTGGAAATATTTTGACATAGGTTGTCAAATGAAGGACATTTTTCTTGCTAATCAGAAGAAAGGTAAGAAAAGTCTTTATTCTTTTCTTTCAAACATTATTTCTTAATTTGTTATTTTCCTTCATGCGTCTTCTTTCTCTTTTCCATAAAGGGGCCGGGTGGGTCTCTTTGGATTTAGCAGCGCCTAATAAATGAATTATTGTTCTTTCAATCTATCCACAAAACTTCTCACAGCTAATAAAAATGTTTTTATACACTTTCTAGTGTTCCTTAATAAATTCTCCAAGGCTGTAGGATTGCTGGAGGATTCATTTCTTTTTCATTCTGTCAATTATAAAGTCTTGCTCTTTCACCTATTGTGGAATGGCTTCTTTTCAGCCGCCATATTGTGATGCATTGTATTTGTGTTACAAAATTAGTAATGTTGTTGATGTCAAATTAAGGCTGGCAGTACTGATTGTATTAGTATGTATAGATCCCTCATTCAAATGTAGCTTTTAAATGGCTTTTCACATTCAGCAGACCCTGAACAGTGCTCACTGGACAACTATGGATAAATCAACGAGCACCTGACTAAGAAAAGCAGCAAAGCTGAAAGCTCTGGATTTCTGCCCCTAAAAAAACATCCTTTCAAAGATTCTAAAATACTTTTTTGGGAAAAAAATAAAATAGAAAGACTTTCAGAAGACTTAGGAACACAATGACAGGAAATATGCAGAAGTTTGGGCACCTCTGGTAAAACCTCATGTGAAGAGTTTCATTCCAAAATGCTCTATATTCATTTGTAACATTTTTGCATATAAAGGGTTTTTGACAAGAGGAATCGTTGGCTTTCTCGGAAATCACATTTTAATTTCTCTTTTAAAAGTGGTATTAATCATAATATAGAATTAATATTTCTTGTATGTGTAAAGGCCACTCCCAACAACATATCATGTAAGAAAAGAAAATGGCATGTAATTCGTTTTGCAACGGAACGTTTTTTGATTTCCTAAGTGAAAATAAGTTAACACCTCCTTTACTAGTAACAAACTAACATTTTTTCAGCATATTTTAGTGCACAATGTCTATTTATTTGCTGAGTTTACCATATTAGGAAAAAAATAAAACAAACCATAATGTGTGAGAATGTTTGCATGAGCCACATTGTTTTTTTTTCCAGTGTTCTAATGTTAAAATTCAAATATTATATGTGTATTTAAATGTGCAGAAATGTGTTATGTAGATGATTTGGAGGTCAATCAACAAAATGTAATTTGACCAGGTGTGGCCAAACCTTTGTATACGACTGTAAATGGGAGTATCTATCAAGCTCTGTTTTTGACTGTAAAAACTGCATTGTAATCATGCAAATTGTCACAAAATAATTTCTGATAAGGATGATTCTTCCAAATTTATAGTTAGAGTACAAAATACCTGTTAGACTTCCAAGTGACTTTAGACTAAAATTCTATTGCTTTGAGTGACCCAATACCTTAATAATGTTTATTTTATTAAAATAAATGATTGAATATTCTATTTTGTCACTACCAAACCAATAATAACACTATCAAAACTTCACTTAATGTTTCAGTAGTGACCATTTCGGTAGTGACAATTTTAGCTTATTGTGAGTAGAAATCAAAAACACTAGCCAGTACATAACCAGCAAACACAGTTTGAACAGCTGTACACACGTAAAAGCATAATATTTTTCATTAAAACATAAATTTTTACTTAATAGCAGAAAATGTATTTCGGGAGTGACAAGTTTTTGTTTATTAAACGCTAATAAGATAAATAATCTTGATCTAGATAAATCTAAATCTGTCAACTTCACTTTAAAAGAAATTAGAAAGATCTTTAAAAAAAATGTAAATATTATTTCTTGAAGTATAAATTTAGGGGTTGGGACAGACACCTCCCAACAGAAAATACCCCATAAATAATGATTTTGTATATATTTAGCTTATTATTATCTCAGTGTGCCTTGAGCTGAATATATCATAACACAACCCTTGTAAATATCTAATAACTAAACACTTAATTGTTTTTTTATTTAATAGTTTCTTTACTGTGGGACTGCAGTTTGAAGTAATCTGTTAGAAGGATCCATTTATCAAGCAGTTTCAGTTTTAATGGTTCTTTTTTTTTGCAATCTAGTAATCATAGAAGCCCTACATTGAATAAAAACTGGACGACTCACGGTCCATCCACCATGTAGGAGTTAAAAATTCAACAGAAATATAGATGATCAAATATTGATCACCCACAGCACCACATACATATACCTTTCTCTACAGAGTCTCAGGGGGGATGCAGAAAGAAATAGAAACACATACAGAGAATGATCCTCTGACTAATAGTTGCATGACATCAACCTGACTTCATTATTTAGCTGAATAATTGATGTCTTTAAGGGGAGTGTGGGGGGTGGGTGTTGGGGGGGTGTAATACCTGTCACAGTCCGTAGCCGCTCGCTGTAGTAATAGAACTTTTTTGCCGTTCGTAGCGATCTGCTGCTTAATGAAAGTTTAATACAGGTGCCATTGGCAGTTTGGCGTCGAACAATGCTTTGAGGCAAACTCCCCTCACTGCACTATATGGAGGAAGGGGGAGTAAAGAGAGTTGCTCTCATTAGGGACTCGCTCAGCTTCATGTTTCATTGATCACTCCCCCTCATTCCCTCCAACATGCTGCAGGTTGCTAATTATTATGGATTGCTTGCTTATTGTTTTCTAATATTGCGCAGCTCTTGTATTGTGGAAATCCTCTCACGTTCTTTCACTCTCTGCTACCTTTTAACTATTCAAAGGGTTGTGGGCTGCTGTCTCAAAAAGGTGCCTGAATACTGCAAAAGCACTGTCGTCTCTTCAAATCTTTTTTGATGGAAATCACTTTTGCTCTGTTTTGATGGAAATCAGTGGAAATGGAAATCTATTTTAATGTGAAAAATCTCATTATTAATGGAGAAGAGCTGATTAAAAGGCGAGACCACCTTCATTTATTTCATTCGCAGTCAAAACAGCCATTAAGTACAATTTTTCGAGAGATATTTCTGAAGAGATTAGCTGTAAGATAATCCACTTATGTAAGCCAAAGCCAAATGAAAATTAATGAAAAAACGGGAGTATCCAAAACTGGAGTAAAAAAGAAATGATACATATGAATGAAAACATACAGAGAAAATTGAGCTCCTGACGACCACCTCCAAGACTTGGTAGACCATCAAAACTGTCACCATAAGGTAAACGGTACTTTAATCTATAAGAGAGGGGAGAAAATCAAGCTCTACTCCATGGTCCGATATTTCATTTCACTCTTGGGGACAATAAACTGAAAAAAATCTCAACAGCGATTCCTAAACTGGGTTTAGGGCATAGATATAAATACATTGATACCACATTGTCTGTTGCTCTCAAACTGAGGCAATACGTCTGCACGTCCGCCATGTTGGAGAGGTCAAGACCCGCTGGCAAACACATACACATGTACTGAGATATGACAAGTTCTCATGATTAAATTGACCATAACTTCCTTATTACCCAGCTGATTTGCACCAAATTTTGTATCTTCAGACACAGATTAATCTAAGTTGCATGGACTGCTCATGTGCTGCAGTCTGCACTTGACATTAAAAACCAAGTTTAGCATTAGCTCCGGTAGAAACACCATCACACAGCAGCAAATTCATAAATTATGCACATAACGATGCAATAAACCCCCAAAACCACAGTAAAAAGTGCTAATCTAATGTGAATATCTATACAAATTAAGGACTGCTGTACCTACAGTGCTCACTCAGCATTAACAATTATCATAAATAAATGATACATAAATGCTTCATGTCAAGTTAAGATCCCTTCTGTAGGTTATTAAATGAAATAAGCTTAATACAAAACCAGAGAAAAAAACAATCACACCAATGAGTTCTCACTGCTTCACCAACCACACAGTCCTATCTGTACATAAACATCACACAAACATGAGTGTGGATTGCTGCGTTCTCTCCGTTATATAATCCTGTCCACTTTCTGAGTGCAGTATTCTTAAAGTAGTATAATTTTGGACAGTATCTTTCTTAAACTGATGCTCTGTAATGGTCCTGAATGCAGTCCAGCAGTGATGTTGACCGCCCCAAAATGGCAGCTCTGTTGACGTGCCTGGCAGAACCCAACGCAATATCCATGCATGTATATCTGTCCATCTGTGATTAGCACAGGTTCTGTTAATACATATTTTATATTATTTAAAATTATATAGTTATGTTTACAATGATATATTGAGGAGGACACCTCTTAGTTCTTCTCAGGAAGGACACTGGGCCAGTCACTCTTGCACAGGTGTTTCTGTCCATCCTTCTACTGTGAGAAGACAACTCAGTGCTATGGGTCTGAAAGGATATGTAGCTGTCAAGGAGAAAATGAAATAGACAAGAATATTCACAAAGCAAACAAAGAATGTGCTGGTGTTCTCAGAACAGTGGACTGACCCCAGACCTCAATATCACTGAATGTGTTTGGGATTAACTGGATTGTAAGAAGCAGAAAATGCAACCAACTTTTAAAACTGAACTTTTAAAAACAGATTTCTTTGAAAAACTAAAGAAGTTTGACACAAACAACAACTTTTTGCAAACACACATATCAATAAGAATATACTTTACACTTATGTGACCTTTTATTGTTACGCTGATGAAAGCAGTCAATAACAAGCATTTCCAAAGAGTTGTTCTAAATGTATTTACACACTCACACATTAATTACCGCAGTGGGTCCAACAATAAAGGCAGCATGAAAGTTATTTTATATAGTGATAGGAAATATGGTAATTAGGATTATTGGTTTGGGAGGAGCAGAAAATACAATCAACTTTTAAGAAGGAACTTTGGAGGACTGGAAAAATAAGCCTGCAGATTTCTTTAGAAAACTGAATGCAAGTCTCTTAAAAAGAATAGAAGATCTTATAAAGGCAAAGAGTGGACACACTAAATACTGAAATTATATTAGTTTTGGCTGTTGAGGCATAGGTGTAATTTTCTGTTAAATACATGCCTTGTTGGGGCTGCTGTGTGGTGCAACTGTCTTAGCTTTGGCCCTATCCTCAGGAGATTGAGAGTTCAATCCCTGGTGATGCTACAGCCATCCATGGCTGGGAGTCCAGAAGAGTACAATTGGTCTTGCTCTCCCCGCTCGCCATCTCCCCTGAGTGCCAGCACAGGCATCTGTTAGCTAATGTAACAGAACTGGCAGTTGGCACTTTCCTCCAAACACGTTCAACTGCCCAGGTTGGAGGAAGCCTGTGCTAGCTTTTGGCCTCCTAGCACTGATGGTATTGTGTGACTGGGGGGTCCTAACTAGTGGGTGAACTTGTAGATGACTAAATTAGGGAGAAAATTGGGGGAGAAAAAAAAATGGTGATCCCTGACTTTTGCACAGTGCTGTACTTCATTAAAACCTTTTTGAAACGTGTTCTCAATCTTTTGAAAGCACAGTTGCGAAGTTCATTGGTTCACGTTGTTACGTCGCCGAGAGTTTATTGGAGTTTTAACAGTGCTTGTGTTTTGTCTTTTGTAGGAAGGGGCACATCAGGCGATTTTCACACCATGGTGTCACTGGGCAGTCTGCTGGATGACCAACACTGGCACCACATTAGCATCGAGCGGCTTCGCGGACACGTCAACTTCACGGTGGACAAAAATACACAGCGGCTCCAGCTCCCCGAGCACCAGAGTCACTTTGAGATTAACGAGGTGTGCTGCCACTGACCTGCTTCACACTTCTCCCCACTGCCCGTGCTCATAAACAGCCTGCTCCATTTCCCTCTCTCTCTCTCTCTCTTCCGCTCTCTCTCTGTCTCTCTCAAACTCAATCTCGTATGCTCAAGCTCACACTTAACATAAATTGGCCAGGATAAAAATGGCCATGAGTGGCGCTCAGCTTTTTGCATTTCGGCTGATCGTTGTGTAATGTCCTTCGTTATAGAAGTGCCTGTTTTCATCAGCCTCTCGCTTGCGGCTGCTAGAAGACTTCCTGTTTTTAAACAGCTCAAAGTCATCAGTTTTAATTCATCGATCCGCGCGTCTCCTTGATGCGAGATGCCGTCAGGTTGACTTCGTTAAGCTCTAACGTTTTCATCATGGTCTCTTGATCAGTCCTTCACTGAGCGTGTGTGTTTAGAGGAAGCGTGGATAATTTGACATCAGACTGTTGTTCTTTCACAAGATCAGTTTTGGCGGCGTGTCGGCTGTTGGGGCTCAGAGAGACCATTCCAGAAGGAACTTCCACGGCTGTCTGGAGAACGTGCTGTACAACGGCATTAACGTGATTGAGCAGGCCAAGGAGAAGCAAGTCTCTGTAATGGTAAGAAGCTGCACACCAATGACAAAGTGAAAAGGAGAATCAGCGGTCTCTGGCTGTGGGCCCATATCATGGAACACTGAATTTTCCCTACTTTTTTCAAATAAGAGTTTGATGTAGTACATAAACATTGCTAAAATGAGAAAACATACCATTCACTCCCCAGTCCATACAGTTCATATACGGTTGATTTGAATTCCCTAACCTTATTCATCAGTGTTGCATACGGACAAATCTGATCATAAAATGAGAACATGCAAATTTCACTGATAGTTTTGTTACTCATCAGTTTCATCTGTAGTGTATCTGTACAATCAAACTCATGTCTGGTAGGAGTGTGTGTAAATTTGAGCAATTAACCACATAAAAAAATGCTTGATTTGTGGTTAACTAACCAAATTATTATCAATATCATCCGCTATACCAATCAGGAAGAAAAATCTAAAACAGTATGCACATGGTAAAAAAGTGGATGTACTTATTTTACATGCACATTAGAATAAACAAATGCTGCCATTTTTCTGTGTTCCATTTAAAAACATCACACTGTGCTTTTGTTTTATACAACTGACTCCACCTCGAAAAATGAACAATACATAAGACAGCTAGTGCAGAAGCTGCTCATTAATGGCAATAAGACCATGTTTAAATATGTTATTGTATAAAATAATCACACTACACAATCACATTAATCTACTGTCTTCTTTATTTCACATTTTATCCTTTCCAGTCGTTGCCATGGTGGGATGGCGCTTGATTTCATGCACTGAAGCTGATTCATCATTTGCGCTTAAATCTTCGCTTGTTACCACATCGTATTTCGTGAGTCAGATCCAGAGTAGTCAGAATGTCAAATCTGCACTCTTATTTATGCAACTTTGATGAATATGTGATCAGAACATTCTGCCTACAGCTGTTTAGTCACGCCCATTCATGCTGAAGTTATAAGGAGTGTTTCAGCTACCTTGAACAATACAGAACAGCCAATCAGAACAGCGCTCATTTGTTGAAGGCACAATAACAAAAACAGCCTGGTTAATGGTAATGGATAAAGAGAGGTTGGAAAATGGTCATATAAAATAAATGATGACTGTGTTTGATAAATAAAACCACAATAACGTTATCAGTGGACCTGATATGGCAAGAAAGAAAATTGTAGAACCAAGTCCTAAGTTTTAGTTCGGCACTTAAGCTACAAGGCTAATAGCTAACAAAAAACCTTAGCAAACTGGAGCCTCAGTTAGACCGGCTTGTGTAGTCTGACATTCTGTTATCTGTGGATAATGGGCACAATTTAGGCTTTAAGGAAGCTGCTACTGTTTTGGCTATGCAACCTGTTTTTTCGTTTTTATGTAGTAGGAAGTCATATAGTGTCAGAAACCACAGTCATTTGAAAGTGTTTTAACACCTTAGTCAAATTCCATGTATTGTTGACCTTTTAAGTGAAAATATGTTAACATGACCTCCACAGAGAACTTCATTTGGCAATATTGTGCAAGTATGTATTTATTTTATTTCTGTCTATGTATTTAGTTTAACATATTGTAAAAAATTAAACATAAAATATAATGGCCACATTTCATGTTTTACTTTTCCTGCAATAAGTTAAATTCAGGAAATACACAGGAAGTGTGCATCAAAATGTGCAGAACTGAACTTCAAAAAACAGCAAAATCACCAAACCTGTAATTTGACCAAGGGTGCCCAAACTTTTGCGCAACAGTAGGCAAGTCTATTTGTGATCACTTCTAGTTCCAAGGAACACAGTGTAAATTAGAAACACAACAACACACTTTACTGCTGCACATGCATCCAGGGAATGCTGGTGTGGACGACTGACCGAACCGATGGACAGATGACAGGCAGACAGAGCTTGCTTGAAAGCTCAGTTATCCTTAGATTAGCTTTTGCTTGGTTGTTAGTTTCCTCTCTCTGAGTTTCTAATCTGATTTTTTAATGGAGAAAATACTCATCTTGCTGGTATGGAGGGCCATGTAGCTCTAACACTTCGCATGGACTCTCCATTTCAACAAAAATAGGGACACCCTACCCCTAGGACTGAATGCATGAAACGGAGGGGTAAGGGCTAAGTGATGGGGGGTGAAAAGGGATTGAGCCTTAGAAAAAGAGGAAAAACTGATCAACTGCCCAACTACTACTTAAACACTGCTTCAGACAACGATCTGTCTTCTTTGTGTGGTTAGGTTGCTTGGCTCATTTCACTCATCAGTGCATCTACAACTTGTATAGCTTAAACATTATTTTAAAAAATTTAACAAAGATCTGGGCCACTACAGACTTTTAAGTAGCTTTGGAAACGACTGGCACCAGCGCCAATGACAAATATCACTTAGCGTATTTAAAATTCCAGTCTGAATGGCCTTTAAATGAATGTTTGTTGCTGTATTTTACCAGAATAAAGTATGATGCTTGCTACATTAACAGAGTTCTTTATCAATAAATATCATTATCCACTGTGTTTGTTTCTTTGAATCATCTACTGCATAGACTAATACGGAGCATAGTTACATTACTCACTGCTTGTTTTTCTCTGTTAGTTCTGTTCACTGGGGAATTAGAGGTTAAGGCAATTACAAATTCTGTTAATCATGGTCTTAATCAGCCCAGACTCAGTGTGGGGGAGCCCAATGCATAATTTACAAGGCAAACATCATAACTCACATCCTGAGTAATTTACTTTCAGAAATCTGTTTGCATGAATAATGACTTGCGAGCTCGGATGAGCTGGAAATAAGATGGATTTTGCCTTTCACGGTTTAAGCACTTTTGACTTTTGATCTCTTTCGCAGGGGAACATCACGTTCGTGTGCTCCGAGGCCGTTGATGTGCCGGTGACTTTTGCCAGCCCGGAGAGCTTCCTGCAGCTGCCTTGGGCCGTGTCACGGGACAGTGCGTCTGTCAGCCTGCAGTTCCGGACGTGGAACAAGGCGGGCCTGTTGATGACCTTTGATCTCCAGCATCAGGCGGGTGCGCTGTGGCTTTACCTGAGTGAGGCCAAGGCACGGCTGCAGATCCAGAAGGCTGGGAGGGTTATGGTGGACATCACAGCAGGTCAGAGCTCTTCTCTTACATGAAATGAACTGTAGCTTTGCTGACGTGACGTTGTAAATAACCACCTGAATACTTTAATGAGCTCTGCTTGGCTTCCAGGCGAATTGTTATGAAACTCTGATCTTAAATGTGCATTCTAGGATTAGTTGGGGATGGGGGCGCTTGGTGGGGGTCATGCCCTTTCCAATGTCTGGAGAACTATTTAATTGGCCCAATTATTCCCACTCAGTGCATCCTTGTGACTAAAGACCACCAGACCTCGGATGTAGAATCACATAGCACATACGGCACAAAGTGCCGCTATGCTATGTAGAATGTGTTGCAGAGCACAAACTTGCTGTTTTCAAACTCAAAGAAAATCAAGGCCAGTAACGTTAGCCGAGGTAATAGACCATTATAGCATGTGTCTGTTAATCTAAAAGACTAACTGCCGTTGTTGGTGCAAATTTCCAGCCACGAGTCATCTACTACGACTGTCTGTGGTCTCGACACGGCTTTTATTTAATGCAGTAATGGAAATGATGTGCTGAGAAATTGAACAGAATTGATGCACATGATTGTTGAATGTATAAAGTATGAAAAATGTATAAGGATGTTTATGCAAGTTCATGAAGCCCCGAAATAGGCAGGCTTTAAGTAAAATATTAATGAATATTTTTCATATTGAACTATTGGGTAACTATATGTTGGCATATTCTTAATGTACACATGTAACATCATCGCTGTCCAACAAAACAAGCCTTTGCAAAATGGTAATAGGAGAATGCAAAAACATTTAATTTAATGACAGTTAATGTAAAGAGATTTTATTCCAAGCAATTTTTGAGCATCTCTGTTAATCTGTAATCAATGTACAGAGCAGATGTCGTGTTCAAATTACGTAGAGAAAAAATGGTAATACTTGTTTTACACTAGTGGTGATATGCTAATATTTAGAATAAACCCTAATCATATGATGAAGTGGAATGAGCAGTGTTTACCCCCCAAAGTAGAAATGAAACCTAAGTCACTGCTTAAATAAATTAGCAAAAACATAACATTTTTCCTCTTACCTAAAATATAGCCAATTAGCCAAGATATTGGTGTTTTAAGTTTGTTTCTTTCCTTTTGCACTAGAACTATGAGGCTAAATTAGCTAACATGTAATGGACACATATAGCATGGTGCAAAACATACAAGACTGGCTGCTGCTTCTGTTTTTCGTAACACAATGTACTGTTGTCCATTTTAATAGATAGTAGAGTCAAAAGCCACATAAGCAAAATTATTTAAGATTGAGGTATTAGGCAAATGATTGATCACTTAAGTATGCTAATTAGTAGTGTATAAGCTATCATCACGTAATAGCCACATTAGCCTTATAAGTCAAATGCAAAGATTTAACTGTGTACATTTGATTGAACTACTAAAGATTCCTGGCTTAAAAAAAAAAAAGTAGTAAAAATGTTATGCATCTGTTACAGGCTCGGGGCTGAATGATGGACAGTGGCACTCTGTGGAACTGAGCGTCCGACGAGGTCGCCTGGTCCTGGCTGTGGACAAAGCAGACGCCTCCACAACCACCACATCCTTTCCTGTGATGCCGACACACCATATCTTTTTAGGAGGTACAGCAAAACCCCATGTACAGCTAGTATAAGCTTTCCTCTAGGCCCCAAAAAAACCCAATAACTTTCCTCTAACAAAGCAGTGTTCCTAGCATTAATCCGTCAATGCCACACCACTGCATGCCGCCTCGTCCCGCTCACCCAGCCCTCCCCTGTTCTTCGAAAACACAGCCACTCATTCATGGCTCAGCCTGCTTGGGAGAGAATTGGTCTCCCTGCGTCTTCCACACGTCGCGCTCCTAGTGAGAGAGAGAGAGATAGAGCGCGTGTGGTTTAATTACCTTTAGCTCAGTAATTGGAGGGTGCGCTAACGGCGTCTGGGCACCGCACTGGGGATCATGTCAAAGCTCTGCTCTGGTCTCTGGCGTCTTGCTGCGTTTTTCGCCCTCAGCCGAAAGCACACGCCGTTGAGGATCACATACAAAATGAGATTTGCCAGTGTGAGCCTTTAAATCATGCGAACACCCTTGCATTATATCGGGACCTGTGGTGATTTATTCCTAATACGGAGAGGGCCAGGGTGCAACAAAACGTCAGGCTTCCAGATGGTTACTAGTACTGTTTGCATTCGTGCTACATATGTTTGCGTATTTTAATAAGGGAACAGCACGTCATACAGTGTCCAAGGAAGACTGTTTGAGCTTATTTAACAACTGGATGCAGTTTTTAAGGCAAGTGTGTGATGGTTCACTTTGCACAATGCTAATTGACGGAGTATAAGCTTTCATTGCTTGCTCATAGGTCCTGTGCAAAAGTAAAGAAGCATATTTTGGACGCCAGACATGTCTTGTGTAAATGTCATTGTTTACCAAACTGATGCTAAGAGCTGCTTACTTCAAATTAATGCTCTCAGCAAAGTGGCTGTTTTTAGCCGATAGAATGATAAACTGGTGTCCGCTGGTTATTTTAAGGCATTGAAATAGGTGTGCTAGATGACACAAGTGTGTAGTGCTTAGTGTGGGTTTGCCAGGATTGAGATAAGGAACCTCAGTTACAAAGCCATGTTTAGCAGTGTGAACATTTTCCACAAGAAGGTGCAACTGGAACTAAAGTTGCTTATGTGAGAATCACTGAAATAAAGGGGAACCCACACAAGCAGGATCTCACTGATGTACGTATGTTTGTAGCTTCAAATTCCATGTGTATAAAGTAAAAGTGTACATAAAGTAAAAGAGACCTAATCGTCTAAGAGGCGTTATCACTATAAAACGAAACAGCAAAAAAATAAAGAAATGCTGTTGTGTGTCACAAGCTTCAAATGCTTCAAAGTAAAAGTGTTCAAGATTTCAAAAGCAGAAATCCGAGTACTGCCTGACTCATGTAGACCCGGAGTTTCCCATTATCTGATTACTTAAGTGCATGTAAACACACTCAAGTAATCAGATCTGGTCAGATCGGATTACTGACAAAATCTGATTTTCTGCAGTTATCGGATTATTAAGTGCATGTAAATGCACTCACTGAAAGCACTGCACAAGTGAAAATTGCCATTATCGTAGCAGTGGTACTTACAAACTGAAGATTTCTCCAGTAAACACTGCTATATAATGATATTCACAGCTGTGTCATGTTCATGAAATGACTGGCTCAGGAGAGCATTACAGATTTATCAAAATGACAAATTATTTAAAATGCATCAAATGAAAATGTTGGATACCTGCAGATACACAGATACAGCAACAATAAGGAGTGCCTAAATATGTTCATATGTTAATGTTAATATACTGTAAAATATTAGTACCATGTGCACAGCTTAAATTCATCCATGAATGATGCACATATTTTCAGGTTCTATGCGACTTTCAATACTGAGGTCAGGACTTTTGATATTTTGATATTTTGTTTCCTCGGATCTCTAATTATGTACTACACAGATTGATTTGGCTCAAATCATAAATATAAGTTCTCCAGTAGAACTTATTCAATACCTGCCGTGCAGCCCTGTGACAAAATAATCCCCAAAAATCACAACCCCTAGAATTTATAGTTGATTTATTAAATGCCCAGTCATTCGCATATGGATGTGTCCATAGCAAAGCCCCTCCCCCTTTAGGCTGGCTTTACAGCATACTTTCAAACCACTGATTTCACCAGATCAGTGGACAAAAAAATAAAACTTGTTTGTTTACTGGACGGTTTAAAGGAAAAACTCAATTATATAGTAAAGAACCCTACACAGATAGAAAAATGACAAATATATAGGTATAGAAAAAAGAACAGCAATGACAGCTGGAAAATAAAATATAAAAATACAAAAAAAGTATAAATTACATTTCGCGAATGACTTTATAGCAAGAACAATATGGTGTTTCAAAAAATACGAACTGCTAACTAGTGGTGTAAGTGAATGTGCTGAGTGGAACTCACAGCGTACATTGAGTTGCATGAAAGTTTGTAAAGCCATGTGGAGCCAACCTCACTCTGATTGGCTGCACCCAGACGCATAATTTTTATCATTAACTTCAGTGGTTTCTACAGAGCCCTGTTGGTGACATCCCATGTAAATAAAAATAATGCGTGGCCACGCCTTATTAACGCGTGGGAACAAGATCCTAATGCATGGCCATGACTTATTAAGGTGTGGGAATGAGATAATTAAGTTGTGTCTACGAGATCATGCCTTACTAAGTCGTGGTCACGCGTCAGGAACTCGTTCCCATGCCTTACTAAGTTGTGGCCACATATTAGGATCTTGTTCCCACACCTTACTAAGTCATAGGCATGACTTAATTATCTTGTACCCACACCTTACTAAGTTGTAGTAAGGCGTGGGAATTTTGCTCGTGTTGTTGTTTACTGTTCTTTGTACTGCTGCAATAGAAGAATCTATCTATCTATCCATCCATCCATCCATCCATCTATCTCTGTCTGTCTGTCCATCTTGTGGCCACACATTATTTTTATTTATACAGGATGTCACCAGCAGGGCTCCGTAGGTTTCCAAGAAATATGGCAAATGAGAGACTGAGGGGAGTATTGGCGATGCACGTTTAAAATCAGATACAGACATCGTTACACCCTTACTGCATAATATGTTACTGTATAGTTAAGCTCATTTTTATTGTTCGACCTCCAAAAAAAACACAGCAGCTACACGTAGGACTGAAACACTGTTCATCTGGCTTATTTATCTTACACCTTTTTGTCAGTGCATCCTCTCCTCCAGAAACTTGTCTGCTGTTTGAAACCTGCTGACTGGTTCGGTTGATTTGGCCTACAGGATGTCCAAACACAGAAGACAGCAGCGGATGCAGGAACCCCTTCAGCGTTTTCCAAGGATGCATGCGGCTCATCCATTTGGACAACAGCTTAGTGGATCTGATCAAGGTGCAACAGATGCTGGTGGGAAACTTCAGCGACCTCCAAATGGACATGTGCGGAATCGTGGACAGGTACGGCAACCGTTTCATCACTGAGCTCCACTGAAACCTATCAGTCCTTGATATTTTTCCATCTCTGCAAACAGACGTATTCAGCTTCATCATGCAAATACAATGTTGCGCTTCATTAATTAGGCGAAGCATTACCGCTGAATATTAATGCGGCTGCCTGAGAGCAAGACACAGAAGTGTACGCAGTGGGCGGAAGCCAGTGTTAATGAATTGTACTTTTTTTCTGTGTAATCAATAGAAATAAATCCATTTTCACACCTTGTTCTAGATTCACAATCCATTTTCCACTCTCAGTTCAGAAAGCGCTGTCATCACATCTCCTGCCTCTGCTTCCCTGGTCTAATGTAACAGAAAAAAAAAGACAGAGAGAGAAAGAAAAATCTTTCAGCTTGTCTCTAGCGGAAGATACATCTTGTTTTCTTCCCTCACGTCAAACTTTTTCCTTTGAAAAGTTCCATGGGAACTTTGCTCGGGTTGATGTTCTTTCTCGACAGTTACAATTTATTTGTTATGTGCTTTGAAGAAAGGTAAATGGATTACTTGGACCAAGCAATTGGCGCAGAAGCAGAATCAGCGACAGGCACTGCACGCCATCCCATGTGAAATTTGAAGTTATTGTTCGGCGGATGCTGCAGTTTGAACATAACCGTACTGACACTCCCCGCAGTAATAGATGTGTTAGCTCACAAAGTGCCTCCCTGTTCGGGCTCCATTTCTCCATTTGAGGAATTTATCCTCGTTTTTCTCTTGCTCTCACACACTGCTAGTGTAAACCAGTTTAAATCTGCACTGTACATTAAAAACAAAAAATGGTCACTCATACCTTCATATCACTTTGAACTTAGAAGCAGTTGCTAAAAGCAGTCATGACCTGCCAAGGACGTGGAATATCATTACTGTCTAAAAAATAACCCAATATTTTCAAAACTTTTAATGCAAGTTAATGTAAAGAGATGTTTTTAAAGTCATTTTGGAGCATTTCTATTGGTCCACTCATCATCATATTTTCACACAATGTAGCAAAGGACAGCTGCTGTGTTCAAATGAAGAAAAATAAAAATCAACAAAAATGGAGGTTCTTCTGGGGGATATCAATGATGTACACCGATCAGGCATAACATTATGAGCACCTCCTTGTTTCTACTCTCATTGTCCATTGTATCAGCTCCACTTACTATATAGGAGCACTTTGTAGTTCTACAGTTACAGACTGTAGTCCATCTGTTTCTCTGATACTTTGTTAGCCCCCTTTTACCCTGTTCTTCAGTGATCAGGACCCCCATGGACCCTCACAGAGCAGGTACTATTTGGGTGGTAGATCATTCTCAGCACTGCAGTAACACTGATGTGGTGGTGGTGTGTTAGTGTGTGTTGTGCTGGTACAAGTGGATCAGACACAGCAGTGCTGCTGGAGTTTTTAAACACCTCAGTGTCGCTGCTGGACTGAGAATAGTCCATTAACCAAAAATATCCAGTCAACTGCGTCCTGTGGGCAGCGTCCTGTGACCACTGATGAAGGACTAGAGGATGATTAGCTCATACTGTACAGCAAGAGATGAGCTATCGTCTCTGGCTTTATATCTACAGGGTGGACCAACAACGCAGGTGCGTCTAAGGGAGTGGACAGTGAGTGGACAGTGTTTAAAAACTCCAGCAGCACTGCTGTGTCTGATCCACTCGTACCAGCACAACAGATGGACAGATGGACTACAGTCTGTAACTGTAGAATTACAAAGTGCACCTATATAGTAAGTGGAGCTGATAAAATGGACAATAAGCGTAGAAACAAGGAGGTGGTCATAATGTTATGCCTGATCGGTGTATATATGATGTACAAAGTGACGTCATGTAAAATGATCTTCCTTTTTTCCCCTTTGAATTTTTTGGATGATTAACATCAAACTCACCTTATCTTAACAGAGACATGTACATAGAACAACCAATGCATCACTTTTTACACCATTTTAATACAGTAGCCTCGTGTTATTTTGCCACCCCAACAAAGTCTTTGAGTCTAACCTGGCCACCCCAGTTCTTTTGGTGGACAACAGTGATATACATGATGTACAAAGTGATGTCATCCAAACGATCTGCCTTTTTTCCCCCATTTGAATCTTTTGGATGATTTACGTCAAACACATCTTATCATAATGTCATAATGAGACAAGAGATGGTAATATACACATATAACTGACACAAACCTAATGTTGCAATGAACTCATGTGAAAGAGGCATAATCTTGCAGCCAGAGGCATAGCCAAGGAGTGGACAGAGGTGGCCAGTGGCAGCCTAGCATGAAGCTTATGATGCACCATAAAAAGTGATGTATGTAATTTACTTGATTGAAAATAAAAATTATTTCCTCATGAATTAATTTAATGTATTACATCAGTGCTGTCTTTCAGTTTACCTTTCGCAACAGTTGTGTTAATGTAATACTTTATTCATGTAGAAATGACAGATAGATTTAGTTAAGTTCAGAAAACAACCAGTGCATCACTTTTTACATCATTTTAATACAGTAGCCTTATTTTATTTATTTTTTTCTTAGCAGCATGCCACCCCAACAAACTCCCTGAGTCCAACCTGGCCCATTCTAAGTTCTAGCTATGCCTCTGCTTAGAGCTTCATGGACAAATCCTATATGTGTTAAAGCGTTCTCAATTGCAATTTCAGACACAAACAGCAGCAAGTTAAATGACGGAAACTATTATTGCAGCAAACTCAACAGGCATACCACAGTCTTAGAAACATTGTGGTAACTCTTTACTTGAAGGGTGTCTACATAACATTCATAACATCTTATATAAACACTCCATAACATGTTTGTGAATGTTTAAATCAACCTTCATAATGCACACATGTTTTACATGAATTTAATGTGGACTACTATGTCATTTTACTGACAGGCGTTTTTCAAAATAAAAGCGCTCAATTTTTACTTTGAAAAATTATATTATTTTTAGTAAAAATAGACAAAAAGAGCCAAAATAAAAATGACCTCACGGTACCCCTTTGGGACACTATACTGTCAACTACTTTCTTAAGCATTTGTTTCTTTACATGCCACTTTACTATGTGGACAGTAAGTTACTATAGTTACTAGTTACTATATAAGTTACTATATGCTATGTACAACCATTCAGCTGAATCTTAGTGTGCATTGCATGACGGAATTTTACACGGCCACAGAACTCATCCATTCCCTGTAGATGCTGGAAAGACACATGAATGTAAGTTAGTTACTTTGCATTGCAATTTAAAGATCCACATAACATTCATTCTGGTTAACTTCCATTACTTTTGAGGTAAAGGCAAAACAGAATTTATCAATCCTTGGGATAACAGTGCAACATTTAACCTCAAAACGTGTCAGTCAAATTGGATGACCAATGCACAGCGATACTTGTGCCCTCTTCACTACCATAAGTGAGAAAGAACATCCCTAAAATAAAATAAAAAATCCTTGGGATAACAGTGCTAGCTTTTAAACACAAGAGTGTTACTGAAAAGAATGCCTATTTTCCACTTTTATTTTGAAAAAGGTCTGTCAATAAAATGACGCAGTAGTTTAAACATTCATGATCATGTTATGAAGTGTTTACATGCTATGAATGTGTTATGTACGCACCCTTCAAGTAAAGTGTTCCCAACATTTTCAGACAAAAAAAATCATACAACTGACTCAAAGCTTACTAAGCATAGACAGCAGATTTTCTGTAGAGTATATTTTGGCTTTTCGACATGACAGTCTGTTCCTCTTGTTCGAGATATTTGAAGAAGTGCTAAACAATCTCTCGCTGTCCATACTTGCGCAAGCCGCCATGATGTACACTCGAGCAGGACAGCTTTTATGGATGTGCCTGTAATTCAGTTCCTGTGTTCTCCTCCTCCTCTAGTGTTTCAATGTACATGTTAGAGGAAGAATCTAGTTCTGCTTGTTCATGATACTCACTGCACTCGGTTGGATGAAGTACTCTGAAGTTGCATCTCATTTATGTTGTAAAAAGTTAATATGGTGTTTACTTTGCTGCCCTCATGAGTTACATTAATTTTTCAAACTTTACAAGTAATACCAGCTTGGTATGAGTCAGAAATTGTAAAAAAACTGCCAGATTGATGAAATGTTTCCTTTCAGCGTATGTAGCAAAATTTAGCTCACATATTTAGCGTAATTTAGCATAATCAGTTTTCACTATCAGCTAAATTAAAGGAAAATCAGCAGAGATCTTTAAGCCAAAATCAGCTGATTAAGATTGATCTATGACCGATCAATCTTTCCGTCTATACATTGTGTCATGGCAATAATCAGGCTAACACTGAGGATTCAGTACTCACACCGACCAGATGTGATGGTTGTAAAAAGAATGTATTCAAAAAGTGGGGCATAATTACTATAGTATAATTTTTAAAGTTTAAAAAAGGTCACTTCATGGCTCAAAACTAGCCTACATCTGTATACACTTTTACTCTGGACACCTAAACTTGCTTGTGTTTTAGCAACAAAAGCCGCTTTTCTGCTGCATTGTACCGGCTCAACTCGACTCACTTTTGGTACCAGCTACTTTGGTTTCCACTGCAGATATAATACCCCCTTAGTGTAGCTGGTCGCCATAGAGACGACAAGCAAAACTGCTGAGACGTGAAGGATGGCATTAAGACAGGTAAGTTTGAGAAATATTACATCAGAGTTCAGACGACAAGACTGGTTGCTCAAAAAAGGTGATGCAAGAGGCTAAAATAACCTGGTAGCTAATGTTAGCATATGTGTTCATTGATTCTCTCCAACCAATTGGTAGTCTGTTGCGTTTTACGTCGCCTTTTGGTATCGGCTCAGCTTGCTTGGAACCTCGATGGAGATGGTATCAAAAAAGTACTGGGTACCAGGTACCAACTTTTGCCGAATGGAAAACTAAAAAAAGGCGAGTGGAGTCAAGTCGAGCCGGTACCATGCAGTGAAAAAGCACCTAAAGGTGACAACAGCTGGTGTGCACAGTTTGTCAGCACCCCCTCTACCACATTCCTCATTAGTCAGTTTCTGACCACAGGATGGCTATTGACCAGACATTACTTGTAGTGATGCATTAAATTGAAAATTGTCTTAAACCAAAACCATTTTGTAGTATAAAGCACACTGCCACTGGACTCTGGAGCAGTGGAAACGTATTCTGTGGAGTGATGAGTCACGCTTCTTAATCTGTCAGTCTGATGGACGAGTCTAGGTTTGGTGAATGCCAGGAGAACGTTACCTGCCTCACTGCATTGTGCCAACTGTAAAGTTTGGTGGAGGAGGGATAATGCTATGGGGTCATTTTAGACTTTATATGCTTCCAACTTTGTGTGAACAGTTTGGGGACGGCCCTTTCCTGTTCCAGCATGACTGAGCCCCAGTGCACAAAGCAAGGTCCATAAAGGCCTGGCTGGGTGAGTTTGGTGTGCAAGAACTTGACTGACCCACACAGAGCCCTGAACTCAACCCCATTGAACACCTTTGGGATGAACTAGAACAGAGATTGTGGGTCAGGCCCTCTCGTCCAACATCAGTGTCTGACCTCACAAATGCTCATCTGGAGGAATGGGCCAACATTTTTATCCATTTTTTCTTTAGGCTAAAATCCATGCCATTTTTGACAATTTTGTGCCAAAAACATTTGGAATTTTTGGTGCTTATCTAATTATTTGGGTGGCAGGTCATTCGACTGTTAGCTTGAAATCAAAAACATCCAGCCAAGAGCAACTCTGTGAAGCAAACCAATAATGAAGGTCTGGATCAGGGATGGCGAACTATGGTCCTGGAAGGCCGGTGTCCAGCACACTTTGGTGACTTTCCTGCTTTTAACATGATCACTGAATCTGTCAATCAGCTGTTGAGTTGAATCAGGTTATAAACTGTGGCCCACAAGGACAGGAGTTCACCACGTCTGTTCTAGACGAAGACTACTGCAAATTGCAGCCCATCTGTAGATGATAAAGTGGCCAGTGACTGTAAAGCATCCACTGTAAATACTGCATTACATATTTGCTCATTTTCACCCATTCCAGCTCTCACCCATATACAATCTGCTATGATGAGTCTCCTAATCATCTCATATCATCCAAAGGGAATCCATCGATTCAAGCCTACAGCAAAAGTGACATCAAATGTGCTTCCTTTTAGCATATATTTTTTCCTTATTAAAGAGCTGCTGTGCGCAAGCGTTTTGTTGTAAGTCGTATGAAAACAGCACAGAAGCCCCGGCCCCGGCAGCTGGCAGGGGCTGTTAGAAATGGAATATAAAACGGGCTTCGGTTTCGGCGACCATTATTGCGTTCTTGGGAGTGCAAAAGTTAGGCTTGAAATCATCCCAGCAGTTCTCTTCTCTCATTAAAGTAGGGGTTATTGAGTCTGCAGGCAAGAGAGCAGACGAGGGAGGAAGAGAGCAGAAGAGCGAGAGAGCTGCAGTCTCCTCCACACGACGCAGGGACAGAGATTCAACTGTGAGGGTTATTAGCTCTGAAAGAGGAGTGCTGCTTTTTTACACAAAATAATAGGGCCGCCCATAATGGAGCGGTGCATTCTGGGATAACTGCATGTCTTACAGTTGCAAGCGCATGGCCCTGGACAAAGGAGGCATTAGCGTGGGGCACGCTTCACTATCTCCTGCGGACCAGGCCTTCGTTAGCAACCCCCAGATCAAAGAACCTTCCAGAGAAGTGGAAAATGTATCGTCCACGCAAGATTCTTAAACCCCCCGTAATCACGTTAAAGGGCAGCGTCGAGTGGTGGCTTCCTGGGTCGCGTCGACACTGCCGATTTGTTCTTTTTTGTTAAAAGGAACAGGTTTGACATTATACTGCCTTGTAATGAGAGGTCAATCAGCACTGAGGCGTGGGGCTTTTTACAGCGCTGCTCTGGCTCTGAAAGGGCTTGCTAAGTCATAAGGTAATGTGTAGTGCGTGCTAGCAAGAGATGGATTGCAGAATAGCGAACAGGAAAAATGTGATGAAGAGCTAACATCCTGACAGCGTTGCTGACTAAGTGATGTAGGGAGGGTGAATATTACTCCGCAAAAGGAGGGGAATTCTGCCAAGTCTACACTTTTCCCCTGGCAGACACAGACAGCTATATGCTTGTCTGTTTCTCCTTATAGTTACGAGACTTCAAACGCTAGCAGAGTAAATAGCGACTGCTGCACCCTGCTGTATTTTTGCAGCACGTCAGAGAAGATGAAGGAAGTGATACATTAAAAGTATGTCCCATGGGGAGCTGTGTGTGTGTACACATATCAGGGTGTCAGTGTTTTAGGCTAACTTTGCTTTTAGCTGATACTGAACGTCGTGCTGGCGTCTTTCCTGTGCGCAAACTCTGCAAGTTGCGCAAGCCTGATAGTGATAGCATTCATTTTGATTGGTGTTTATTCTTTTGTTATGCTTTATAGGCCTGCAAAATTCTGAAGTGCCTAAGACTTTGACAACTTTTGATCCAAAACTGATTGGTTATGTTGTGTTGGCTAGCGTCACTGAACATGCTCAGATGTGATCAGCACATGTATTCATGAGCTCCTGCTGGTGTGGTTTCATGGCTGCTTCTTCCCTTTAAATGACTCGCACAAAAGCAACTTCCTCCTTGTGCAGAACTTCACATGGCATATGTATGCAAGTCTCATGGGGTAATCTCATAATGAGAATCAGTCATTGAATATTTTCAGTTGAGATCACATAATGGTATAAGTGGTATGCCCCCTCCAAAACCCACACTCAGATTCCTCGAGTGCTCTTTTAATGCCCACAGTCAACAGCTGGTATTGCAGGCAAAACAAGCTGGCTACCCACCGTCAAGTTTAGTTTTGTCAAAGATATGTTCAGAGGTATGCTGGAACTGCAAATGCGTGCATTTGTGAGCTCCTGCTGGTGTGGGTTCTTGTCTGTTTCTTCTCTTTAAATAATGCACACAGCAAGTGACAATAATAGCTCCTGCTTTTGGAGAAACTTTTGAATTTAGTGTTGTCAGAGATTTGGGGGAATTCTCAGCCATGCTAACTTATGTTTCATCCATAAGCAAACGACAAGATTGTTGTACGTCATTCAGTGTTCACAAGAACACCTTTGCCCTGCAAGGCATTTGAAAATTCATGCTCAGTTTGTTGCCACCCTAATAAGTCTACGTTCCTACCTACCTTTAGCCCAAAGCTACAAGTATTAATGGCGCCAGCGTTAGACAGATATATAGCAGAATGGTGTACAAACAAAATTATCCCCACATTCAGAGTAGGCCTGGGCAATACCTACAAATAATTGGCACATTAAAAAAAATTACAATATTTGCTTATTTTGTAGCCTCCCCACAAAAACATGCACACAGTCCACTGCATCTTAGACTTACTTTCTATGCTATCATTGGCTTATATGATTTATTTTTTAGCGTTAACTGATTTAATGACAAGTTTCTGAAATTTCATTCACATACTAATACTGAATAACTCAACAGCTTTTGGTAATAAATTATTTCACCTCATTTTGAAAGCTGTGACCGCACACACATGCATTTGTGAGCTCCTGCTGGTGCGGGTTCATGACTGTTTCTTCTCTTTAAATGATGCACACAAAAGCGACTTGCTTGCTAATAGCTCCTCTTTGTGGAGAACTTTTAGACTGCTGCACTTGTGCGAGTGAGTGAGTTCCAAACCAAAATTCACATGCTTTACATATTAAAGAAAACACAAGGTGTTTTCTGTCTTTAAAAATAAGGCACTCTGGAATTTGGCTATAAATGCCCGTAGGAAACAATAAAGCATTATATTTTCATAATTGTACAACTCAATCATCGGGACACTGAACCCCTTAACAAGCCATGGGCTTAAGTTTTATTACACACTTCTGCAACCTAAGAATACCTCTATTAGTTTGCATTGAAGTCACTGTAGTTACTGAATAATTAGTCTTTGTATGAAATAAACCTGGATTGTTTGGGGGGTTAAACTGTATAAAAGTTCCCTTAGACCAGGCTTGTCCAGAAGATCACATGATCAGTTGTTTGACTGAAACCAGCTGATTAAAGAAATGGTATCAGGTGTTCTCCTGCTTGTTTGGAATGAAAACCTGCAGCCCCACCAGCCCTTTGTGGGTAAGGCTAGACACCCCTGCCTTAGACTATGTGTCACACTCTGTCTTTGCTGCAGGTTTCCCAATGTAGCTTAGCGGCTCATAAGGCCTATTAATGATCTGCTGTTTTAACAGTAAAAGGGAATAAAAATTGCATGTACATATTGTCTAATATTACTTGGCAAGCTGCACAGGCCTTGTTCAGAACAAAGAAAAAATCTCCAAGCCATCAGTATGTGGTCTCTTGGTAATGTTTTGCTTAGTATTCCGCAAACATTTGAAAGCATTCAGTTTCTAGCTACCGAGATCACCACTGGTATGAAGAGTGAAAGCTAATGTTAGATCTGACATCATTAGTCAGATAATTAGCTATGCTAATTAGCTAACTAAACAGGCAGAAATTGCAAGTAGGGTCCCAAACTTAATTGCAGAAGGCCAGGAGCGACACCGCTGTTCTGCATGGGTGTCAGGCGGCAACGCTGGCCGAGATAAACGTCAGCGGATGAAGTGAAAGCTGGAAAACTCAGCGTTTATGATGGAATGAGGCACACATCACAGCCGTGTTGACATCACAGCCTTCACGACCACTCCATTACCTCAGAGCAGTCGAGCCGCAGTCAGAGGAATGTGGTGGCAGCACCATCTGGCTGGAAGTAATGTATGTTGGGTTAAATAATTTATGGCATGCTCCAGCGCGATGTTTTCACCATGCTTGTCTGCCATTACAAGAAACTGTAGGACTCTCCGTCCTGCCATTAATTCCGTGGAGGGGAACTCTCCCTCAGCTGCCTCCCCGCTGAGCCGCCTCATTATTTCTGCAAACGGGACTGCGCTCCTAGCAGAGAGTCCTGCCCTGGATGGTGTAATGCTCTTCAGTTCCACAAAGCCAGCTGCAATAGAGCAGCCAATGGGCTTGTGCTTTGTCTCATGCAATGTCATTCCATCCTTCTGCTTGTTTATCATTATTCCTGATGCCCTTAGCTTAGTTTGGACAGAGCATGCAAATAGAACACTTAGTAAATATCCTCACTGGGAGGGAAATGGAGGAGGGTCGCTCTCTCACGTGTCACTATATGGCGCATGTTCATTCATCAAACCCCTTTATTAGAAACACCAACCTAGTATGTGCACTCACTGGCTACTTTATGAGGTCTGTCTACCTTATATATCCACTATAGTGGTCAGGGATGGGCAACTCTAGTTTTGGATGGCGGCCTCCAGTTTGGTGGTTTTCCTGCTCAAACACACCTGATTCAACTCATGAGGTGTGGCAGGTGTGTTTGAGCTGGGAGATCACCAAATTGTGCCGGACACTGGCTTCCTAGGACTGTAGCCCGTGGCAATGTGCAATTTGTTTTCCGCACTCTATCTCACACCTCATTTTCTGACCACAGCGCCACTGTTAACCAGATGTTATTTGGTGGGCGGTTCATTCTCAGCACAGCAGTGACTCTGACATGGTAGTGTGTGGTGCTGGATGGAAGGCTCTGGGGTTTTACACAATTCAGTGTCACTGCTAGGCTGAAAGGCACCACTTCCAAAAAAATATCCAGCCAAAAGCATTTATGAAGTCAGAAACAGACCACTGATGATGGGGTAGAGCAGTGCAGTGTTGAGGTAGTTGCTCAAGTAATCCATAATAAATTACTGATTACATCTCTCAAACTATAATAGAAGTTTACTGACTACTTCTTGGAAAAAATCATCTTACTACTCCGTACTTTACTTTAAGACACTCTCTAAAACCCATACAGACCTGTATTAATTGGAAAGTACAAGGGAATACCTAATAGTAATTTTCAGTATTTCATTTAGAAAGAAACAGCCAACCACAGTGTCACTATCCCTGCCTTTACCCTGAACACAAAGCCACACATAGTACACAGTGCTTTATTGAAATAATGATAGATGCTGTTTTAAAGGCAGAATCTAGTCAGTAGACCCTGACTCAAAAACAACTACCGTGAAATATAATATGAATAAGGTGTAAACCTTACAGAGCTGTGAGGCCAGGTACCTAAAGTTAGTGCTAGGAAACTGACCTCTGTATTTATTAGTCTCTACATCAGTGGCTACGCTAGCAGTCAGGATTTATTTATTGCAATGTTGGGGGAATTCCCAGTGGATATTTGACATCTTTGTGTAAAGCATGCTGGGGATTGTAGTGACAACATCAAAAAGGACATAAAATCGTAAATTCTATCAAACTTGAAGAGGGATGCAATTCTGCTACAGAATACTACACAACATAACTAGTTTTAGGCTAGAATGCCCATTTACTGTAGTGGACCACTTAGTATTCTCCTCAGCATGCTGTGGTGCTTGATGATCCGGCAAAGCCAGAAGTTCAAAAAGGTCCCGTCCACTCTTATACATATCAGCTTTGCTCTCTCCGTTTGTGACAGAGGTGCATTTTTTAAAAACTGCTAAACAGCGATAAGAGAACTGACTTGAATGCAGAGAACCCGAATAGCCCCGGAACTGTAACTAGGGGTTGATGTCAATGCTGTCCACGCAGCTTAGCTCCATCCACCTTGTTCGGAGGTCGTGTGAAGGTCATGTGGACGGCACAGGCTCTGTCTCTCCTAATTTCCCATGATTCACCTCTGAACTCTGGCCTGGAGCAACAGGCCTGTCTACCGTGTAAGCTTCCTCGAAATTAGGAGGAAAAGGAGGCGGGCTCCCTCTCTTCTCCTGCTGCGCTTGTCTCTCGCCTGGCGTTTGCGCGTCTCTGTTTGTTGCCTCGCGGTGATTAGGGTCATGGTGGGCAGACCTGTTCTTGCTAGAGGAGAAAAGCGAATATGTCTGTATGGGGGAGATGGAGGATGATGTAGGGCACTCGACCCGCTCTGCTGTCAGCCCTCTGCCCAAAGCCCATTGTCACTGTCGGCTCTCTGGGCAGACATGCAGACCTTTTTCTCCACACAAATGTGTGTTTGGGCAGATAATTTCCCCTTTTTTATGCTGTGAAGAAGGATTTCTGTTTTTTTCAGATGCTTTCCTATAGGTTGCATGTTACATGGCTTTGCAACTAAGCAAGAGAAAGAAATTGAAGCAAGTAATAGACAAGTAATGGAAGCTTCCACCAGAGATGGGAAGAGAAGCCTAAACCTGTGCTCACATGGAAGTTTTGTTATTTTGGTGAAATAATGAGCCAAGAGAAAATAAAAGGAGATTTTTTTGAGTGAAGAATCGGTCACAAAAACTGCTGCAATGCCAAGTAACTTCTGGTCAGATCCAAAAGTTTAAACAAGTTTAAAATTTTCTAAGTGAAAATCACATCCTCTACGGAGAACATAATTAAATATGGCTTTTTTATGTTAGTTTCTATTCATTTGTAGAGTTTAATTTTGGGAAAAATCAAACATAATAAATTTTGCACATTTTTCCCCAGTATGTTAAATTCAGCAAATAAACAGTAATTATGTATTAAAATGTGCAGAAGTGTGTTCTCTGTAGAGGATGTGTTCACTTATTTTTACATAGAAAATCAACAAAACATCATCTAACCAGGGGCACCAAAACTTTTGGTGATTACCAAAACAGTAATTTCCTGCAACTATCAGTTTATTATTCACTATTCTTCTCTTTTTGAGATCCTTCATAAAAAAAAATAAAATGATACACCTCAAAAGTCAGTGGTGTGACCAATCACAATGTCATACAGAATACATATTAAACTAAAGCTACAAGGCTAATGTAGCAAACCCAGTAATGGAACCTTTTATTCCACCAGAGATGGGAAGAGAAGCCTAAACCCATATTCACGTAAAAGTATTGTTACTTTGGTGAAATAAAAAACCTTTTTTGATTGATTACTGAGTAACATCTTAGTATGTCCAGCATCTTTTAGTTTATTTGTTATTCTTCTCTTTCCAAGATCCTTGAAATGAAATTAAGAACCTCAAAATGCAGTCACACCAGAGCAGTACACCAGTGTAACATAATGAAATTGAACCCAAAAAAGGAGTAAGTACTTTCAATCTTGATGCATTCATTTACAGCATAGCCCAAGTATTATACAAACATGGGTTTAAAAAGAGTAAAGAAATTTGTGGTAGTAAAAGACAATAAAATATAGCAAAGAGAATAAAATAAGAGAAAAATAAAGCAGTTAAGCACACATATAAGCTCAACAACACCTAAAGGCCTGGAAGTCCACAGAAGACAGCTAAAGTGGATGATTGCACAATTCTTTTTGTGGTATAGAAAACCCTCTACACTACATCTAGTCAAGTCAAGGACATTCTAGAGGAGGTTGGCGTATCATTGTCAGAGTCTAAAATCAAGAGACACCTTCATGATCGTAAATACAGAGGGTTCTATCTCAAGGTCTAAACCACTGGTAACACTCAAGAACAGAAAGGCCAGATAAAACTTTGCTAGAAAACATCTAAAAAAAAGCCTGAACAGTTCTGGAACAAGATTCTTTGGACAGATTAAACCAAGATAAACTTGTACCAGAATGATGGGAAGAGAAGGAAGAGCTCAGTATCTGAAGCATACAACATCATCTGATAAACATGGTGGAAGTAGTGTAATGGAATGGGTATGTATGGCTGCCAATAGAAGTGAGTCACTGGTGTCTCCTAATACAAGTAGCAGGATGAATTCTGAAATGTATAGAGCCATACTTTCTGCTCAGATTCAGTCGAATGTTGCAAAACTGATAGGACGGCGCTATGGAATTCTTAAATAGCTGAGTCACTTGACCTCAACCCAAATGAGAATGCTTTTCAACTGAGGGTAGAAAGACCCACAGACAAGCAACTCCTGAAGGCAGCTGCAGGAAAGGCCTAGCAAAGCATCTCAAGGGAGGAAACTTAGCATTTGATGATGTCCAAGGGTTCCAGACTTCAGGCAGTCACTGACTGCAAATGATTTGCATCCAAGTATTAAAAATAATCTTTGTATTTATAATTATGTTTGAGAAATCTGAATGTAACTGCCCTCCTCTAACACACACTGCCAGTGGTGTGTCTGTGCTGCCTCTGGTGGCACTGGCCACCACAGAAAACTTGATTGTCCACCACGGGTGGCATCGCATTGAAGCTGCTAGTTGATTGCTTAATAGGTCATCAGTTCTGGATAGTTGGGTGTTGTCTATTGCTTCGTTTTTGAGGAATCAGGAGAAAGTGGTTGTGTTCAACAGGCAGTTCCTCATTTTGTTTCTGCAGACTCACTCAAATCTTACTGTAATCTAGCAAAATCTATACCCATGTATAGATTGACATATTGTACATCTATCCATATAGATTTTTTCTTTATAAATGTTTTTTTTTTGTACATTTAAGTACTACAAGGGGGCTACGCACTTAAGATTTTCACTCAATTTCGCACCTTTGACTTGATCTGATGTGTATATGTGCTTTTAACTCAGAAGCAGCGCGGTACTGCCTGCAAAGTAAACATTTCTATGATACTGTGTTTTCGTGAATGAAAATGCTCTGGGAATGTTTTGCACATGTTTAAGGTGAATGATACTCAAGAATAGCAGCAGTGCACAGCCGGAATAAAACACTACACCCACTGCAACCAGACAAAGCCCTATGATTTAGCTTGTGAACTTAAGATCTTTTTTTGCTAAAATTGTAAGAAGTAGCATGACTGAGTCAGGAGAAAAAAAAAACACACCAAAACATGGTGTGACTGCTCCGCTGTGAGTCTGTAAAGCCTGAAGAAATCAATTAAAAGACAAAGGTGTGGCTGGATTTCGCGGGAGTTTTTTGGACCATGTCATACATCTTCATGTATTCTTCTCGAGTCCAGAAAAGGTCTGGCTCAATGTTTAGGTCTCAAATGCAAAATCATCATTATAATGATGAAGATATGATGATGATTGTACATAATTCACTTACATTCTCAGAAGACACGACCTTCACCAAGTTTTGACTGAGTTATCTTTAAATACTCTTAACACACTCACAGTCATCAGATTCATCCACTTGGGGAAGAGGTTAGAAGCACCACCCACGTTACAAAATGTTCTCCTGCACATTGTGTGCAGGTTCTACCAGAGAGGTCTTCCAAATCTCCAAATTTTACAGCTTTAAAATTTCATTTTGTTGTTTAACTAAATAAACACCACATCTAAACTATATCTACTAAACAAATATATCCTATCTATAGCTTTAGTTGAAAGCTCTTTTTGCCAAGAAAATACTATTTTGAAATTACATTTACTATAATAAGTAGCATTTCTATCAACCACCTTCCGATGCCATCAGATTCGGTGCCCCACTGTAACCCCCCCCACCCCCCCCCCGCCCCCTGGCCATAATGAGTAGGCCAGTAATTTCAAATAGACTTGCTTATGTAGTTTACAACCCTAAGACATACTCTTATCTATGATAATGGGCAAAAATATAGCATAGTTAAAAACAGTTGTATTAGCCTGAATTTCATCCATACTTTTGTTCATTATTATAGAAAATAGAAAGTCATATCATTATTAAGTGCTGTCAAGCCGTTTCAGGCTCCTGGTGATCATATGTATTGTGTTTCTCTATAATATCCTGTCTTCTGTTTGGGTCCTCAGGCTTCCAAATGGCTGGTTCATGATTCCTCTGATTGTCTCCATCCATCTTGTAGCTCTTTTCTCAACCACTTTTACCTTCAACTGTTCTGGGCATAGTGTCTTTTTTTTCCAATGAATCAGTTCTTCTCAGAATATGTCCAAAATAAGAGCCTCAGTTTGGTTACCTGGGCTTTGAGTGAGAGGTGAGGCTTGATTTGGTCGAGGATCCACTTACTCTTTCTCTCAGAAGTGTTTGCCAGCACCAAAGTTCAAATGTATCAGTATTTTTCCTGTCTCACTTGTTTATTGTCCAGCTTTCACATCCATAAAGAACCACAGAGAAGACCACAGCCTGGATAATCCAGATCTTTGTCTGTAGGGACAAATTGTTGCATGTGAAGATCTTTTCAAGCTCTGTCATCCTTGTCTTCTTCATATTAAGCTTAAGTACCATCTTTTCACTGTGTACTTTAACCTTACTTTTAAGAAACATATATGACAGTAAGTCAAACAGTGTCAAAAACCACAAAAGCCTATGTGAGGCTCCAGTTTCAGCTCCAGTGAAAACTACAGAAGTAAACTTTGGACAAGAAACATGTCTTGGCTGATGGATTATGTCAGCGGTAAGAGGAAAATTGTGTAAAGCAGATTTTCCGGCAAGCCATTTCTTTAAAAGATGGAAGTAAGTTGCTACCATATTGTTTAGAATGAGCTTTTATTGTGTTCTGTACTGTGTGGATTCCTCCTGCTTTCTTCTTAAGATGCTGTAGATGCAAGGAGGCTTCCCACAATTCAGTTTTTTTTTCAAATGTCAAAGCACTTTCATTAGCGAAAGTCCATGTTTCTTCATTCCAGGATTCATCTGTCTGAGAGCATTTGGAGAAAAAAAAAAACATGCCATTTTGCTTCAGCATCGCCTGTTCATCTGACATTACTCTCAGCTCTCCCTGCCTTCTGTTCTGAACCATTAGTGGTGAGAGATGCTCCTGCAACATCGTACTCATTTGTGTAACGTATGTCACTATCGATTACTCCAGGCGGGAAGGCCAGTAGCGTCAGCAGTTTGCGTGCAGGCCTCAGCTGTATTTGTTTAGGGCATCACGTCAGCAAGTTCGGTAGTAAGCGGGCGCGTTCGTGTGCGTGACTCATCCTCACTGAAGCTTTGTCATTAGCTTACCTGAGGAGGCAGATTGCTGGAAAACAGAAGAGAGCGGCCGAAGCCTTTGGGATTCAGTGCTGTGACTCAGTAGATGCGGCAGGCTCGATGCCAAGCGCTACAATACGGCTTGCAGTGTGGCACAGAGCCGAGCGCCCGCCAAACACTCCGCTCCAGTCCTCATTTTGTCATTGTAAAGGGGAATAGTTTGGCACAAATTCAAATGTACACAATTTTCTCTTTACCAAATGCAACAGCCAAGACCTTGTTTGGTGCCTAAAGTTTGTTTCTTTAGCTTTGGAGCTATTAGCATACATTTCACTCCAGAATTATTGTCACCCTTCATGAAAATTAGCTAAAATCAATACATTAAATAAACCGCACATGTAATGAGAGATTCTTAAAGCTTAAAATAGGTAAACTGCATATTTATACTTTTACATTAATAAATTATTTAGTAATATGGGCATCTTCATTATTAATATTTGGTGAAGCCTCCCATTATAAGAATGACAGCGCTAAGACGCTTTCTGTAATGCTTAACAAGGTTGGAGATTACTTATTGAGGAATCTTGGACCACTCCTTCATGCAAAAACATTTCCAGTTCCTTGTGGACTGCCCTCTTTAATATACACCACAGATTTTCCTTCGGGTTCAAATCTGGAGACTGAAAGGCCATCGCAGAATTTCATTTAATGTTCCCACAACCATTTCTGTGTGGATTTTCATGTGTGTTTGGGGTCATTATCTTGCCGAAAGGCCCACTCATGGCCAAGTTTCAGCCTTCTGGAAGAGGCAGACAGAGTTTGGGCTGGTATTTGGTGGAATTTAATTATGCCACTGATTTTCACAAAAGCACCTGGACCACTAGCAGCAAAACAGCACCAAAGCATAAGTGATCCATCAATGACTATCAGGTGCTGTTCATTGGATGCAGTCCCACTTTTTGGCTAAATGCAATGTTAATGGCCAAAAAGTAAATTTTTTGTCTCATCTGACCATATCATACGATTCCATTTGTAGTTCCCAGGGCATTTTGTAATGTTCAGGGGCTGCATTTTTAAAAAAAAAAGACTTTTATGAAACTTGCAAAAAGTTTCTGGTCATGGAGGTGGTGTAACAGTGGATTCTTAAGTTTGAAAACTTCAAGATTCACCTACGCTTCGCAGTTCTGAAACCCCTTCAGCCATTGTTTGACTACTTTTTAGGCTTGTATGTCTAATAAAACAGAAAATGAAAAACAAACCTGAACATCACAGAATCACTGATAACAAGGATTTATGGAGAAACTGTATTTTCTCTAGGTTCCATAGCCTTATGCCTCCAGAACTGGAAAAAGCACATTTTATATGGGTAAATCATATGTACTATATAAAAGCAACTGACAAGTCATGGATCTTATACCTCACCAATTAGCACTGCGCTAACTGCATGCTTAAATTATCACTAACTTGTTTCAAACTGTGTCGAGTTGTTAAGTAATAATAAATAAAAATGAACAGGGGTGGCCGGTAGCCTAAACGTCCTTAACGACACGTCCTTAGCAGTGCATTCTTGTTAAGGTACTTGTGTTTTGTAGTAGCACAGTGTATGGTATATACACCATGCAGTGATTTCACTGAATTGTTAGCCTGTAGATTTTCTTCTTGTAATGAAATGAAATAGTGATTTTAGTATTCGAATACTGGCACCTTGAACGGTTAACCAAGTACTCGAAATGACTTAGCAGCTTTGTATGAAGGAAAATGTGCGATTTAGGCCTGCATTTTGCACAGTGCTAACTGGTAGTCACTTACTTGATTGAAGGCTAGCAATGATAGCCTAGTTGTTATCTACTGTAGCTTCAGTGCAAAACTGAACAAGCAAACTTTTGAAGAAGCCAAACATCGATTACATTTGGGGTGAGAAGAAGTATTCATCTGAAACTCTTCCTTTGGTCCAGTATAATATCAGAATCAAAGCCACCGCAGACTCAGGTAGACCTTTCAGTGTCAGCCCTGGTCACTGAAGCAACTCCACTGTTTGAGAAAGCAGATAAAATACTGTTTGGATAGAAACCTGTTCACCACAGGTGAACTCTTCTGAAAGATGCCTCCTTTATAGGAAATGCAAGTAATCTGAGAGGCAGTAATCTTTTAGAATTCAAGAGAGACAATAATTATGTCAACTGTCTAAGGATGTTGCTCTCAAGGACATGATGATATCCAGTAGGCCTTTAATGGCTTTAGTGAAGGAAGCTACAGATTTGTGGGACACTTCTCTGAACAGTACATATGAAAAGGTTCACGTAAGCCAGAAAAATCTCTATGCGTAAGGGATAAGGCCAAAAACTACAATGGAAAGCTTGTGACATTCCCACAGACACCACTGGCATACTTCTTTGATGGATATCACCACATGGGTTGAGGAATACTTTAAAAAAACTGCTGTCAGTAAACACTGTACTGTGCGCAATTCAAATAATGGACGTTATATTCTCTGGGCTGAAGAACAAAAGGACCATCCAGACTGTTACCAGCATAAAGTTCAAAAGCCAAGGCCTGTCATGGTATGGGGGGGTTTGGTGCCTATGGCATGGGTAACTTGCCCATCTGTGAAAGCACCATTAATGCTGAAAGATTTATACACATTTAGGAGCAGCATATGCCAGCATCTTTTTCAGGGGCGTCAGCATGACAACACCAAGCCACATTCTGCACACGTTACAATGGCACGGCTGCGTAATCAGAGAATGCGGGTGGTAGACTAATCTGCCTGTCTCTTATTGAAAAAGTGGAGCGCATTATGAAGTGAAAAATACCACAGCAAATGCCCTGTACAGGTGCACAGCTGAAAAATTGTATTAGAGAAACATGACAAAAATATCTGCTTTTAAAACTGGAAAAAAGTAAAGGTGATGTAACACAGTGGTAAACATGCTACTGTCCCATTTTTTAAACGTGTTGCAGACATCATATATATACAAAAAACAAACAAGCTCATAAAGTAAAACATCACATTGTGTATTCAATTTAATACAGGTCAAACAGAGTTCACTGATCACTGCTTTCTGTTTTTATTAGCATTTCATATACTGTCCCAATGTTATTTATTAGCATTTCATATACTGTCCCAATGTTATGGGAATGTTATGTTACTATATCAGAATTTGTTTATTTTAAAAAAGTGAGGACAATTTTCCAATATGGGCCCTTTCAATAGTATACCAATATGATGGTAATAACTCCAGACCTATAGTTTTGTTTATCTATGTTGTAAATACTGTTCTCTGCATAATTTGTGGAACTCGCACTCAAGTTTTTCACTCACCTGTGTCCCTGTACTCTTGTGATGTGACAATAAATCTGATTTGATTTGATTTGATTTGATTTTGACCAGGACTACCCAAAGTGGGGGACTGGGGGCTGAGGATGTTCAGTGTGGCCTACCAGAAGGTTGCTTAACCCTCACCTTCTCAACCAATAAGAAAATATACATATACATATTGTTTTACATTTTTTTTGCTTTTTTATTTTCCTTTTATTTTTTAAATATCGGTTTTAAGTACTTTTACTAACAAAATGTGTTATCTAATAAAATAATAAAAGTAAGTAATAAAAAAACTGATATCATGCGCGTGTAACAACACGTGGCTAGCAGTTATGAGCTACTAGACAGTGGACAAGAAGAGATTTAGAGACCACCGGTACAGGAAATATCTTCACTGAAGGCAGTGTTCTTCAAATGTAAGGAAGCTATTGTATGAGTATTGGAAGAATATACACATATATACATACGGGTAACATGCAAAAACATAAGGCTAATGAGCCTTGGCTCATTTTTTTTTGTTTGTGGTCTTGGCCCTCGGACCCACCACGTAAGCAAGTCTTATTAAGCTTACTTAGCAACGCAGTTTCAGGCAGGTGTGTCTTCTCAGCAGTGTGCTTGGGGTCATTACCTTGCAGTAGAATGAATTTCTTTCCAATCAAACATTTTCTGTCAAGTTTTTGTCTGTCAGCATTCATGATGCCTTCAATCAAAAAACTAATCACCAACTCTAGATGTTAGTATACATCCCTAAACTTGCAATGATCCTACACTGTACTTGACTGACTGTACTTGCAGACATGGTTGATGGTTGGAAGAGTTTTTCATTGCTTTGCTAGAGTACATACCACCTTCAGCAACTTTAGTGCAACTTGGTTTCATTTAGGTTTCAAGCAACTAAAGTTGCATGAAAGTTTTACTGTGTAAAGCCAACATAATGGGCCAGTTGATTTCCATCATTATCGCCAGGCAATGGAAATGCTGAACTCAAACAAAAGTAAGCAAACTTTTTTGTTTCTTCTCTCATATCAGGTGCTCTCCAAGCCACTGTGAACATGGAGGAAAATGCACACAGTCATGGAGCACGTTCCACTGCAACTGCTCCAACACCGGCTACAGCGGAGCGACGTGCCACAGCTGTAAGAACTATTTTTTAAACCCTCACATATGCACATATTGCACTCACATATTGTAGTTGGTAATAAGAACCAGATATTAGGCTTGAGCCGACTGACGATAGAATTGAGTCACCAATAGTTTCGATCTATTGCGATAGTCAACCAGGTTGTCAGAAAACCTGCCATCCATGGCTTTAAGATGGATAAAAGTATTCACATTTGTCTTTTAACATATAATACAACACCTATATCAGCACCCATACGTCGTCTGGTTTCAGCACATTCTGTAGCATTCTGTTTTTTTGTGCTTGCTGAACTGAAAGCTGTGCTGCAGACTGCCATGCAGAGAGCATCTTCCTCTGTGAAACAGGCTTATATGATTTTGATGTGATTACAGAACCAAAAACACGAAACCTGTTATTATTATTAATAGCATAGTAATAGTAATAATAATAGGCTACAGTAATAGTAGCATTTAGGCTACTTCACACCGTAAGCTTTAGCCATTTTATTATGTGAACAAGAAGCGATCTATAGGCTGTAAATGCCTGATTTATTAAATGTATATGTATAGCAAGTACTACCAACCCATACTGAGAACAGTCAATGTGAATCAGAAATTAGAACACATTTTACTTTATTAATTTGACCTGTTTCCAATTGAAACAGGCTACCTGGGTGGGAAATAAATGTGGGCAGAACCATGTTGCCTTCGCTTTTCTTACACTTTCATGGCAAAAGCAAGAGAAAAAGACTTAAGGAAATTAGGTAACGTACGTAAAGTATGTGAGCAAGACTGCACTGCATTTGCGTAGATATGTGTACATCACGCCATCATCTGACCCGTCTCTCAGCCTCACAGTGTGGCAGTAAAATTTGGAAACCAGTGCATTGCCAGACATTTGAAGTACCTCACTCGTGTTAATAAGAACTCAGATTTCCAGTCTGTAAATAAACTGAAATGACTCATAAGTGATTATTTTACAAACGATCCAAAAACCAAAAGTGAGAGTGAAGTGACAAGAACAAGGGACATACTTGTACATGCAGTCAGGAGTGGAGGTGATGACGGGTGTTCAGGCTCAATGACTGGTCAGGGTGGCGGGAGGGGAGCGTAAAACGTGCCAAGATATTATTGGTTAATATATTTTCTCTTGCTTTCTGGAACAGTGATGCAGCCAAACTTCAGACAGCACTTAGAGGCAGCAAAAGTCACTTCAAATCCATCCAAGATTTTATGTTTTGAATGATATGACGCAATAGATTGTGCTGAAAATGACCAAGGATGGGAACTAACAAGGTAAAAAGGGACTCCAGGTTGACATAGAAACAGGCTCAGCACAACAGTGTGGTAGTTTTTTTTTTTGGAAAGCAACTCTTGCTGGTTCCTATCACCACCTCTGTAAACAATTCTGACTCAGTAAGTTTCTGTAAAATGGTGCGTTTCACATCAAACCACTCTGAATGACTGTGTTTACCATTCATTATATCATTAAAAATCATTTGGTAAAGCACATTACAGGCTTCAAATGTCAGAGTTTAAACTAGAGCTGCCATCAGTGTTTTACCCAATGTGGGAAAGGTAATATACACCACCGTTAGCTTGGTCTTTGTCTTTACTTTACACTCTCCAAGCTGGGACTGACTTCTTTGGCACTGACAGTATAACATGTTATTAACACTATTTATAATGCATTATATTAACAGTTCATAATGTATAATAAACATGGCTATAAAGTGTAATTCAGTGTAATTCTTTTTTATAAATACTTATAACCATGTTTATAATGCCTTATGAATACATTATAACATGTTATAAATGTGTTTATAGATGCTTACAAATGCGACATTCATAGAAAGTGTTACCCATCATTTTTTAAAACTATAAAAATGAGTGAAATTCCCATTAAAATAGTCCCAGATAAACCTGTGATTCCTAACGCTATAGGACAAAAAGTAAACAGGCAACATTCAGGCTTCAAGATGCCAACTACTGCCATTTTTATCTATATGACATGCTTGTATCCAGTATCGTAGATAACAGTATGTAATACAGTGTCAGAAAACACATGAGCAAATCTAATTAAGATTAGTTAACAACACGTTCAGGCAAATGTATATAAGCTTCCTTTACTTGTTAGCTACAGCCTCGTAGCTCCAGCACAGAACTTAAGAAGCAAACTTCAGATACCAAACATGTCTCAGCTGATTGATGACATTACCTGTGTTAATTAGATTTTTTGATGAACTATCACTTTAACTCACACATACACACAACTCACACAAAATATTAATTCTAGGCACAAAGTCAAGGACAGAACTCTAAAGAACTGCTGAGAGAAAGTGGCTTTTTTTTGTGTGCACCACAAATCAGGACCCAAACAAAAAAGTGTGACCCAAGGTCAAATGCTTATCAGTGATTCAGTGGTAACGGCAAAGGCCCAGCCGGTTGACAAAGCCTCGCCATTGATATGGAATATGACAGAGTCTCTAATGATGTGAAAAGCCTTATTTTTTCCTCGCCGCCAGCTCTGTCATAAATTGCACGGAACAGGTTTGGGGGTGAAATTAAGCACATGTCACTCAAACAAAATCTCTCCAGTGTTTAACACTTTCACACTTGAGTTGCTTAAAAGTGAGAAAATGATAGGAGCAGGCTTCACCGTCTTGACTGTGTAATTAGATTTTTTAACAAAAGCGCTGCCAGTCAAAAGACTGGTTTTAAACTTTCGGGGGGAGAGGGCATCCTAACAAATGGAGAAGTGAGTAGAATACAAAAGGCATCAGTAATTAAAGTCTCTAACTAAACAGTAGAAAATAAAGTCAGAGGCCGTTTTATTGGGGACACATGTGGTTAAAGTGGTTAAAATGGTTAAAGTGATGGGACTTCTCAGAATAATAAGCCACTATTAATCTACAAGAATAGGATTTACTTGAGTATCTAAAACGGTTTTATTGCAAAATATATATTCACACCATGATATACACTGACCAGCGAAAATATTATGATGAAGTGAATAACACTGACTTGGACTCGCAGAGACTTGAGACTCGAATCTGACTCGTACTTTAGAGACTCGAGACTTGACTCTAATTAACTCGTACCTCAGAGGCTCAAGACTCGAATCTGACTCGTACCTCAAAGACTCGAGACTTCACTCTAACTTGCAACTCAGAGACTTGAGACTCAAATCTGACTCTCACTTCAGAGACTTGAGTCTTGACTCCAATTAACTCACACCTCAGAGACTTGAGACTCAAATCTGACTCGACTGACACACCTCAGAAACTCAAGACTTGACTTTGACTCGCACCTCAGACTTAAGACATGATTCTGGTTCTTACCTCAGAGACTCAAGACTCAACTCTGACTTGCAGCTCAGAGACTCAACTTATACTCGCACCGCAGAGAACTGACTCACACTCGCACCCAAGAGATCTGACTGACTTACACTTCAGAGACTTGAGACTCGACTGACTCACATCTCAAAGAATTAAGACTTGACTCTAACTCGCAGCTCAGAGTCTTGAGATATGACTCCAACTTGCACATAAGAGAGTCAACACTCGACTCTGCCTTGCACTTGAGAGATTCAAGACTCAACTCTGACCCGAACCTCAAAGTCTCAAGACTCAAATCTGACTCCCACCTCAGAGACCCGACACATGACTTGGACTCGCACCACAGAAGCTCGAGACGTGTGTAAAGTCTGATTACACTGCTGTGCACCAACAGACAGGAAAAATAATATTAACCAATATGTTGTACCTCCCCCACCAGCTCCACAAAAAATGCTGGGCTAGTTTAGAGACCCTCCCTAATACCATCCATCCATACATCCATCATCTAAACCGCTTATCCTTCTGGGTCGCGGTGGGGTGCTGGAGCCTATCCCAGCTGTCACTGGGCGGAAGGCAGGATACACCCTGGACAGGTCGCCAGTCCATCGCAGGGCAGACAGACAGACATACACATTCACACACACTCACACCTAGGGGCAATTTAGCACGTCCAATTGGCCTGACTGCATGTCTTTGGACTGTAGGAGGAAACCGGAGTACCCGGAGGAAACCCACGCAGACACGGGGAGAACATGCAAACTCCACACAGAAACGACCCTGGTCACCCGGCCGGGAATTGAACCCAGGCCCTTCTTGCTGTGAGGCGACAGCGCTACCCACTGTGCCACCATGCCGCCCCCTCCCTAATACCGTGTTTCAAAAATGTCTCAGTATGGAAGTAAAATGCACTCATTTCCAATTCATGTCGACTTTAATCGTGTCAGCTTATTTCGTCACCAGTCACAAGGCATATCACGACTGCAGTATGCAGCAGTATAATCACAATACCTACTCTAATGTTCGTTGGCTAACTGTACTGGAGTCTAAATCCTGTTTAAATCCCATCATCTATTACTGGTTACTGTATGATCTATTTTAGAATGAAGGGAAGGTATTAGCTGTTTTTAATATGCATTGAGAAATGTGTTTGTAAAAACTGTTTATGCAAGCATTTCAAACCCAGCTTAAGCAAAAAAGTGAGACCACCTTCAGTGCGCGTCCCCTCTCTGTAAAAGACTGCTTAGTCAGTGTCACCCCAAAGACGGCTTATGCCTACAGCTCTCCTTGAAATATTGGAAGGTTAATCAGTTCTTTCTGACAATCAGCGATAAATATGTTTGGAAAGAAGTGGGGAGTGGGAAGGCACAGTCTCTTTTAGAGGCAGCTTATAGACTCGAGTTTTGAGTGTCTGAGTAATTCAAAAGGAGAATGTAAGTTTATTTATTCATTAGTTTTAATTTCCTGCTCTTCTCATAACGTATAATAGAAAACATTCAGATGAGCTGCATCACGTTTCACTTGTGTATTTAAATCTGTAAATAATTCCATAATGTAGAAATGTACTGATACGTACATACACAAAATATCATCCCACAGCACCTGCCCAGTGCTCAAAACTGGTCATTCTTGGAAGAGTCCAACAAAAACATGGCACAGATGTGCACAGAACAAGACCATCAGCCTTAAAGTGCAACTATAAATGGTGGCCACTGAATGTATAATATAAAGTGTCTGTCATGTATTTATGAAGTTTGTCAAAGTAGATCGCTGCTGTCGGAGCAAAACCTCGTATCTCCATGTTTGTCGTTTTTCAGTTTTTGACATATTTTGTCCTTTATATTGTGTGTAAATGTGATGACAAATGGACTAAAAGAAACAGCCCAAAATTACTTGGAAAAAGTCTGGTTCCATTGACTTACATTAAAAGTGAAGCATGTTTTTTCCTTCTCCTATAAAGTTACCAATTTGGAGATGCAAGATTTTGTTCTACAATATATAATAGGGGTGTAACAATACACCATTTTTGCATCACCATATGATACATTTTCGATACAGAATTAGGAAACAAGTGCTAACATAAGAATATATTTATTTAATTTTTTTTTGGGGGGGGGGTTCCCAGTGTTGTCACAAAACAACATCTTAGAAGACATAAAAATAATATAAACATAAAAATAATTAAAGTAAACAAAAATGTGGACTAAGGCTACATCTCAAAAGTAAATAAACTGAAGTTTTTTTGCAGTCTGATCTTGTGTTTCTATGCAGAGTTCTCTGAAACGAGTAATTTTTGAGGGGATTTTCCAATGTGGCTTAATCACTCCTAACTGAATAGAGATGGAAATCGGTAGCTATAAACATCCCTCGAACAAGTGGTCAACTAGCTGATGAGACTCGTGTTTTCCCAGCAAGGCTGAAGTCGACAGTGGAATAAGAAGCCTGCTAGCTTTAGCTTCACGTTTTGTATATAATAGAAAAATATGTAATAATAATAAGAATAATAATAACAATAGGTTTGTGAAGCTGAAACTTAGTCAAGAACCCTGACTTAGATGAACATACTTCGTGAGACAGGTCTCACATGTCTGTTGTGTCTCCCTGAAATAAAACAAAACAATATATAACAAAACATCATCACAAAGCTAAATGCACACTATGAGGTTGTCCACATTGAAGCCCATTCAATCACGATTAAATTGTGGAGGATTTCTGTGCAAAACAGAGGCAATAATAAAGCTTATGGTCATGGGAAGTTGCTGGAGACCACAGCATTAAAGTGTGTTTTTTGTGTATTTTTGGGTGAAATAATAAATGCAATAATTTTCTTTTTGCATGACACAGTTGGCGTCCTTGTTTCTGGTCGATATACAGCATTGTAAGGACAATAGGTTTGAAACTCTGTCTGAATATGCACTGGTTGCTGGGTCACAGAGGTAGCTCTTTGGTAAGTGTACATGTCTGCTGTTTAGGAAACCTGGTGTAGACATGTGAAGTCATCTCTCTACATTGGTGTTGCAAGTATAATGGTGTTGTGGGGCTATCAGGCTCATGATATTAATGTACATGAGCAGTGCAGACTGGTGTAGGTGGACATGTCAGTGGGTTTTGAGCAATGCAGGTGCAGCAGACTGATGCATAAAGATGCATATGCCCAGGTTTCCTGAAATAAGTGAGCTCATGTATAAGTCACATTGAATGATGTGCCTTGACTTCAGTAGATGCCTCAGAATGATAACTGGTTTATTTACTTTTTTTGTTGTGTCCCAAAAATACGGTAATGTACTGTATTTTGACAAAGCAAACAAAATCACTGTAACTTACAACCAACAGCCTGCCTGCAAATTAATGTAGTTCCAAACATAGTAAGTTACTGGTAATGTGTTGACAGTATTCTACTGTAGAAAACATCAGTATTTTACCATATTTTAGATAGGATAAATTACCATCAATATATCATAATTTGCAGACACTTGATAAATGGTAATGTGCTCTAAATTCATCACAGGATCATCCTGGATTCTAGCAAAAATAAAAAGCTGCATTCTGTGTAATCGTAACTTCAACCCAGTTGGCTATACGAGTTTAAAGTACAAGCAGACTTATAACAACAGTTCTGGAAACATTCTTAGATTTAATTTCACTTGTTCTACATTATGCAGACAGTTTTCATGATTAAGGTGTCAGGTTTGTGTCACTGATGTATCTTTTCTATTTAAAAGATCTACAGTTTCCAGCTCATCCGTATTTTCTCATGGCGTAGTAGGTCACATCTGGTGCATACCGCACTTTAGCCTAATTTTGATCCCAGATTTTAATTAGCTATGACAAAGCCTGGTCCTGTTCTCCAGCACTTGCTTTCTACATGTCTCAGTAATTACATCTCCCTTTCCATTATTAATGCTGCTCAGTAATAAGGTCCTGCCCCATATTACAGCATTCCAGGCCAGTTAAATAGGACATTTGAAAGAAATTGAGAAAGACACTGTTGATTGTGCACAGGTTTGATTTATAGATGGTGACTGTGTCTCAGTGATTTAGCTTGTAAGATGTTGGGAACAGGTGGCCATTGTGTACAAAGTCAGCTAGTCATTAGTAACATGTGCATGCTCTAAAATGATCCCTGGAATTTTCTCCAGGTAGACAGCTAATTATTGTTGTAAACATTTGTGACCAGTGTTCCGCAACATGACTCCTGACCACAGGAGGGTGGTGTTTTTCACCATGGGTGACTCATTTAATGGCAAATCATGTTCATCACAAAAAGAAAAGATAATTTTCTTGTTGCTTTCGGAAATATATCATAATCATAGCCAAGGTAAACAAACTATGGAAGCAAAGTATGCCTATGGTTTGAGTTATGAGATGAATGTGATGCACTATATGGACAAACACCCGTTGCTAACAGGTGGATAAAATTAAGCACAATAGCCTTGCAATCTCGATAGACAAGTACTGGCAGAATGGGTCGTACTGATGAGCTCAGTGACTTTAAACATGGCACTGTCATAGGATCTAACCTCTGCCACAAGTCAGTTTGTGAAACTTGTGTCCTGCTAGATCTGCCCCAGTCAACTGTTAGTGGTGCTATTGTGAAACGGAAGCATCTAGAAGAAACAACAGCTTAGCATTGAAGTGGTAGACCATGTACACTCACAGAGTGGGGCCCCTGGACTCTGTAGCAGTAGAATTGTATTCTGTGGAGCGATGTGTCACGCTTCTCTATCTGGCAGTCTGATGGACGAGTCTGGGTTTGGCAAATGCCAGGAGAACATTACCTGCCTGACTGCCAATTGTAAAGTTTGGAGGAGGGATAATGCAACGGGGTTGTTTTTCAGGGTTTGGTCTAGAACTCTTAGTTCCAGTGAAGGGAAAATCTTAATGCTTCAGCAGACCAAGACATTTTTGGACAACTGAATGCTTCCAACCTTGTGTGAACAGTTTGGGGAAGAACCTTTTCTGTTCCAGCATGACTGAGCCCCAGTGCACAAAGCAAGGTCCATAAAGGCCTGGCTGGGTGAGTTTGGTGTGGAAGAACTTGACTGATCCTCACAGAGCCCTGACCTCAACCACATCCAACACCTTTGAGATGAACGAGAACAGAGACTGTAAGCCAGGCCCTCTCGTCAAACATCAGTGTCTGACCTCACAAATGCTCTTCTGGATGAATGGGCAGAAATTACCACAGACACTCTCCAACATCTTGTAGAAAGCTTCCCAGAAGAGTGGAAGCTGTTATAGCTGCACAGGGGGGACCAACTCCATATTAATGCCTATGGATTTAGAATGAGATGTCATTAAAGCTCCTGTAAGTGTAATTTGTGGGTGTCCCAATACTTTTGTCCATATAGTGTATAATATCTCAAGATTAAAACACAAAAACAAGCAGTATTATTAACAGAAATGCTAATATCATGAATGTTTTTCATTGTATGTCAATGAAATTTTCAGTCTGTTGTAAATATTTTACTAAAACAAATCAAAAATGATAAATGTGATGAGCAGAAAGAGGAAGAACTACAACTGCTGGGGCATAAATCAGTTATATAGTAAATCTGTTTTTTTTGTTAGCCGCTTTTAAAAGCAACTTATAAAACCATTTAAGTGATGAACTTTGTAATAGTGGATCAGAACACATGGCATTGCTGACTGACTAAACTAGACTAATAGACAAAACAGCTGACTCTGTTATTTATTGTAATATCAAATGATAACATTTATTCTACCGTCTATATACAGTCTGCTTCAGTTTTAAAAACCAAGAGAATGTTTGCAAAAACCTTTAGTAACTTTAGTAAGTCATTCTGAATGAAACAATATACTTTAACTCTAATAGGCAGAAATGCATCCTCATATGAAGTGATATGATAATCTGCTTTAATCTGCCTTAAGTGTCAGCCATCGCACCAAACGTGCATATTTCATAGCAAAGATAGACAACAATGACCTAGATTTGTTACAAAGAAAAGGTAGTGAAGTTGGCTGTTAGGCTAGCTGCTTGACTAAGCACTGCCGCACACTGGCAGAGATTCTTTTTTTCCTTTTAGCCAAAACTGTGTGCTGCATGCATCTTCGCTCAGGAGACCACCAAGTTTTAGCTAATAATGACAGCATTTTATCTCTTTTCTGAGAAATGTTTTGGAAATGGCATTCTAAAAAAAAAAATAATATAATATCAATATTATATCTACAGTACTGTGCAAAAGTTTTAGGCACCTGTGAAAATTAGCTTTAAAAAGCTATTTAATTGGACCTAAAGTGCTTATTTGCTCTGAAAATATTACAATTAGAATAAATGAATAAATAGAATAATAGAATAAATAGTACAATAATGATTTAAGTGATTTCATGACAAAGTGTTGATTTAACTGTTTCCAAACATCTCCTTGTTTAGCTAATCAGTCCTTCCTTAAATTAAGTGTGCTGGTGATGGACTGTAATAAATTTTGAACCAAACACTTATGCTTCAAAGCTCGCATGATAACAGCTATGTTTTTTGAAAACAAAGAATTCTTGATATCTTTATGTTTACCTCTATTCTAATGTTACATAGATAAATGGCTTTAAACAATTCACTTTGCCTAAGGCTGGCTTTACACAGTAAAACTTGTATGCAACTCACATGCAACTCAACCGAAACAGCTGCAAGTGATTCAGATCTGTCAAAATTCCAATAACGCATAAGTGATCAAACTGAACGACGTACTTTCAAACCGATTTCAACAGTGGACCAGAAAATAAAACCAAAGATGGTCTATTGGGTGGGCTTCAAAAGGAGACTGACTCAAGGCTGGTAGTTTCCTGAGCCAAGACAACAAAAAGTGCACTTCTCAAAGCTAATGTTTCTGTAACCAGCTGTGCTAACTAGCCAGATAAGACTAACAGCTGTTTTATTCTTTAGCCTGCTGTTATCATCATCTGTGTAGACAGATTTCTCCTCTAATATCCCCTAATTTTACACAGAGCTCAGATTACTTTGCAATTCAAAGGATTAAAATTATTACAGAAGGAGAGAAAGAAATGAGCTACTTGACAGCTCAAAGTGCTTTCCAGGCAGGTGATAATGTTTAACAGAAATAGACAAGACAGTGACAGATCAAGTTGAAAAGAAATACCAAAGAGACATAGAATTTTAATTGAACACCAAATAATGTTTTTAAATATTTCTCCAAAGTGAGCACTGAGCTTGAATGTCTAATAAAAGGTGGAATTGAGTTCTACAGTTTAGAAGCAGAATAACTGAAAGAGTCTCTCCACGTTTTCTGTATTTTGCAGAAGGTGTTGGCAGAAGTATCTGCAGATCTAAGATCACGTGCTGGAACATAAACATACAGACATCTGTGATGTAAGCAGGTACTTTCAGGTCAGAAATATCTGACACACAGCTAGTAAGCCTGTCTACAGAATCTTGGTCATCAGAAGTAATGGCCATGTATAATTGCATTTCATCAGCATAGTTATGAAAATTTATATTACATAATGACATCACCTAGAGGTAACAGGTACAAATAGAAGAGCAAGGGCCCCAAAACTGAAACCTGTGGGACTCCACAAACAGCGTTAAATCTCTTTGATTTCCCAGTGAAACCAAGAATTGTCTATGCATTAAATATGATTTCAACCATTCTAGAACTGTACCTGAGAGGCCTACCCAATATTCAAGGCGGTGTATTAGAATCTTGTGATCAACTTGTTGTGCCTCTAGTACAGTGAGTGAGACATCGAGTAGGTTAGAACTGTAACAGCTACTTAAATATTAAATTAACAGCAATAACAGCTGGAAAAAGTATACAAGGATGATACAAATTCTGCAAATCAGGCTTTTTGTCAGACATTTTAGCTGACGATTAATTGTTGTTTATTAATAATTGTCTTTAATGGTTTAGTTGGCTGTTTTGTTCATTTTAGGCTACTCAAAGTACAAGTCTAAGCAGCTACATTGGATTGTTAGCTATTTTGTTTCCTATCTCTTTATATTTGCAGCTAACAAGAAAAAATACACAGACACTGTGAATGCATGAGCAAAAAATAAAATGTAAAAATGATGCAGAAGGCTAGTCCATTTAGCCGAAATTACATTACAGCAACTCAAAATGGTACGCAGTAGTTTGTATGGCCTCCACGTGCTTGTATGCATGCCTGACAACATCAGGGCATGCTCCTAATGAGACGACGGATGGTGTCCTGGGGGATCTCCTCCCAGATCTGGACCAGGGCATCACTGAGCTCCTGGACAGTCTGAAGTGCAACCTGGCGACGTCGGATGGACCAAAAAAACAATGTCCCAGAGGTGTTCTACTGGATTTAGGTCAGGCGAGCTGGGGGGCCAGTCAGTGGTATCAATTCCTTCATCCTCCAAGAACTGCCTGCATACTCTCACCACATGAGGCCAGGCATTGTCATGCACCAGGAAGAACCCAGGACCCACTGCACCAGCGTAGGGTCTGACAATGGGTCCAAGGATTTCATCCCGATACCTAATGGGAGTCAGGGTGCCGTTGTCTAGCCTGTAGAGGTCTGTGCGTCCTTCCAGGCATGTTCCTTCCCAGACCATCACTGACCCACCATCAAACCGGTCATGCTGAATGATGTTGCAGGCGGCATAACGTTCTCTACGGCATCTCCAGACCCTGTCACGTCTGTCACATGTGCTCAGGTGAAACCTGCTCTCATCTGTGAAAAGCACAGGGCACCAGTGGCGGATCTGCCAATTCCAGTGTTCTATGGCAAATGCCAGACGAGCTCTACGGTGCTGGGCACTGAGCACAGGGCCCACTACAGGACGTCAGGCCCTCAGGCCACCCTCATGAAGCCTGTTTCTGATTGTTTGGTCAGACACATTCACACCAGTGGCCTGCTGGAGTTCATTTTGTAGGGCTCTGGCAGTGCTCAACCTGTTCCTCCTTGCACAAAGGAGCAGATACTGGTCCTGCTGAGGGGTTAAGGACCTTCTACGGCCTTGTCCAGCTCTCCTAGAGTAACTGCTAGAGTCTCCTGGAATCTCCTCCATACTCTTAAGACTGTGCTGGGAGACACAGCAAACCTTCTGGCAATGACACGTATTGATGTGCCATGCTACAGGAGTTGGACTACCTGTGCAACCTCTGTAGGGTCCAGGTGCCGCACCATGGTACTAGTAGTGACGCTGACCCAAGCCAACTGCAAAACTAGTGAAAAATCAGTCAGAAAAGATGAGGAGGGACAAAATGTTAATGGCCTCCACCTATTAAACCATTCCTGTTTTGGGGGTCGTCTCATTGTTGTTCCTCTAGTGCACCTGTTGTTAATTTCATTAACACCAAAGCAGCTGAAACTGATCAGCAACCCCCCCGCTACTTAACTGACCAGATCAATATCCCAGAAGTTGAATTGAGTTGATGCTATACTCTGTGCAGTGTATATAGTATATATATGGCTCAAGCGAACTAATGAAAATGCATCCAGTCTACATTGTGCAATACAACTGTGAATCTAATGACTTTGAAAAATAGTTGCTGTCAGAGTAAATAATTGCGATCAGGTGATCATGTAATAATTGTGACAGGCCTACTGCAAATATATAAAGAACGTCTCTGTGTAACTTCATAACTAGAACGATACGGTGCATCAAAAATATGAGCTGCTAATTTAACTAACTAGTGGACTAAATGAAATGTGCAGCTTTATTTTTTAATTGCTTCATGTAACTGTCAAATTGCAAGGAAATTATATTGCTGGTAACTCACAACGTGCAACTAGTTGCATGAAAGTTTCACCATTTAAAGCCAGCCTTAGACTTTAACACAGTACTGCATATAATTAATGTAAGCTATGCAGGCTACTTTTTTCGACAACCATACTGCGAGCCCCCAAAAGTCATCTTGTGTAATTTAAAGAGCCCCCACCCAATTCCCATGCCCACCTTATTTTGTACAGGCACTGGTGCCTGGAGAGGCTTTCCTTGGGATGCTGGATGGTCAAGTCAATGTTCTCAGCTGGATAAGAACAAAATGTCTTTTTTTGAGAGGGCACATTGGCTCGTGTTGTGGCCCCAAACTCATTTTAAGCTGCAAATTAAGATCTTTGACATTTCCCCTTTCATTCCTGATTTGCATTCTACCATCACTACTTCATACAACATCCTGTGTTACTTCCTTTCTTACTTTGTTAGCACATTCATTGTGTGTAATTGAGGCATTTTTTTCCAGGGGAGTGGCTTATCTGGCTTTCCTGCAGTAACACTTCTCCATCCCCTCACATCTGCTATAAGGGCTTAACCTGTAAGGGCGTCAAGATCATCCAATACTAAAGCCTTGCCGTCGCCCTCTAGTGGTCAGGAGTAATGAAACATAACGCATTCTCCTAATTAGTTTTGACCCGCCTACTCACGCTGACAGTGTTTTTATATACAGCAACACTGCCAAAGTGTAGAATATGTTCAAGAACAGTGTGAGTACACAGTCTTGGCACATTATCCTGTAAATGTATCATTCTCGACTTTAATTGCAATTCTGGGCTCGCGACCAGATTGTCATGGAGCTCTATTAGCGATAATAATCAAAATCTGTCTGTTGATATGGTTTCGAGTCATGCATACAGAATTACACAGATTTCATATAGCATTCAATTACTTTATTCATATGAGGGGTTTTTTTGGGATTTTGCACACACACCTTAATCATAATTAACATTCTCCATTCTATTCCATCTAGAATTCTCTGCCAAGAACTCAGTGCAGATGGTTATAATTAAAGCTGCTTTATTTCACTCACAGTACTAAAGACTCACACAACAGAACCTATATTTAGAAGACAGTCGTGTGCTGGATCTCAGTGGATACATAAGATCGTATCTTAAAGAAAGGAAATGTTAGCAGTGGTAGCTTTATTCTGGCACCTGTAACTGCTGCACCATTTAAGGTGGAACAGAAAATTCAAATAATAAGCCAGTTTCAGCTCCACTCATACCTTTTAGCTCAAATACAGCTAGTTTGAGGAAGAGTCTGTTAGCTGATACTAAATGTGATAAATCCACCAAATTCATCCAAACTGATATTTGAAAACCCAACACTGCAGCATCCTTCACTACGAAGCACATGTCCGCTCACCACAGACACAACTGCCCAGACAACTAGCCAAGTTAAACACAGCAAACTTGAAAACCAAATCCTAGTAATCAAAGCCAAACACATGCTGTCACAGCACGCATGAAAAATGTTCATGGTCTGTTCATTTCTCAGCTTAGATGCATTGAGGTAACATTAGACATTTGCTTTGACATTTTCACAAAGCCTGTTTCTGCCTCTGTAGTAAAAGAGCACTGAAAACTGATAACGTTTTGGCTTTGGGTGGGTAGAAAACAACAAACTCTACAGGATGGAATCTCACTGTTAAATGTACATCTTTTAACAACAACTTGATCTTCATATTCAAACACTGGCACACAGAAAAGTTGGAGGCTTAAGGGGTAGCAACAATTCCTGTGCAGTGTTTGGAGGGCTGAGAAAAGAAGATGGAGTTTGGCGGAAAGTGTATGATTTGATTGGCCATAAGGATAGCAGCACTCAAATCAAATTTCACAAATCTTTACAAATTCATAATTTTTTAAAATTTATTAGAATCATTTCTTTTCCAGTTTGACCTGGTAAGACAGTGGTAGGCCCAGGCGTTGGAGGGGGAATAAATAAATCACATACAAAATGTATACAATTTTAAAAAAGGCCAATCGGGCCCCTGGGCATTAAATCACCCCTGCTGACAGTATATTTCCAATGACAACAAACAAAATCGAGGTGCCGCACAACACGCTGTCTTAAGTATACTTAAAAAGCATCTGGTATATGCCTTTCTGACACTCAGCACTGGTAGATGCCCCCTCTGTGCAGTGACACAGGCAACCATCTGACATATAGACCAGTCAGTCTGAGGGTAGGGGTTCTGTTTAGGATCTCCATTTAGCAGCCGGTGCATATAACACTGTACTAACATAAACAAACATAGCATTTTGATCCAAAAAGACATTGTTTTGCTTTGAAATGTCTTTTTTATTTGAAATATACTACCAGCTGTATAGTGAACTTTTAAGGTAGGTGCAGCTCATAAAGTGACCAGTAAGTGGACATGCAATGCAGGTGTTTCTAATAAACTGGCCAGTGAGTGGACATGCAAGACAGGTGTTTCTAATGAAGTGGCCAGTGAGTGGAAGTACAAGGCAGGGGTTTCTAATAAAGTGGGTAGCGAGACTATATTTAAAGCCATCAGAGTCCATAGCAGATGTATGCCTTCAATAATTCAATACTGTAGAACAGTTCAGATCTGTATGAAACAAGAGAATTCTGTTAAGGTCATGAAGGGCAACACTGAGCCAAGTCATGTAGAGTCCAGATCTAAGTTCACCAGAGCAAAGTGAAGCCTTACGATGAACAAACTCAGTGTACGCGCTGCTATGCATGCAAACGGGTTAATGTAGTATACAGTGTGAATGTAGAAGTTGTGTTTGAAGACTGGTTGGGGCTGACCCTGTGGCTGCCAAGCTCGTGTTTTCACACATAGCAGGCATGAAAAATTAATGCTGTGTTAGCAAAGATGCCTATACCCCCCATCCCGAATTCATATGGTGTTAAGTCTGACACGTACCGAGCCGTTGGCTCTATAAAAAGCAGCCTACACCTAGAGTGCCTAATGAGGACTGCCACACTTCATTATCTCTGCTCCCACATACATTTTCATACAGAGCGGCAACTGTTACGTTTTGCGGCAAGAGCGCTTTTGCGTCCGTCTCTGCGTTGTTCATTTGTCAAGTGCTCTCAGAGGTAACTTGTTTTTCCATCTTTACCAGCCATCTACGAGCCGTCATGTGAAGCGTACAAGCACAGAGGGAACACTTCGGGGTACTACCACGTAGACGTGGATGGAAGCGGACCCATCAAGCCCCAGCTAATCTACTGCAACATGTCAGGTAAATGTTGTATGACGCACCATAAGGGAGGCGGTTCCAGTCACTGAAAATTCATTATTATTTTAACCTGCATCAGCTTACCTTTCAGCTGTGTCATCAGCAGTACTTAAAGTGTCAGTGTGGCGAAAAATCGAAATTTCCCATACCGAGTTTGATCCCTGCTGATGAATCCATGGCCGGGAGTCCAAACGAGCATAACTGAACACACTGAGTGGGAAGGGTGGTCCTCCCCCTTCCCCATCATTAGCCCCTGCTGGCAGTATACTGGCGGTGGTGCTTCATGTGTCTCAGGGGAAGCACATGGTATCCTTCACTCTTGTAGATTGGTAGCTGTATATGCATTCATGGAGACTGACAGGAATTGGCAATGACTAAATTGGTGGAAAAGTTGGGTAAAAATACAAATACAAAAACCCTACAGGCAGTCGATCATCTAAGACATGCCTGGTTTGCTTTCTCAGTTTTAGCTAGAGGCTAATGTAGTTGTTATGGACAAAAGTGTATCTGTGAACACAGGGAAAATTCACAAATACAGCATGCATAGCAAGAACGCGGTGACAGATGGACTACAGTCTGCAAGTGTAGAACTACAAAGTGCACCTATATGACAAGTGGAGCTGATAAAATGGACAAAGAATGTAGAAACTAGGAGGTGAACTTAATGAAGTGGCCAGGCATTATTGTGTTGTGCTGGTATGAGTGGATCAGACACAGCAGTGATGCTGGAGTTTTTAAACACCTCGGTGTCACTGCTGGACTGAGAATAGTCCACCAAAAATATCCAACCAACAGTGTCCTGTGGGCAGCGTCCTGTGACCACTGATGAAGGACTAGAGGATGACCACACACAAACTGTGCAGCAGCAGATGAGCTATTGGTGTCTTACTTTACATCTAAAAGGTGGACCAACAGGGTAAATGTGTAATACAGAGGACAGTGAGTGGACACAGTGTTTAAAAACTCCAGCAGCACTGCTGTGTCTGATCCACTCAGACCAGCGCAACACACACTAACACACCACCACCACGTCAGTGTTACTGCAATGCTGAGAATGATCCACCACCCAAATAATACCTGCTCTGTGGGGGTCCATGGGGGTCCTGACCACTGAAGAACAGGGTAAAAGGGGGCTAACAAAGTATCAGAGAAACAGATGGACTACAGTCTGTAACTGTAGAACTACAAAGTGCACCTATATAGTAAGTGGAGCTGATTAAATGGACAATGAGCATAGAAACAAGGAGGTGAACTTAATGAAATGGCCAATCATTGCAGATAATGGACAGAAACCACATAAACAAATCTGATTTTCTCACCAAATCCGATTTTTTTGTTTGGCTGTTCACATTATCTTTTAAATGTGACCTCTATGCGACATCAGTCTGAACAGATCAGCTCCTAAACCGACCCGCATGCGCAAAAGAACAATGCTTCACGTGGCGGCTCATCCAAGGGTAAACAATCATGATGGCCAGTGAACGCCAGTCGCTCCCGGAGCTTTCAGCTTTCGAAAAAAGGGCGTGTAAAAAAGTTTGCCGAAAAAAGGAGTCTCAGCGCGAAATTATGACGAATGTCCAGTTGGATTTACGTAAAAGTCGCATGAATTCCGATCTGGCTGTTCAGACTGAGTCACATTGCCGCAGATCGGATACGTATCAGATTTCAGTACCACATATGAAAGCGTCTCAAATTGGAATTGAAAATGTCAGATTCAGCGTTTTTTGTTTTCTGTTCACACTGCCAAACAGACACACATCTGTGTCACATTTGAGGAAAAAGATCGGATTTGGGCCACTTTTACCTGCTGTGTAAACGTAGCCATAGATCCAGTACAAAAATAAAGAAGCAAACATGTTTTTAGCTGATCGGCATCACTGAGGGTAAAATTTGCCAAACAAAAGAAAAAAAGCTTGAGAAAAACTCAAGAGGTGAGTTCAGAACAGACAACAGCATGCTAACAATGCCTCTATCCTCTACATAGCAGACGGTGGAGTGGTGCAATTCAGGAAATGATGTCGTTGTCCGTGGTTCGTCAAAAATAAAGGTCGCTTTGCTGTGTCCCGGCCCCCGGAGCATCCCGGGCAGCGCTTTTATCGGAAACGTCTCATCTTCTTTCTCCCCTGTGTCGTTCCAGCCTCGTTATCATTTGCATAATTATGTGTAATGATTCCCCTCTGTCTCTCCCGCAAAACTCTCCCCACAGATAAAGCGTGGATGGTGATCCAACACAATAACACAGAGCTCACCAAATTAAGAGCATCCTTGGGGACGAATCAGCATTTAGCCTACTTTAACTATTCCGCCGACACCAAGCAGCTCGGGGCTGTAATTAGCCAGGCTGAGCACTGCGAGCAGGAACTCTCCTACCACTGCAAAAAGTCACGCCTCTTAAACACACCAGGTAAGCCCTTTTTATTGAGAGTATCGATCCCGCTTCTTCTCCCTATAAAAGGTCAGGCTTATTAAAAAACCCGCACCATCTACACATGAATCCACTGCTCTCATGGAGCTTAGAACAGACAGCGGAAACTGATTGTTATGCTTCTTCTTTTCACAAATTAATTTGGCAGATTTTTTGGCTTTCTCCCTTTTCGGTCTCTCCTGACTCGTTTCTTTTATTATTATTATTATTACTTCATGTCACAGTGCGTTAAGCTGGGGAAAAGTCACCTTTAGGGTGGATTATTCATTTCACTGTACTGCTAAAGTGCTGTTTATCGTTTGTTTGTTTTGTGTGGGTTTTAGTCATGGGCGGTTACGTATGCGGCCTATTAAAGGTCGGAGCCACTTGATAACAGTTCTCGTGGCCCCCTGAATAAACAGGAGACACCCGAGCACGACGTCCATTACTTGTCTCATTACTGAGGATGCTGATGAGCTGAGAAAAAAAAACAGTGTCAGACATAAATAAATAATGTTCCCAAATGCCAAATGAAGAGAAAAGAGAAGGAGCGAGCAGGTCGCGTAAAACCTAGACGGGCAGGTTTAGATGGATGGATGTGAGCAGACGAGTGATGGGGCAGACAAATCAATGCCAATCTCTCTCCAAGTGTTTTTAGAAAAGGAAAACATCTGCTCAGCTTGAAGGCTTCAAGCCAAGGCTGTTTGTCCAAACAAGTCGTTTTATAGCTTGTATATGCATTTGCCCATTTCTAATTGTCAGTCATGTCCACAAATGGCTCACGACACAGTGATCCGAGGGTTGGTGTTTACAGTGATGTGCTGTTTTGCAAATATTTAAAGAAACATTCTGGCCAACATGATAAATGTAAACATTGCTACCATCTATTATAAACATGCCTACTCTCCTGAAACAGAGCCACAGTAGTCTCTAAAGTCAGATTTTTAGGAGTAGAGACTGGAAAATGATGATGCAACTTAAAAGTGGGGCGAATGCAAAAGGAAGGCAAATAGCTAATGTTACTGCCAGGAAGCAGAATGTCTTATAACAATAGTCTTCAAATTATCATGTAGGCCTACTCACAGAATCAGATTTTTATGGACAGAAAAAATGAACAAGTTTTGAAAAAATGAACACAGATATTATTATACATAATTTTCTGCTTTGTTTGGAGTTGCAGCCCAAACAAATGTGCATTAAGATGGTGGCTGAACAGCTCACCTTGCTTGTAGCAGAGCACAAAAACTTAAAAACACAACAGGCAACACACTGACTATAAAACATGCATACGTTACAGCAACGGTATGCAACCGTTTTTTATAGCTGTCATGCTGAAGAACCACAAACTATTAGCTTCATTTGCTAATGAATGCTCGTATGTTTTTATGTAGTTTATGTTGAAAAAAAAAGGATGATCTTTGAGCTTTGAATTCTCCCGCTTACATATAAAAATACCACCAGTCGCTCGTTATTCAGCTTCAGCTCTTGAATGAGGCAGTGGAACTCTCCATGTTGTTGTCTCCATTGTAGAATGGGGTGAACCCAGAGTGTGCAGTGTTTAGCTGAAGTGCTTAAAAAAGTGTTAATTGATACTGCTACTCAAGGAAAATCCATTCTTCTTTCTCTTCTGTCTTCAAGTGTTTGCAGAGTGTTTTGATAAAAAAAATGTGAAGTGAAATCACCCACTACATTAAAAATCATATCCATGTTTGTTGTCCAAAAACAATGTACTTAGTGAGAATAGGCCATTATTGTGGAGAGGACTGGACAACAAGCTAAAAGATAAACTTAGCAAAAGTACATTTACATCTAGATACCTTACATCAGTTTGGCTTCTTTTTCATCATATGTAAGTAAACCAATGGATAATTTAAAGAATATATGCACGTAAATCAAATATACAAGTGATTAATTACCCATGTAGTAATGTAATTACATATGAATTATTTAATGTGCAGCAATCTATATCAAAACGCCTGTAATAATTCCGGACATCTAGGGGTTAACTGAAAGAGCAGCTGGGGGCTCCTGCATGCCAGCAGGGCTCTTAGGAGTCTTATTAAAGTAACTAGCTTTGATGCATTATGGATCTTGCAGAGGGAGCTCCGTTCACCTGGTGGGTGGGCCGGTCAGGGGAAGCCCACACTTACTGGGGAGGGGCCAGGCCGGGCAGCCAGCAGTGTGCCTGCGGCCTGCAGGAGGACTGCGTGGACCCAGAGCATTTCTGCAACTGCGATGGAGACCTTGACAGCTGGTACTAAACCTGCAGTCACATTTCACTGCTTTAGCCACATTTTATGTTTTGTTATATTTTCCCTCAATATGTTACAAATAATAAGCAAATAAACAGTAATTGTGCATTAAAATGTGCTGAACTGTGTTCTTTGCAGAGAATACATTAATTTCACTAAATCAACAAAGAATGTTTTGAATGCTAATACGACTATATGTGTGTGTGTACACACACACACACACACTATATAGATATATATACACACAACTATATAATATGGATTTTTGGAATTGAGAAAATTGTGTGGAATCGACTTATAATTGATTCCCATCACTTGCAAGCAGATTCAGAGTCGACTCTAGAACTTCTGTAATCGAACAGCCCCAGTCGCTGGTTTCCGCTGTTAAGAGTGAATGGCTAGACTTCTTCTCCCTCCCCGTCTAGCACGTTAAAGATGCACCTATGGCCACCAGCCTTTCCCGCCAAAGACTGATGAACAGAATGGTATAACTGTTTTATCAAAAATACCTAAAACGTGTTATCAATATCAAGAAAGTTCAATTTTGATTTACCGCCCAGGCCTACATTGTTCTGTGTTACTTAAAGGAAGGATTTTCCTTTCATTTAATGCACACAGTTCCCCCCCTCTTACCCCACACACAGCTGATCAGCCAAAGCATGTTTGTTCTTTAGTTTTCTATTGGAGTTACAGGGCTAATGTAGCTACAAGTAATGGAAGTCTCACTCAAAACTATACGTCTAATATATTAGCCCCATAGCTCCATTAAACAAAATCAAAGAAAGAAATTTTGGACACCAAACACGTGTTGGCCGATTGACTAGTGAAAATTATGTCACTTAGATTTCTTGATAAGCCATTCCTTTAACTCTGCACTGAGGTGGATGAAGTGCTGTTTGGGATGTTCCTATTTGGGGTTTTAAATACTCTATCAGAACTGGTTTTCTACTTTGTTAGAAGCTTACAAAGCAGTTAAGATGATATCACTTCAGGGCACTGACCAAATTATTAAAATGTCACGTTGCCTTTTAAAACACGCTGTATTTTTGCTCTGGCATGTCAGTATTTCTCAGCTTTGTTATGATGCTGTCACTTGCATTAATTGTTTGTGTTCTGCTTTTATATCGGACAGGGCCAATGACTCAGGCGTCATCTCTCATAAGGAGCATTTGCCCATCAGACTTTTAGCTGTGGGTGACATCAACAGGCCAGGCTCAGAAGCGGCATATAGAGTGGGTCCCCTACAGTGCTATGGTGACAGTAAGTACTAAGTCTGTCAGACATGGCCTTACCCAGAGACTCATGTCATCAGTCATGCTGTTCAGAGCAACAAAAACTGTACAGAGTTCTACTCTCCCCATCCATTTTATTAGAAACATCTATCTTGTACTTCTGCTCACTGACGAGCATGTACTATTGACTCTGAAGATCTATGTGAACATCCTGCGTTATTGAATTATTAAAGATGTGCATCCACTATGAACTCTGATGGCTTTAAATATACACTCACTGTCCTCTTTATTAGAAACACCTGCCTTGTACTTCCACTAACTGGCCACTTTTTTGGAAACATCTACCTTGTACGTCCACTCACTGGCCACTTTATTGTAAAAGCCTACCTTGTACGTCCACTCACTGGCCACTTTATTGGAAAAGCCTACCTTGTACTTCTACTCACTGGCCATTTTATTAGAAACACCTATGTTGTCCTTCCACTCACTGGCCACTTTATTAGAAACACCCATCTTGTACTTCTACTCACTGGCCATTTTATTAGAAACACCTATGTTGTTCTTCCACTCACTGGCCACTTTATTAGAACCTGCCTGGTACTTCTACTCACTGGCCACTTTATTAGAAACACCTGCCTGGTACTTCTACTCACTGGTCACTTTATTAGAAACACCTACTTTGTCCTTCCACTCTTTGGCCACTTTGTTAGAAACACCTACCTTGTCCCTCCATTCACTCGTCACTTTATTAGAAACACCTGCCTTGTACTTCCACTTACTGGCCACTTTATTAGAAACACCTACTTTATCCTTCCACTCACTGGACATTTTTTATTAGAAACACTTACTTTGTCTTTCCCATCAGTTGTCACTTTATTAGAAACACCTGCCTTGTACTTCCACTTACTGGCCAGGAGGAGTTTCAGTTTAAGTGGCTGGTCAGTGTAGGTCATGACCAGTGTCCTAGTGCAAATGATGACTGAAGGTTTGGACCCCCTACTAATTTGTACAGTCACTGAATAAATGCCTTCTCCCTTCAGATGACTTCTGGAATGCGGCCTACTTCAATAAAGAAACCTCCTACCTCCACTTCCCCACATTCCACGGTGAGCTGAGCGCTGACATCTCCTTTCTGTTCAAGACCAGCTCGTCCTCCGGCGTCTTCCTGGAAAACCTGGGAATCAAAGATTTCATTCGGATCGAACTGAGCTGTGAGTGAATTTTTAAGCAACAGAACACAAGAGCAAGTGAGGTATTGGGAATAACATCAAGACTGTGATTTGGTCACAGTAGGTCATCACAGCCATGATATTATTGGTGATAAAATGTGACCTTGTATTGCTTTTGTACAAGAAGCAAAGAAGTAGTGCCAGCAGTGTAAAGTAAAGCAACTACTGTTGTTGACTAGCGGTCAGTAAAAACAACACTGATAACAGGTTTGTAAATGAGATGTGCAGGAATGAAGAACATGCCGATCTAAATGTTTTTAATTAAAAGGTTAAATTAAAGGTTTTTCATAGAATCAAGCGTCCAAGCCAAGAACCATTTAGGAATCTTTATTTTTAAGAGTATGTGATTTTCAACCAGTACAACTGTACAGAAAAAGGAGGAGAGTGGGCTCTTTTAGTTGCATCACATGAAGCTGAGCTCCTGTGAGAAAAACCAAACTGCACTTTGTATGAAGTTGTATTGAGCAAAAGTAGGACACTGGCAAGAAAACTGCGCTGTGTTTGTGCGCCCGATGTCTGTCTGCTCTCTTCCATATGTTTGTTTTTCTTATTTGGCTGCCCTATTTACAAAATGCATGTGGCTCGTGTACGGAAAGGAGAAATAGTCTCAAGAAGCCACCACCTGAATATACAGACCACCACCTCTCGAGGGAAATTGCGGTATAGCCGGCTGCTGATACGTATTGTGGGCAGGAGGGTCTCTTCTGTTTTGTTATGAGACCCACTTGAGTGTAAATAATCATCTACAACTCTTTTGTTGTTCTATCTAAGTCTCTTGGCACCTTCTCCGCCACGCTCTGCATGACCCCCCGATGAAAATCCACGACTGCTGGGATTTCTGTAGCATTAGAGTGCATAGAAAAGAACTATTAAATTCCTCGCACATAACAGGTTCACGTGATGGATGAGCACGGAGCAGGGGGGACTTTAACGGGGCCTGGACGCTTGTTCTCCTATAATGACGAATCCTTTAGCCGAGAGAGCTCAATTAACCTCTCATTATGTTCTGACTGAGGCAGCAGTCTGGGGAGAGGGGCCATGTAAGACGCTAACCCTGAAAAAGGTCTGCTTTCAAAAGGTGAAAGCCGATAATGTAGCACACGCGGTCGTGCTGCACGATAAAATCACCTTTAGCACTCCGCCGTTCTGTAAATGTTCGGCTATACACAGTAAAGATGTCACAAAGACAGACATCATTTAAAACAGATATCATTAAAAAGCAGCATGTCCACTGCCTGTCAAAAATTTTGACACTTGCCTCGACGTTTTCAGAGTAACGTAGTTTTTTATTTGAAAGGGAAAACATAACTGCAAAGTTTCCCTTAAACTATATGCTTCATTCAGTCGTTCATCAGATTATTCAGTAATTACTATAAATCAGAAGCTACACTGAAATATGGTTCCACCTTAAATGGAGCAGCTTCTGCTTCCACCTTAAATGGAGCAGTTATGTTTTAACGTTTGAGGCTTCTGCTGTTATTGCTGCATCATTTAAGGTGGTACGGGAAAAGAACGAGCAAGAAGCTGGCGAATGAGAAGTCAACTTTAGCTTCATATTAAAACTACAGGAAGGATAGTTTGATAGTCTAAGGCCCAATCTCATTTCTTATTTTTACCCCAACCCCTTGTTTTTTGAATGTCACCTTGACCCTTAGAACTGAGTTACAAGGGGTGAGTGGTTGAAATCCTCCTCTACGAAATGGGACCCTCAAATAAACAAGAAGAGCATTATTTCATTAACAGCTACTAGCGCTGCTCTGTAGGCGACCCTGCCAGTCTGTGATAGCAGAGGAGGGTAAAGTTCAGCTCCTCACTGCTGGGCTTTAGTTACATTTAGGGCATCATATGATCTTCAAAGAGGGGGGCAATTATTTATTATCGCCCACCCCTAATTCTTCATTGATATGAAGCTGAAGTCAGGTATTTGCCAGCTTCTTGTTCGAATTTTCCCGTTCCACCTTAAATATGCAGTAGTTCTGATGCCTGAGGTGCCAGAATGTAACTGCTGCACCATTTAAGGTGGAACTGGAAATTTAGCTAGCTAGCTACCAAGACATCAGAAAATTACTAGGGATTTTTTATGCTTGTTATGAAGAAAAGCACCATAATACGTTGAAACGACATTAAACTAAGACAACACAATGGTTAATGTAGTTTCTTAACAGAGAAAATACTCAGATTTGACGTTTTTTTCTTTTTTTCTTATAACACTCCCTTCGGAGTGTGCCTCTATGTCCTGTTGCCAGCAATTAAAAGAATAGTGAGGATATTTTGATAGCCTATATCAGCTTATCAGGGGGGGAAGCAGTGATAATAATACACAATTATAATACACCAATTAAGAATACATCATTTTTTTTATTTTTACGTTTTTGAGTACTTACTAATACCGATTCCAATATCATACTAAGTAACCTACTTAGAATTTAATAGTTGTTAAGGTAAATGAGTGCAATGTAGCTTAACAAATAAATCATTACAATCTAACTGATTTTAAATGATGCACATTAGCTAGCTATGCTAATATTAGTTACCTTGAATTTAATGGCATTGCAGAGGAGAAGAGCAGGTTTTGTTCCTAGTTAGAAAAGCATTTCTGTACAGCTTTAAATAAAGTACATTTCATAGTTTTGATCTGCATCTGAACTCACATCTTTTTGGAGTCTTCTGATTGGTTGGTTGAGCTGTAGTTGAATGTCTGCTAAAGTCAGGCATATTATTCTGCTACTTTAGAGATATTATTCTCTGGTTACTCACACTGTATGTTTAAAAAGAACATCATGTACAGACAAAGACTCCAATTATTATACTCACATTGTACTGATTGACGTTATGTAAAATGAAGCCCCTACAGGCAACTATCAGTAAAACTGCACACATAGCATGGAGCAAACACGCTGAGAAACTGTACTACAGCAGCTTTGCTAACTTGTGCCACACTGTGCACTAAATCAGTGTATCAACATTTATACCTCACAGTTCTTCAGGACCACCAATGTGACTTTTTTGCTACCCTACTTGTCTCCACCCATACTGGGGAAGTGGTTATGATTGTGTTTGTGTGTTTAAAAATGGGATGGAATCTCACGGTGTAAGCCTGGCAGGAATATGCCAAGGCGAAATGTTTGACCAACTTGGCGTTCACCAGAAACACTTTGCTGTGTGAGCAGATCCTCATTCACTGCCAGTCTGAGTCGTTCATTAGAGCTGTAGTGTACATTAGTCTTACATCACATGGTGTCAGATATTACATGTGGGTATTGATGATCTTTTTACGAGTACGAGAAAATGAGCACGGTATTGGGCCAATACCTGATACCAGGATCGGTATCGATGCATCTCTAACATCAGTGTACATCAATGTTTTTTGCCGCATGACGAGACAGATTTGCACCACACAAATCCGGCAGAGGTCACTTACATGAATACACTGTGGCACAGACAAGCGGGCACATAATTTATGTATACTCAACTTCATTAAAGAAGCTTCCTTGGTATGAAGAGCAGATACTAATGATCTGACTGTTGTGTTTTAAAACTCTTTTGGCCCAAAGGTTTAAACACCTGAAGGTTTGAGTGCTGATAAGTGCTGACATCACAACAAGGGGACAGAATGCATGGGCTTTGTTGTCATCACTAAGGTGCTTTTGTTCCTTCAATTCTGCTCATTTTGCAAAGGAAAATGGCAAAATCTAAACAGCTTTCCATATAATGTGTTACGTTATTGCAAACTGACAAAGAAAACATGCATAGTTAGTCCATATTTTGACGATTTGTGTCTCTAAACCTTTGAGGATCAGCGTATTTCTTGTTCTGCTAGAGACACTGCAGTGCCATATCAGGTCCGGAGTGCCAGCTCCAGTTAGGAACGCTATGTGCTATGAATAATAAAGAGGTCATAACACACAATCAGCATTTTCGCCGAGCTGTTCTTGCCATCAGAGAGCTGCCGGATGACAGAAGGTGGCCCTTCTCTTCGTTAAAGCGCATTAAAATCCGAGCGCTTCTTTCAGATGGGCTGGAAGGCTGAGCTTGAACTGGGGACGGTTTTTCAATGTGTGCACAGAATGAGCAGAATAGATGTTTGAGAAATGTGTTGAGGGGTATTATGAATTATTGAATATGAGCATCTACTGTGGACTCATGACTCACTTGCCATTTTATTAGAAAATGTTATTCAATTTTAAGATCATCGCTTGCATAAGGAAGCAAAAAGATAAAGGAAAATAAGTGGAAGTTCAAAAAATTGTAAGATAAAAGACATCATAGACCACCAAAACTGTCCCCATCAGATAAACACCAAAGCTTTCGTCTTTGAGGACATTAAGCTGCAATCTTGCTTCAGATCTGACAAAGTCCTGATAAAAGGAAACAAAATCAAAAAGGAACAAATCAAACAAAGACGCTGCTCTCAAAACAATGGAATGACCACCCCAGAGTCCAGGCCTTAGCATCACTGAATGTGTCTGGGATTACATGGAGAAGCAGAAAATGCAACCGACTTCTAAGACTGAATTCTGGAGGTGAGGAAAAATATTCCTGCAGATTTCTCTGAAAAACTGAAAGCAAGTCTCCTGAAAAGAATTGACGCTATATATATATACACACCCCTTGTATGTCCACTCATTGGCCACTTTCTTAGAAACAACTAACTTGTACTTCCACTTACTGTTTTGCTGTCGACATTCACAGTTTGCAGTCTCTTATATTCATTGCTCAGTTTCTGATTACAAGACCATTGTTTACCATGTATGTGGGTTGCGGACCATAACACAGCAGTTGCTGGGGTTTTTACATGTCAGGGTCACTTGAGGGTGAGGTTCAAAGTGGTCCACCACTCAAAAAAAATCAGCAGCTCTGTGGTCAGAAAATGACCAGTTATGAATGGTTAGAGGATTGCTAAGACAATTGTGCATCAACAGATGGGCTACAATCTCAAACTGTACACCAGCAAAGGAGGACTTTTTAATAAAGTGACCCATTAGTGTATATTATGAATTAATTCCTGGAACTAAGTTCCTTATTAAATACCATTTTTTTTTTTACAATGAGGACAGAACAGATTTGTGATTTCCTACTGCAAGTCTGATCATTCATCATAACTTTTTGATATTTCTCTACAAGCTCCCACAGGTTGATGTGTGCAAAGAATAGAGCAATGACCAAGTCAGTCCCAGAGCATTTTGGACTTGATATGTCACTGGAGTTGTTGACATAAGTGTTGAAGTTTATCTCAGGACCTGAAGTGACTTATTATTTTCGCAATGATGCCAAAGGTATTCCGCTGTAAGCGCCCAGTTGGATTTAATTCTGTTTGAGGAAACGTCTGCTGGCTAGAAAGAAAAGCGTCAGGCTTCTTTCATCTCCTACTGTAAACTTCCAGCATCAGGGTGTTGTCATCTAGAGGCAGATTAAAAAACACTTGCCGAGATTAAAGACAAACCGCTCTCTGCTCATGAACCCGCCACTAAATTTACCCTCCCTAGCGTTACGCGATTTCCCTCCACTCAGGAAATAAAATAATAAAATAAAAATGAGTCGGTTCTCTCTGAACTGGATTTCTCATTCCTTTGATAATCATGTCTCATTACTGCAACCTGCCCACACTGCTGAAAATTTAAAATAAACCCTCCCCTACAGATGTTTTCATTCAGTGCAGAAAAGCCGTGGAATTCTGTTAACATGATTTATGTATATTTAAAATAATGTTCAAACAGTCTATTGATTATAATAAATACATGAATACATGTATATAATATTATGCTACAGTACCTTCTTTATGTAAATACATTTGCAGTGCATGAAAATATAAGAACATACAGTGTCACTAATGCAAAGTGCTAATACCTCAGTGCTTATAGCTCCCCCTTCTGGAGAATCTTCAGCCTGCTTCAGTGTGAGTGAGTGAGTTACAAGCCAGGTCCGTTAAGTGCTTTGCATCTAAATCTTCATTTAAATCTCTAAAAATGTCAGGTGGCACATCCGTCCAGCCATATATGCAGAATACGTAAATTGTTAAAATTAATCGTCTAAAATTATAAATGAAATAGTTTAACATTTTATGTTTAAAAACCACCATGTTGCAAAATACGGCAGCTTTAAAAGTTTTCAACTTGTCTGTAAATACTGATTACTGATTAAATGTCATGCAGCACAGCTGACAACAAAGGACTTTTATTCTGACATTATTTTAAGAAAGAATGGGCAGAGTATTGCATCAAAATGAAGATCCCAAGTGAAATTCATGGTGCAATGCCAAGATCAGTAGCCTTTTCACAAATACTGAAAACTTTGACATTTTTGAGTCAGTTTGCCAAGTTTGGTGATGTGACTCCAAGAAAACCATGAAACCCGGGTTACTATAATATTGTTTTTTTAATAAAAAAAATTTGTATGTATAAACTTGAGTAAAAGGACAAAGGTTTATATAGATGTCCAAGTACAAAGACTAGTTTATACAGTAAAGGTTCATCATTTACTGTAATGGTTTAATAACTTATATATATAACTTATTATATAACTTATAATATTTATTAATGGGTGGTAGCGCCACCTGACATTTCCTGGGTGGTAAAATTCATGTTCCTGCTTAAAAATTAATTTCTACCATTACAAAAGCTATGAAACAAATATCAATACATGGAACAGATTCTTGCAGATATAAAAATGTCCTTTTTTTGACAAATGGACACCCCTTTTGATCTTTCATTCAAAATATTAACAAAAATCTAAGCTTTATTTCAAGAACTAAATCTTGAAATCCCTGCATGAAATACATATTTTCCTCAAAGCTATGTGAGCCATAATTGTTGGCCCCCCTTTTATTTAATACTTTGTGCAGCCTCCCAGAGATAACAGCTCTGAGTCTTCTCCTGTAATGCTTACTGAGACTGGAGAACACATGACAAGAGATCTGAGACCATTCCTCCATTTAGAACCTCTCCAAATCCTTCAGATTCCATGGACAGAGGTCCATGTTTGTGGACTCTCAGCTGATCCTACAGGTTTTCTATGAGGCTTAGGTCAGGGGAAAGGGATGGCCATTGAAAAACCTTGATTCTGTGGTCAGTGAACCATTTATGTTGATTTTAAGGTGTGCTTTGAATCACTGTCCTGCTGGAAGATCCGGCCATGTTGGATTAGTTTCCTGGCTGAGGCAGTCAGGTTTTGGTTTAATATCTGCTGGTATGTGATGGAGTCATGATACTATTTATCTGAACAAGTTGTCGAGGGTCTTTGGAAGTAAAGCAGTCCCCCCACCACCATACAGATCCACCCCCATACTTCACAGTAAGGATGAGGTACTTTTCTGCATGGCTGTCTTTGTTTCTATGCCAAACCCATTTCTGGTGTTTGTTGCCAAAAAGCTCTATTTTGGCATCATCTGACCATAGAAGACTGTCCCACTGAACATTCCAGACATTCCAAGTCTGGCAAACTGTAGAAGCTTGAGTTTGTTGGTCCTTGACAGCAGAGACTTTCTTCTAGTAACCCCCCCAAACAACTTTTGCTTATGTAGGTGGAATCTGATTGTGGTTTGAAATGTGACCCCAAGACTAAAGTCTGCTGCTCCTCAGCTGTGCTCTTCAGAGATTCTCTGGCCACTTGAACCATCCTCCTTACTGTGCGTGAGGTCATGGGAGATGCATCCTCTTCCCGGCAGATTCTTAACATCTCCAGTTGTGTTAAATTCCTTTTTTTGCAACTGTTTAGCTGGTTTCTTGTAGCCATTTCCTGATTTGTGCAGCTTAACAACCTTTTGTTGCACATCATTGTTGTTTTCTCTGGCTTTTCTCATAGTGATGGATGACTGAGGGAATTGCGTCTCGCAGTGACCCAGGACGTCCTGTGTGACCATTTAAGTGTTCCTGATCGCTCATGTGAACTTAAAAACATAAAATGTGAATGGGAATATACTTGATAGAATTCTTTGTACAAATTTGTACATTTGAGAAAAATATTTCTTTCATGATAAGGTTTAGGGTTTTTCTTTCAATCACTGACTTCAAATAAATGTTAGATTTTGTTCACATTTTAAATGAAAGATCAAAAGGAGGAGCATTAAAGAATGTTTTTACAGCACATTTTGCTCATGTTTACCAGGGGTTTATCAGAGAGCACTGCACTGGTTTATTTTTTACTAATGAATCATAGTTAAAGCTGTAGATGTTTCTGCAAAGGAAGATTAGAACAAGTGGCTAATCATTCTCCATAAAAGGTGATTACTGGATTTTTTTTATTTAAAATCAGCTTTTTTGGTAAACCAGGAAAATCTGTAATCAGGGATGGCCCTAATTTATAACACATACAAGGGGACACAAGGGTATCAATAGGCCTTGTTCCTGCAAACAAACGCTTTTTCTTGTGTTCCAGCACCAACTGAAGTGGTCTTTTCATTTGATGTGGGAAACGGGCCCTTTGAAGTGCGTGTGGAGACGCCAGAGCCTCTGAATGACGAGCGCTGGCACCGCGTGATGGCCGAGCGTAATGTGAAAGAAGCCTCGCTCCACGTAGACCACTTTCCTGGAGTGGTCCAGAAGGCCCCTGCTGATGGTCACATTCACCTGCAGCTCAACAGCCAGCTGTTTGTAGGTAGGAGTGACTGCTCTCAAACTTATTTTGTAAACACTCATGCACAGTATTAATACACAGTCAAACTGGCAGTGGTGACTTGGCAGTGTATTTGATACTAATGCCTTATTGTGTGATTCATATCGTCAGATTCATATTGTGGTTTTGGCCAAAGCTGTTTCTGAATTATTATAATTAGTGTGAGATTTTCCATCCATTTAATTGTGTATTTTGTCCTTGTTTTATTAATATTATGTTACAAGTACAATAAAAGTTAGTATGGAAGCCCATTCCTGTCAGAGGAGTGACTTAGTCTCTTAAAATGACTTATTTTCTCAAAACATTAACTCACCGTTTTAAAATACCGACTTAGATTCTTGAAATATTGACTTATTTAGCAAAATAATGATTATTCTCCCAACATTTTGACTTACTATTGTCAAAATGATTATTTTCTCTAAACATTGATTTATTATCTCAATTTTTTAGACAAAAGAATGAAACGTCAGTATCATATGTCATATATTGGAATTCTGTCAAAAACATAGAGATACTCAAAGTCAAAATGTCAAGAAAATAAGTCATTACTTTCTAGAAAATAAGTCACTATTTAGACACACTGCTGCCAGAAACATATAAACAAGATAAAAGATAAAACAAAGGCAATTTTTTCTTGCTCTTTATGGTGGGACTGGGTGAAAGTTGGCAACTGTGCGTTCAGAGGATGGTTACGTTTGCATATATGGGGCACAAATGCCATGAAAAGTCAGTCTGTTCAATATTTTTGGGGATAGTCCTACCAAGGGGTGTTCTCAATGTTACATATGTACCATCATAATATGGTAATACCAAACTGAATTTCAGCAACAGTGATTCCTTTGACAATTACTGATAACACCATCACTTTCCCTTGACACCTCATTTAGACAATTGTAGAAAATCTTGAGCAGTCTCTCCAACTGCTTCTAACTCCCGGACAGATCACTCCCTCAAGGGTAGTACATAAGCAAAATCAAAGCCCAAGAAAACAAGCCTGGAAGATGACACGTAATCTAAAGGCAAATATTAAGGATGTGTGTACCGCTCTCCTCCAGTTCAAATCAGCTTTAGTGAGAAAACAGACAAAGAGCCGATCCATCTACTAAAGACAAACATAATGAATATAGATTGTGCTGGCGAAGGAAGTCAGCCCTTTTGCCAGGAGTTGTGATTGACCACCACTGGACTTGATTAACCCAGAATAAGCAGGACGCTTCTCTCAGCAGCTCTCACAGATCCTTCCGGCAATCAGATCTGAAGTTTAGAAAATGATAGATTTCAGACTCTCTTCACCATCTTGTTTGTAATTGATTGGAAAGACCTGGGTGAGCGAGAGCTTCCATTCACGTCAACTGGCACACTGTTTTCCTGCTAGAATTTATCCATTGAGCCTTTAGCATGGAAAGGCTACGAAGATGGTACAGACTCACCTAAGTTGCATCTTTCTTACCTAGTGCCTTGTACCTTGAATTACTCAACATCTGTAGTGCTGCAAGTGCAGCATTCGTGAGTCAATGTTTTCCCTGCAGCAATTACCACACAAAGGACACTGAGGTGCTGAATGGGCTGCTAGGAGAATGACAGAAGCTTCGGCACCGTGCTACAAAAGAAAAAAGCTTGCTGATCGTTTGTTTCGAAAAGGCTCGCCCGTTTTCTGAGAACAATCCTCGTCTGCCAGGCCTGAACTTTCTGAGGAGCGCTTGGCACGCCGAGGAAAGACAGGAGACGGGCGGTTTGACAAAAGCCGGCTTTGCCTTCTGCTTCGTTTTTCCACCCACAACATTGTTTTCATCATCTTGTCATATGAAATGGCTTTTGCCATCCTTGCAATAGAGTTGACAGCCGCGTGCTCTCGGAGAACAGAGGGTGGCGGCGGAGTTGCTCCGTGGCAGCACCCGTCATGTTGCCGGTAGGGAAAAAAGGAGGGCACTAAAGACGGTGGGGGTGGGGAAGAAAGAATAAAGGTACATGTGTTTTCTGCGCGCTTTTCAGGAGGAACCGCCTCGAGGCAGAAGGGCTTCCAGGGGTGCATCCGCTCACTAAAGCTGAACGGGAAGACTCTGGATCTGGAGGAGAGGGCGAAGATCACCCCCGGGGTGCAGCCGGGCTGCCCGGGGCACTGCAGTAGTTACGGTGGACTGTGCCAGAACCAGGGCCGCTGCGTGGAGAAGTATAACGGCTTTGCGTGCGACTGTGGCTCCTCGCCGTACTCTGGGACCTTCTGCCACAAAGGTGAGTAGAGAATCGTGAGCACAGGTCCTAGAGGGCAACAGCACTGAGTTTAGCATTCTACCTCATTTAACACGCCTGAGTCAACTCATCAGCTAATTAGCAAAACCTTTGTAAGTTGAATTTACAGTGTCAGAAGAAGGAAGTCTCTGCAGGGACTCTGGCCCGATCTCAGGTTGACACACCTTGCGCTAACACATTACGAGGTAGTGGAAATTCTATTAACACCGGCAGTGTACCTCTCCAAGTGGTGTCACTACTCTGTACACTGGGGGCCTATTTAAAATAGCACCTCACCCAAGAATACTAGACTGGGTATGAAAAAAAGACAGCAACTGAAGCGCTAATTAGCATGCTAACCAGTCCTCATATGGCTTTCATTCATTCTTAGCCATGTTAGCTTTTTTGCATGCATCCCTTGAATGAACAGAAGTCATTCAGGGGCTCGTTAGCATGCTAAACAGTCCTCACTTTGCTTTCATTCATTTTAGCCATGTTAGCATGTTTGAATGCATCCCTTGAACCAGTGGTTCTCAATACTACTCTGGCTGCCTGTTTCAATACCAGTTTTGACAAGCCCTCGTCCACTTCGCCTCGCCATTTCCCCAACGCCATCTTAAGCGCCGTTTCATTACATATTGACTCGAGTAAAGTTTATTAGAGGACACCTCTGAAGGGTTAGGGAGTAAGTGAACATAAGTGAACATTCCCAGAAATCATTGCAACTTAATGCACTTCCCTTTTCACATCTGAAAGCAATCACAGCCACAGCTGTGAACTATATGAAAATGCTTGAGATTTCAGAACCATAACATTTCACTTCCTGGGTCACTGTCTCTGCCATCTCTTACCTTTTTCCTCTCTATCTAGAGTTCTTTACAATAGATTTGACTTTTTAGTTTATGTGTATGTTAAGCCTTTGAAAGTGTAATTAAGTAACTATTATGGTTGTACCTGACTTATTTCTGTAAGCACTGCGGGTTTATTGAGGAGTGCATCTCAGTCTCCTCCTCTGTAATAAGGTTCATCTTTTGGATCCCAAAGGAATCTCTGCTCTATGTAAAATTAGGGGGCAGCAAAAAAGGAGAAAATGAATAATCTACCATAACAGCAGGGTAATAAAGAATAATAATAACAATAATTTTATTTATGCAGCACTGTGGCAGCTCAAAGTGCTTTACAGACAGATGGCTTAATAGTAACAGAAAAGATGAGTATTATTTAAAATCACATACAAATGACATCAAAATAAAAAGATAAATACCAAAATACGTAGGGTTTTAATTAAACGCTAAGTTAAAGAGATACGTTTTTAAATTCCTGCATCTCTCTGAGACAGGAATGTTTCTCAAATGACTGAAAGCTACTTTAGTGACTGCGTTTACATCCAGGATAAAACAGAGCTCAGAGTCTAAGATCACACCTAGGTTTCGTACTGCAGGTTTGGTATATAAAGCAAAAATCAGTTTTTGTACCAAAGATCAGTATTTCAGTTTTTATGTGATTGAGTTGTAGAAAACGTTGTGACATCCACTCAGAAATATCTGACACACAGCTGGTAATCCTGTCTACAGAGTCTTGATCATCAGAAGGAAAAGAAATGTATAACTGTGTTCAGCATAGCTAAAGAATGAATACTGGTAGAATCAGCCACTTAGACAGCTATTAGCATTACAGAAACATTAGAAACTCACTTTCTACCAACTTTACATAAAGTCGATCAGGAGGATCTCCTTTTCAACTGTCTAGTACACCATGTTCTGTTTTGTTTCCTTGTCCTTTCATCCGGTGAATTCAACATGCTCTTGTGACGCGTTATCAACATTTAATTGGTTTCATAATATTTACCATAAAACTTGAGACACTTGCAACTGGGATTTCAAGTGAGTTGCAGGGAGCTTTACACTGTGTAACTGAAGCGCAGTTTAGTTTCATGTAAGTTTCAATCAAGTGAAGTTGAAAGTTTCACTGTGTAAAGCCAGACTCAGGTTGCAAACTACCCCATTTGTTATACATGACTGCTGATACAACTTCATTACTTTACTCTGCTAGCTAGCCAGCTTGCTAGTTAGCCAGTTAGTAGGGTGTCCCGCAGTTTTAAACCAAAGCTTATAACCTGACAGATCAATTAGTCACAAGAATTATGTTTATGTTAAAAATAAAAAGTCACTTCTTTAACTGATTAGCTCACTAAGGCTAGCTGAGCAGAGCTGTAAAATCTGCTCCTTGCTTTCCAGTCCTCCACTTGTACTGTGAGTGGCCACTTGTTTACATAGGTGTGACGGACTACCAAGTAGCAAGCCAAATCTGGTGAGGTCATGCTAAAAAACAGTATTAAAACAGGACACTGGTGCCTCTGCTCTGTATATTTTTGTGGGTGCACTCCAGTATACACTCAGCACATATGCCAGTTGTGCCATTGAGCGCGTTTCCACTCTAATAAGAGGAAGATGATCCGGTATATGTCGCTTTTGCTGCCAGAAAGGTTCGGCTCAGTTGGCGTAGTTACGTCATAATAAATGGTACACATGGTAAATCATGTCAAACCCAGCCAAAGAAAGGTAAACTTGAAATTCTCAGTTCAGAGTTGTGACAATTCATCCTCAGTAAGCACATCTACAGCGGTTTTTAGCGACATGCTTGTTGTAATTATACAACAATAATTAGAATATTAGACTACACAACAGTTTACCTAAGAGCCACTAGCGTGCCGCAGACACTTGGGTTTCCCTGCTCTTGCCACTATGTAAAAAGCAGCAAGCCAGCCCAGGTAAATGGAGCGCACTTAATGTTTTCCCTGCTCTGACACACCCACTTCAACTCAAGATGTTCTTGATAGCTAGCTAGTTAGTCGGATTAGGTGCAGAGAAATTAGCGCAGAGACCCCCAAAGGTCGGGTGTATTCCAGGACTAGGGTTGGGAAGCTTAGAAACCTCTGCCTTAAAAGATGTCTTTTATAACCAAAAACCTACCCTTGCATAACTTAGACCTACTTTTTCCCACCAGAGGTCTCTGCGCACTTCAGACCAGGCACCTCGGTTGCCTACACATTCAAGGAGCCGTACGAGCTGAACAGGAACGCCAGCGCACAGTCGTCCTCCATCTACTCGGATCTGACGCTGAAAGGGGAGAACATCTCGCTCAGTTTCCGCACCAGCCAGGCACCATCACTGCTTCTCTACGTCAGCTCCTACTACAGAGAGTACCTCGCCATCCTCCTGAACAGAAATGGTCTGAAACCTCGCTAATCTCCCCCCCCTCATTTCACTCACTGCAGCTTAAGCACATTCATTTGGATTAGCGAGAAGCCTCCGAGTCTCTAAAGGCACAGGGCTTGTCAACCACGGCCCGCTCCTCAATTCTTGGCGAGTAAATTACTTTGTGCTTTGTCGATGCTTGTGAAAGGGAGAGGGAGAAGAGCCATAGTTTGCGTTCTGTGCCCCTGGTGGTGCACTTCCAGCTGATAACTCAGATCCATCAGTTTAGTGATGGAGAAGTTGCCATTAAAGCAGCGAGCCTTTATTAAGGCAGGGACCTTTTGGGTTAGTTAGCTTGATCATTAAACATCCAGAGCTTTAGATGATCTGTGGAGCAATAATAACTCAGATTTATTCAAATCTGAGTTCAACTAGCTGCACTTCCAGTAACGCAGACATCAGAAGCTCACTGGTCTCAACAAAGTCAATGTAGATGACTCAATGAATTAACATTACCATGGCAACAGAGCCATGGACGGCGCATGGTACTAATGTCCGTTAGCCCAATTAAAGAAAAGTTCCAGAGGTTCATTTGACAGTTTGTAGAGCCCTAGAGTTCTTTCCTGACAGCTGATAACTCCTACCCATATTAGACGTGTCCAGTGGTGTGGGTCCTCTAGAGTGTTGACCCACTCAACAGATGTGAGAGAGTTTGCTTTAGGCTATTTTTATGGAAGGCTCATTTTCAGAAAACTTCTCCAAAGCCGCTCAGATCTCCCCTTCTCAAACAGACTGAAATTTAGCCGATGGTGATGGATTATTCAATTGACTGAGCTAAAGCCCTAGTTTTGAGGTTTTACTTTAGTGTTGACTAATATTTGAGACATTATTATCGCTGAGGAATATAAAACTCAGCTCCGGGATGTTTTTTTCTTTTAACTATTGGATTTGCTATACAGTATTCTTTCTTGTTTCGGTGCATTAATAAAAGGGACACGGGCTGCTAATTCTCCAAAATTATGAAAATTAATTTGTTTTAGTGTGTGATATTGATAGGGGATTAAATATTAATCCTCTTAAAAGAGAGCTTTGTTGTCCCATAAATACGAGTTACTGTTATTGCATGGTGATGTCGCCGTCCTGGTGTAAACATCTGAATTACGGCACACTCACCGCAACTTTGCCACCGCGCGGACACCAGTGTCTGCCTTTGATGTGAAACAGGGATGTTCTGTGCTTTTTAAAGGGCAACTGGATGTCAAGTACAAATTGCAGAACAACAGAGACGCGGAGGTGTTCCGATCGAGTGTGAGGAACCTGGCCAACGGGCAACTGCATCGAGTGTCCGTCAGGAGAGTCTCGGAGAGCCTCAGCATTCAGGTGAGATGGACACATCACACACTTCACTGAGATATCAAGGCCATGTGTTGACAGCTGGCAAAGTCAAAAGTTTTTTTAACTGATCTTTTTCTTGAAGTCCAAAGACAAAAGAGCTTTTCCGGTAGATGCAAACGGTCACAAAAGTCCTCACATATCCAGTCAAGGCTACGTAGCAGAATGGTCATTATGTTGTAAAGGAGGTGCCACCTTGAATGTTCTCGCTGCAACAGCAGCGCTCATCATTATTACATTGGGAAGATTGTGCTGAATCACAGTTCAAACTAAAAGGCTGTTGAGGACCACAGTCTGCTGTCTACTGCCCAGCAGCTGTGCTAGTACTAATGGTGACAAATTAAAGGAAAAATCTGAATAAACGAGTGGAGGAACATAACGAGATGCTTCCAGACAGGTGTACTGCATAATGCAAATAAGCAATTAGCATCCTGCCGTGCTCTGTGGCATATCGTCGCTGTCCAAAGAAAAACATGTATCTCTATTTTTTCAATTTTTTACTTTTCTGCATCATTTGAGGACGGCAGATGTCCTTTATATTGTGTGAAAATGTCATGATGATTGGACCAATACAAATACTGCTAAATTGGAATAAAATCTCTTTACATTAACTTACACTGAAAGTAAAGAATGTTTTGTCTTCTCCTGTAAAGTTACTATTTTGGAGATACTTGTTTTTCCTCAGACAGTGGCAATACATGAAAATGCTGAGCAGGCCCAGTTGACCTTGATTTCAGATAAAGATGACATGAGGGAAAAGATGTAAGTAACGGTGAAGGAGTGTTTATTATTAGGACAGGAGCTTCAGTCACAAAAACGGCTCAACTGGGTAGAGTTTCAATAGGGACTAAGGGCACAAGTGGGAGTATTTAGGGGCGACACTGTCAGTTTCCTGTTTGTCAGCTTCTTGTTTGAATTTTCACAATGTACTTTAAAAAATGTGGCAGTTATTAGCGCCACAATGTAACTGCTGCACAATTTAAGGTGGAACAGGCATACAAACAAGAAGCTGTCAGGCCAATATGTAACATTACTGTCCTGTCTCATTTGTACAACGCAGAACATGTAAAAATTACTGACAAAAAGTTTCATTTTATGCAGTGAAGTTGACTGTTTGCTGTGAATTCCCAAGCTAATAGCGCTAATGACAAACTGCATTCACTTACGAAAGGTAAATGGTTAGGATAAACAAAAAAAGGCAAAATTAAATGTTTTAACATTACAGATGTCCTGAGATAAACTGGCATTACCCCACCTAAATATGAAAAACTAATCCTGCCCAAATAGGTCTTAAGGTTACTCTTAAAGCAAACCTCAGTAACATTGTGTTCTGTGAGGCTTTATGTGTCTTTTTTGGCGGCATTATGCTGAAATGAGATGACCAAGCAATTAAGGTTAACACTGAGAAAGTTCTAGCATTACAAGACTGAGACAAGACTAACATTAACATTAGGCCGTAGCTGCATCCCAAACACACTCTGGAACTTTACATACTACACTACTTAAAGCACTTTTAATGGTGGTGAACTGTTTTTTTAGATACTATTTAGTGTGGCTGTATGCAGTTTGAGACGCAGCCAGAGACTAACGTTACCTTGACGTTTCAGAGTGTGACAAGTTAAGCATAGTTAATATTAACATTAACTAACCCAAACCCTCACAGAATGTTACTATGACAAGTCGTTATACACAAGCCGTTCTCAGAGCTAAAATTAGCCATAGCTGCTATTTGTTGTGCTCTTGTTACTGGCCACAAGTTCAAAGCTGGTGAAAGCTAACCTCACTACTACTAATGGTGCTCCAACAAAGTGAAGCCGGTGATTGGAGGATATTCAAACATAGCATGATTTTTTTTTGGCAAAAGTTCTTCATTTTTGAACAGGCACCTCAACACAACCCTGAACAAAGGTTAGAAGGCGGCCCAGCGCCACCCAACACAGCATAGCATGAAATGGCAATACCTTCAGTGTCTCGCTTTCAAAATTTTTTTTTTCTCCTTCGTGGTTTCATTTTTGGGTGGGACAAATGCAACTCTTTCCAAAACATCTCACCCGGTTCCTACGCCAATGATAGGAACAGTGACTAAAGCGGCACCTACATTTGGATCTATGGTAAAGACGTCAAGGTTGGAAACTGTGGTCACATTCAATGACTGTGATGTTGTGCATTAGTGGGATATGTAAGGGAAAACAACTAGATTGTCAATGCAGGATGTGATCAGACTCTGTCAGCAAGAACAGTCCACCCACAACTACACAGAGAGGGACATTATAGAAGGGCTGCAGTGCATAAACCGCTCATTACATTACATAGGCGAATGCACATTTGAGAGTTCAGTGGTGTAAAAAGCCACATGCACACTGTTCTACAGAGAAAAAAGTGATATGATCACATGAGTCATCCTTCACCATATTCTCCACAAGTGGATGAGTGCATATGTGGAGAATGGTACAGGCCTGAATACTTGACCCCTACAGTGAGGGTGGCTTGGTTATGATGTGGGGAGCATTTTGCTGGCATGGTTTGGGTCCACTTGTCCATCTATACCAAGGCATATTGACAAGTCATGGTTGGAGAGCACCTTACTGAGACTATCATGTTGCCTTTTCCTCTAATTTGTCACCTGTCTGTAGCACAGAATGCTAGTCATTAAGGCAGTAACAATCAGTTATATTAGTAATGAATCCATAGATTATTTAGTAATATGAGTTTTAAAACAACTGAACAGTAACAAACCATGGTTAGCTTTTGAAGGATTCCAAAAGACATTACTGAAAAAACAAACAAGCCTTTACAAAACATAAAAAAAAAAAAATTGTGGTAAAAAAAAAAATGTGGTAGTTCATCAAGCTGTTTCTTACGGTAAGAGAATATGTAAATATGTATTATCATTCAAATTGCTAACCAGCCATCAAGAAAGTACATTTTAATCTTACGTAGCAGCCTTAATAATTCCACAAATTTGTTAATGGATCATTTACATCCGTAAACCATGCTGGGTAACAAACTAGACATTTGTAACACTGGACTGAAGCAAATGTTTATTTGACTGTTTCGTCCCTTAGTGTCCAAAGTGGATCCTTTAGGGTTAACAAGTGGGGCTAGAAGCTGTACTTCCTTTAGTCACTATAATGCTCCAGTCAATAGGCAATCTGCTCTGCGGAGCTGAAACAAGTCTGTGCCAGAGTGGTTTTCAGCAGATAACCCCCACCAATTAGTCTAAGCCTTGCTGATAATCGCATTTCGAATATGTAAGCTAGGCTTGGAAATCTTTCCAGAGTTGAGCACTTCCCACTTTTTTTTTTCCAGCCTCCCCCTGCAGAGTGCGGAGAGGCACAGCGCTATACGGCGACATGTTTAAATGACTTTGAAGAGCGGGTTTAATTAAAAACACTCGCCACGGAAGAACAGCCCCCTGATAATTTTAAAACATGAAAGTGCCGAAGTCCTCTTCCACTTGACAATCCTCCATGTTTACCAGCCTGTGTCTTTTTTACATCTCCCAGATTGACCAGCACACAAGGGAAGACTTCAACCTAACATCAGACGTTGATTTCAACGCCATCAAAGCTGTCATTATTGGGAAAGTGCATGGTGAGTAAGACCATTAAACGCTGCAGACCGCCTGTCTGGGTTCAGCTATTAAAGAGCGCTCAATAAAAAAAAAAGCTGTGACTGTTGAAAGTACAGTGCTTTCAAGGCCCTGCTTCTATCCTATTTGTCTGTACATGATGGGGGGGAACATTCCTGAGCACTGGCGTCGAGAAATGCAGATGGAATGCGCCTGTAATTGATCATTATGTATTATTATGTGCATTTTAGGCCTATATCGGCAACACGAAATGCCTGGGAAATAAAATAAAAAAAAACACGCAAATGCTTCCTGGGCTTGTTGGTTCAGTCAAGCGAGCACAAGACCAATAAGATATTTTAAGGATGCTGTATTGCTGGGGTCTGTTTACTTCAAAGAAGAAAAATATTGTAATTTAGCATTATTGTTGCTGTCTGGAATGGAGAGAAATGGGTCAGACTAATGTTCATGTTTAAAAATAGAAACAACAGCACATTATATAAGCCTCTGAAACTAAGGCCAAAGTCTTGAGCGAGATGAGGTTACTGGCCTTAAACTCATTAAATTCTGAGGTCCTGCTTGTGTAATGATTTTGTTCACTTTATTTGTAAATATCAGGACTTGACACAGATACAAATGTAGAAACTGTTTATAAAATGACCAAAAGGTCTCTACAAGAATACGGGCTTTCAGAACGATAAAAATCTGGGCTTATTTATGCTTTAGGTGTCTCCCCCAATCTCCTCTCCCCCACTTCCCCTGCACTCTCATCTCCAGCATGTGAGATGTGTAATGGGTTTAAATCAGGTCTTTCCAATTTGTTTCCAGAACTCCTTCATTCATAGTGTTTTAGATGAAGGCATTTGGAGGTGTTAGGTTGAGTTTCTGTAGACGTCAGCATGCACCTACCACCAGCAGTCACATTATGACTGAGGATTAGTGATCCCTCTGAGTGGCAGCCATAATGCTACTGCACACACACCATCACAAATGAAGTCATTTCAGACTGGTCTATTCTCTATTCTATGGTCTATTTTTCCTTTTTTGCACGTCTTCATTGTGGAACAGGTTCATTTGTTCCATCTATCAGTAAGACCAAGTTCTTGACTTATTTTCGTACTTTCTAGCAAACTGCAGTTGGAATGTACTGGTAGCAGTTTTTTACTGTCCTCTGACACTCTGCAAGTGTAGTTTTAGACATGTAGCAGTGTTTGACACATCTGTACCTCTACTTTCAAGGGCCATTCCTGACCTGTTAGACCACCATTCAGGGATGTTTCTTCAGGACTGAAAGGATTCCTCTGCCATTCATTGTAGCCTCTTTTGGTCCTTTTTATGAACCTGAATTACATCACAGCTGTTGTTGCTGTTCTGTGTGGAGCCTTAAAATTGAATAACTGTGAAAAAAATGCGCTGTAGTTTCTAAATGGCTAATCTGATATGGGGGGCTACTGGGGTGTAAATCTCTGACTTCATAGCGATTCAGTCCAATTATGATTTGATCAACTTTGTTTAATATACATTTTTCATCTTTGTTTGTGCAAAAAGTGACCCTTGTAACGCTTGGAGTCATCTTGCTTCAACTTTCACTCCAGTCCAGCAGCAGAGGGCTTTGGTGATTAGAAATTAGATGATACATGAAGCACAATGAGTAGATGGCAACCAGTGACCTTGTTGTATTCCAACTAGTCTGTTTATTAGTTACCTGACCATGAAGCCAGGTCTCACGGGTTCACCTGTCTGTTCATATATGAAATGAAACCAGTCCAAAGCCCCTTGTCGCATTACTTACATAAATAAAAGAAAAGGTAAGGTCCACTTGTCTTTGTACAAAGCACAAACCCTCTCTCTACTGCACAACAGCGCTGTGCTTCTGTGCACACTGTTTGAGCACCTCTTAAAGGAACAGTGCACATTTACTGGCTGTTACACCCTGCAAGATCTCCAGTCTTTGCCGAATCAGAGACTGTAACTAAAAACTCTTTTATGAAACATTGTGTTTAGATGTGAGAGGGACTTTAAAAGTCTTTTAAAAGTCTTCTAGTGTAGCATTATAGGCAGCCTAAAACAATGCAGTTACAGGCTGATATGAAGGTGACCATCTCCCATTTTCAAGATGGAGGTGTCTGACAGTTTTGAAAAAATCTTGGTTTGGAAAGTTATCAGCGCTCCCTACTGTCAACACTATTGTTTGGTTGTTGTTCACAGTAACCACATTTTGGAATGAGACATTTTCTTAAGGAGCTTATCAGTGCTTTATTGGTGGGATTTCCATCGCTGTGGTGATGCATGCATCTGTGATAGGCTGGAGTTACTGAGACAAAATCGCTCTGCGGTTGGTCTTTTACCAGAGGGGGCGTCTTAGAGTGAATAAACTCATGGAACCCAAGCCAACGCACAAGATGTACTCCCTCACATAAAACACATCTTGAACCAGAGCAGAGGCCTTGCACAGATTAAGGGCAAAAGGGTGGGGGCATAAGCCTCCTCTGGATGTGCCTGGGTGGGTGGTGATGTAATCAGCACTCAAAAGATGCGGGCAAAAGTGGTTACATTTCGATGAAAGATTACAGACAAACAAGAATTTTGTCTTTTAAAGCCTGTGTCAATCAGGGTTGGGCAGTAAAGGAATACATGTAACGGCGTACATTACTGGTACATTACAAAAACAGGGTGATTACCGACAGGATTACATTCAAAAGCAAGGAGAAAATTCTGAAGAACCCTCCCTCACAGCAGCAGTTTTCCAGCCAATCTTCTCTGTTAGAAATAAAGGTTCTGTGCAGGTACATTTTTCATTCATCAAACCCTCCTCACAAACAATGTAAATGTGCCCTTCAAAGTTACAACAGTGGTTTTAAAGTCCAACTGTGTACATTACATAAGTCTTTTCAGGTGAAAAGTAACCGAGTGTTATAGAACAGAACAGTAAAATAAAAGCCTGGAGACGAGACGGGGTGTGTGGAGTCAATACAACTTAGAAAACATAATTTCAGTGGATTGTGGTTCAGTTATGTTCCCTGACTAAAGGTACTGAGATGTATCCTTAAGGTTACCACCCCAAGTGACAAGAGGGGGACTGCCCCAGTGACAGTTTTGTAACTTTTTTTTGGGTGTATATAGAAATTTTAGTACTATTTTTATTTTAATGTCAGACCCGCCAGATTCTGCAGCAGCAGACTGATCTGGAACTCAGCTCTTTATTTTTGTTTATTGCTCCATAAAATTCTACAGTTTGACTGATTACAATCAAATCTCTGACAACCTGACAGAGTTAAACTAACAGTCTGAAACATGGACAGAAAGCAAAGTCTTGTGAGCAGCAAACTTTCATTTCTGCATTTATGGTTGCTTTCTTACTTGTATAGTTTCAAACAATGAGTGCAAAACATTCATGTGTTCAAGCCTTTCTAAGTGCGTAGTACACGTTGATCTCTATGAACTGCTGAAACCGCTGAAAGCTGATTAGGGAGTGTCTACAAACTATGATCATCGAAGTGCGACACACCAACATGAAACTTTTATGGGCCAGTTTTTTAGCCGATAGAACACAAAGGATGGGCAGTTAGAGTTTAGAGAATGACCTCTTTTTATGATCACTATTGAGGAGGGATCGCAAAATAAGATTTATACCAGATTGATTTTTTGACTTTGGCATTAATAAATAAGGCAAATAAGGAAAAGTTGTAGCTGTATAGTTTTAAACAATATTCTATTTGATCCAATGTACTGGATCATTCTGCAGTGATTACTTTATTCCCCTGTGTCTTAGTTAACTGTGTGGGCATGTCAGTATGCAAAATGTTTGACAGTAGAATCTCCCAGGCAACGCTAACAACCAGTGTCAGCAGTGAGCGGCACCGCCAATCAGCCTGGTTCAACCCTACATGTTAGAGCTTCCCTCACAGAAATATAGACCACTCTGCTCTTCTCGGCTGCTCTTGAATGGTGAGTTAAAAGTGCAGAATGGAGAACGAGCTGCCGTAGTGCTCATTTTATAGATCTAATTACATTTTGCAGCCAATGTTTGAGAACTCAAGCGTTCATGTTAGCAGGGACGTATCATGTTCTGTATTTTAACCCTCTGCATGTTATATCTTACGTTATATATAAGTTATATACGTAACCTATAGCTAGCTAGGTAGCTAGTTAACTGCTGGACTCTGCTTCCGAAAGTGAGGTCACACAAGCTCCTGTTATGAGTCAGCATGGTCATATGTGTGCACACTGTGGAGAAACTTATGTTTTTTTTTGTGCGCCACGGCTGTAAAGTACAATTGCGGGGAAATACTGTGAGCCTTGATGTTGGGGGGAGTAGTTAACATATTAGCTTTTATTCTTATATTTATGGTGGGCCACTATCCATTGTGCTCTTATAAATGAAGTTAATCACTTATAGTAGGATCCAGCAACAAGTAGGAAGCAGCATTTAGCTACGCTACAAACCACGGTGTAATAAACCTTCATAACAAGCACCATTAGCAAATTTAGAAAAGCTTAAATAACCCACTTGCTGGGAGTTCTGGCTGTGACTCTGCAGGTGATCTGTCACTTTGTGTGAGGGAGAGGAACACAAGTAGCTGACGTATAAATATTGCTAATTCTGATTGGTACTTTTTGATGTTTAACATATTTGAAAATGGAAAATACTGGAAAATAGTAAAATCTAAAATGTGTCATAACTTTTGTATAGGCCACATTTACTGTTTGATATTTTTTCCACAATAAATTCAGCAAATAAACAGTGATTGTGCATTAAAATATGTGACTGGAGCACCAGCACAGCATACAACAACGTATACGACTATATACTTTACAAAATATTATAATCGACTTTGACTTAATATAACATTACACAATCATCGCATTGAATCACCGCTTTCAGATCAGTGCATTATGATGCATCGTTGCATTTTTACAGCCCTACCTACTGACTACAGTACTTTGAAATGAAACACCAAAATGCAGAACTGAAGAGCCAATGCAAACAAACAAAAAAAAAAGTTTCACTGTCCACTCCAGTTTTAGGCTGAGTGTACTTTTCTCATAAAGATTTCGATCCTCCAAGGCCCTCAATATTGTTTGACTCGGTGTAACCTTGTTTGGCTCTTTAGGTCGATTCTTGTTACCCAGAGAGCAGTTGACCAAATTACGCAGATTTCCACATCCGGCTAGATCTGATTTAATGGAGGCCGGGGGAGGCCGCAGTCCACAATATTTTGCGTGATCTCCCCTGTGTTGTTAGCATGAGCCCGGAAGCAAATTACGCACAACCCCACGTATAGTGTGTCATGGAGGGCATAAGAGAGCCAGCATGAAAGCAGATTCTGTGTCATTCCCAGCAAAGCCTGCCATCGATCATCCCCACCAAATTGGCCCATAATGAATACAGAATCAAACGCAAAACATGCATGAAGCATTTGAACAGTGAAGGCTGAGGGCTGAGGGCCAGTATTCATAAAGCAGTATCAGAGCAGAAGCGCTGATTTGGCTTCAGTTTTTCTGACTAGGATTACCATAAAAACAGAGGAATCTGATCGCAAGATTAGCCCACCCACTTGCTTTCCAGGAACTGTAGAAGTTGGGGCTCTGAAGGTGCTGCAGCAAAGAAAGAAGGGCTAAAGAAAGGTTGGAAAATAGTCATCTAAAAACTAATTATGACTTAGTAGGGTGGAGGTGATGTATGTAAACACTGTTTTGAATTTGTTGTTTCTGTGATGTCATGAAAACCAACGCTGTCATTTTATTCAAACATAACATACATTGTCAATTCAGTTACTATAAATTAGACTTTATAAGGTAATTTTAATAGCTCTTTTCAGAATTTTCAAGAGTTTGATGTATGTTAGCACTGTTATGTTTCAAAATGTACTGTTGACTCCCCAGTCCATACAGTATATATGGAAACTACACACAAAAACAGGCCATTTTTCAGCATTAGTTCTTGTGATGTCACAGAATCTAAAGCATTTTCATACATACAGCTATTTAGCCTAAAACAATTTAGCCTTGCCTGTTCGCGCTGGGCACAATACAGGGTAGCCAATTAGAACAGAAATCATTTACATGGCATTTACATTAGCACATATCACAAAACAAAAATGACCTGTTGAATAAAGAGGCATAAAGAGAGTCTGGAAAATGATTATCATTATGAAATCATCTACAGCTCTGTATATCATGTCTTTATGTTTTATTATTCCGACATAGTAAAAACTATAAGGCTCTAAATGACCGTAAAGCACCTGCCTACATCACAAAGTGTATGTCTGTTGATGCTCCAGCACGTGATCTTAGATCTGCAGATGCTGAACCTTCAGTAAAATACAGAAAACATGGAGAGGCCTTGTTCAGTTATTCTGCTTCTAAACTGTGGAACTCAATTCCACCTTTTATTAGACCATGAAGCTCAGTGCTCACTTCTCACTTCTATGTCTCGTAGTGTCATTTTCTTATGTGATTTTAAATTAGTACTCATAATTTCTTGTATTAATGTTAAGCTTTACCACCCGTTTGTAAAGCACTTTGAGCTGCCATTATTATTATTATTATTATTATTAAGTTGTAGAGTAAGAAAACTGTGAGTTTCATATTGATAAAGAGTGGTTGCAGACTTGAACGGTGATGTGCATGTATCCACCTATGCAGACTACAGATGTTTAGCTCTGCCCATTCACACTGAAGTTATAAGGAGTGTTTCAGCCTGGACTGCTTTTTTTAATGCAGGACAGCCTATCATAACAGAGATCATTTGCATATGTCCATCCAAGGGCTAGAGAGAGGTTGGAAAATGGGCATGAAAATGTTTATCATGTTTCATTTATATATTTTCAAAGTCTGCATTAGCCAATCACATTTTTATTTTTGGCTGATGCAGTTATGCACTGTTAAAACTCAGCAGTTGATATCAGTGGATTATCCAGAGATATACTGTTGTCTTTCCTCATTATCGATTACTTTTATTGCATTATTAATATCAATTGTCCTCTAATCATTATTTCCCAAGACATTTACTGTTTGATGAAAATTCTACAAACTTTTAAGTTAACTTGAAAAAATAGACATGGCATGGACATTTGAACACTATGTCCAGAAGCTTGTGGACATGTATACTTAGTGTTGCTGAAATAATAGGGTGATTGTCCCCCTTTTGCTGCAGTAACAGCCCCTACTCTTCTGGGAAGACTTTACACTAAATGTTGGAACATTGCTGTGAGGATTTGATTGTAATCAGCCACAAGAGCATTAGTGAGCTCAGGTATTGATGTGGAATGATTAGTTCTGGATCACTCCTGTGCATCGCAAAGGTATTGGATGGAGCTCCATCACTCTAGAGAACGCAGTTCCACTGCTCCACAGCTCAATGCAGGGGCTTTATACCTCTTTAGCCAATGCTTGTCATTGGGCATGGCGACCTCAGGCTTTTCTTTGGGAATTATACAAGCTGTGTGACTACCAGTGTTAGCAATGGGTGACCTTAAAGCAGCTGAGTTCACTTATTAGAGGGTGTGCCTGGATAATTTGGATATGTAGTGTATACACTGTATAACATTTTCAGCACCCCTAACAAACGCCCCCCTTTAGCAACCCAGACACCAGCCTGAAGCTTGCTTTAGAAGTACATCTTATGCTTTTTAAACAACAAAGTGCCAGTCCCTGGCTTTGCTATAAAGCTAAAAACACACACAGTTGAAGGTGAGGTTACTCCATTCAGATTCATAAACAGCAGTCTAGATGCAGAGGCAGTGGTCCATAACATCGACCTACACGTTTTAAAGCTCTATTTGCTTTTTTTTATATACAATCGTTTTTTTTGTAAGATATGGAATAAATGTCGGCTGATGGCGCATAAAGGGGTGAGAAACTTCTTTCTAGCCCTAGAGGCACCTGAAAGGAACCCTTCAAGAATAAACATTCGTACACAGTAAAGTCTAGTTACACAAAATGGCTTTAAAATTCACTGTGTGTAGCTTTAAAAGCTTTACGCTCTCGGGCGAGAAGCAGAGGCAAAAGCGGTTTAGTCACACAATCTGAGCTATTTCAGTTCATGTGATGAGGGCTAGGCTGAAATGAGTAACACTAACGCATACAAGCCGCAGGAGAAATGGCTCATGCTCTGTCAAGACTTGTGCTCGAGGTCCAGCTGCTGCCATTTAGGTTACAAATTTAACTGCAGTAAGTTAAGAGCAGGGTTTGAAGTGTGGCAGGGGTCTTGGGGGTCCCCTGATAAAAAGTCTAACTATGAGGTCACCTGTGTAAATGAATAGATGAATACTATTAGCCTACCTTTTCTCATTTAATTTATTAAAATATATTATTTAGGTAGTAAAAATTGATTTAGACATTAGCAGGCAGGATTGCTGGATAACGTAATAACTACATGGCAATTGAGTGTACTGAACAATTACATAAAAGCCTGGTCATATGTTGGTTGCTGCTCAAAAATGTGCTATTGCATGATGAGATAGCCTGGTGTAAACGTTACCCATGGCATGTTTTCAAACAGCGTAAAATTGAAAACTCTTTGCTAACAGAAGCGTTTTAGCTGGCTTTTGTCGTGGCTGCTAACAGCATTTATTTATCTGTGTTCATGGCTGCTGCTGACAAAGTCAAAAATATTTAAAGCTTGAGATGCACTTGAGCTTTTAGCTTCTCCAGTTTTAAACTGGAGTTATGCAGCTCTGTGCACTAGATTGTACAGTTATGTTAGGAACGCAAACTGGGCAAATTTACAGTTTATTCAGGGAGAGGAATCTACAGTTGAGCACGATGAAAGCTTAGAAAAGAAGATGGTCACCAATTGTGAGGGCATTCATTTTGTGAGAATTTTTTTTTATTTTTGGTTAAGGAAATAACACTGGACCCCACCAGCTTCAATTTAGTCTCTCTTATGAAGGGTCCCTTTACTCTTAAGGGATGTCCAGGACTTTACTTCTAGGTCACAGGTGTCAAACAACCACTAAAAGGGCCATATTAAAAACCTCTACAAATCCGTGGGCCAGAGAATGTCTGTTTTTATTTGCCTGTTAAATAATAACCTGAGCTGGCCATTGTTTATTCAAAATATGCCAAAACACCACCATCAAAATAAAGGCAGTCTTAGGGAACGTTGAAATATTACATGATGAATACTTGAAATATTCAAAAATAAAATATGAATATATATATATATATATATATATATATATATATATATGTATATATATATATATAGGCTACAGTACACAAGATTATGCACATTACAATAGATTACATTACACATTATGTTGTAGTGCCTGCTGGGGATTGTAGTGCAGCGTGTTGTGAAACAGGCTAATATTAATAGACACAGAAGATGCTATGGGCCTGATCTGGCCACCGGGCCTTGTGTTCGACACATGGGATCAAGGCGGTCATATTGGCAGTTTGAGTTCATTATTAGTCTGGCGGAATGCTAGCCAGTTATGTTCATATTTTCAGTGCGTGTCAATGTAAAATTTTTCGATCATGCAGAATTTATCCATCATGCATAAATGGGTAAAATTAGGGTCTGTCTTTCAAAGGGAAAAGGTTCCAATGCTAGACAGGGCAAGTCTTGTTAAATGAGATTTTGAAGCCAAATTATTTACGCCATCACCTGCAGACTAAACATAGTCTCAAGTATGAATCTAAACGCATTTAATTGCCAGATCTTTGCGTCTTTCTGTTCTTCAGCCTGATATCCAGCACTTGGCAGCTGCCAAACATCAGCTATCTGAACAGGTGCATAAGAAAAAAGCATCTCCCAAAAGCATTTTAATGTTAAGATCATCCTAACTGGCAGAGAGAGGGTTCAGTGTGATGTTCGCTCTACCATTTAAGATTCATCTTGCTTTTAGGAATCCCAGCCTAGATGGGTTAAATCTTTTTTGTGGGCTGCAGAAGCTTTTGTTGTTGTCTGTATGGACCTCGGGTTGCAAAAAGGTTGAGAACCCCTGCCTTGATCATGGCCAGATCTTCTTATTGTAATCTGATAACACTTTTTGAAACAGTCTGTTTACTTCAAATCTATTCACAAACCACAACAGTCAGTGGGTAAAACATCATTTTGGATCATTTTGGCATCTTATTTTGGCATTTTATGGTACCTGACTGATCTGAACAAGGTATTAGCCGAAGTAACTCTGGTTCAGGTTCGATATTTTATGAAGAATCGATAGAATGAGTCTTCACTAAAACCAAGACCTTTTCAGCAAATGATCTAAGGTCATTATCAGTGGGTTTGTGGGGACAGGGCGCTGTAATGCCCCACAGGATCTTAAAATGGCCTTAAATCATTTAGTTTTCCACAGAACCATCTGTGATTGGTGAGTTTGCTCCTAGCACACACAACAAAAACAAGGACTGGTTAGGGGCTCATTTGCATATTGCAGCCTTCCTGCCAGTGTTGTGATAACCATTACCAAAACACTCTTAAAAAGATGGTTCTTCAAGGGTTCTTTAGTAAAGAAAATGGTTCTATATAGAAAGATTAATTCTCAAAGAACCCTATGAGTTTTTGCATTAAAGTGTTCATGAAAGGGTTCCTCAGATTAATGGAGAATGTGCTGTAGATGGTTCTATATAGCAACTTTTTAAAACTACTATGGTTACGATTTCAAGCTTTTAACAATAGAAGCACCCTTTTTGGTGCTATATAGAACCATTTTCACAAAGGTGCTGTGTAGAACCATCGGCAGCATATTCTCCATCAATCCGAAGAAGGCTTACACAATGCAAAGAACCCTTTAAATCAGGCACAGGGTTCTTTGAGTGTTAATGGTTTCTTTACTAAAGAACCATTGAAGAACCATCTTTTTTAAGTGTGAATGATAAATCTTGCAGCCCAAGCAGCTCTCGATGTTTGATCTATTATCTCTCTCTCTCTCTCTCCCTCCCTCTGCGCAGAATTGGGCGAGATGGATCCAGAGATAGCCCGGCTGAATTCTCTGGGCTTCACAGGTTGCCTGTCAGTCGTCCAGTTTAACTCCATAGCTCCTTTGAAGGCAGCGCTGCTATATCCAGACACCAGTCCTGTCATTGTCACAGGTCCACTGATGGAATCCAACTGCGGTTCCTCATCATCATCCAGCCCCTACGCAGCAGAGACCACCCACTCACTCTCCGGTAAGGCTGGCTAATTCACACAGGTTAGAGAGAGAAACTTCCCTCACATTTACTCTGACTTAAAGCAGCAGTTCAGCAAAAATTTACATATTCTCCCCTACCTTAGAGATAAATGTAAAAATGAATCATTTTTATTTGTACGTTAAACAAACGGACTAAAATACGCTGCATATAAACAGCCATCTTGTTTAGTGAACAAAGTTTTCTTTATCAGTTTAGTACAGGAGCTACGAGGCTAATGTAGCTAACAAGTAAGGGAAGCTTGAACCAGTTAGCATCACTTACCTCAAACCATGCTAAATCTTGCGTAGACTTGCTTATGTGATCTAATATCTATTAATAATATAAATATCCAAAAAGAAATGGTCAAAAGTTAGTAGCACAGCTAAAGACAGTATTAGCAGCCATCTCAAAGTGGCCATTTTGTCATTCAGCGTCAGAAACAACCCATAACATGGTTTGAGGCAAGTGTGTGATGATTCAGGCATGCAGTTAGCATTATAGATCTGACAGATCTCTTAAGTGTGCATCATTCTGTAGTCGGCGTCATGCCCATATTAGAAACTCTGAGTCTAAGCTGGTTTTCTCAATGGGAAAAACGAGCGGCCTTTTTGAATTGCCACTGTCACATCTATGGTAAACTAAAATGCCCCAAAACCGTTTTGTCCTGTGTTTTTAGCAGTGTCTCACTTGATCATCTGAACTATAAGGTCATTTAGCATTTGAAATACAAATGATGCTACACATATGTTACAAACAAGCTGCATATTGAAATTATGTCACATGAAAGTGAGTCTATTATTAAACTTCAGCACTATTATTCACCAACATCAGCAACTCAAGCTGCAGCCTAAATCTGCCAAAGCCTCTTTACTACCTGCACCTGACAAAACTTACTGCTTTGTGTGGGCTACTTTGGTGAAGCAGCACATCTTATGCTGTCAATTCAGTGCACTGCAGTGTTAGGTTGCATGTAGCATTAGTCATATTTTAGCTCCTAAACGATCTTGACATTCGGAGGATCTAGCGACATTCGGAGGGAAAATGTCCATACGGCGTGCAAAACATATCAGCTTTGGAACATTTCAGTTTACCACAGGATGCAACAGTGGCGATTTTCCACAATGCCATTTATTTCTGTCACAAGCCCTATTCGGGCAGGGTTAGTTTTCTGTGGGGTAGGTGGGGTAATGGCAGTTTACCAGAGGACGTCTAATGTTTATGAGCAATTCGCACAAGATAATAAATCTCAGTATAAAAATGACAGAGATGGGAGTGGCTGCTCGATTTACGCACTGCTTTTACTCCAGAAAAGAGTCAAAATGTTTAATTTAGCCATTATTGTGTTTACCCTAACCATTTACGTTGCAGTTTTAAGTGAATGCAGTGTGTCATTTGCATCGCCATTAGCTTGGGAATTCATAGGAAACAGTCAACATCTTTTTTTCTGCAATTTTTTACATGTTCTGAGTTGCACACTTGAGATAGGACAGTAATGTTACATATCGGCTTGATTTTAGCCACAGAGAACACAAGTAAAAGCTTCTTTGAGTGCCTCCATACTTAAGAAACTCCCTTTCCACAGCATATATCATTTTACTGACATGTCGATTCGCATGGGGCTAATATAATAAGTTACTTCTACTGCTCGTTTTGTGGAAGGTAAATGCACCAGAATCTTTACTGAAGCAGTCAGTAAAACACCTGACATGGTCCATTCAAATGGGACTGAAATCACTGAGAAAGGCCAATAAAATTCACATTACCCCACCTCCTCATGTAAAACCAATCCCATACGAAGTGCTATAAAGAAAGCCAGCCTAGCCCCAAGGTTCGAACTATGGGAATGATACCTATGACAGAATGACTGCATGACTTCAGAGGTAGTTTCCAACAAGTTTCACTTGTTAGCTACATTAGCTTCATAGCTCCAGTGCAAAGCTATAAACTCCAGACACCAAACATGTAATCGCTTATCATCTACATTTGGGGTATGTAGGAGGAAACTGTGTAAATTTGAAATGTAAAATTTTCACCAAACTCTCTCAGTTCTCTCTAAGTCCTACTTACTTAAGCTTATTCCAAATTGCATGAAGTGCCCCTTGCTTTCAAAAACGCTTGTTTGAAATTTAGCACACAAAGGTGAGTTTCATATCTTTTGCACTTGTTTTTCTTCCTCAAAGTCTAATTTCACAAAAAAAAGAGAGAAAACTTTATCAATGGCTCACTGAATACATCCACATCCCTAATTAAATTAGCAGCATAATGATTCAAACGTGGCCAATCAGTTTATTAATCTGCATGAGAGAGAATTTAATTTGCATAATCTTTCTTCTCTCTTTTTCCACTTTCGCGCTTTATTGCCTTTTCATGGGCTGGAGATGTACTATTCAATGAGCCACGTCCTCGGAATGACGAGTGTTTGAATCATGCTGATGCTCTGTCTGTCTCTTCTTTCTGCCGTAGATCATTTCGGTACCGTAGGTACAGGCGAGCCAGTAGTCAATGCAATCAGCAGTGACTCAGCTTTGATTGGAGGTAACGGTGATCTCAGTGCACTTTTCTCACTTTGATTTGATGAGAAAATGACCATGCCTCCACGGAAGCTGCCGTCCAGCCCTGTTTCATTTACTCCTCTGTCATAGTTGTTTGATTTTGTTTGCTTTCCCAAGTTCCTGCTCTCTTCAGCGTTTCTATACTTTTGCTATCCTTTTCATTGTAGGTCTGAAGCTGTAACTGCACAAACTCAGCTCTCTGTTGACTCTAAGGCTTTAAGAATGGATGAATCACTCTGTTAAGACATATGATTCATAATGGAAAACCATCATCATACATGTTTAACAGTTTTCAGTCTGTAGTTGGAGACTTCAAAGTCTTCAGACTTAGACCGACCCCTGTGACGCTACCTGGGTCCACATATTTGGAGGATTCAGAAAAACAGTTTTAAAGAGAGCTAATCGTACGTTAAGACATGTCATTGGCTTCAAGTAATGGCTGATTAACTCCTGCTTTTATGTTGGCTGAATATGGAAAGTTGTCCAAAGTTATCTGTAAATAGAAAGGAATTCACAAAGGACACCAAAATTAATTAAACGTTTAAAGAAATTATTTGCTGATTATAGAAGTTTTACCACTATCTTCAAAATACTTTGTCCTTTTTAGAACCACAGTAATGTGGCATTAAATTGAGTTGAGATGTATTCGGGCGCTTCAATTAGACATTTCTTTTAGCCATCATAATTAAATGGACCATGCTTAGCTGAATACAAAGGAGAGGAATATTTTGCAAATGTCTTCCTCTGACAGTAGGTAAAAGCTCTCCAGGGTAAGTTAGGCTGTGTCCCAGTGCTAAGCTACGAGACTGTGTGTATGTGTGATGGGATAGACTAGGTCGCAAACCTTTGACAGCAGTATCAGTTACTTTGCTCAGTTTTACTAGCTGATAGATGTACATTTTAATCAGGTCACTGCCAAACCTTACTGAGAATATGAATTTGTATTAATCTGACCTTCCTGAAGACTGTGCTAAAACTGTGTACACATCGCTAACGGGCTAATTTAAGCACCAAAGCGGTTAGCAGTGATCAAGAGAAAAACGCAGTTCTCCTCATATCTTTAAACTCTTTCCTAATTCAGAACAAAACATAAGAAAATGTCAGTTTTTACCAAGAATTAAAACCCTGCTTCATCTAAAAGTGCTAATTTTGCTAACAGATGAGTTAAATGAGACAATGCTAAGTGGAGCAACCATCTGTATTCGTTATCTACGTCAGCATTTAAGGTTATAGTATTAGCTTAAAGCTTTAGCAACTCTTCTACCCTATTGTGTGTAAAACGTTTGACATCAATATCAGTTACTTTGTTCAGTTTCATTCGCTGATAGATGTACATCTTATTAAGTCACTACAAAACCTTAATGAAAATCTGAATCTAAATGAGTCTGAATGAACTGCTGCCACTGCTAACTTGTTAATCTAAGTAACTCTGCACCAAAGCAGTTAGCAGCTGTTAACAGCAGGACAGAAAAAAGCAGTTTACTTGATTTTTTTTAACTCATACTTAATACAGTGCAAAATATGTGCTAAAAACATGCTTCATCTCAAAAGCGCTAATTTTGCTAATAAGTGACTCAAATAAGATAATGCTACCTGGGACAACCATCTTTTTGTTTTCTTAGCATTTAAGGTTAAAGTATTAGCTGAAAGCTTAAGGCAACTCTTTTACTCCATTGTGTATGAAAACCTAATAGCAATTTAAACTGCTTTGTTCAGTTTTATTAGCTGATCGATGTCCATTTTTACTGTCACTACAAAGCCTAATGAGAATATACATCTAAATCATTCTGACCTGCCTGAAGACTGTGCTAAAACTGTTAACACTCCGCTAACTCGCTAATTTAAGCACCAAAGCTGTTAGAAGTGTTAACAGCAGGACAGAAAAAGCAGCTCTCCTCGTATCTTTAAACTCACTCAGATTCAGTGCAAAATATATGAAAATGTCAGCTAGAATTAAAAGCATGTTTCATCACAAAGTAATAATGAGATAATGCTAACTTGAGCAACCACCTGTTTTTTGTTACCATGTCAACATTTAAGGTTGAAGTATTAGCTTTTTAAAGTAAAGCTTTAGCAACTCTTTTACCCCATTGTGTCAGTTTTCAGTTACTTTGTTCAGTTTTATTCACTGATATACATTTTAAATTTAAATGAAACTGACTTTCTTGAACCCTGTGCTACAACTCTTTACAAACCGCTAACATGCTAGTTTTAGTAATTGCACTAAATCAGCTGCTAATTTATCAACAGCAGGAAATGCAGTTTACTTGATTATTTAAAAACTCTCTTAATTCAGTGCAAAATATGAAAATGTCAGTTTTCAACTAGAACTGAAATCATCCTTCATTCAAAAAGCAAAAATTTTGTTAATAGGTGATTCAAATGGGAAAATGCTAATTAGTCCAGCCATCACTTTTATCCATGTTAGGATTTAGGGTTAATGCTTCATTCCGCTGTTTTATTTGAGTGTGAAAATGTTCAATAGCAGTATCAATTATTTTGCTCAGCTTTACTAGCAGATAAATGTACTTTTTAGGAAGTCGATAAAAACGTCAAGAGGAATTTATCAGCAGCAGTATTACTTGATTTCTTTAAACTCACTCTAAATTCAGTGCAAAATATAGGAAAATGTCAGTTTTGACTTAAAAGTAAAAGCATCTAAAAGCACTAATTTTGCAAATAGGTGAGTCAAATGAGAATATCCCAATTTTTTTGGAAACTATGTCAGCATTTAAGGTTAAAGTATTAGCTAAATGCTTCATTCAACTATTTTACAACTGAGATTATTTACACTGACCTAAGAATGAGTTTAAGTGGCAAGTCTCCTCTTCCACTGATCACATAGATTATGAATGGAATAAGTGATGATGCTGTCACAGCATCTTCAGAGCAAAGTCACAGTGCTGCTAATTTCCCTAATTGGTGAGTCAAATGAAACACTTAACTGCTCCAAGCATTATTTTTGTTATCCATGTTAGCGTATAAGGTTAAAGCATAAGATTAATGCTTCACTCAACTGCCTTCCTCCACTGTGTTTGAAAACTGAGGTTATTTAAACTGACTTGAAAAGGAGTAAAGATATCAGGTGGCCTCTCCTCGCGTTGATCGCATAGATTACGGATGCAAAAGTGATGACGCTGTCATAGCACCTTCACAAGCAATGTCACAGTGCTATCATGAAAAGAAGGAATATCAACTGAAGTGAGGGTATGTTTTATGGTTTTTAATAAGAAAGCTTTTGAAATGGGTTTAGCTTTAGGAACTAGAGCAGCAGTATTCATGTACATACTGCTGTTATGTTGTTCTTTGGCCTCTTCTCCACGGTTGCATAAAGTGGTGACTAATTTTGAACGTCATGTTCCATATTTCCAGGCGTAATCGCAGTCGTGATATTCGTGATCCTGGCCGCTCTGGCTGTAATGGCAAGATTCCTCTACAGACGAAAAGAGACTTGTCAAACACAGGAGCCTAAAGGAACTAAACCAGAGGACAGTCCCGAAACACCCTTCAACACTGACCCCCAGTCGCAGAGCATAATCAATGATACCCAAAAAGAGTACTTCATATGATGACGTCCCTTTCCAACACCTATTCACCCAAACTTTGGACTAATCCAGCAAAGCAGAGGACAGAAATGCCTTGCCAAGCCTAGACATTAACATTCATGGGGCGTTACGCAGAGGAAAAACCCTCGGAAACTGTCACCGGTTGCTGATCAGGACGTGAAGAGGAAGAGCGAGCTGTCCCTCCTGGGTTTTTTTTGTACATAGGCTTAAAAGTCCAAAAAAAATTGGCTCAGATAGTATTGTTTCTAAGGTGTGTATAATGATCATCATCAACTGTAAATATTCTTTTGAAATGTACATGTTGAAATAATATCTTTGTAATGGTTACCTTCTTATTTTGCCTTTTAAAAGACGTTCTTCAGTATTACATTTAATGAAAAGATCCGTCGACTTACATCTAGAACCTAAAGACTTAAAGATGTCGTATAACTTGGCTGAAATAAATGTCCGAAGTGGTAACTGGAATGTATGTGAAATAATGGCATTTGTGTTGTTACATGAGATTTTTACACTAATGAACACACATGCAGAACGGTACAATGGCGGTTCAAGTCTTTCCTGTTTTTTAATGGACGATGCTCTCCAACATCAAAAACAAACCTTGTGCAGATGTGCTCATCTCCCGTGTTTGGCAGTTCCTGAGTTGGAAGGGGTTTGGCGGTGTTCACTCAGCAGGCTCTGCCCTTGTTTCTTTTGCCCACTCTTAATCTCCATTAGACGGAAGGGAGGTATGTCTCAGCAAACATTCTAAGTGCTCTTCAGTGCTTTCTCTGCATTTCCTGGATAAAAATAAATTGTGATTGCTTCTTAATGCCGTCAAATACCAGCACAAACCACCTGCGAAGAGCACAGCTTTGAAAAGGCTTCCAGAAAAGCTCAGAACGCAATAGAAAAAAAAAAACATGATGCTAAAACGTCTCGCTGATTGTTACTTTCGCTCTGCACAGATGGATTTTTCTTTTTTTCTTAATGTTCTTATGTTAATCCTATGAAAATACACTACTTATCCATCTGCCAGTTTGTGCATAATTCACAAGATAAAATAGTGCTAGCATGCTAATCTGAACGCTGACAGCGGCGTAATGAATAACAAGCCATCAAGATAGTATTGAAAATATCATCAAATCCCAGCACATGCTCATTTTTCTACATTGCTGTCAATCCAAAATGGCTTGGATGCTCAAATGCTAAATGCAGACTTTATAGACAAAAAAAATCCACAAACGTAAAAATGGTCATGGCTTACTTTGTTTTTCAGGAGGAATCATATTGCACTGTCACAGACCAACCCTCATCTTGTGTCAGTTTAAAGCCGGGGTTACACTACACGACTTTTACCCCGATTTAAGCCCCGACTCTCAGTCTGGCAAGTCTGTGCTAGTTGGCTCTAGTCTGCAGCTTTTTGGGTCAGTCGAAGTAGACAGTTGGAGAGAGAATCGAGTAGGGTGTGAGGGCCACAGACAGATTTTTGACCTCGCGTTTCAAGACCAATCAGAGTTTAACATTTGATTTTTTTCTACCCAACTCTGAGAGTTATCTAGTAGTGTAAACTGGTCAATGACTCAATCTGAATGGACTCCTGCAAGAGCCAATAAAAACAGAGTGCAAAATAAGAAAATACACCAAGTAAACAAAAAAAAATGGTGAAAAGTCGCTCACATGTGGAGCGAAGCTTTTTGATGAGCTGAGTTTAGGGCACAAGCACAATCGAGTTTATGTACATTTAAAACTATACCACCCTAATTACATTTTTAAATCAATGACCCTCACTTAAATACGTTTACCTGCTGCAAAAAATCTTTTTATAATCTGTTCAGACTTTAAAAGTCGTGGAGTGTACCCAAGCCTTAAGCTGTACAACTATTGAAACATTTCATTGACGGCTAGCTTGATTTGTCAACTATCTCCTGGACCTGGTTTCTGGACCAATTTCTGGTTTCATGTGTGAATCTGCTCCACTCTTCTGCTTGAGTGAAGAAGAGAGCTGAAGTTAAGCACAAGAAATATACAGTCTGTGGCCTAATTCATTATTAGCATTACGGTGCCGTTCTGACTGTGAAAGATTCTAACATTTAGCATAACACTACCCAACATCCGAACACTCACTGTTATCCAAATGGCCTTGGTTGTTTGACTATCCATTTATGTGGTTGCCAATCAGATAATATGGTTCTTTATATTCCATTCTCCCAAAGCACATGAAATATACATGACTCCATTAAGCTCCCTGAACGAGAGTCATAAGTTTGCTGAACGTTGTCGTTTTCATTGTGAAAGGCCATCGAGGCGAACGAGAAGAAACCAACCGCAAAGTTATTTTCGAGATCCTTTCGAAGTCCTGTATACTCTGTTTCACTCTGGATATTTCAGTGTATGGTGATGTATGACTGTTTGTAATGATTGTATTGTTACAGCTCAGTTGGTTGGTGATAAGGTGGTATTGAATGTCTCTGAATGGAAAAATAACGACTCAAGCGAGCTACACGAATGTCCGTGGAACCAAGAGCAGTTCTGCTCATATTAGTGTTTCTGATTGTATGATTAGAATAAAGCTTCTATCCAAAAATAGAAATACTATAAAAAATACTTGGGTGTGTGTTTATCAAAAGGGTAAAGGCAAAACTTGTCATAAAGAAAACCATAACACATCACTGTTATAATGAAACTTTGTAAGGGAGGGTGAGGCATAACCTAAACATCTTCAGTTTCTTAGCAAATACTTGAGCAAGATAAATCGTCGAGCATTTGGTTTCAGCGTCGCTCCAAAAGTGTTTTGCAGTTGAGATTAACTGCAACAAATTGAGGGGCTAGTCTCTGAAAAGTCCGGCAAGTCAATGCAAACACAGTTAATCCAATACAGTTCCATGCTGTATAAACTGAACAGACTTTCCAATCTAAATACATAAAAGTACGTCTTAAAATAAATATGATTAGTGAACAGAAGGTGTGCCGAACATAGCAAATTTAAATTGATCAAAAATCAGTGATAAAATTTTATTCAGATGACATCTATAGTAAACTGTTGATAAGTCTATGAATAAAAAGTAAAAAAAAAAATGAACCATTTTGGATTCATATTTGAGGATATGGACTTTCACTGTATTCTTTGGGAGATAACAGGAGGTAACATGTTAAAACTAACCCTGTCATCATGTGGAGGCTGCAGCCTGAATAGCTCTCACTGAAGAGTTGTTAATATGCTTTAAAGCAAAATGTTACAGGCACCAGTAGAGTGATTCAAATAATATCTGTGTAAATAACCAAGAGAAATGATACAAAATTACTTAGATACCATTGTTACACTACATTAATGTGAAGATTCTAATGTTACCTTAACCTCTCCTATAAAGTTACCATTTCAGAGATACAAGGTTTTGTTATGACAGTGGTACTATATTACCTTACATTACAAAGGCAGAGAGAAAAAAAATGGTGCCAGCACTACTCATCTTGTAATCATCAGGTGCCAAATTTTCCCACTCTAAATGTCTCTATAGGCCAGTTTCCCAGACACAGATTAGCCGCTGAAGTCCTACGCGTCGTTGGGGAATCACAATGTAATCCAGAAAGGAAGGAGGCCTAATCTGTTTGGGAAGTGAGCCCATTTCAATAACTGTGGTACTCCATGTTGTGTCCAACAATTACAAGCAAGAAGGAAACCCTAAGCATTAGATTCAGGTTTGAATCCCAGTTGTGCCATGCACAGTCTGGGCCCATTCGTCCTTTAGAGCACAACTGGCCAGTTGGCAGTGGTATAACATGTCTAATTAAGCATCTACATGGACACAACAATGCAGAATAGCTGGTCATTTGAAAAGATGCAGTGCAGGTTTCAGTGTATAAGGGAGATGTGCTGGCCTCCTGGGTCGAGACCTTTTACACTGAGAAGCAACTGTGATAAAATTAGGCAAAAGAGTGAAAAATAAAGTTCTGGATCAAAAACCTGCTTCCATTTGGTGTTGGGAACTTTATAAAGTGATACAGCTGCGATAACCTTATTGACTAAGTACAGTGTGAGCGAGGGGTGAGCTGTGGGTGACTGATATTGATCTTGTACAGTGTTGAGGCTTTTCATACACCCAGGTTGTTTATAACTGATAATACTGTCATGTTCAAATCTGGAAATGAATCAATAAACTTTGGAGTTTGGAGTGAGTTACATGAATCCGTTGCACCAACTAAAGAAAGTTCATAATAGACAAAAAATGCTCCTGTGTTGTTATTTATGCTTTCAAAGTTACCTCTATGGTCTATGTGCACACACACACACACACACACACACACACACACACACACCCCCAAACATACACTTTATTCTGTACATCTCCTTGTATCTACGCTCATGGTGCATTTTATCAGCTCCACTTTCTACAGTTACAGACTGTAGTCCATCTGTTTCTCTGATACTTTGTTAGCCCCCTTTTACCCTGTTCTTCAGTGGTCAGGACCCCCATGGACCCTCACAGAGCAGGTACTATTTGGGTGGTGGATCATTCTCAGCACTGCAGTAACACTGATGTGGTGGTGGTGTGTTAGTGTGTGTTGCACTGGTCTGAGTGGATCAGACACAGCAGTGCTGCTGGAGTGTTTAAACACCTCAGTGTCACTGCTGGACTGAGAATAGTCCACCAACCAAAAATATCCAGCCAACAGCGTCCTGTGGGCAGTGTCCTGTGACCACTGATGAAGGACTAGAGGTTGACCAACACAAACTGTGCAGCAACAGATGAGCTACTGTCTCTGACTTTACATCTATAAGGTGGACCAGCAAAGTAGAAGTGTCTAATAGAGTGGACAGTGAGTGGACACACTGCAGCAGCACTGCTGTGTCTGATCCACTCAGACCAGCACAACACACACTAACACACCACCACCACGTCAGTGTTACTGCAGTGCTGAGAATGATCCACCACCCAAATAGTACCTGCTCTGTGAGGGTCCATGGGGGTTCTGACCACTGAAGAACAGGGTAAAAGGGGGATAACAAAGTATCAGAGAAACAGATGGACTACAGTCTGTAACTGTAGAACTACAAAGTGCACCTGTATAGTAAGTGGAGCTGATAAAATGGACAATGAGTGTAGAAACGAGGTATATTTAATGAAGTGGCTGGTTGGTGTGCATATAAGGGTATTGCCACACAGCAGAAGAGCCTCTACTCTTCTGGGAGGGCTTTACACTAGAGCAAGGGTGCATTTTCAGTGCATTAACATTAATAGTTTAGGTCATAAATGTTACTCATTTAGGTTGTCCTCACTACAGGTTACTTATGAGTCTAATGATAAAGTTAACCACATTTTTAGGTGTAGTTTTTACTCTGGAAAAGCAGAGAGTGATTTTTCTGCCTGTTCTTTTGTTAAGGTTCATTTCATTTCTTGTATCATTTCTGCTGCTGAACAGTGGCTGTTATATTGGTTAAAAATTTCAGTCATGTGATCCACACAGAGTATTGTGCTACATTGAGTGCATTTACTAATCTGATAACTGCAGAAAATCAGATTTTGTCAGTAATCAGATCGATGCATTTACATGCACTTGAGTAATCAGATAATGGGGAAACTCCGGGTCTACATGAGTCGGGCAGTAATGAGATTTCTGCTTTGCAACCGCCAATAAACTCACAGAAGAAGACGTGACGTAAACGTAACGTAAAACAAACTTTACCTGAAAATATAAACATACATCATCTAGAAGATGAAGAATATTTAAATCCTTGTATCTGGTTTCAGCGTCGCTCCAAAAGTGTTTTGCTGCCGTCTTGGCGCAATGCTGTTTGCTTATTTTCAGTACTGCAGTCTGTTCCACACATGTGCAGAGAAATCCGAAAGAAATCTGAGTAAGAGTCTACATGCACTGAGAAATCTGATTACTGAGCTAAAATCCAGCTCTCTTTATCAGATTTCTTAATCAGATTTCCAGACCTTACTCCAATCTAAGAAATCAGAGTATTCTGTTTACATGACCATTTGAATAATCAGATTCAGCAGAAAACCGATTATCGAATTATTGAGTGCATGTAAACACACTCAGTGATGTTTAGGTGCTCTTAACTGTCTCCCTAATGTAGAAAAAAACAATGTTTGCTGCCTCATTAAGCAAAATGAACAAGACCAGCATTACCGTTTTCGACCAGCATTCTCGCCTGTCTGCTCAGCAAAGTAGTTTATCACATCAAGCTCTACTGATTATTGAGTGCAGCATCATCAGACTCCTTACAGCTACTGGGAACTGCCCTGATGGCAGATTTTCACTGTAAGCGTAAACGTTCACACAGGGAAGGTAAGACAGCCGTTCTCCGGTGACTGCTTTATTGATGGCTGACTGTCTCACTTTGTTTAACTGGGGTGGCCAGACGGGTGGCCAAGCTTCACACTATGGTGGCCACCCATTGGCTACTCCCCAACACCTGGGGTCAGTTTTCTCAACAACGATTAGGCCTAGTCCTGGACTAGACAGCATTTTAAATGGGCACTGTCCATTGAAAGAACTAGGCCTAATCGACCGACTCTAGACTGGAACATTTCTGTGAGGATCTGAGCGCCACAAGAGCACGAACGAGGTCAAGTACTGATGTTGGATGATTAGATCTGGATGACAAACATCACTAACTCATCCCATAGGTACTGGATGGAGCACCATCACTCCAGCGAACGCAGTTAAACTGCTCCACAGCCCAATTCTGGGGGGTATTGGGCATGGGGACCTGCAGTCACTCTAGATTGTCCCATTCTATTAGTACTTTTCTTTGGAGCATATACAAGTAGTGTCCAGATACTTTTGGACATACTGTGTATATCCCAGCAGCATCATGGGGTGTACACAATTTCCAGGGCCCAAATGAGACAAGGACCTACAAAGTCTTTGTTTCCTTCTGCATGCGACTTCTTAATTGAAACACTTCATTCATTAAATAACAGCTAAAGACTAGTTTAAGATACGGTGCCAACAGCAACACATCCTGCATTCTGTCACCGCTCCAGTGCCTCCGTGTAAACATCAGTCATAGTCTGTAAGAAGAACCGCTAGACTATGACAGTATTTGTTTTTAATTCATTCAAATGAAGAAGTCAAGCTTTCAAAAATAGCAGAAAAAAAGAAATACAAGGACAGCAAAATCAAGGAACACAATGTCTCCCAGTTTTAAGTGTTTCCCTCATAAAATCAGCTGTGTGTGTTATGATGTCACGTTAAGTCTTGACCACCGAGAGCTAAAAGTTCAACTTGAAAGTGAAGACAAAGCAGAAAGTGGTCCCATGTTCCACTATGCATGCTAAGAACACTCTCTAGCCTCCCCTTCTAGCTATTGGCCTAAGTGTAGTACATAAAATCAGATCTCCATCATTCCTCAACTGAACTGCATGATCTATAGCTGGATAAATGAATATGTATCTTTCAATAATGTCTGCCCCATTTTAGTCAAAAACAATTCATTATAGTGTTCTGCTTCAACAGCCACGACACAACCCTTTTTGAGAGGCAACAAACACTACAGTTTCGGCTAGTTGATTATAGTACATCTCATGTGTCAAACACAAGGCCTGTGAGCCAGATCAGGCCTGTGGCACAATCCAGTCCAGCCCTCGAAATTATTTTGATTTCTGTTAATATTAGCCCATTTCACAATGAGCTGCACTACAATCCCCAGCATGCACTGCAACGTAATTTGCACTGATACCCTCCCCCCAACAACACTCTATGGGACAGCAGTTGTCCACCCAATTGCACACATGATATCACCACTACCTGCGTTTCAGCTGCAGTTCAACCAACATTAACACTATGAACACTATAAGCACTCAACAGCTCAGAAACTGATCCCAAGAATTGATGAACTTGCAGCAAAGAAAAGATGTCAGGTATGTAGATCAAGCACACAGGTAGGTTTAAAAGACCTACGTCCTGGGGACATTTAAAGAGATGTAGCCATTATATCAAGTAATCACATGTTACATTTGAAGGTTTCCTACAAGCAGCTGTGTTTTGCTGTTGGTGTTTTGGCATATTTAAATATAAACGCTCTCTGACCCACAGATTTGTTGAGATTTTTAATATGGCCCTTTTAGTGGTTGAGTTTGACACCTCTGTAGTATACTGATATGCAGTTGCTTATATTCCTGTTCACAGTCCGCTGCTGCTGCTGCTGCTGCTATGAAAAAGGGTGGGGTTATTTTGGCATATTTTCTGGCAGGTTCTGCTCAGGCGAATGAGGTGAGGCCCATGCATGGCATTTTCAAGAAATACAAAATTCCTACTCGTGTCTCTGGTACATCCTTATGGCCAGAGCATGAGAGGAGATTCCCTTGTTGAATGGGCCAAGTTTACAGAATGATGAAAAAATCCTGCAGAGGATGAAGATGGTCTGCTTGCCTAAGGACATATTTTCAAGGACAGTTTGTTTGTCTCCATGAAACAGGATTATGAATGTTCCAGTAGTGGTAATGCTACTTTTTTGTCATTGTTGTTTATAGCTACGTTTTCTTAAACCTCCACCTCCCTTTTCTCCTTTATCTTCAGAATTCACATTTCGGCTGGGGGCCGAGCTTGAAAGAGCCATACATCTGGCCTGCGTTGGGTTTTAGCAGCCGGCCAGCTGGCTGTAGCCCAGAACAGATGGCTGGATGCTTGACTCCATCACCCAACCCTAACTTGGTGGGCCAAGGCCCAGTGGGAAAACCTGAGGAGTTTTACTAGTGGGCTAAAGCTGGTGTGTATGATGTGGTGCACGCTTTGGTTCCACATGGCTTACTTTAGCTGGCAGCAACAACTAAAGAGAGGGACCAGCCAGACAAACAAACCCATGCAATTACTGGGCTTTCTGTCAAATACCATGACACTAAGACATTTCCTTATATTCTACACTCCTCAGGCACTTTTAGAAACCCCCTACCTTGAAACTCCACCTTAAAAAATGCCATAGGAGAACCACTTCTGGTACCCTAAAGAACCATCTCTGAAAAAAGAGATGTATGAACATGTTCTTCCTAGAATTTTTTACAGTACATGGACTGTAAAATGGTCCTTCAAACTGTAAAAACATTCTTAACAGTCATAAATCTCCTTTACAAAGACGGTTCTCTACAGAACTATCAAATTAAAGTTTTTTTAGGGAACCATTCCTCTTCACTCTTAAAAATGAAGGTGCCAAAAAGGATTCTTTGGTGCGGTGCCATAGAAGAACCATTTTTTCCTAAAGAACCATGTCGAAAAAAAGAATATTTGTGGGTGTGAAGAACCTTTTAAAGGTTTAAGGAACCTTCACATAAAGGCTCTTAAATTTATGAATTCTTCTAAGAACTCTACAGTAAGTGGAGGTTCTTTAAACTATACAAAGTAGTTACTTACAACACTCACATAAAACTTCCAAACATGGTTTTCTAATCACAGAATAATTAACTGAAACATTTCTAGGGAACCAAAAGTCGGTCTTCGACATAGTTGAAAATACCTTCTTACCTTAAGAACCATGTCTAAAAAAACGTATTTGTTAGCAATTTAAGGGTTCTTAGAACTTCTACATTAAGTGAAGGCTCTTTAAATGCAAAGGGATTAGCCATAACACTTACACATCTCGTTTATCATCCAAAAAGGGTTCCATAAAAGATGCCACAAAAGAACCACTTTGATTTCCCTAAAGAACCTTTCAGTGGATGGTTCTTTAAAGGAGATGTGTCTGTGTGAAGAACCTTTTTAAAGTTTAAAGAACATCTGCATAATGTAAATGCTATACCAATCAAACGTAACCAAACGCACATGTACAAGCCAGTAATCTTTTAGGGACCTTTAGAAACCTTTATTTTAAAAGAGTAGCTGGTTTACAGTAACTGTTGAAATTTGCCATTTTCTAACACGTGTCAGGCTCCATTCCTTGCAGGCCAAAACACTACACACTTTAGCACACTGCCTCAAACACACTTGATTCAGCTCATCAGCTAATTAGCAAGGCCTTCATGAACTGAATTCAGAGGGTTAGATGAGGGTAAACACTAATATCTGCAGCACTTTTGCCTGGAAGGTCCCCAGTTTGACATGCCTGTTCTAAGGCTTTGTTCAGACTGCCAGCCTAAATCTGATTTTTGGCATATCCAGATTGTATCCAGATTGATTTTTGATAGTCTGGACAGTAAAAAAAACATGTAAAATCTGATTCTTGCAAATAGATCCAAACATAATTTTACAGGTGGTCTGAAATGCGATCCGTCCACCAGCATAGCTACGTAGTTACTGACACCTATACTGTTACCACAGCGACCTATGCAGATAGGCTGGTGATGTCAGGACACACAAATCTGATCTGACCACTTGCAAATAACAGTGTGGACAGTCGTCCCAAAAGATCTGATTAGAGAAACATGCGATTTGACTGCAGTCTGGCCTAATCCTTCATCACTGGTCATTGTCTGACCACAGAGCTGCTCTTGGCTGGATAGTTTAAAGTGGTGGACCACTCACAACTTGACATAAATAAAACCTCAACCTATACAAATAATATCTGATAAACAGCAGCCCTGTGGTCAGAAATCAAAGCTTAGGCAGAGGTTAAGAGAGAGAGAGTGCATTATGAACAGATGGCCTACAGTCTGTGATTGTATGCAGTAAAGTAGGTGGAGCTCAAAGTGGACAGTGAGTGAAAATACATAGTTGGCATTTCAAATAAAATGGACGATTATCATTTTCAGACTTTCTGCATAACTTTGTTAAGTGATAATTACATGTCAAGATCTCTGCTTTCTGGTAACCAATCAATTATCACTTTTTCACCTGTTAATCTCTGCTCGAGATTTTTTTCTAATTCCCAAATGCTCAGCATATGATTAAGAATTTGCACTTTGTCTGCCTGAGAAACTGCTAATGTAAATACACTGAATTAAAGCTCTCAAGTTTTGCCCTGATATCGCATGCTGGATCTGCTCACAGTAGCCCACCCCTGCGATTACTGTTTCTATGGCTACGACTTTGTCTTAGCCTGACTGTCTTCAGTGCAGCTAATGTTGGCCATATACTGTACCAGTCAGAAGTATAGATACATCTATGCATAAAAGGATTGTTTCTCATTTTTACTACTTTCCACATTTTAGAATAATGAAGACATCAAAACTATGTGTCCTTGAAGTAGTTTTGCACATTCTTGGCATTCTCTCACAAAGCTTCATGAAGAGCCACCTGAGATGCTTTTCCAACAGTCCTGAAGAAGATACACATATGCCGAGACCTTGCTGGCTGAAAGTTACTTTTTAGGCCGGGCATGATAAAAAGATATTTTAAAGCACAAGTAAGTGTTTAAAATTAAAGTTTTATACGCAGCTGATCTAAAACTTGTAATCTTACAATATGCCAGCATACCTATAAAAACACGACACACAGATCGACCCCCTTTGCTCTCAGAACAGCCTGAATTCTGCGTAGATTCAACAAGGTGGTGGGTGATGGAAACATTCACACCATCACGAACTCCATGGTTTCCAAAGTTAGCAGTGGGGGGATTTCACTGACAACAGTATAGAGTCACTTAGCTAGCCCGGAAGGAGTCCTTAGCCGTGGGGGAATGTCTCACACCACAACTGCGGTGCATCACATAGAAGCCCGACCCGGGAAGCTTTGAAGGCTGGAAACGTCCTAAGCCACAAAGGGGTAGCACTTTCCTGTAGCCAAACATCACCATTCCAGGCAGCCTCATAGCTGCAATGCAGCATCACCCAAACGACCAGCCAAGGCAACAACATAGCTGCGATGTAGCATTGCTTAGGCAGCCAGCCCTAAAGGCCTTGAAGCTGCAGTGTAGCGCTGCTCATGCAACCAAACACGGCCGATCCAGGCAGCCCCACAGCTGCAGGGCAGCATCGACCAAGCAGCCAGCCCAGGCTGCAATGTCACGTCGATCGGGTCCCCAGTCCAGAGAGCCTCGTAGCTGTGACACAGCGCCACTCAAGTGGCCGGTCCAGGCTGCATCATAGCTGTGATCTAGCACCACCCAAACAGCCAGTCCAAGAAGCCTCTAAACCACAGTCGGAAAATCAATCTCGGCCGCTAACTCCTCAACCGGCAGGAAAATATCAAAACATACACACAAACAATACAAAACAAATGGAAAATCGATGTAAAACAGCAACCATATTGCACCAGTATTCTTACAGTGAAACACGTACACCATCCACACACACATCCACACATATGTATTGTCATCAAATCAAGGTTCTTCAGACCAGGTGACATTTTTCAAAACTTCAGCTGTCCAGTTTAGGTGAGCTTGTGCTTAGTGTGGCCTCAGATTCATGATCTTGGCTGATAGGAGTGGAATTCGATTTGGTGTTCTGCTGTTGTAGTCCACCCACCTCAAAGTTCCAGTGTTATGCTTTTCTGATTACCACTGTTGTTGAGTGTTTGAGTTACTGTATCTTCTCTATCAGCTGGAACAGGTCTTGCCTTTCTCCTCTGACCTCTCATTTAGCAATTCCAGCCTACAGAACTGCTCACTTTTTGTTTGTCGCAACGTTCTGTGTAAACTCTAGAGACTGCTGTGAGTGAAAATCTCAGCAAATCATCTGTAACCATACTCAAACTACTTTGTCTGGCACCATCAATCATGGCACGGTCAAAGTCAACTAGATCACACTGATATTTAATGTGAACTGAAGCTCCTGGCCCGTATTTGTATGGTTTTATGCAATGTGCTGCTACCACATGATTGGCTGATTGAGCAAGTTTACAGGTACGCCTTCTAAACTGGCCAGTGAGTATACATTCCAATACACAAATAATTACTAAACAGTTTTCCAGCGACCTGTATTATATGAAAATGCATATTAAAAACATGGAGAGAAAAGCAAGAAATAAGAAATGCCTTAATACTGCGAGAGAAGTTGAAAAGAAGTTGAGAAGGTGGAAAAGCTGGTATGTCTATAAAAGAGAAATGAGAAACATGGTGATGAATCCAGATTTTTCAAGTTGGAACGAAAGTCAAGCATTTGGCACCATGTTCTCTTCAAACTGTTCCCAGGGGCTCGGGGGTGACAGCGAAGTGGGACAGCAACTTTGGTCCTCATTAAATGGGCCACTGCCCGCTCCACTCAACCCACTGTCTCTGAACTGTTAAGGCTACAGCCTTATACAGTTGACTGAGGGCTGTCAAAACTGCTCTATTGAAAGCTAATAAAGGTTTGAACTCCTCCAGTGTATAAGCCAAACATGGTGAGCGAGACTGTTTCGTACCGAACACCGCAAGTGGGTCAGGTCATCTTCAGGGATTTGTGCAAAACAGTAGCTGATGGAAACAGAGATTCATTAGCATTTTCTTTTATCAACTTTTTCAGAAATTCTGGAATTAGAGTAAAACTAGATTAACACTGTGATATCAGAGGGTGCAGATCAACTTTTGGCCTAGCTAATAAAAGAACTTTGAACTGGATCTTGTAATGGACAGAGAGCCAGTGAAGGGCTTCCACTGGAGTGATGCAATTTCTATTCTTTGTGCCCATGAGCAACATTGCAGCTACAATTTATACTCACTGAAAGTTGAAAATGCTTGTTTTGGACATAATTTCATAAATGGGCCTCAAGCACAAGATCCGAATGTCTTTATACTTATGAAAAATGTGCAGTCATGGAATGTCCAAATTTTTGACTTGTACTATACGGCTCATTTGTCAAATGTCAAAACTGTAACTACCTGCACTGGAAAACTCCCTTTGGTATTCCCTCTGTGGAATACCAAGCATCTGAGGGAAGTGGAGATCTGTGCTGATTTTAAAGTGGGTAAGTGTTACAACATCAGCATAGAAAACTCTGCAATGATAGTCTGAGCAAAGATTGCACTGCTTTTGAATGTGGAGAATAAGCAAGTATGATTCTTTTCCATCTTTTAAGCTAGCCACCTTGAGGCCTGGTAAGATTCATGAAAGAAAAAAATACTTTTGAAAGGCTACAGAGTGTGGCCACTTGAAGCTTGAAAAAAGGGCTATGATTTGAACAGTCAACATTTTGAAAGCATGGAGACTTAAAGGGGAACTCCACCAATTTTGCAAAATTACTTAATCGTTTAATGGTTTAGATGTAAAGAAAATCATTCAGAGTGAGTCTGTGTGAAATGTGCCGTTCTAGAGGAATTTACAGAGTCAAAATTGTTCACCATTGTAGTTCTAGGAACCAGACGTTGTTATGTCTACACTACAAATATCATAATTTTATCTGCTATCCAAAATGACCAGTGAACTTACATGTGTCTTATAAGTTTTTAAATGTCACACTGATAATGGTAAAAAAGTGCTAAATTAGAAAAAATATCTTTTCTTTGGGTTCCTTACAATGGCCTGAATGCACCTCTCTGCCCTGCACACCTTTTGTGCTGTTTGGGTAGGCAGCATTGCGTGTATGTGATTGTTCAGAGTGGTGGTGAACTGTACTGTACCAGGATGCAAACATAAATAGAGAAAATACAGTATAATTTGTTTTTTTCAGTTGTCGTTACAAGTACTAGAAATCATGAAGTTGTGGCTAATTGGTTTGAAGCGACACACAAATACCTAAGTCGAACAACTCCACAAACTGAACTAAAAACTCAAGGCCAGTGAAAAAATTCTTCAAATGCCGGCTGCTAAAGAAAACTGCTGCTCCCTCTATTGTGTTTCCCACCACAGAAACTGGAATCAAGGTAAGAAACATTTGTGAGTGAAATAAGTTATCCATTGTGAGCCACTGTGCATAAATCATTGTTAGCCGTTATAATACACACTGTCTAAAGTAGGCCACACAGTAAAACAGCTATCTTATCTACCTCACTATCCTCTCATAAACCTGTAAGCAGAGCAAGTAGTTTGTTGTTGACACCAAAAATTTCCATTCACCCCTTGGTTGCTGCAACTACAGGCTAGTAACAATTGCATTGATCTCAGTTGAGAATGTGGTTTTGAGAGGAAACGCAAATGTAATACTGGAGTAATAATTTATACTAAAAAAATAGGTTTTAGGCTAAAACTTAACAAATCACAAAAATAATGTCTCAGGTATCAAGCATCGCATTCATAACCATTTTAGTGTAATAACTTAATGGGATGTAGCTTTTAGAGCCATTAAATGCTTTGGATGTTTGGTTCCTAGTATTATAATGGTGAAGAATTTTGACTCTGTAAATTTCTCCATAAATGCACATTCCACACCAAACCACTCTGAATGGTTTTGTTTACATCAATACTATTGAATTATTAAAAAACTCTGCAAAAACGGTGGAGTTCCCCTTTAATCTTGTTTTATTTCAGTGACTAAATTAGGGCTGCACGTACGTGTGTCAGGAGGAATTGTGCATTATGTGCCTGTGATGCAGCAAAATGTGCGCCCAATGCATATGAAATAAATGTTTAATTTAGGCTGCAGCTAAACTGCACATAAGACTGCCTACAACTGCACACTGTGATAACACCCCCGAGGTCTAATCTGTAAGGATTTATATACCATAACCTCTGTTTAGCTAATTTTGTTTGCCTTTAAAACCAATATATGCATATAATCTCTGTTCTAACTGCTCTGTATTATACATTATCCAAAAAGACAATGAATACAAAACAAGTTGTTCTTGCAGCTTAGTTTCCATTTATGGGCTTTATGGACTTTATGGACTGTGGAGTGAGTGGTACGTTTTTAAACTTCAACACTGTTTACATATCCTATCAAACATGTCAAAAAGTGAAATAAAATGCTCAGACATGCAAGTTCAGCAATGAATAAAGGTAATTTTGATAAACGTGAGTTTATTCCTAAAACATCTACTCTGGCTCAAAAAAGAGAATTTGTGAAAAACTAATACAGAAAGTCAATGTCATGAGTCACTAGGCAAACTCTGGAAGAGTTCAGAGAGTTGAAACAGAGTTATTCTGTTGAAAAATGTCCTTCTGTTAAACTGCATTGTTCTACAGAATTAGAGCTGTTCAGCTGAAATCGTTTTATTTTATTTTATTACAGCATAATAGAGCTGCTGGTAAACATTCTTTCAGCACTTGTTCAAGGCCTTCGCCTCTGTCTAGCCACTGTGTCTGCTGCCATTGTTAAAGGTAGATCCAGCAAGTCAATGAGGCATGGACAGTCCCTCGCTCTGGGGGCTGGGGGGAGGGGAGGTCTTTCAACTAAAAAATACCCCAAAAAAAAAGGAGAAAGCTCAATGTGAGCTTTTATTGGATCTTACAACAAACATGTTAAACATCAACTGTTCTCTCATATGCGAGTTTCCAAACTGAACTAACAGTTTCTAATGCGCCAGTAGATAAGTAATGTTACAAGCCTGTGGTGGTGGCGGTAGCAGACCTGGGGCCACCCTCTTTTATTATTGGCCCAGCTAAAAAAAAAAATAATAATAAAATAAAAAAATACACTAAAACCACAAAAAAATGAACTTCCAAAATGTCACTTATTTGAAATTCTGCCTTTGATAAAGACCAGTCAAAATTCAAGTTTGACCAATTACCATTATAATGAAGCCTTAGATTTGCGTTTCTATTTCAGAACAGCACAAATTAAAGCACGTCAAAGAAAAGCCATATAACATTAAAGAAATACAGCAAGCTGTTGTTCAACTTCGAATGTGGCATGTTAAATCTGAAGGCACAAATCTGAGTTTAGATTTTATTTTATTATGGGTTTAGAGTTCGAATTTCTAGGATTCTTTTTTTTCTGAGGTCAACGCAAAGCAGATGACTCTTAGGATTAATACCAGTGTTTGGGTTACATTTTACATTACAGTTACATTTTCTAAAGGCAGTATTCAGAATACAGTTACTTTTTACACTGTAAAAAGAATATTTTTAGAATACTTACACACTACAATCTAAAAATATATATCATTGCGGCATGCACCCGCCCAGATTTCTCCGTCTGCACATGAGCAAAAATAGATGGCGGTACCGGAAACTACATGCTTGACTAAACTAAGGATCTAAATATTCTTCATCTCCTAGATGATGTATGTTCATATTTTCAGGTAAAGTGGTGCGATGTTTAAAAAAAGAAAAGCTGTGGCATGAAGTTTGAGTTTCACATCACTTACATCACGTCTTTTTCTGTGAGTTTATTGGCTGATTGCAAAGCAGAAATCTGATTATTGCCTGACTCATGTAGTCCTGGAGTTTCACATTATCTGATTACCCAAGTGCATGTAAACGTGTTGATTGGATTACTGGCAAAATCGGATTTTCTGAAGTTATTGGGTTATTAAGTGCATATAAAATGCACTCAATGAATTCTGAATGTTACTTTTTATGTATTGTAATGGAAAACACTACTGAATATATTCAGGACAGTGTATTCAGTATTGAGCCATCACTACTTTTTTAAAGTACTCCGTCCAACTTTGGTTACTATGTTGCCGTAGCCGCCGGCCACAGGAGTGAAATTGAAGGTTTGGGTCACCCGCCCATCCAAAACAGCAGTCCTACTGGTCACACGCCAGTGGTTTAGCTCAGCATTATTAAGCTCTTTTAAGGGATGAACAATCACAGCAGTAGTATGAGTGATAAACAGCGCTGGTGTTGTTTTTCTTAATGTTTTTGTCACAGCAGGTGCAAATTAAAAGTGAGGCTGCGTGAGTGCCGTGGAACAGAGTCACAGCGTTCTACTTTTTAGTTAACTTTTCCACTTTTTATGTAATTTTTATACAGTTTGCAGAAAATCGTATCATTTTTCTTGATAGATCTCTTTGGATTGCCGTACAAATGTATTCCGGGTGTACGAAATGATCTGGCTTGTTCCAGCACAGTTTAAGCCCACCCTGCAACACACAATCCTTAATTTACACCTAGTTTGCATCTCACCACAGAAAATTACATGCAAGATTGGAGAACAAATGCATTTTGTCCATGTGTACGTAGCTTAAACTGCTTGTTAAGGCTACGTACATTGCATGTAGGCATCATGTATAACGTGAATGCTTTTCAGGTAGCATTCATCCTATTTCCTCTTGAAACCTGCTGCAAAAGAACACCTGGCCCCTCAGTGTGATCATACATTATCTCACAGCAAACCTCAGTGTGCCTGAACACCAGGAGTAGCTTTTTAAGATGCAAAGCAGCTCGGCCTGTTTGCTTACCCCGTATTTTGAGCATAATCAAGTGTATCGGCAATTAAACACACGCATTATTATGACCTTGACTTGCCAGGAAATAAGACGTGAGTAATGTGGCTCTGAAGGTTCTTTCCCTCTCAGTAGACGGTGACCAAGCACTGATTAGCAGCACCGGCTTTGCCATTAGCCAGCCTGTCACAGATTTTAAAGCATTTAATCTGGTTCAAGGTTTTATTCAAATTCCTTCCGCCGACGATACACTGAAACTAATTGGCTCTGATCAAGGTGGATGATGAAACAAGCTTTCCAGTCCAGCGGAGTGTGTGTTATACAGCAGTGGAGAAGTTTCTGTGTCACGGTTGACAGTATTTTTCAAGAAGTCTTTTTGTCTCTAGTCTTAATTTGGAGTTTTCGCAATTGAATCAGCCAACAATGTTGCCCTCAAAACAGTTTACAGACACATTAAAATGGAATCTGCATACGAAATCAACTGCAAAGTGAGATTCTGTTTGCATTTGTCATTATACCTTAAAAAAAGGTAATACAATAAAAGCACCATTTGCATCAGAACTGTGAAAATATCCCTCAGGAGCAGATCATGCAATCCAAATTGGCCCTGAAATGCTAATGATTAAATAATTTCATCACACTCTTGTTTACCGAACTGTGCTTGTGATGAAACCGTGTTACGCAACCGTGTTGCATAAACAATGGCTAGAAAATCTTAATTTGATTGTAATTTCTGGAAATGACCACACAGTAAAACAAAACAATGAATCTTGGAGGGGAAAGCTATTTACTTTGTTTTTAAAACACACTGTGTTTACTGCTGTGAACAAATTTCAATTCCCTTTCGTATCAGATAGCTTTGTTGTTCGTTTGAGTGACCAATTCATTTTTTGTGATTGCACAGAGCAAAGAACTACCATTCATTTCTCGTTTGACCGCTAATGTAGCTAATTATGAACTCTGTAACCTAAACTGAGCAGCTACTGCAGCTAAAGCATGCTGATTTAGCTAGCAGCATTATGAGTGATATAAATGATAAATAAATTGTGGGGTTTGCATTTTCCAAGTATAATCTGTTTATTACCCTCATAAACTCACATAATGAATGTTAGCATGTAGCATGTGCGTTGCATACCTGAACATCTCAAGAGGTCCAAGTCACTCTTGATAGCGGCCAGTTAAGTCTAGGGCCAAACCACAGCTGTTCTGAGGTCAGCTGAGAACAAGTCACTGCTGACTTTGCAGTCTCGTCACTGTTTCCACACTCAATCTGGACCTCTGCATCCTCATGTTAGTTATGGCCATGATTCAGTCAAAAGTAGAAGCAAGAAACCAAGAATATACTTAAATCAAAGTCAATAAGTATCAAAATGAACAACAGTAAACATCCTCAAGCATACAGAAGCAAAAAGTAAACATTTTAAGAAATAAATTGAAAGATTTCTTGGTTTGTTGGTGTTGGTCTACTGTTTAATAGGCCTATGCAGCAACTAGACAAATTAGCATAGATGTAGGTAGTTGCATTTTACAATGATATGAATTTGGTCGGTATTTTTAAATTAAGAATAAGAATAAATTAATAAAAACTGAAATATGTGGGGACTGACTGGGAGGAGAAAAAAACCTCTTGGCCTCTGAGATGCATAATGAGTACTTTCAAGATCTAAATAAAAAAGTAAGGAATAAAACCATTTTTTTCTATTGAAAATGTAATTAAGCATTTAATTTGATTTGATAAATAATTTAAATAATAATAATACTTAACTACTATTTTACTTAATACTTAAGCAAAGAGAGATGATACTGTACCAGCATATACGCTTTCACAATGCACCAGGAAAATTCTAATGTTTAATAATTTTGATCAGGCTTAATGCACATCCATTGTTCGTTCCGATTCTTCTCCTATGGTGACTTCACATCCCTGCGGCACCTGCACTTTCATATTTCCGAGAAGCTTTTTCAGTCTTTCATACATTCCACTGTGCCGGGAGACACATAACTTATTTAGGGCAGGTCAGGGCCAGCTGAGTGCAGAGTTATGTCATACAGCTAGCATGGGAACCAGCGCAGAACCAGAGCAGGACATCAGAGTCCCTTTAGAACAGCCGAGGAAGTTACAGGCCCTCGCTAGACCTGCATACCGCTGCTGCCAGTGGGCCTGGAAAAGGCCTGCATGAGTGGAATAGCTTATATACGTGTCATTATAACGGCCGTGGTGGAAAGGAGGTGGGAAGCTCGGCCTCCAGCAGCCTCATTTTGCCAATACTGATCATTTCAATGCAGCTCGTGAGGTCAGGCTTGACCTCCCCCATCACTACATCCTATGTCCTTGTTCAGCATGAGACTGTAAATATCCTCCATCTATGAGCTCAAGCCCTAACCAAGCTAGCCTACTTGTATCAAGGACACTGAGGACAAATAAATGAAAGATTTGGTGTATGCAGACTGACAGCATGTTAATAACAGCTATTTATGTTATTCTGTATGTAAAATGTCTTTTAAACAGTTGAAAATTTAGCCTTTTGGCTAACATTGGTATGTATAGCCTTGGGTTGATTGATCACACTCACCCTGACTTTACACTGCCTATCAATCTGGGGACACTTATTTCTTTGACAGTTTTTAATAACTCTAGGGACATTCCAAGCTAAAGCTAGAAAAAATGCTATTGTTGTGTTATACAGTATTCTGTAGTGTAGCCTTATCCCTTCAGCCTCATCACTTTAACAGATTTCACAGTTCAATGTTTTCATTCATCAAATATTTGTTCCCTTTAATATTTTAATATTTTTGTCCCTTCAATATTTTAAATAGATAACTGTTTCGCCTATGCCACTGTTTGAGGTTAATCTACAGGGAAGACACTTTAATGAACAAGAAGTGATACAAAATATAACCACACTATTAGCACTATAACTTGCTAGTATGCTAGCAAAAACTTTACAGGTGCTTTTTGCCGTTGACCACGGCAGTGAAGTAAACCGGATGTTCGTTTTTTTTTGGGAGCCATGAACACCAGACGTCTCTACGTTGAAGTCCAGCATTATACAGCAAGAAATGAAAAAAGTACAGAGCATGCTAAAGACGTTTTCCACATTAAATAAACAACAAATGCTGGTTAAAGCTTAAAAATCTAAAAGCTAAAAATCTCTTCTGAAAATGCAGGGAAAAACAATCAATCAATCAGCCACAACATTTGGGGATCTTAGAATCGTTACTGTACCTGTGTATGGCTAGCTTTACACACTCAAACTGAAGTTGCATGAAACCTACATGGAACTAAATTGCACTCCAGTTGCATAATGTAAAATGTCGAGCAACTCACTTATAACTCAGCCGTAACAGCTGCAGATGTCTTAATGTTGTGGACCAAGTTTCATGAAACAGCCAGTCAGAACACCAATTATCGCATCATGTGATCACATCAAATGACATACTTTGAAACAGACAAGCACTTACTTTCCCTGGACAGGCGCACAAGAAAATAAAACAGAGGATGGTTTACTGGGTAACTGTTATTGTGATTTACTTAGTTATAATCATTTTTTCCTCTTTTGACGTCCCCTAATTTTACATACAGCTCAGATTCATTTAGAATGCAAAGGATTAAATTTATTATAGAAAAGGAGTTCGAGACACAACTCATGATGATCTTGTTGTGCTTATGGGACAGGATGAGTGAGACATCATGTAAGTCATGAACATAATGGCCATGCAACATTACTTTTCAATGGCTTAACATACAAACAACAGATAAAAATAAACCTTAAATATATAGTAAAAACCCTAGAAAGATAAAATACAGATATATACCGATCAGGCATAACATTATGACATTATGTCCTTGTTTCTACGCTCATTGTCCATTTTATCAGCTCCACTTACTATATAGGTGCACTTTGTAGTTCTACAGTTACAGACTGTAGTCCATCTGTTTCTTGCATACTTTGTTAGCCCCCTTTTACCCTGTTCTTCAGTGGTCAGGACTCCCATGGACCCTCACAGAGCAGGTACTACTTGGGTGGTGGATCATTCTCAGCACATTGTGGACACAGTGTTTAAAAACTCCAGCAGCACTGCTGTGTCTGATCCACTCACACCAGCGCAACACACACTAACACACCACCACGACCACATCAGTGTTACTGCAGTGCTGAGAATGATCCACCACCCAAATAGTAATATACAGAGAAACAGATGGACTACAGCAGAGGTCATTAATAGGCAGACCGCGGTCCGAGTCCGGACCCAGACGCTGTCCTATGCGGACCGGGACCTACAACCGATAAACTATGGAGAATTATTTAATTTAACAGGTTGGTCCTATTTTAATCGGCGTTTCATTTCTAGTCATTACGGTAGCTTTAGCGGCCTGGGAAACTCACAGACCAATCGCATACGTTGCAAAAATCACACGTGACGCTACTCAGCCAATCAGATCTGTGCATTACGATGAGCACTGAGACTCGAGAGTGACATACACACAGGGGAGGGACGAGGTGAGACACAGCAGTCGGAGAAGAAAGTGAGCCAGATGATTTTACATGATGTGCTCTAAAAGAGACAACTCACAATAAATATTGTTGAAATATTACCGAATTGTACTTTATTTGATTTGACATTCAGTAAGTTGCATACACATTCTGACAGCGAGCCAGGGAAACTACAATATATCATTATTTTTAATCAACTATATTCATTATTCATACTAATTCTTTTCATATAGCTGCTGAATTTTGGTGAAAAACAGTCGATTACTGGAGGTCTTGTCTGATAGTTTGTCTGCAGTTGAAGATAAGACTCAAACAAATGGAAACAAAAATGGCTCCCAATGTGAAGGTCAGTGTGGCAGTGATTTAGTCGAGTCATATGGAGCTGTGTGATTATCAGCAGGCTGAGCAAAATGAATTCCCATTATGTCAAATGTGATTATAAAGAAATGTGCAGAATGAATTTGTGCTCCTGTTCAAACGTACAGCGAGTGATAACTTTGAAATATTAATCGAGTGTAAGAATGACTCCATATGTCACCTCGAAGACCATCCAGGGTCCATTATATAGTAATTGGATAACTTGTCATTCTGTTGAAGTTTCTTGTTTAAAATGAGTATGAAGCCTTCCTATGCCCAACCACAGAGACCACCCATGTGCCATTATCTAGCCTGTCAGATACTGTGTTGTCGTGGCTGTTCGTTATTGTGAAATTATACAAATTTTTTTTATGTCTAATAATTGAGATTCAATGATCTTTTGTATATACTCATTGGCCACTTTATTGGAAACACATACCTTGTACTTCCACTCACTGGTCACTTTATTAGAAACACCACCTTGTGCTTTCACTCACTGGCTGCTTTATAGGAAACACCTTCTTTAAGTTGAGAGGACTGCTATTGATCAGATATTGTCTGGGTGGTGGACCATTCTCAGTACAAGAGCAACACTGACATGGTAGAGCAGGGGTCTTAAACTCAAATGACCATGCCCTGGGTGCTCCTACTGAGGTGGTCTTCTCCAAGAGGGGTCAATTAAAAAAATTCTATATATTTCCTATATGTTTCCCCTATAATAATTATTATTAATAATAATAATAATAACAACTCTAGCAGCACCAGTTGTAGTTGTTCAATACATTCAGTGTTCAACCCCTCAAAATCCCAGGCATACTAAGTCTCATTGCTCAGTAACTACAGGGACTTGAATGTAAATTGGTCGATCTATTCTTAGTCTACAGAAGTGTGTAATAAAACTTTGGCCCGCCGGTGGGCCCTGGCCATTTAAGGGGTTAATAAACATTTTATTGTTCAGTTAAAATCAAGTAAACCTCTGTTTAACTGTAGCATAATATGGGACTTGAAACACTGGCCTTTCTTCTGAATGCAAGCGAAGCAATTGAGAGTGTTGGCAAATCGAGCAGTTAAAGCTCAGTGGATTTGTTTGACAATTCTGTTCTTAATTTCTCAATTCTGATACACTGTGTCATGAATGAATCCACAATGGCAGATTTAACTAACTAGAAGCCTAAACTAGATTAATAACTAAGTTATAGCTAAATTATAATCATACCTGCTTAGTGTGCAGCCTTCACGGTGCATCAAGTTTACATTAGAATATTTTGCTTTTAACATCATAAACATCAGTCTGTGTTGATTTTATATAATTTATGTTGGGTAACCAGCCACAGTGACTGCAGGGAAAAGCAAATGTACCCATCAGCTGTGAATGTTTAGAAAAAAAAACATTTGCAGGCTGGATTAAGGATAAACTGTGACTTTAAATGTTACGAGTCGTATGAAGCTGATATACCGGGAGCTGGTATTTGTAGAGGATGTGGTGCTGGTACAAGTGTAACTGCACACAAGCAAGGTTGGGATTTCTAATAAAGAATGGTGAATGCAAAATTGTAAAAAAAAATAAATAAATAAAATAAAATAAAAAAATCCAATTACATTTGGATTAGAAAACTGAAGATGTATGTGTTCAGGACAGTGTAGACTATAATATCAGTCTGTTTTTTTCACAGGTACAAATGTTATTGCTGAAGGATGTAGACACTTCACTGGTACTGTGCAGTAATAAAGTGAAAACAGACACACGCACACACAGAGGCATGCACGAAATTTCCATTTAACAAGGTCACAAAAGAGTCAATTAAACTGGCTACTGCCATTCTGTGATGTGTTGTAACTGCTGAACTGTTTGGATTAGGCCACTTGATGTTTATTAACCTATAACCCCCCCACACCCACCCCCCCTTTCAAGGATGGCAAAGTCTTTCACTCACTCAGCTTTTAAAGAGAGCAAAACTAGGCCTATGCATGCTGAACACAGAGGAATGAAAAGATTAAAACAGCAGCCGATGACTGAAGGCACGAAACAGCCAAGAACAGCAACGGAGACGAGAAAAATGAGAACGAAATGGAGAAAGATCAGCTGGGTCATCGAGCCTTGAGAACACAGTGACATTTCAGTCACCAGGTGGGTGGGAGTTTTATTCATGCACACCCATCATTTATAAGATGTCTTAAAAGGGGTTTTTGTGCCAAATTGCATGTTTGGGAATTCATGCTCTATGGTTCCACTGGCGTTCATTACACTGCATAAAGGAGGGACGATGGAACTGGGAGAACTGAGGAAACAGACCAGACACAGAAACTTTGAAACTGAAAAGCTTTTGGTTGGTTTAATTGGCTCACTTTTGATTTTAGCGAATACTAGTTCTTCTGAAACTCAAGCACTTACATCCTCTCTCTTCAGTGCTCCCTCCAAAGCCTTCTAACTACAGGCACACAAGCTAAATTACAACTAGGCTAAAACACCTAGTTGTAGTCGGCTGTCACAAATAAAAAGAGGACAATTATGGACACAGGATATGGACACGGCTAATTAGCTAGCCAATATCAGCTAACACAGAGGCTAGCTAATATTATCCTTGATGGACTGAGTCCCTCATAGCCAAGAGCTTATTATTTTAGCTTTAGGTTAATTTTCACCGTCTAATCTAGGGCTACATTACTTAGCTACTTAGCTAATCAGCTGTACCATTTAAAATGAACTGACTGTGCTATAAAAAAATTACTACCTGTCTAGCAGATATAGCAAGGGCCGCCGCCCCTCCAATGCTGGAAAGAGACACTAAGTGTGTTTACATGCACTTAATAATCCGATTATAATCAAATTTCTGCAGTTATCTGTTTATTCAGATGGTCATGTAAACAGCCAAACAGTAAGGTCTAGAAATCTGATCAAGAAATCCAATAAAGAGAGCTGGATTTTAGCTCAGTATTCGGGTTTAGCAGTGCATGTATACTCTTACTCTGATTTCTTTCAGACTTCAGTCTGCGAATGTGCGAACACCACGCTAAAGGAAATAAGCAAAAAGCGTTTAACACCCGGGAGACAGCAATAAAAACCCTTTTGGAGCGACACTGAAACCAAATATAGTGGTGCTTTCTGCATAAATTTGACCTAAAACTTCACCAGATTTTCACAGGATGTCCTAAACGTAGATAAAGAGAACCAAATTAAACAAATGAGACAAAAATATTAGACTTCATCCTTTATTTATTGAGGAAAATGATCCAATATTACACATCTGTGAGTGGCAAAAGTATGTGAACCTTTAGGATTAGCAGATCATTTGAAGGTGAAAGTAGTCAGGTGTTTTTAATGTGTGACCACCCTGTTTTATTTAAAGAACGGGGATCTATCACAGTCTGATCTTCACAACATGTTTGTGGAAGTGTATCATGCACGAACGAAGGAGATTTCTGAGAACCTCGGAAGAAGAGTTTTTGATGCTCATCAGGCTGGAAAAGGTTACAAAACCATTTCTAAAGATTTTGGACCTCACCAATCCACAGGCAGACAGATTATGTACAAATGGAGGAAATTCATGACCATGAGCAAGGCGTGTAATAGTCTGTGAGGTCACAAAGGAACCCAGGGTAACTCCTAAGCCACCAAAGGCCTGGATCACAGTGGCTAATGTTAATGTCTATAAGTGCACCATCAGGAGAACACTGAACAACAATGGTGTGCATGGTAGGCTTGCAAGGAGAAAGCCGCTGCTCTCCAAAAAGAACATAGCTGCCAAAATAGATCTTTTTGGTTTAAACGATGCGTTATGTTTGGAGAAAGGAAAACACTGAATTCCAGCATAAAAACCTTATCCCATCTGTACAACATGGTGGTGGTAGTATCATGATTTGAGCCTGTTTTGCTGTATCTGGGTCAGGAAGGCTTGCAATCATTGATGGAACAATGAACTCTGAATTGTGCCAGCAAATTCTAAAGAAAAATGTCAGGACATCTGTCTGTGAGCTGAAACTCCAGAGAACTTGGGTCATGCAGTAAGACAACAACCCTAAGCACACAAGTCGTTCTACCAAAGAGTGATTAAAGAAGAATAAAGGTAATGTTTTAGAATGGCCAAATCTAAGTCCTGACCTTAATGCTATAGAGATGTTGTGGAAGGACCTGAAGCAGCAGTTAATGGGAGGAAACCCACCAACATAAGAGTTGAAGCTGTTTTGTATGGAGGAATGGGCTAAAATTCCACCAAGCCGATGTGCAAGACTAGTCAACAATTACTGGAAACGTTTAGATGCAGTTATTGTTGCACAAGGGGGTCACACCAGATACTGAAAGCAAAGGTTCACATACTTTTGCCACTCACAAAAATGTAATACTGGATCATTTTCCTCAATAAATAAATGACCATGTCTAATATTTTTGTCTCATTTGTTTAATTTAGTTCTCTTTATCTACTAATAGGACTTTTAGGTCAAATTTATGCAGAATATAGAACATTCTAAAGGATTCACAAACTTTCCAGCACTACTGTAGATGATTGACAAAATAAAGGATTAAAATAAGTCATTTTTTTTAAATGTATTTATTTGATTTGTGTGTGTATTTTATTTCCATAACTTGCAGAATTCACCTAAATTCAATGTTTTTTTTAAACATTTTTTAATGCGTTGTATAAAACAGGACCCATGATCTCATGCAATCAGAAAAGCAACTGAATAGCATTAATACTGCAAGCACAACTATGATTCATACACACTTCTAAAACTTACTATTATAGGATCTGACGAACTGATCACAGGCCATTCAAATGCCCTACTATTTCAGCACTTTCAGTAATGCAGAGTGAATTGGATGATCTATGCCGTGTTAGGTCCAAATGGACATCCATTACATCAATAATTAACTGGGCAAGTTAACTGCTGATGTCGATTGCCAGTGACACAGATAGGTGTGGCAATGGCCTCCTCTCAACAGGACTAACTAATATTAGTGTCAAAGTTTTCAGAACTGGTTGGATGTGTGGGCCTATTCAAATTTCAGCTGCACTACTAAGTAAAGCATTTAATTAACCCACCAAAATAATGACCAAATTTTGTCCACCCCCCAAAGCACATTAAGTTAGGGCTATACGATTGCCAGGCAGGTTGATTCACCTCTTTGTCCTGACTGATTGACAGGCAAGTTACTACTCTTGGTTAGCTGTATGTCGGTGGTCCACATCATTTGATTTTCCTCCCATTTATAAAGCCTGGGGCAGCCACGCAGACATTTTTTGCCCCCTGAGCATATACTGCCTTGACAGCTACAAGAATGTGCAGAGAATTGCATCAAATATTACAAAAGGTATACTTGAAATGGCTGACCCTTTCTTTAACATGTTGGCAGATGTTATGAGCTCCCTCTGTATCTGACACTGCATTTTGTAAGCGTGTGCTGCTGCTTTCTTGACATGTAACGCAGAGGTCTCTGTAAAGCGGAGAGTTGACACAACTAATCGATGGGCCATCAGGCGCACTGATGCGTGCCTAAGCCATGCAGCCAGACAGCCTGAGCCGGGTAAAACCCACTGATCTCTCACGTAAAGATACTCACCGCCACTAATGGACTGCAAGAAAGCAAAGCAAATCTTGTCCCATAAGGAGGCTCTCGCAGTAAGTCAGCGGTTTTGAATCCTGGTCTAGGAGTACCTCTGTCGTGCACATTTTACCTGCACGATACAGAACTACAAACAATACAGATATAAACACAATGCCCAACCAGTGTCGGCAAGCGGCCAGTGAGTGGACACACAAAGTAGGTGTTTCTAATAGTTTGGTCAGTTAGTGGAAACACAAGGAAGGACTTGGTACTTTTAAAGCACAGTATTTGTAATGATTCATAATGAATTTATGTCCAATATCTTTTATTAATAAAACAAATGGAAGTGATGTAGCAAGTGAACTCTCATTCACTGCTCTTGTTTGGAGCACATGAGACACTGGCTGCCACTCATCTGTGATAAAATGCGCTGTTACGGTGAGATTCTGTGGCAATGGGTGTCCACGCAGCACGTTACAGTCGTCCTACCCATTTTCTTTAGTGATTTTATAACTTCGGTTTTGGTCTTGTTGTAGTGAGTGGGGATCGCTGTGTCAGTCAAATATCTTTGAGACGGGAGGCTGAATCTCAGCTCCAAAGTGTGCAACATAGCGCGATGTTCTCAACGACTGAGAACTGGTGTTCAGACTGCAGGTCACATAGCAAAGCAGTCCCGCCTGGCTAGTAGCTAACAAAAAGGCAAAGAGAGAGATTTAAGACAAAAATGTGGACACGAATGGACTTGTTCACATTTATAAGCACAGCACAGTTGGCTTCCTGGTTCATTAAATCTGCAACGCTAGACTGTCAAACACTAAGAAGTTGCGAGGCTGAAGTCAACTTCTCATTCTCCAGCTTCTCTTTTGCATTTTCCCGTTCCACCTTAAATGGTGCATTCACATTCAGCATCTCAGTCAGAATTTAAAGTGGAATGGGAAAATTCGAACAAGAAGCTGGCAAATGAGGAGCTGACTTCATCCTCATAAAACAGTTGAATGTTGAGAGACATTTTACAAGAAACTCTTCTACTTTTGAAGGAAAGTTTTCTGTTGGAAATGTAAGGTAAGCAGCTATAGCTAAAGCTTAAAGCAGAGCAAAGTAAGTCTGCATTTTTGTATATATTTTTTAGCCTATTCTAGGACATCAGCACACACTGAGACATACTGGACATTAAATGTTCCGGCTCCCAAGGTGTTTGATTTTTGTTGAAAGGACAAAATGGCTCTTCTTAACATTTGGGTTGTCAACACCTGACCTAACCTAGCTTTTAGTGCAGACAGTGCCGGTCAGATTTCTCGCTCATCCAGTTGTGTTTGTGTTATGTTCCGCCACAGACTGTCCGGGCGCTGCATTTCCGCACTTCCAAGTTCCGCCTTTTGCGTTCCGTCAACATTACGTTATAAATTAAAATTTAGAAAACGATTTTTGACATTTCTGAATTGATTCAGAATCATCCGCATCGCAATGAATCTAAGAATCGATTTTTCCCCCCACCCCTACTGGCCAATGAGTGGATGCTCAAGGTAGGTGTTTCTAAAAAAGTGGCCAAAGAGTGGAAGCACAAGGTAGATGTTTCTGATAAAGTGGCCAGTCAGTGGAAGCACGAGGTAGGAGTTTCAAATAAAGCGGCCAGTGCATGGAAACACAAGCTCAGTGTTTCTAGTAAAACGGCTAGTGAGTAGACACACAAGGTAGGTGTTTCTAATAAAGTGGCCAGTGAGTGGAAGCACAAGGTTGGTGTTTCTAATAGAGTGGCCACTGAGTGAACGCACAAGGCAGGTGTTTCTAATTGACTGGGTAGTGAGTGGAAACACAAGCTCAGTGTTTCTAATAAAGTGGCCAGTGAGTGGAAGCAGCAAGTAGGTGTTTCTAATAAAGTGGCTAGTAAGCGCATAAACCTTTTACTGTAGCTTCATTATTCAGAATATTTTGCATTTAAAATAAACTGCATAGCCCTAGTGACTTCACTAAATATGTATTTATTCCAGTGAAAGAGTCTGACTGTTATTTATATTGTGTAAATTTGTATAAAAAGAAGCATATGGGCCTCGCTGAATCCATACTTAAGAACGACAATACTTTGCCCCCAATGTAGGCCGCATGAATCTGTAAGACTTGCGAACATCTGCCATGAATTCTGATGTCCTTATTGATCTCACCATGGGGGAGAGCCGTCCAGCTAAGCAGTGGCCTTAATCTAGCCCATTTTCTCAGTAGATATCAGGGTTTTATTTCTTTTTTTTTCTCGCTAGAGTGCTTTTTCGGGACGCCGATTGCACCAAGCTTTCATCTCCACCATGCATTAGTAGCTTGCTCTCAGGTGAAGTCATATCATGCATGTCAGGGTCACTGAGAGGCTATTTCATGTACCATCCACTGAATACAAGTCAGCAACACCTACGCTGCTCTGCCGCGACAGCGACTGTTTCAGCGGTTTAATCGTCTCTCCTCCATTAACAGTGTGATTTCTCAATGCGGTCCTTACATTTATTTTGAAATGTAAAGAAAATGATCTAACAAAGCCAAAACTTTGAAGGTTTTTATTCTTTTTGAGTCACAAACTACCTATTTGAGCAAGCACATATATGCATTGCAAGATACTTCACATTTATGTTGCGCTGAACAAGACGCTGCGACTGACCATCCTGGCCATATCCTGTGGCAGACTGTGTGATACCAGTTATGCTCATATGTTAAAAGTCAGACTATACGGTGCAGATTTTCTGGCAATAGGCCTACAGTCTAAAAAAATAACATGAACAGCATTTATTTTCAGATGTACCACTGTTTTACCATCATCAATGTTACATACCAAAAAGTAGAGATGCACCGATACCACTTTTCCCCTACCAATACCGATACCAGTACCTGACCCTTTAGTATCGGCCGATACTGAGTACCGGTACCGATACTAACTCTATCTAACCTAACTCATCTATAAGTCCTGATATTTATACAATTACATTTTAAAAATATTTTAATTTGGTAAAATCCATCATCTGCATCACAAATAAAACACACTCAGCTTGGCTAGATGTCACTTACTTGTTGGATTATATTTTTTAGATGCTTAAAAAACTTACTTTTGTTTATGGGCATAAATGTATAATATGTAGTATTTACTATTATATAATTAGTAATAAGAACCATGTTTAACAACTTATGTAAATGTAAAATATCTTTATTGTGCAAAACAGTTAAAAACGGAACTGAACAGTCTATAGATGAACCTGTGGCGTTTACACATCAGCACACAGCAGCTTCTCTGGCACAAAAACGGAGCTGAATGTTGTTTCACATCCAAAATTCTCAAGTCATTTTTTACTCATGCTTCATCTCTGTGTGTCAGTTCAGTAAATATCACAGTTATTCTCGCTGTCAGTATCAATGACTTTCAGTGTTTTTCTGGCTTGGTTGAAGCAACAGGCCGCAAGACCCAGCTGCAGAGTGATACAGCTGACCAAGCGGAGGTGCACTGCAGGCGGGGCTAGTGGACACATTGGCCCGGCTAGCGAGCTGCTGTGCTAAAATCTAAATTGAGGCTAAATGCGAGAGTCCGCCGGCTCCTTCCGCTCCTAATAACATTAACTCAGACTGTAAGTGACCACACAGTGGCAGATGACTTACTGAAAGAAGCAGTTCAGAGCAGATTTACAGAGCAGATGATTACTGAAAGAAGCAGTTCAGCCGTTCAGGTAAGCGGCACCGTAAGCATGTTCTTAACACCAAAAACTGCAATTACAGATGCTGCCGTGAGCATTTTTACTGCTGCATGTCGTCCCACACCACTGATGTGTTGTTAAGTTCTGTCTACTGGTGCGCATGCACACGTCAGAAATTGCTTTGAGGTCAAAGTCATAGGCATTGGTATCCCCAGCACGGATACCGATACTGCGGTTAAGTGCCAAAAAGACACATGTAGGTTCACTGGTGGTTTTGGATGGTGAATAAAATGGCCATAACTGTGCTGTAGACATTGTTGGTTCCCATCATCACCACTGTAAATAAATTCATCAAAAATATATATTTATTGGCTATATTAAACCCAGTCCTTTTCCAAAAAAGCAATACCATAATGTTTTCCACAAGTCATGACTGGTTAAAAACAAAATCTCGGGAGGTTCTGCTTCTGTGCACGTTAGAAATATTCACCACACCACAAAATGTTTCACATAAGTAGTTTATGTTGTAAACTCCTTATGTGTAGTTTACAAGTTTGTCCCTTACCCAATGAATTCTTTAAGGGTGTTGCATAAAATCAAAATCCCGCCAACGTCTCTCTTAGCTAAGTGAAAACAATAAGTACTGAATAAATACTTAATTAACAATAAATACTGAAACTAACCGACTCCCTAAATCAGTTTTTATAACTTGTTACTCTTGCCAAGATGAAAAATTAACTGCTTGGCTCAAACGTCGGGAAAAAGCATCTTCCTCAAGGTGGACACGCTACACACAGAGGATGTGAACATTATGGGCTGAAAACTCTTTAAAGTTTTGACCAGCTCTGCTTTTGCCTGCCTCCCGTCATGTAAAATCACTCTGTGGTTGGCCGTTTTTCACATCAGTCAATCCCTTTCCTAACAAAGGAAGCGGGTTTTGTCCAAGATCAACAACAAAGTTTATCGGTGTCTATACAGGTGGAGCAGAGCAGAGTTAGCGTCTCACAGCTTGAAATAAAATCCTATTTTAACAGATATATTGCATGGATGCTAGCAACCTTTCACTTTTTTCTAAAAAAATTAATAAAAGATAATAACAATAAGTCCATGACTGCCGTCGTGAAGGCTAGGCAGGCTAACAACTCACAGCACCCAGTCTGAGCATGAGTTATTAGTGCAGAAATAAATACTTACGTATATTTCATGGACATTTAACTTATTTTGAAGACAATATGTCCATCAGCACACAGCCCTACATGGATTAAACATGTATGCAGTGTTTACAGGAGTCGTGAAAACGTATTAAAAACCGGCATTTAACAGCTAATGGTGTGGCGGTCAAAATCGGCTTTCAACCCACTGGCTTTGTACATTCAGCAACTGTCAAATCTGTGCTCTCCCAATATTTTTTATTGCTTAGGATGCTCTCCATCATAAACAATTTCACAGGAACATTCTCCTCTTCAAACATCTCCAAAACTCAGCCATATCTTCAGCTTCTCATGCTGGCCAATAATCTGTATTCTTAAGGGAAAAATTAATTAAAGACGTTTTATGCAACCAGACCCTGATGCTTATGGCAGTTATGGAATCAGGTAGATTCATGTATCGATTCATATACCGATACAGTCAAATATGTACAAAAAGTGCACGAAAATTTCACTCATCAATTCATTCAATTTCATTTTTGGCATCTGTACCATTAAACTCACATCTGGTAGGAGCCAGTGTAAACTTAATATTTTAACAACTGGCAAAAAAATGCTTGATCTGGGTTGACCAACCAAAACTATTATCAATATCATCTACAACAGAGGTCACTAACAGACAGACCGCAGTCTGGGTCCAAACTCAGTTCAGTAGAGGGAGCAGTGCACTCACTGCGCAGCTCCAAACTAGAGGTCTGCACTCCCGCAGATTCCAGCAGGACCCGCCGCAGTATCTTGCAGTGCAAGACTAATTTTCATCGTTGTGCACGGGAACGGACGGGAAACCAGTCCCACTGCAGGCGGGAGCGGGCCGAAGCACGCATGAAGAGAAATCTCACAAACTAATGAATAGCCTAAATAAAGAGGAACGATCATTAAATCAAATATATATGCAATGTATATATAGTCCATCTAAACAGTTGCGAAGCAACTGATCACAACACACAAATATTCTTAGCTTACAGAGGCAGCGGAGCCTTCAGTCCAACAGCCACAGCTGCCAGCAAAACACCAAAAATAACCGTTCTGTTGGTTAATTCCTGCTTTGTGTTTACAGGGAATAAATGCCATTTGATGAAGTTACTCACAGTGAGCCTGATGACCATGCCTGCAGTGTTATTTCAGCAGAGAATAATGCATTTGTGAATAGACTGTGTCAGATATTAGAGGTCAGTTCACCTGGACAGAACTGCTCAGGTGGGAGCAGGCCAAAACGGCTCGGTTTGCAGGCAGGATCGGGACAAATGATTCCAATTTTCTGTGGGAGCGGGACTGGAAAAATAGGTCCATGCAGATCTCTACCTCAAACCCCACCTACAAGCACAGCCCTTGGCTCACGAGCCGCTAGTGCTGTCATTGTATTGGCTCCACACTAAAACATCTGGCACACTTAATGTAAATAATATGTAAATTATGTATTGTTCGTACATCTTTAAAGGTCAAATCTGTGTTCCTTTTTATGCAACTTTGATGAAAAAAGGGCCAATGTGTGAATTCAAATGTTTCTGAATGACAATTTTTCTATTTACAATACAATACATTATTATTATTATTACAAACATCCTGGCAAAAGGCATGTCAAATTTTGTTAAGCAATATAAGTGTCATGTTAATTGTCATGACTGACGACAATGCTTGATGTCATGACATGCTAATTTTTGAGTAAAAGGGTACTCAAGTTAGCCATCATGACATCAAATATGTGTCATAACTATAAACAGTAATGGTAACATCACACTTATTTTACTGGATGTAATATGACTTCTGGCATGACACGTTTATGGCATAGCTGTCAATGATATGCAGCAGGGTACAAGTAAAGCGTTACCTAAAAGGCCACATTATTATGAACATTTAGATGCAAACCACCTCACGGACCTGGCTTGTAAGTCAATCAGTCAATCAGTAAGCAAGTCAGTCAGCAAGCCTGTAATTATTCAAGTTAGTCAGTCGGTCAGTCAGTCAGTCAGTCAGTCAGTCAGTCAAATTTGTAGCACCAGTGTTCCTTGCTCAAAATGTTTACATTCAGCCCTGGTAAAGGGAAACATTGCAAGAAGCTGCAAAATATATTTATTTATTTGTTTTTTGTAAAAAAGTAAAACAAAGAACATGAATGGACAGTAAGGGCAGTACCCCAAAAGGAAGATTAGGTTAGAGGAACAGCAAATGCTAATGTTAAAAGCCATCTTTCCAGATAGCGCTGGCTCAATTTGTATCAAATACGTTACAATGGCACCAATTTAATGATTAAAATCTCTCACCCTTTGAATGTGAAAGGAAAAAGTGACTATGAAGTGAACTGATTGAAAGGCGCAGGGGAGCCCTCCTTTCCAGAGCAATGCACAGCCTCGCTATTTTCATCCCCATGCATTTTCTGCTATGGCAAGCGGAAAATCCTCAGTCTTCCACAGCGGCCTGCCCAGCTTCAAGCGAGGGAGCTTCCTCTTACTCTCTCGCAGTTCGATTATTTTGCATGGAAGCTGACCCAGTACACAGCAGTGCTATCAATTTTATAGCATCTGGTACTGTCTTACAGTACACTGATCTTATTATGTTGTACATTATTCCACTTGTGTTGCTAATAAATACACAGACAGCTAACTGCCCACTGCTCTGATACACCGTCTAGCTCCACCTTACTGGTGTGCAGCTGTCGTTCATCTGCTTCTTTACTAGTGGTCTGCTACCTGACACAATGGGGCCTGAAAATAGTGTGTTTTGGCCCAGACTTAGGCCAATTTTTCAGCTTATGCTGGACTCTGTTTGTTTTCCTGTTATTGATTTTGCATTAGATTTGGTTTTATTTGAAGGATTATGCCAACGTACATTTCATGAACTCATGCAAAACTCCAAATGAGTCAGGGACTTCAAAGGGAAACCTTTGGCTTCTTTTCTACCATAGGGTCGAATGGCTCTGAGCCCAGAGAATAATCATTCCCAGTGGCATTTCTAGACACGCTTGGATAAGAAACACTTGTAAACCTTGCTCAGTGCGGTTTTCTCGACGCTGTTAGCGATCCATGCACAGGACCACAGAACCGTTCAGTAGGATGACCAAGATGTAGCTATTTGCTGATTGGTTCTACTGTTATGCTGTAATGTACCACTTCTCAAAACCAAAAAAACAAAAACAATCAAATGAGTTCAGTTCACTTAAATGGTTGTGAAAGCAGAGCACAATTTCAATTCACCATTATATAAAAAAAAAGCATCAATCTAACAGCTAAATGGTCCTGCTAACTTTGAGAGAGGAGCTTGTTAGCTTTAGCTTAGCATGGTACCAGCTCTGCTCCCCACAGAACAGGTTTGATTCTGGCTAACAGAAGCTACTCTGACAGAACTTAGATGATAATGACTCAAAACTGAGGAAGTAAAGTCGAGCGTTTGGCGCTGGAACGACAGAAAAGCGAAATTAAACCTGCTCTGTCGTAGTTAGTAGCACTCCAGCTTAACTAGAGGGCTACAGCAGGGCCGGCTTATGAGGAGCCTGGCCACTTCCTATTTCCCCAGTTACATCAAAACCAGAACTACAAAACAACATTAGTCCTCAATGAATGGGGGTGAATGGAGCTAAACGACTAAAAACGAAAAGTTAAAATTCTTTCTAATCACTCGCCCAGAACTTTCCTTTAATTTTAGAAAGTTGAAAGATATATTTCACTAAAAAAGCAAAGAAAACTTGCCTGTATGTTTCCTTTTTTCTACTGCAAACGGGTTTTAGGCAGCAGGACGCTAGCGTAACAGCTACCGAGCTCTGATTGGTTGGCGAGTGGAGCAGCTCATTGGTTGGTTGTGCTCACTGATGTCATGGATGTACATGAGGTGCCGTTTTAAACTCCTATACCTCGAGTTTAAAAGCCCTTAAAAATATAACCGTAAAACAGTATAAAGTAAGTAAAAGTATAACAAAAATGTAAATGTTAAAATGTTTTATGCTGTTCTGTGTTCAGGATATGACTGCATTCTTTTATCTTAAATAAAAGATAATGGTTAAAATCTTAAATGGTTAAGCATTTATAAACTATGATTTTGCTCAAATGCTCCATATTAACCCATTCATTTTGGGCTCACTCGGGAGCGCCCTCTAGCGTTTGAGAAACCCGGAGGACACTACAGACTGGTAATTCTCTTCTCTACAAGTTTTCTGGCTACAGATCCAAAGACCACAATACAGGTTTGATTCAAGTGCTCAAGTGTGTTCTGTGATGTGTAGGTATTAGCCTGTTAGCCGTTGCTGAGCCACTCGTGTGTATTTATCAGTATTTTGTGGTACTGACTGAGTAGCACAGCAGACAGAAAAACAAAACAGTAAGTTTTGCGATGGGGTGGCACGGTGGCGCAGTGGGTAGCGCTGTCGCCTCACAGCAAGAAGGGCCTGGGTTTGATTCCCGGCCGGGTGACCAGGGTCATTTCTGTGTGGAGTTTGCCTGTTCTCCCCGTGTCTGAGTGGGTTTCCTCCGGGTACTCCGGTTTCCCTCCACAGTCCAAAAACATGCAGTCAGGCTGATTGGACATGCTAAATTGCCCCTAGGTGTGAGTGTGTATGTCTGTCTGTCTGCCCTGCGATGGACTGGCGACCTGTCCAGGGTGTATCCTGCCTTCCGCCCAATGACAGCTGGGATAGGCTCCAGCACCCCACCGCGACCCAGAAGGATAAGCGGTTTAGATGATGGATGGATGTTTTGCGATTTTTCAGTGAAGTTCTTTTTTTGTATATATTTACAACAGCGTAGATCGACAGTAGTTTGATTTCATTCAGTTTTTTTGTCGTTGGAAGTACTGCATAAGTTTGAAGTATACTGCATGTTGGTATACTGTATACTGAGTATACCCAGCTTTCAGATAATCTTGTGCTTATTTTAGTTAATTTCCTGTTCATCAGATTTCTCCAGTAACCCTAACGTCACCACAGTGCTGGAAATTATACCAATAAAATGCTGATAATCTCTTCAAAGTGTCATAATCCATAATATGGTTATTTCAAAAAAGCTGTCAGCAATAATGGGTGTTAATAACTTGTTACACCAAGCTTTCATTACTGCTAAAAACAGGAATTATTGTATTACACAGCACTTATATAGTGTAGACTGCCTCTGAAAAAACAACACTACGTTTAGGTTTTATCTCAAACATAATTAATCAAGTTTCTCTTGATAAGAGTAATTGCAATAGTACATTTAAAGTTCAATTCATGTTCATACTTCCCTTTTTTCCCCTTGAGCCCCTGCCCCCCCAAAATGTCTGTGCACAGGCCTGAGGATATTCCATCTCTGTTAGCGCGATGGAGTGGGTTCAGGTTCCAAATTTAGCAGCGCCAACTGGGTCAGGTCTCAAAGTTTCGAGTACAGGTTGGGTTCAGGCTTAATTTTCATATGCAGACATCTAAGTCATGCACTACTTGTACTAGCATTCCTCAACAGGCCACGCGATGCTTTTCATAATACGGCAAAAGGCTTTTTTTAAATCACTGATTTTCTCTTCACTCGCATTTATTATATTTGCTTTATTTATAATCTATTGCTTAAGGCTACTATTGCAACTCAGCACCTGTTTTCTAACTAATGCTTAAGTTTCAGTCTTAAGACTCTAAGGCGCACCATTTATAAAGGAGAAAGAATCGAATTAGTTGGATTCAATAATCTGTCTTTATTTAAAAATGTTAAATGAATATTTGTTGATTTTCTAAAAACGTAATTCAATAAACAATGACTGACTGAAATTATGGCAATGACTGCAATTAATTTTTGATCAGATTTCTGCTGGCATGGTCAGCATGCGTCATGAACAACAACCTGCTTGTGCGCAGACACTACTTCTCTTGCTCTCCCTGAATGGTCAGTTTCTGACCACCGAGCAGCTGGATATTTTTGAATTTTGGACCACTCTGATGCTTTAGCACCATGCTGTTACCACGTCAGCATCACTGCTGTGCAGAAAATGGAAATAATGTCTGGTCAACAGTGGTCCTGTGGCAAGAACCTGACCAATAATATACGAGATAGAGGGCGGCTGACAGACTGTACATGACAAGAGATGGGTTGTATACCTATATAGTGGACCTATAAGGTTGGTGTTTAATAAAGTGGTCAGCGAATAGAAATACAAGTTAGATGTTTCTAATAAAGTGGTAGGTGTTGAGTGCAAATCTTAGACTTGTTAAACAGACAAAACATTAAGCAACATTTTTTCTAGTGCTGTCAGGAATGTTTACATCAATGTGATCAGCTTCTGCAGTCGTATCTGCAGAGATAATAACCTTATATTACGGCAAGTCTTGGCTTACTTTAATGTATTCTTGAGTGTTCACCTTAATAGAATTAAAGGTGTGAGGCAGGTGTCAAATGCACTAAATAAATATGCCCACGTATGAAGGTTAGCTGATTACAATAACTCAAGTAAGATTCCTTGCCACTCTCTATGGTGTAGGTTGGCTGGGTAATTACGGTGGTCCGGTATCTGATTAGCAATCCTGTGGGACCTAACAGTACATGGAAAACATCTCCACGCACCGCCCAATTACAAATGACACCGCAGACCTCCGTTGTCAGTGTGTATCCATCATAATCATCACAGCACGATGCACCTAGAATATTAATGCGGCATTTACTGATGCAAAAGAGAGCCGCGGTGAGCGACTGCGTTCTGGAATGGTATAAGGTACTCTATGGTCATAAATTGAGGCTGTAACACTGCACAACCCCACAGGCTGGTGGGTCGTGCCATGGCTAAAAAACACCTTTGCTTTGCTTTAATCCTTACAAGCCCAGTGCTATTATTCTTATTTGTCTACGTTCAATTTTAATTATTTAGAAACAATATTTTTTCACAAAGTACAACATGTGCAAGAACATGCTTTTGGTGCAGGTGTACACAAATTCCAATACAAATGGAGAAATAACAAAATACACAACACACAAAATAATCTACAATCTACAAAATGTGCAATAGTCATGTACAGTTACATTATGCATACTGAAGAAGTGGTGGATATATATACCTTGTATCTACACTATGTCTATTTTATCAGGTCCATTTACCATATACAGTTAGGCCCAGAAATATTTGGACAGTGACACAATCTTCATGATTTGGGCTCTGCATGCCACCACATTGGATTTGAAATGAAACAACTGAGATGCAATTGAAGTGTAGACTTTCAGGTTTAATTCAAGGGGTTGAACAAAAATATCCTATGAAACGTTTAGGAATTGCAACAATTTTTCTACAAAGCCTTCTCATTTCAGGGGCTCAAAAGTAATTGGACAAATGAACTTTACCATAAATAAAATGTTCATTTTTAATATTTTGCTGAGAATCCTTTGCAGGCAATGACTGCCTGAAGTCTGGAACCCATGGACATCACCAAATGCTGGGTTTCCTCCTTTGTGATGCTTTGCCAGGCCTTTAGAGCAGCTGTCTTCAGTTGTTGCTTGTTTGTGGGTCTTTCTGCCTCAGGTTTTGTCTTAAGCAAGTTAAATGAATGCTTGATCGGGTTGAGATCTGGTGATTGACTCGGCCATTGCAGAATATTCCACTTCTTTCAAGTCAACCTTGCTGCATTTGGTTGAATCTGAGCAGAAAGTATATCCCTGGACAATTCAGAATTCAACCGGCTGCTTCTGTCTTCTGTCACATCATCAATAAACACTAGTGACCCTGTGCCATTGGAAGCCATGCATGCCCATGCCATCACACTGCCTCCACCATGTTTTACAAACGATGTGGTGTGCTTTGGATCATGAGCCGTTCCAAGCCTTCTCCATACTTTCTTCTTCCCATCTTTCTGGTACAGGTTGATCTTATTTTCATCTGTCCAAAGAATGCTGTTCCAGAACTGGGCTGGCTTCTTCAGATGTTTTTGACAAAGTCTAATCTGGCCTTTCTATTTTTGAGGCTGATTAATGGTTTGCACCTTGCGGTGAACCCTCTGTATTTGCTCTCATGAAGTCTTCTCTTTATGGTAGACTTAGATACTGACACACCTACTTCCTGGAGAGTGTTCTTCACTTGGGTGGATGTTGTGAAGGGGTTTTTCTTCACCATGGAAAGGATTCTGCAATCATCCACCACTGTTCGAGTTCCCGAGCTCACCAGTGCGTTCCTTTTTTCCCCAGAATGTGCCAAACTGTTGATCTGGCCACTCCTAACAGTTCTGCTATCTCTCTGATGGATTTCTTCTTTTGTTCAGCCTATTGATGGTCTATTTCACTTCCACTGAGAGCTCCTTTGACCGCATGTTGTGGGTTTGCAGCGACAGCTTCCAAATGCAAATGCCACACCTGGAATTAACTCCAGACCTTTTACCTGCTTAATTGATGATGCATTACAGAGGGAATAGCCCATGCAGCCCATGAAATACCTTTTGAGATAACTGTCCAATTACCTTTGGTCCCTTGAAAAAGAGGCAGCTACATATTAAAGAGCTATAATTCCTAAACCCTTCCTCTTAGGATGTGAATACCCTCAAATTAAAGCTGAGAGTCTGCACTTTAAGCCCATGTTGATTATACAACTGTATCTTGAATATGTTTTGGTAAACAGCTAAAATGCCAAAATTTGTGTCACTGTCCAAATATTTCTGGGCCTAACTGTAGGTACACTTTTTAGGTCTGCGATTGCAGACTACAGTCCATCTGTTTCTCTGCATACTTTGTTAGCCCCCTTTTACCCTGTTCTTCAGTGGTCAGGATCCCCACAAGAAAGGGTATTACTTGGGTGGTGGACCATTCTCAGCACTGCAGTGACACTGACATGGTGGCAGCGTGTTAATGTGTGTTGTGCTTGTATGAGTGGATCAGACACAGCAGTGCTGTTGGAGTTTTTAAATACTGTGTCCACTCACTGTCCACTCTATTAGACACTCCTACCTTGTCAGTCCACCTTGTAGATGTAAAGTCAGAGACGATAGCTCATCTGCTGCTACACAGTTGGTCTTGGTCATCCTCTAGTCCTTCATCAGTGGTCACAGGATGCTGCCCACAGGACGCTGTTGGCTGGATATTTTTGGTTGGTGGACTATTCTCAGTCCAGCAGTGACACTGCAGTGATTAAAAACTCCAGCAGCACTGCTGTGTCTGATCCACTCATATCAGCACAACACTCACCAATGCGCCACCACCGCGTCAGTGTCACTGCAGTGCTGAGATTGATCCACCACCTAAATGACAGAGGTGTGAACTTGAGTCACAAATTTGATGACTCAAGAACTGACAAAATCAAAAAGACTTGTGACTTTGATTTGAACACCAGTTCAAAGACTTTGACTTGGATTTGAGTCTTATGACTTAAAGAGTTGAGACCCAAAGAAGAAGAAATGTGAGAGGCAATTAAAACTAAATTGCGATGTTGGTTGTTGTGTAAAAACACGTGTTATAAGTGTTATAACATGCTGAGATAGGCTAGTGTGAAAAGCCTAAAATGAAAACTCTTCACTTAGTCATAATAATGTGACTTATCACAATAATGTGACTAAGCACAATTAATTACTTTGTTTGACAGGCTACATAATACCATAATTTCTCCACTAGTTTTACTGACCGACAAGTAAGAAATTTTCATTAAAATTACAGCACACTTTTGTTATCGTTGGTGATAACTGCTATTTCTAAGGGGTAATGAACTCACACGGTCGCACCGTTCTGACTCAGTCGTCACTTATAGAATCATTTTGTTGAACCAGATACTACCCTGATAGCAGCGGAGACATTAATCATCGTCCGGCACTGATGAGCCAGGGTGAAATGAAAGTGAAGCACGGGCTGATTCAGTGTTTTATCAGAACACTTTTAGCCCATATAAGTAAATTACCATGCTGTGAAATTTGCAAATGGAAGAAATCTTCATTTTCCCCTGACCTCCAAACTCATCATCCAGAGGGAGGGGTCCAAGCACGCAATCGGTCAGCGCTCAGGACTTCATTTTATCACACAAGAACATCATCTACACTGGCCATCAACAGCTTAGGGACACCTTGCTGTCTTTTGAAGCTTTCTTGCAGTTATGACTTAATTCAAAGTAAGAAGAAATACCTGCATCAAAGTGTCTTCCTTGGTATGAAAAGCAGGTTTGCCCAAATAATGATTTGACAATTTCTGTTTACAAAACTATCAGTAAAGCAAGAGGAAACCTAAGTCCGTGTTTGCTTTCCAAACAGGTGCCTGTTGGTCAAGTGTGCACACAAAGTGCATGAGCACTGCAGGCCTTATGAGTCACTTTCCAACAACATCATGAACTTACAAGCTTGCTACTATCATAACACTGCAAATCTTATAGAGGAGCTAGCAGAAATTAGGATGTGTGTCTATGCCTATAGTTCCTTTACAATTTCTAATAAAATAAAAAATAATAATAATAAAAAATAACTTACCATACTGTCTAGACTGATGAAAGTTATGGGTCTTCTGTCTAGAACTTCTTCTGATTCTCTACACCCGTATCAATGATTTCATGTATGTAGATAGTTGTAGAAAGAACAATCCTGATTCTCTGCATTTGCCCCATTACATACAGTTTTCAGATCTGCTGACTAGTGTAGCAAGATGGGAATCCACACAGACAGATGTCAATCAAGCAAGCTTATTAGAATGTTAATTCACACCCACACAGTTCACAGACAGGTCTGATCCACAAATTTGGATGTTTGTAAGCAGTGTTTTACCATACCTATTGCATATCTTGTATTTTCTTCAAGCATATCATATTTTACACTGTTAAAATATTTTAGTCCAAAGGCATCTTAAATACCAAGTTTTAAGTGCTGACATCACAACATATGAGATACAATTTGTGGCCTTTGGTATTATTCTAAAAGCAGAACTGTCACTAATATTGCCACATATTTTTCCATATTTGATGTTTTCTTTACAATGAACTTGCTTAGTGTTCAATATGTTACATTTTTGCAAACCCATAAGGAAAGAAGGCTCATTTTGAAAAGCTTGCTGTCCTTAAACGATCTGACTGGCAGCGTAAATGAGATGTGTGTTGACACATTCACTCATCCGTATCTGTCACTCATGTTTGGCAATCTTCCAAGCTTGAAGGCCAACACTCTACCACTGGACCCCAATGCCCTTGTGATCAAGCATTTCAAATCCCAGCCCACAAATCAATAAACTCTCCTTTTTTCTGATTGATTTCTCTGAAACATGTTTTTAATATTGTCTTTATAAATGTGCTGGATGGCACTGAGGTGCAGTCTTGTAGCTCCACATCTATCCAGTTCATAGAACAGGACAGCAGGCACTGAAACCTTAGAAGCAGCCATGGACTAGCCAAGACTACACTGGGTGAGCTCCTGGTGGTCACTCACACTGCATCTTTATTGCACCTCCTCAGTTTAAAGCTACACTATGTAAGTTTTGAGGATTTGAAGACCTCTCTGGTGGAAACGTATAACGGCATGCAATCTGCAGAAAAGCATTCTATAATGTTGGTTGTGCTTCAAATCCTTTCCCTAAGCGGATTAATCTGATGATCACAGACACATTTAAAGAGTATTCAGAGGGAACACAGTCAAAACTTGGTGAAGGACGTCCTCTGAGGATGTAAGTTGAATTATCTGCTATTCAGAATGGCAAAATGGTTTAAGCGTTGGCCTCATCCTCAGGAGATCACAAGTTCAAACATTTGCTTCAGCCATCCGTGGCTGAGAGAAGAAAACATGATTAGCCTCGCTCTTTCTATGCAGGTAGGATGCTCCTCCCTACCCCCCCAACCATGATGCTAGCCAACGTGGGCATCTGTTAGGTAACGTAAAGGAAGTGGCAGTTGGCGCTCTCCACCAAGCGTGTTGAGCTGTCCAATGACGTTGTGTTGGCAGCAGCTTGAAACGATGCAACTGACTTCACATGACTCAGAGGTAGCATGTGCTTCACCCTCCCAGTCTACTGGCAATGTGTGACTGGGGAGACCTAGACAGTGGGTGGAATTGGTAATGGCTGTAATTCAGGAGAAAATTAAGCTAAAAAAAAAGTTCTCATCATATCTTTGTAAGTATAATGTCAATTTGCAACTGACACCTAAACACTGAGCTGGACTTTCTTTTTGAGTCTGTGCGTGTGATGTTAATATGCAAAGATGTACGATGTGGCCTGAAATATGATCACAAAATCCAATTTGAGTCCACTGACTTTTAAACGATTATTTCAGGCTTTACAGGGCGACCATATTTCATTCTGTTTTTCTCTTGACTCGGTAATGCTATTTCTTTCAATTTGAACAAAAATGTTCATAGTTTTGCAGCTTTAACACAATTAGCATTGATGCTGTATTCAAACTCTGCAAGTATTATAGTAATATCCCATTGATTAGTACTTTAGGAGCTGGACAGAAGACCTTGTGTTAGATTAACCACCATCATAATTAGGAACTCACACTGGAATCAAATCATGTTTGAACTTCCAATGGGTGGGATCATTTTTGTTTAAAAAAAAAAACAGTCCTTCTGGAAGTCCTAAATATGTCACTATCTGAGTATGAGCAACAATCTGGCCAGGTTTCAGTCAGCTGTTAGAAATGGAAAGCAGGAAAGCAGCTCTATGCCAGGGTTAGTTACTGTAAAACTGCAATAATGCAAAGTAAAATATATGATAATGTCTGTTACATGCATTAAATGAAACATACGGAATGTCTTTTAAAGGCTTCAGATGTCTGTATTGAATCTTTTCGACCTGCCGCTCATGCGTCACTGAACAGCCGAACGCGCTCAGAGGAAAGCAGCAACCGGCAGATGTTACGTCAGCTAACAGACACGTGCGCTGACTAGCATCACGCTGAGTGATGGGGGAGGAGGGGCCGTCCTACCACCCAGAGAGCGAGGCCAATTGTGCTCTCTTAGACTCCCAGCCATGGACGGCAGTAGCGTCACCTGGGATCAAACTCATGATCTCCTGATGATAGGGCCAACGCTTGGATGGTTGCACCACTCGGGAGCCCAAAATGGCATTAGCAGAAATTAGCTCTAATAACAGCGTTTCAAGATTTATGGCCCAAATTGAAGGCCTCACTCTAATTGTCATGGTTAACCACTGCTGTTAAGCCTCCCACTAACAAGTTATCTTTTTTTCACTCATAGGTGATTAAAAAACAGCTGGAAAATATCATCAAATGTTCATATGCAAACGTTTCGTGCCCCAGTTAAATGATGTTAATTTTCCAAGTAATAAATAAGTTACACATCCTCTACAGAGAACACACTTCTGCACATTTTAATGCACCGTTACTGTTTTTTGCTGAATTTAATATATTGGTGGAAACAATGTGGTCTGCGCAAAAGTTATAATACATTTCATATTTAATGCATTACTTTGAGTATGTTAGAATGTGCACAAAAATTTGCTTCCTGTACAGGATGTGACAGATTTTCAGAAAATCAACATGTCACTTAACTGGGACTGTTCAACCTTTTGAGTACGACTGTATATTATCCTTACTAGAACTTAATGCAAAGTTGTTGAGTGTACAGCCTTGTTTGCAGAAAGAAAAACATGTTTTTGTCATTCTTTGACATAAAAAATAAGAAGTGCAAATTCTATAACAGGGTTCATTAACCGCTGGGCTGTGGACCAAAAGTGGGCCACCAGGCACTCTCTAGTGGTCTGTAGGCCCGGACGCGGGGTAAGGCAGCAGTTTATAGTGGGCTGGTAACAGCACTATAAATCATAACATTTGAAGCTGAATTAAATGAACCAAGAAATAAACTAAAAAATAAGTGGAGGGGTGATTTGCTTACTAAAAAGTAAGATAAAAAAGTTATATTTTTCAAATGATAAACAAAATAAGTAAGAGTTCTAATTAAACATCAGTTTGAGACAATGCAGCCACGCAAGTTAGCGTTAGTTAGCCAGAGATGGAGACGTTTCTCAGACGCTTTCACAACTACCTTGGTTGGTGTGGACCTATCACACCTTTTCTTTAGTACAGTCCTTTTCAGCTGTTTGTATGAACACCCGTACTGAGGTCCACTTCCAGATGAACCCTGGTTCAGTTCACTGCTAATGGGAATACATTTTTACAGCGATCCACACCAAATGAGGGAATTCAACATCTAAGTATTCTTTCCTCTTCTTCTAGCAGCACGTCAGCACTGTGTCTGCATCTGCCTGTTTCAGCGTCTGACTCTCCACAGATGCTTATATCGCTCCTGCAGTGCGAGCTGCTGCAAATAACAGCTGACATTCCAAAAAATAATGCAAAAAGCAGTTATAAAGAACAAGATACCACGGGTTGGGGGGAGTGACCACACTAACACAAGGGACTGCAGACGGACAGTTATTTCCATCACAGTCCAAATGTACCCTGAAAACTACCTAACTTTTTTTTTTTTGAACCTCTTTTCCTTTTGGACAGTCTGATCTTTTTCAGACCCTAATTCTCAGGTTTTCAATGTCAGTGTTTAATGAAAGAAAAATAACATTTTATTCAACAGTGTTTTTATTTCTTGTGGGCCGCTGTGCTTTCAAGTTATAAAGTGGTGGGCCTTGAGGTAGAAATAGTCGAGAACCCCTCGCTCTAGAATACATACAGAGAGAATAAAGTCGATACAGATTGTAAATGTATCTCGGTATGTAATGATATACTTAAATTTCACAAGTATAGCAAAAAGAGTAAGAACTTCAGACTATCAAGTGCAGATTCTGTTGATATAGAATGTAAAAATAATACAGGGTGTCCCAAATAAATTGACATCGTTTGAGATGTGAATATCTGAGTACCTACATGTCCTGGCAAACGAAATTAAATAGGCTTCATGTTGAACAATACAAGATTTATTTATCTAATTTCGAACAAGAAATTCAGAGGGATGCAGATTTTATAACCGATTTCACAGCTTCACAAAGCCTGATTGACAATATCTTCCAATACTGGTGGTCGTCCAGATCCCTTTGCCCTGCACAGACAGCCTTCCTCTTTGAATTTTTTGTGCCATGTCCAAATCTGCTTTCCAGTTGGTGCATTTTATTGAATTTTCTCGAAAATGCACGCTGCACTCTCTTGTTTGACTCTGTTCGAGCATATTCTAAGAAAATGCCTTTTCATTTCTAGTGAACGCAATTCTTCAACCTGACATTAAAAATGAAACTTGGTTAGTTTTTACACATTTTGTTAAAATTTGAGATCATTTGAGGGAGAATTGGCTGTTATTAGACTACAAAATGATTTCACTTTTTTGGGACACCCTGTACATTAAGTAACTCTAGATGCAACTATACTTAATTTTGTATAATTACATTTAAATACGTATGTAATTGTAAGCCAAATGTATAACACAATTTCAAAAAATAACTCTTGAATTGGAAGGGTTAAGCAGCACTGTGCATGTTTCTCCTCTCGCAGCAGTCCAAACCCCTGGAGATCAGACAGCTCTTAAGGCATAGATCATAGGTTTCTGTACGCCGCAGATAGGATCTGAGAGCGTGCTGAAACAGCTACATAAATAAGAATGATCCTTTGGATTCCAAGTTCCTCCACCTCATGTTTTATTGATGGCCACCACCCTTACCTCGAGTTTAACGATAAGTCTTTTCACTCCCTGCTTAGCAGCCAAATCCAATAAAGGCTGGAACAGCGTCCTACTTTCACGCGCTTTTCAGTTTTTCTGCTGCGTTCAGAATGCAGCACTTGAGGCGTGTTTGGCCATTTTGTACTGTGCAAGTGCCTGAGAAGGAAACGAAGGCACTTCAAAGACGCTCTCTCAGTCAGACTGCTGTTCTCTTAAGGATCTAATAGTGAAGTAAAAAGTAAATCGGAGGAACTTTGCCCTCTGTGGTTTAGCACAGGCTTCAGACGCACGGTGGGTATATTTAGAACACTTCATGACAGCTCATTGAAAGTGACAACGTGGACACATTTCAACATCTATTATCTTTAAATAGATTAAATAACTTTGTTTTTAATGATCAGACTGCTTGTTTTAACACTCCTAAGTCTGGAGGAATCATTGTCATTTTGATATATACAGTACTGTGCCAAAGTCAGGGTCCATCCTTCATTATTTAATTTCCACTCAAATGACCATTAAGTACAAGTTACTCATTATTCTCGGGGGCGTGGTTGCACTTTCTAAGGAGAACAGATATAAGATAATCCACGTACATTAGAAAGGTAAAGTCAAATAAAACTAAGAGGAAATGGGACTCCTAACAACCACCTGCAAGACCTGGTAGACCACCAACTTTCAACATCAGAAAAACACCATCTTTAAAAGAGAGAAAATCAAGCTTCACTCTTGCTTAAGATCCAAAAAAATCCATAAGTGTTTCTGTTCATCCTTCCACTGTGAGAAAACAACTCAACACTATGAGTCTGAAAGGATGTCAAGAAGGAAATGGACAAAAAGAAGAAAACTTGCAAATCGAACAAAGAAGCTGCTGGTGTTCTCAGAACATCACACCGACCGCCCCAGAGTCTAGATCTCAACATCATTCAATGTCTTTGGGGTTACTTGGGTCATCAAAGGAAGAAAATGCAACTTCTAAGACTGAACTTTGGAGGTGTATAGAAATATCCCTGCAGATTCCTTTAAAAACTGAAAGCAAGTCTTCTGAAAAGAATGGAAGATGCAGTTAAAGCAAGAGGTGCACACACTTAACACACAATTGCTCATCTGATCATCTGATGATGATCTTTAGTTGTTGAGGCTTCTGTGTAATTCCGTTTTCTGCTCTGAGTAACTTACACTTAATGTTCGTTCTTATTGAAAATTAAATTATTTAATATTTAAAACATGGTCTTTTGCACAGTACTGTACAAAATACCAAAATACACTATTAAAGCATTTTTTGTGCTTTATCAGTTAAAACGTTCTGCTTTAACTGCACCGAGCAGTTATTTCCAGCCATATAAAACCAGGGGTCATATTACAGAAACTTCCTATCTTTCTGTTTTAAGTTGATCTTAATCTGACAGGTCAAGATAAGATTTTTCACAAATTCGTATTACAAAAGCAATCAAGCAAATACTCAAGTTAGTTATCATTACCTATGTAAAAAAGGTCAAACAAAACTAAAGCGCAATAAACCTGAAGTTAAGAATATTAGGAGAGCGCTTCATAATGTTTAACTAGGGAGCTGCAGTACTCTGATAATGTAAATGCTAATGCTAATGTTATTCCTCCTAAACAGACACGTTCAGGTCTGTCTCCTCATGATTCACCACAAAAAACTCAGAAATCAAAGCGCTTTTTGTAGATAAATGTAACATCATTAAGCTGGTAATAGTGAACTATGCTGCCTGTCATTGCATAAAATGAGTGGGCTGAAGGTTAGGGAACCAGCCCTGTGACCGGAGCGTTGCCGGTTTGATCCCCTGAGCCGACAGCGACCCAACCCCCAACTGCTCCCCTGGTGCCGCGGATAGGGCTGCTCACCGTTCACTGTCCCCCTAGTGTGTGTGTTCACTAGTGTCTATGTGGTGTTTCACTGCACAGATGGGTTAAATGCAGAGGTGAAATTTCCCCGTTGTGGGACTAAAAAGGATCATTTAAAAAAATAAAAACAGAAATTAAGACACGTCTAGGGTTGTCTGAAAGTCAGGACGGTACACTGACATGTCAAAAGTCATGGGACCTGCACAGAGCCTTGTTGACCACTGGGGTCTGCGCCACACACGAACCCTACCATCAGCCTGAAACAATCGGTACCTTGACTAATTGGACCACGCCACATGTTGCCAGTCCTCTAGGGTCCAGTTAGCAACCCAGGTGAGGCGCTGTGTCCAGTGTGTAACAGAGGCAAGCTGGTGGGTCTTCGGCTCCTATATCCCATGGAAGCTAAAGAACGCTGCACTAACCTGTCGGATATGCGCGTGGGGCCCCCTGCACTGAATGTGGATGTGATTTCACAATCAAGAGTCACTTGTCTGTTCGCACAGACAATTCTAACCAGACGCCGCCGGTCACGATCATTAAGCCAATGCACTGTCCGCTGTGGGTGGTAATGCACAAGATAACCCCTCTCAACTTTTACTGGTGTGGGTGTTCCCAAGCCATCCCTGAGGTAAAGCCTCTTCATAATCAAGTTACATACTGCTATTCCTTGACTTTTGGCACGTCAGTGTATTTAGGAAATGTAGTCTAATCAGGATGCTTCTATAATAATCTTTATCTGAAGTCAGGATAAGAGTATGAACTTAAGAACTGTTGTTTTGTAATGGCTTCTGCGCTGGTCTCCTGATTTATGGTCTTTGGTGTCACCCATTATCTGTAAAAATACAAATATCAGATCAGTATTGGCTGATACTCTGTATTAAAGTACTTGGATCAGAAACTGAACCAGGACATCAGTAAACATTTTTTATGTGTAATTACATAATTACATAATGAATTACATTTATATTAAATTTAAATTAATGGCAAATACATTATGGTGGACTACTTGTAGCAGGGTTCAACTCACCACAGAAAGCCAGCCTTCTCACAGTTCAAAATGTCTCAAATTGTGTTCGAACAGTGTTGCTGATGCTCGTTGCAGTTTCAGAACCACAAGCATGTACTGTTTTTGTCTCATGGATCCCAACTTATCCTTTGCTAGAAAAAAAAAACTACCTTGCCTTAATTGCGACAGTCACCGCTCCCGGCTTATTTCCATATCCTTTACACTGCTGTTTTTCTTCCTGCTATACTTAATGATACCTTTAGATTGGAACAGAATTGGCCCAGGAGATAAAAATGGCAATCACTGTGTCTATAATGTGGAATATTGTTCAATTTCCCCTTTCTATCAAAATCATTATAGCAGTGGAAATTGTCTGTGATTTGGATTTGGGATGGAGAAGAGAAAGGCTAAGACAGAGGAACATGCTAGCAGCTTTTGAATTACTAGAACATTTGCCTCTTTGCAGATTGCATTATTTGAACACCTGTCATCTGCATTTTTCCTTTTAGCATGGAAATGCGACAGTCACGTCGGCATAATGAAGGGCTCCATTTGCTAAGACGAATGTTTTGTGCTATCACTGTTTCAACACTAACTTTGTTCTGGCTCAGCATGTGCAGCGTTTCAGAAATTGAGGGAAGCCACTTTATAAACAGAACTGAAACTGAAGTTCATAGTTTTCAGGGCTTTCAGATCAGAACTGCTAGTATCAGTGGCACAACTAGAGGGGGGGCACAATGGGGGGCCTGCAGTGACCAGACCTCAATTTTTTAAACTGGGCTCATCCAGGCTCAGACTGCCCAAGGGGAGTACCGGGAGATTTTACAGGCGGTAGTCTGACCTGTCAGTTGGATCTTCCAGACGAGCAGTGCAAAAGATGAACTAGAGCTCAGTGCGGCCACATCCATTAATATGTGAACAAATCCCTCCCCCACCCCTCTGCCCCCTGAGCACTTGCGCGATTTGCCTTTTTTAATCACAGACATGTGTAAACAACATTAGATCAGTGACGAGCAGTAGGACTAGCTGCAGGGCTTGCTTAGTTCGTTAACTAGCCTACAGCATTGCGGTTTGTGTTCACAACTTTGCAAAAAGGATAAAAAGAGGACAGAAAGAAGGAGCTGAGAGGGAACGAGAGAGTGTGCTCTTCTACTCACCTGACCACTCAGCAAGCTGCTACTGCAGTTACGTTAGGCTGTTTCCTTGTGTGAGGAAATATCAAATTAATCCACCACCGACTGAGATAACTGATTTGCAGCTAATCGATTTCATTAACAATGGCACATTCAGTAATTGCTTATGAAAACAGTCTTGGTTCTGTTTCTTAGCATAGCCGTATTACAACTGATTTCACACAATGAGAAAGTAATAATCATCTTTAATCATATGGAACCCTTTTCTTACATTTGTAGTTTCTGCTCTGGACAATTAAAGCTTAGTTTTAATGTTTAGAGACATTATGGAGTACTTAGGGGAACACACACATTGAGTCATACATTCAAAAATACTTACATTTAAAGGATTAAAAGGTATCACTGAGCTTTAACTTCGTGTCCAAGTATTTAAAGTATCATATTTAATGGAGCTTTATTTACACTGGAATGTTTAAGTGACTGAGCTGATTATGCCACTGTCATATTTCATGGATGGGTTCATTCATGGGTATTAGGGGTGGGAATCTTTAGGCACCTCACGATTCAATTCGATTACGATTCAGAGGCTGCGATGCGATTATAAAACGATCATCGATGCATCTTTTTTCTCTATACAGGATTTCCATCTTCCTACTGTCTGAGGACTTGGTAGTTTTAAAGCAAAGTATTTGTAATGATCAATAATGTAAATGTATTATGGATCATTACAAATACTTTGCTTTAAATATCTAAAATATCTTTTATTAATAAATCAAATGGAGGTGATGTGGCAAGTGAACTAGAAGGCTCTCATTTAGAGACGCTGCTGCCACTCATCTGCGATAAAATGCGCTGTTACCCTGAAATAAGATCCAGTGGTGATTGGTGTCCACGCAGCGTGTTACAGCCACCCTTCCTGTTTTCTTTAGTCATTTTATAATTTCGGTTTTGGTCTCGTTGTAGAGGGGGGGGGTATTTTCGAGACTGGACGCTGAATCTCGGCTCCAAAGTGTGCAGCACAGCGTGAAAGCCCTGGTTCTCAACGACTGAGAACAGACAGCAGACAGCAGGTCACATAGCCCCAAAGTCTGCGAACGAAGAAACAGAGATTAAGACGAACATTTGGAGGCCTTATTCGCATTTATAAGCAGCGCGGTTGGTTAAATCTGCTGAGAGACTGTCTTTCTCTAAAAAGTTGCGAAAATGAACTCGCTTCTCTTTCGAATTTTCCTGTTCCACCTTAAATGGTGCAGCAGTTACATTCGGCACCTAAGGCAGAATTTAAGGTGGAACGGGAAAATTAGAACGAGAAGCTGGAGAATGAGAAGCGACTTCAGCCTCGTAAAACAGCCGGATGCTGAGACATTTTACAAGAAACTCTTCTAGTTTTGAAGAAAGGTTTTCTGGCGGAGATGGGAGGAAAGCGGCTGTAGCTGAAGCTTAAAGCAGAGCAAAGTAAATCTGCGCTCTCGTTTATATTTTAAGCCCATACTAGGACATTAACACATACTGAGACATATTGGGCATTAAATGTTGCGGCTCCCGAGGTGGTTTGACTTTGTTGAAAGGACAAAATGGCTCTTCTTATCATTTGTGTTGTGACTCCTGATCTAACCTGGCTTTAATGCAGAGGGAGCCGGTCGGATTTGTCACTCATCCTTTTGTGTTTTTGTTATGTGCCGCCAGAGACTGTCCGGGCGCTGCACTTACCCACTTCCAGTTCCGCCTTTTGCGTTCTGTCAACATTACTTTATAAATTAAATATTTAGAAAATCGATTTTTGACATTTCTGAATCGATTCAGAATCGTTCACGTCCACATCGCGATGCATCTAAGAATCGAGTTTTTCCCGCACCCCAATGGGTATCATATTAAATAGGCTATTTAGTAACACATGAGATATTTTAAGCCTAGAATCACTTCTTATTGTAAACAAACAATAACAGGCATCTTAGAAAATGATATGTAAAGTTATTTATACAGGAGATAAGTGTTTATTTGTTCCAGAAACACTAGCATTAGAATAAATCCAAATAAACAAATAGAATATCCACTGTGATTTGATGTGTGTTCGCTAAAATATTTTCTAAATCTCTCCTGAAGTGTAGTATTTACAGTTATTATCCAATACAGAGTTTATCTCATCAGTCTTTCACTAAATTAAATCAGGTGCTGCTGATGGAATTGAACAAATCCATGCAATGACTGGAGTGCAGGGAGAAGTCAGGAAACATACCTGTGTTCTTCTAACTCAGGTCAAGGTTTATTTATACAGCACTACAACAGCCGTTGCCGCAAAGTAGCTTTACAGAAAATCCAGGTCCAAGCCCCCCATGAGTTAGCCAACAGCAACAGTGGCAAAGAAAAACTCCCTAAGAGCAAGAAGAAGAAACCTTGAAAAAAAACAAGACTCAAAAGTGGAAGTCATCCTCCTCTGGTTGACACCAGATAAACAATAACAAAAGAGCTCTGTATTCATCTAACCTACATAACAAATGACTTCACTGCCAAACACATTATTTTACTGTATTTGTGTTTATCTGTATATATATAGTTACACAGCAAACCAAATACATTAGATGGTAGTGGGTGGAGTGGCATACCTTGAGGGCAGCAACTCGTTTGAGACATTTTACATTGTCTCTTTTTTTTTTTTACTATTATTCATTGACAGTAATTTTTGTATGGTGGGGGGCCGATTAATTGTTTTTGCACTGGGGCCTGTAAGATCCTAGTTACACCACTGGCTGATGTACTTTCTCAGAAACCCTTTCCTTGTAGTTGCACCTTGCTGATGTACAGTCACAGACTGAAGCCCATATGTTGATGCACAGTTTGTGTCAGCCACTCAAGTTTACAGATCTGAAAGAATGTGCAGCTGTTCAAGACAAAAAAAAACAAACAAAAAAAAACAATATTTACAAAGAAGCTGCTGGTGTTCTCAGAACAAACTGACCATCCAAGAGTCCAGACTTCAATTTCTAAGACTGAACTTTGGAGATGTGGAAAAATATCCCTGCAGATTTCTCTAAAAAAACTGAAAGTAAGTCAACTGAAAACTGAAAAAACTGATGCTGCAATAAAGGAAAATACTTGACAGAGGCACAAATACAATTATAATTGTATTTAGTTTTATATATTTTTTAACTAGTGTAATTTTCTGTCATTTTTTTCTGCTCTTCTGCATTTGCTTAGTTTTCTCTTTACTCCTAACTTACACCTAATGGCTGTTTTGACTTTTGAATGAAATAAATAAAGGGTGGTCTCTGAAATTACACTACTGTTATATATACACATACCGACACCTTCAGAAATTTTAATAATACCGTGATACTAATTTGTGACCATACCAGCTGTATGTAAACATATTGCTTTACTGAGAATGGTCCACCAACAAAACACCACCCTGGGCAACTATAATTTGCAGTCCTGTTGTCAGAAACTGACCAGCAATTAATGGGGTGGAGGGCAACTGATATACTAAATAATAAATGTAATAAATGTATTAATGATTACAGCTGCAGTCTAAGTTCTTCTCTTTAGGTTTGAAATGTGAGGTCATTGCATCGATATATACTTGGCCACATGGTAGATTACTTTAATGGCCTATTACAGTATGAAAAACAGAGTGAGTGCTAGCAAAGATCTCAATCTGTGCAGAGACATTACAGGACTATTTAACTGCTATAGCGCCTAAACCTACAGTTTAATTATGCAGTAGAAATATACACAATATTCAAAAGGATGACTGATGTTATTCCATGCATACTGCATTATATCAATGTACTTTAATGCTGTTTACTTAATGTCTGACAGTTCATTCATCAAAGGCTGGGACATTTCATTCTGCCTGTCCCCCGCTCCACAATCACCTAATGCAATTTATTTAGGTGGCATCATCATATAAATACCCAGAAAGAGGGGGAAAAAAAGAAAAAACACTCCCACATTCAAAAGAAAAAGGTTTCGCACCATGAGGTACGGTATTATCAACCTGGCCTTGCGTGTTAGAAAATGCATATCACTTACACCATCACAGTCCCTGTCTGATTTCCATATTCATATCTCCTGTCCACTGTGTTTAGGGGCCAGTGTTTCAGAATAATTATTCACCCCCTACTCATAATACATCAGTGGTGCTGTTTACAGCCCAAGGTCACACGCTTCACGCCGAGAGAGAAAGAAACGCTTGATGGATTAGAATTTCGCATGGCTCCGGACTGCACGAGACAGTGACGGATTCCACGTTTCAGAGAAGAAGAAATGGCCTTTTTCTGGAGAATGCTGTCAGACGCAGTCGAATGCCGAATGAAGAATGTCTCGCACCAGAGTGTTTCGGTGCCGCGCCTCCAAAGTGTCGAATCTTGTTTAAAAACCTGTGAATGTAAACTGCTCCTTAACTTTTGGTTGAAGCACATTTTCCAACTTGGCAATCGAATTTACACAAATTTCCTTTTACCCTTAATGTAGTTAAATGGGAATTCTTTTCAAAATCTCTGCATAATTCAGGGGTTGAGATGTAAACCAAGTCATTAAGAAAGGTTGGATCTGAATTGGTTCACTGTAAAGAAACTTAGCGCTTCACAACCTTTTCCTGTAATAACTTGGTGAGGGAGCTTTTAGAGGCCTTAAACTCCTCAGATGGTTCCTATCACCACAACTGTGAACAATTCTGATTCTGTTTCTCTGACAAGCAGCAGTAAAAATATACAGCTAGCTAAGCTGTAGCAACAGCAAAAATGCTTATGGAAAAACTGTTATGCCAGTATTTCATGGAAAGCCGATACTGGTGGGAGACATACCAGTTGGACTTCTTCCTAAGGTATCAGTATTACCAGTATGCCACAAATTAGCCAGTTAACAACATACAACGTAAAACACACTAACAGCACGCCCCTAATCTGAATGGCTGAGTGAGGTTTCTTTCAGTAATCCCTCATCTTCCACTGCGTAGCCAGTTAAAGTCTGAGGTAATGTTAGTCCAGGCTGTTGTTGAGAGAGTGAACATCAGAGAGACATATGCAACAAGCAGCCAGTGTTCTTAAGGTAAGGATTTTGGCCTTGGTTTTACCTTTAGCATAGCAGCCCATATTGCCTGTATCCTATTTTTCTAGAATTCACAGGTTGTTGATAATGATAATTCTTATATAAGATCACAGTCAGCCTTGTCTTTAGGTAACAAAATTTGGCTTCCCGTTTTCAAAGCACCCCCTTGCAGGGAATCTGAATCTGAAAAAAAATTTATATTTCACAAAATAAAGATTAAAATCCAAACTGTTCATGTGTTATTTCATACTAGAAATGACAAACTGTTCCACTACTTGGGATTTAAACTTTTTTTCCCCCATTTTTCCCCAATTTTCTCCCTAATTTAGTAGTCTCCAATTCCTCCCACTAGTTTAGGACTCCCCCAGTCACATGATACCACTGACGCTAGGAGGACGAAGGCTAGTACAGGCTTCCTCCGAGACCTGTGAAGCGCCACTGTGTCCTTTCAAACCGCTGCTCACGCAACGTCATTGGGCAGCCGAACGCACTTGGAGGAAAGTGCCAACCACCAGATCTGTTACGTCAGCTAACAGACACCTGCGCTGACTAGCATTGCGTTGAGTGATGGGGGGTGAGACAGGGGGGTGATGCTACCCACCCAGAGAGCAATAATTGTTATGTGTTTGTTTCAGTGCTACAACATTTTAATTTGTACTAGAACACTTGCAACTTTTCTAGCACCAGCGCTACATGCTCAAAAAGTATATGTACAGTCCTGACTTCTCAGCTACGCTAGCCTTATAGCTCCAAAGCAAATCTAATTAAGGGGTTTTCAAACATCAAATGGATCTTTGCAGAACAACAACATTTGCAGCATAAAGAAAACTGTAAATTTGATTTCAATTATTAGGAGTAGGCCCACCTGCCAAAACACACACACAAACACACCATTCTAAAACAGTGCCCATGCAAAAAGCGTCTACATAATGATCCTGGACACCAAGATACAGACTAGAAAGCAGATCCTCCCCTTCCAGCACCTTGGCCTCTACTCCAAATAACGTGCAAACTCTGATCCGTCCATCGAACCGCACGCTAATCCTTTCCCACTACTTTAGCCAAACAGGGACGTGAGTCAGCGAGCTGGTTTTCTCTTTCTTCCTCTCTCTACAGAGACACACCTCGATCCCTTAATCGCCTTTCCTCATCCTGCGGAATTACCTCGCTCTTGTTACGTCATTCCGAGTCCACTGCCAGAAACATCAGTGCTTCTGTTGCTCTCTTTGCTTTTCTCATCCTTTGAGATGTTTGCCAAAATCCACTGAACTAATGTATTCTATCCAAGTATCCAAAATGTTGGCACAAGCTTCTGATGGCAGTGATGACTCCCAATTAGGGGCAAATATTAACAATGATTCATCATTAACCAAATTTAGATATGCTTATAAAAAAATCTATATTTAATGATAACTCAAATAGAGTGCTCAAATGTTCTGCCTGATGAGGACAAGATGAACATTTCATGCTGCATGGTTTAGGGTTAATTGAAACCCCATGACAGCAGGTGGTGATGGCTATTATTGCCCATGGCACAGGTGCAAAAGCAACAGGAAGGATAAGCACCATTCAACCATACATGTTTAAGCTGGGAGATTCTGATTTCCAAGACGAGCCCAGTCGCAAATGGTGCCCTAAGGCTATGTTCACATTACAAGCCTCATTGCACAGTGTATTTGATCAGATAACATGATAGTTCACATTTATGTAACTCAAATCTGTTATTAATGAGAACGAACGTGTGTTCTGAAACCACCCACATACACACATTCTGATCAATTACAGTATGAGAATGAACCACATGCATCATGAACAACCAAACTACCCCCCAGACCAGGCCTTCAACATGAAGATCATGGCAAGGATAATTTGCAGATTAGGCTTTTCTAACACATTAATGCTGAATGATGGTAAACATGCAGTGAAAAAAATCTGCATGAATTCCGATCCAACAGTTCTCATTAAGGTTGCATGTCCAAGAATTAGACATGTGTCAGTTCTAAGACCACATGCGAAAGTGGCTCAGATCTGATTTGAAAACATCATTTGCGCATCCACACAGCTCTGAAAAACATCAGATCTGTGTCATATTAAGGCAAAAACACTGGATTTGTGCCACTTAAGCCTGGTAATGAGAACACAGCCTAAGCACTGCAGTCCTCCTCAAAGCCCACACGTTTGTGATGCCAGCAACATGCAGACCTATTGGGCAAAAAACCTTGAGGGCTTTTGGTTTAAACACAGACATCTGCGACAGACTTGTACGACGTGCAGGCTAGTTTCTTTTTTAAATGAGCAGATTAGTTTATCCTCAGTGGCTCAGCTCAGATTACAAGAATAATGCAGCTTCACAGCAAGTTAATTAATAAAATAAATGCAACTGTACTCTATTTTTGAGCACTCATGAGCACACCTTTGATCACCACAATGAGAAATGGGACACCCTAACAGCCTGGACTGCAGGACCGCATGTGTGTGATTTGGGACTAGGCCACAGAGATGCAGAGGTCCCACCACCAGACAGCAGAAAAATTCACTCAGCTCAGGTGGTCACTGAGTAGTGAGCAACTAACCAGAAAGTAAGCTAGCTACAACTTGTACAACAATCACAGTCTTGACTCATTTGCCCCGAACATCTACAGCTACTGCTGTACAAGACAGACAAGACTCTGGTTAAATTAGCCTTTACCTGCTGTGATGCTTCATGTGTGAAATACAAGGTCAGAATTTTATATTTCTCTGATTGTGAAAGTTACATCGAAGTTAGCCAGAGGCCTAGTTGGTGGTTGTCAACCTCACCATAATGGTGTCTCTGGGATATAATGCTTCCTATCTACAACCCTGTTTCCAGAAAAGTTGGGACACTGCAAAATGTAGATAAAAACAGAATGCAATGATATGCAAATCACGTAAGATGTATATTTAATTGAAAATTTTACAGACATGTCAAATATTTAAACTGAAAATTGTACTGTTTTTTGAAAAATATACACCCATTTTGAATTTGATGCCAACAACACATTCCAAAAAAGTTGGGACGGGGGCATGTTTACCACTGTGTTTCATCACCTCTTCTTTTACAAACACACTGTAAGCGTTTGGGAACTGAGGAGACACTGCTGTAGTTTTGAAAGTGAAATGTTTTCTCATACCTGCTTGATAAAGGATTTCAGCTGCTCAACATTTCAGGGTCTCCTTTGTGACCGGTCTAGACTGCAGGCAGGCCAGTTTAGCACCCAGACACTTTTACTACAGAGCAATGTTGTTGTAATATGTCAGGACTTGACAGAAATCAGACACTCGCAGATTAAAATGAGAGTTTTTAATAAAGGGCTTAGGCACGAAGGGGTAGTCAAAAATAGTCAAGGTCAACAACAGCAAAAAACAGAAGTAGTAGAGGGACATACCAAGAGACGTAGTAGAATAATGAAGCAAAAAATCCAAAACCGGCAAAACAGAGTACAAAAGGGAGAGGCAAAACTCAGAGTAATAAACAAGCAAAGGTCAAAACACAAGAAATCAAACAGACAATGAACGCTCTGTAATGCTAGAGGGCTAGTCAAAACTCGGCAGAGAACTGAATAACATGAGAGTCTAAATAGGTGCAAACATTCAGTATTCGGGTGATTGGGAACATGGGTAAGTCACATGACTCTGGTTAGGAGTCATGTGGGAGTCAGAGGCATCATGGGAGTTGGAGTTCTGTTCGGCTTGGGAGCCAAAGGGAAGCGTCACATAATACAAGCAGAATGTGGTTTGACATTGTCTTGCTGAAATAATCAAGGCCTTCCCTGAAAAAGATGTTGTCTGAATGGCACTACATGTTGCCATGACGTACAAGTCACCCATACCATAACAGATGCTGGATTTTGAACAGTGTGCTGATAACAAGCCGGATGGTTCATCTCCACTTTCGCCCAGATGACGTCAAATCCAACAGAAAACAGAAAAGCTCAAGAATCTCTCAATAAAAATCACATTGTTTTGTATTTGATATTTAACAGTACATTCATGCAGGTAGCAGTACATGCATTGAAGAAATAAGTTGGCAGCTCCCTTTAATAGTCCATTAAAGTATTCCACCATTTGATCAAGTATTTGCTTGCTTTACATTTCATGAAACTCTAAGAATTCAGAATGCAGCCATAATCAATACATTTGCTGAAGTTCTGACAAGTTTCGATACTCCGACCTCTTGTCAGTTGCAACTTTGTGAGAAGAACTAACTTAGATTTTTTTTCACACCCCAAATAGATTCTATTTATTTTAGCAATTCCGACCTCAGGATGCTGAGAGCTCAGCGTTCAGGTCACTGAATATCAGCCAGACTCGTTCTGAATCAATCTAACATGAATTGTGCAGGGATTCTAATGAGGTGGTTGGCAGTGAGTGTATTTTAGCACCCAAGTCAAATAGAATTGAGTATCAATCTAATCCACACTGTGGTGGATTTTCTTTAATTTCTGAAACAGCACACACTGAGCCAAAACAAAGTGTGCGTCAAAATGATCAGAGCATAAAACACCTTGTGCTGCTATTGACTCAGTTCATTATACTGACACGAGTGAGAGAAAAACTGGGGCCTATTGCCGAGGGCTGTTTGTTTCAGCACTGAGCAATTGTCCCTTTTTCAAGGCCAACCTAATTAAAAAAAGGCCCTGTAAGATAATCATAAACAACACAACATGAGCTCAGAGCCTCAACTGGCATCCAGTGTCCAACGACTCTAAACAGACACGCTGTGTGTCAAAAAAATGGCGTTCTTGCAAAGCTGGACAAATCTGCGAAGGAAAATGAGGAGTGCAGCAGCTGTCTGTGGCCATTTCATTCTGAGCATTAGCTTTATGGTGACGGTCGTTATGGCTCAGTTGACGTTGGCATTTTAACCTCTTAAACTGCAAGGGCATGTATGTGGGCTCTGTAAAGTAAAAAAGAACTGAATTTGATGGAAAAATTTCTTCACTGAAATAAAAGCAGTTCTAAAGCACACAAAGTATATTCTAATCTTGGTCAGACTGTTTAATGTACACTATGCCATAGATCACCAAACCAAGCAACGGCTAACAGGGGTATAAAGCCCCCCAGCATTAGGCTCCTTTCAATACCTTTGAGATGAGTTGGAGTGATCCAGAACTGATCAAACACATCAGTATCTGGCCTCATGCTCTGTCTGAATACAATCAAATCCTCACAGTAACAAATCTAACATCTACTGTAAAGTCTTCCCAGTAGAGTAGGGACTGTTACTGAAGCAAAACAGGGATAAACCCCCTCTTAATACCCTCGATTTCAGAAAACAAACATCGGATGAGCAGGAGTCTACAAACATTTAGAAAAATAGCGTATAAAGGAGCAACATACTTCATTATGATACATTAAAGAAACTTAAGGTCATGGTTAGGGTCACTGACAGGACAATGAGGAGTAGATTTTTCTATATTAATACACAGCTAAGCTACGCTCAGTGAGCTAATTAGCTAGCTAAGCAAACTCTATAATGCAAACCATTTTTCTGAAATTGTAGCATACATAAACTCAGTGCATGGCGCATTGTCCTTATTTGTCATTGGTAGATGTGTTGACCATACACATACAGAGTGCAGGGGCACGTTCAGTCTGAAAACATTGTGCACCGTTTTTTTCCGGGTTCAACGACATGTTTTGTCAACACAGTGTACAGAAGACTGAGGTACGTTTTCTCTCAATGGATGGGTGTCCCAGAGCAATGACGTGTGTATACACCTCACCATATTAAAAAGACACGCAACAACTGAAGACATGCTGAGGACTGCCCCCTATGAAAACATGTCAAAAATCAGAAGCAATAGATTTCAGAAGCAAAAAAAAATAAAAATCAGAAAAAAAATCAGCACGTTTTAACAGTGGTCAGGACCCCCATGGACCCTCACAGAGCAGGTACTATTTGGGTGGTGGATCATTCTCAGCACTGCAGTAACACTGACGTGGTGGTGGTGTGTTAGTGTGTGTTGTGCTGGTCTGAGTGGATCAGACACAGCAGTGCTGCTGGAGTTTTTAAACATCTCACCGCTGGACTGAGAATAGTCCACCAACCAAAAATATCCAGCCAACAGCGTCCTGTGGGCAGCGTCCTGTGATCCCAGGGGTCCTGACCACTGAAGAACAGGGTAAAAGGGGGCTAACAAAGAATGCAGAGAAACAGATGGACTACAGTCTGTAATTGTAGAAACTACGAAGTGCACCTATATAGTAAGTGGAGCTGATAAAATGGACAATGAGCGTAGAAACAAGGAGGTGGTCATAATCTTGTGCCTGATCGATGTATGTGGAAGCAGCAAATATTTTTTATTAAACATACAGAAATAATTGTATGCATGTAAATATCAGCAGAGAACTAAACTGAGCTGGACCTTCACTTTGGGTCAAAAATGTCAAAACTTCTCTAAAACACCTCTACAATAATGCTAGTTTCTGCTAGTGGCCCCTATAGGATTCTAATAGCACCAAACTAACAATTCACAAACATTTTCCAGCTGTTCTAGATTAAACACAGACATGTTTATGCTTTGTAACAGACATTAACACATATTTTACCTTATATGTTATAGTTTTATAGTGACTTGCTCAGTAAAAAGCCCAGCTACTGCCATTTTCCATTTCTAATAACTGACTGAAACTTGGTTACACTCATAGCCTGGACATCCATAACACCTGGAGTGACCTACCCCCTCACAAATTTGGTCCCACCCATCGTAAATCAAAACGTGATTGGCTGTGTTAGTAGTGGCACCCAAAGTCCTAAGCAATTGGAGAGCACGCTTGGCTGTTTTTACCAAGATACCATAGAGGAAAAAAAGTCCTTATAGGAAAATTTCCAATAGGCATCTCAAGCATTTAACCCTTTTGTTTGAAACCAAAACTTAACAACGAAGTATGAGAATTACTACAGTACTTGCAGAGTTTAAATATAACACTTATGATGCTTCTACTCAATAAAAATGAACGGAAAATTACAGACCCTCCCACATCATTAGGCCTTTTCTGAAGGTCTAGAAGGCCTTGAGGGTTCCCCACTGGTAAACCCATGATTGTTTTTTTGCCGTTTTGAGGAAACATGATTGAGGCAACATAGGGCTGAAACAGGGGGCCATGGGAACATACGGTTGTTTCCTTGAAAATCTCAACGAGGGAACATGGGGCCCGGGAATATAGGGTAACACAATTACAAAGAGGGCCTGGAGAACATAGGTCTGTTTCCTAGACAATTCAATGAGCAAATAAGAAGCCATGGAAACAAAGGAGTGACCTGATATATATAATTTACAGTTACAGTTTGCTGTTAGTACCATTTTTGTCTGCAAAGGTTCTGGGGTTTTCCACTTCCAGTCCTATTACATAACTGAAATCTGTTGTTCATCATCCGAATCGTCGCAGTGGTAATAAAAACTGATCTCTGAAATGGCCAAAACAGAAGGAAATAATGTTGTTTACTTTTAATGTATGTTAATGTAACTCAATTTTATTCCAAGTAATATTGGTCCATTTGTCATGAAATGTTCACACAATGTAAACTGCAGTAAGGAAGACAAAAACAGGAACATTTTGATATCATAGTGATGATCTAATTGTAGAAGCAACACTAAGCAGACATTTCTATGATAAATTAGCGAGTGAGTGCTAATCATACCAGCTCACTACCAGTTCATAATAAGTTTAACACAGTTATCAAACAATATATAGCAGTTACTGAGTAATAAGCCTGAAAAATGTATAACTGAAATAATACTGTATGCATACAGCTGAAGGGGTTAAAGGGCAACAGCGTTAGTTCTGGTCTTTCAGGGTGTGGGCAGTTTATGTATAATGTATGCAGCATTGTCTTTGCATATACAGTTAAAAATAGCACACTGCAGTAGGCGCTTGTGTACAATGTAGGCCTCCTTTCTTTGACCTCTCCATGTGGAGCTTAAAGTTAGTTTCGAGTCACCAGGTGCTCTCCGGAGAGTGGGCTGGAATTGGCCCGCATGTACGCCACAGCCATGGTAGCGTTCCATTTTATCCATAATGCATAGAACATCTATTTAATCTCCCTTGGCCAGGAGCGCGCTGTTTGTTTCTGTGACATTGAGGCGGCAGCCCAGATTGCGTGATACGCTCCCGATGGCCGGTGGGTAATTTTCCAGTGCCACTGTGTAAACAGCAGTGTCATGATCGGCCTGTGATTATACAGGCTTGACCGGCCGAGGCCGCTGTGTTCCTCATTGAATCCTCATTAAAGGCCCCGCAATCAGAGTACGCAATGAATGCTAATATCATAATTACTCCACTGTCGGGGCAGAAGCTCCTTATCAAGAGCCACTCGCAGAAAGCTCTAAGTGCACTAAGGCTTGAAGTGTGGCGGCGAGAGCTAGCATGAAAGTAGCTGTCTTAATTCTAATTACTTAACATGCCAGTTTTGAATTAGGCCATGAAAGTCAATTTAACTTATCGTGCGCAAAGCTGTGCGAGTAAGAGTTTGTTCGACATTATGCTAAGGGCAGGGGCTGATTTGACCACAGAGAGGCAGCACCAAAATCTAGCACAACAAATGACTGGAAATGGGAATGTTTTCTTCCCCCCCCCCAGAAAGAACAGCATTTTTGGAGAGCGCATATAAATGACTGGCTGTAACAAGCCTAAACACATGTTGGGGTGTCATTTTGAAGTCTTAGTAAATCCGCACAGCCAGCTTGTGCCACCTTCGGATGTGGATGTGATTATGTGTGTCCTGTACTGAAAATGTGTCAAGGATTTAAGGAGGAACCATGTTGTGGACCACAGGATAAACCAAGCTTACTTCAAAAGGGAAATCCTGGCGCTCAAATCCTTTGGCAGCATTTCTCTCATTCTCTCACTCTGTGGTAACTCTGTGCCATAGGAATGTACACTTCTGAAGTTGGTTATTGCTGTTCTGGTTTTGTTAGTGGAAAATTACAAAATCAGTGTTTGGCAAAGAAAAAAACCCTTCAGGCTGCTCAAAAATCCAAAATTAGTTCCCCAAAAGACCACAAATCACATTTAATATTTAATATTTCCAGTTCCATTTCTTTCTTGTTGATTTCTCCTCTTCGTATTAACTATAGGTTAACGACAGGGCTGGGGCTTATTTTTAGAGTAGGAGTTACACGATGCAGACTAGCCCACCTTCAGCTCTAACTATTTTCTTTGCTACAAATCCACATCAAATAAAGAGGTTAGACAAACCATCAGCAAATTACTTTCTAAAAAATTTTAATAACTAACAGCTAACTTCTCAAAGAAAGGCTAGTTGACTACTGTGTTCAGATTAGGTTAGCTTACAGCTTTTTCTAAAATTTGAGGATTTCCATCTTCTTCATTTGCCACTCTTATTTATTCAGCTGGCTAGTAATAAAAAGAAAGACCAGAATGTGATAAATGAAGGGGCTTATGTTAAATGTGACAAACATACTCAACTATTCAGATATTCACTCATATACTTGACTACTTGGATATTCGTTTGTTGAGTAAGTATTCAGTTTGTCGGGATCTGCGATTCGGATATTCTTTTTTTTTGGGGGGGGGTACACATGTAGGCTTACAATATAAAAGATGAACTGCAGAATACTGTAACATTCGGGGTTCTCAGGAGAAACTTGGATGACTCGAGATTACGGTCCATGATGCAGCTATATATTTTTTTAACTGGTTTGTAGCAATACAAGATGTCTTCATGAGCAGTGAGTATGTGGTACCATGGGAAACATATAAATACATATAACCCCCCAATCCAACCAAAAAAGGCCATCTTCATTAAAAAAAAAAAAACACCTCAAAAAGAAGAGATACAGAAAAAGAAAATCCCACATTCTTCACAATTCACTAAAACAGGGCTTTGCTGATCTCATTCATTGCATTTTACTTCACTACCTACCATCTGGTCTTAGAGAAGACATCCATTCTAAAGAGTGCTGACCATTTCAGATAGTATCTATGACTTCAGGATGCAGATGCTCTATGAATCGTCTCTAAATTTTCATAAAGAACGAGTTGTTGCCCCTGAGCACTGCAGCTAATCGTTCATAAGAAAGTATCCTGAATATTTCCCTATATCACTGAGTAAAAGAGGGCAGCGTCTCTATTGGCCGATTATTAAGAATACATTTCCTGGCTAGGAGTAACAATTTACCAAGCAGTTTATGACGTAGAGGGAATAGTGAAACTGTTTTGGAAGGGAGGTCCAATAAAAACCAGCCTGGATCTCTTTTTAGTTTTATGTTAAGAATTCAGCCAATGACTTGAGTTATACAATTCCAAAAATGTTTAAATGAGTTCACATTAATAGTAATTAGTAACGAAAGGACATCCCCAAGCATGTATGGCTCTCATACAGACAGGTGAAGTATTACGATCAATTTTATTCAGCATCACGCAGCTTTATTTTTAATTTGCTGACAACAGCGCCAAAGACACTAGAAGAAACCGCCTCTCCAGCCCTAACAGCTAAAAACAGCCCTCTGCTCTACTCTGGAAAACCCACCACTCCATTCGTATTCAGGCTCTTCAACATGTACAAGTCCTTGTACAAATGAACCTAAAACAGCTCAACATAAACATTTCATCTCTTTTAAAAAAAAAAAAACTGAACTACTTTCCACAGGACGCAGTGACACCACAACACATTTTGTCAGCACATTCCTGTACTATATTTATACCTTTAATTACACTGTTAAAACATGAAAATATATACACTGCCGCAATAACACAGTGCAATTCCTAGGGCGGGTGCAACCTATGCCCTGCCGTACTGGACCCTTACTAGGGCCACGATGTATGCCGTTCGTACCTCAAGTTAGACCACCTCCGTAAAGTGCTGGACAACCCATGCGGATGTGCTTTCGACATGGCTGAAAATGGTTTAAATGAGTAGCAGAGTTGAGGTTTGTTTGTTTTAGCACAAAATTAGCAAATACATAAAACGTGACTTACTAGCATCCACGAAAATGGCATGAGGACATTAAAGGGGAATTCCACCGATTTTTCTAAATTTAATCTAAATTCAGTGGCTGAGATGTACGCAAAGTCATTCAGAGCGGTTTGATGTGAAAAGGTTCATTTGTAGAGAAACTTATCAACTCAGATGTCTTTACAGTGGTGGTGACAGAAACCAGGAGTCACAATATCCATCCATCCATCCATCCATCATCTAAACCGCTTATCCTTCTGGGTCGCAGTGGTCACAATATCTACAATGCAAATACTGCCATTTTATTTCCCATCCAAAGCGCCCAGTGAACCCACACGTTTTCTGATCTTATGTGTAATATTACTCACAGTTAAATAGTACCAAGGTTCTCTTTAGGTTCCATTTTGTCTTATGACACCCCACCCATATCTGTCCTTCTTGCATGTGTAGTAAAAATACATTTTGTGCCAAAAGATTATTGCGAAACCATTGTAAAACCAGGTTTTAGGCATCACGCAACATATTTACAACCATTCCATGTAATAGGGAGCTTTTAGAGGCATTAAGCTCTACAGATTCCCATCACCACCACTGTGAACCATCCTGACGTCAAACCATTTTAAATGACTTTTTTACCTTAACCATTCATACGAACCATTTAATTATGGAGAAACTTTGAGGTAATTCAGAGATAGTCATGAGAATTTCCTTTTAAGGACCTTCTAATCATTTGAAGTTTCTTTTTATAAATGAATGATTTACATTTACTCTACAATTTAGGGAACAAGGTTTTAAAGTCATTTTGTGACCTCATCCACCACAATATTACTGAAAATAAATAAAAGAACGAGAAAAAATTACATTTCTCTTGATCTTCAGGGCATTCAGATGTTATGAGATGAAATTCCAGATGAATATGCGGCCTGTGAAATACTCTAGATGTTTCACAGGAGGTGATGCATTCATGTGCCAGGGTTAACAGAATGGTAAAACGCACGTTTTTCATAACTTATAATGGACGACTCCTGAAAAAAGGCAAGTTTCAATAAGATATTAAATGGTTTCAGACATTAAGGCAAAAATAATATGATTAAGTATTTTAACGGTTATATTTCAAGGTGAAATGTGGTTATGGTGGGTTAAAACAGAAAGAGAGAGGTTTCATTAATGTTTGAAGTTATTTATCTGAAACATGCACGTAGGGTGTTGTGAAGGACACTTTGTTGTGAAGGACACAAGTATGCAAAAGTTTGGGCACACCGGTTCAAAATTTGTTACTGGGAATAGTTAAGTGAGTAAAGAGAAGGGGAGGGGAAAAAAACAGGTGCCCTCCAGTGGACCCAATATGTATCCTTATAATAACTAAATACCTGTAGTATGTTTTATGATGATGTATCAATCAAAAATGAAAAAGTGTCTGAAGGGTAAGATGAAGTGAAACACCTGAGCTCTTTTTACGCGTTATGACAAATTAGTTCAGCAGGACCTTGAAGACCTACTTATCTTGGCTGAAGTGTAGCATAAAACCACTATGATCCACTGCTGTATGCAACATTTGCTTAAACAGTGTACAAAATAACACATTAAATGAACAAAAATCTAACAGCTGTTAGCACTGGTGGAAACTGCGTTTCTCTTCCATTATAGCTGCGGTGGCAGATGAATTCACAGCAGCTCTGAGCAGGCCGCTCAGTTCTAAAATATGTTAATGCATGCTAATGTGTGGTAATGAAAAAAAGTGCCACTACTGAAACTGTGCACTCAGCCAGTGAGGCAACTTTATATGGACCTTAACACTGCATAAGCTAGCAAACACAGTTTCAGCAAAGTTGTACTAAGCCTCATTGTATTTTAATTGTCAACTCAATCATTTGCCAGTTTCACACGACAATTTGTGGGCTGTCAAACTGCATTTGCTTTAATCCATGGTCCATAAAAAACAACCGCTATAAATATAACAAATAAAATGCAGTTTGAGCAACGTGGCAGAGGATAACCTTCACACCCCTGGCATCCTACAGCATATGTGCATATGCAAATGTGCTAGAGGAAAGTTCTACTGGAAACTTATTCTAGTCTTGGAGTCTTAGAATTCTTCCGGCTACTGGCAAGGTCATCCAACATCAGCACCAGACTCAACCGACACTCCTGTCACTGAATGAAACCAAACCTTAGAGCAGGGCTCCAACATCCAGTCCCCCACAGTCTGTCACCATAATGCTCCTGATGTCAGAAGAACTGGATGAAAAGGTGTCTTCAAACCACTGGACATCCAATAGGAGTATGATTCTCACTTCAGCTGTGAGACGGTTCATATCCCGGACAAGCCCCCACATTTGTCATGACTGGCTCAACACCATGACAAATGAAAAGGCAGCACCAATACCCAGTGCAATGTTCCCCCGGAAGAGCAGAGGCTATCACTGCAGTAAGGGGGGAAACAAACTCCCCACCAATACCACTGATTTCAAAATTAATGCTGGACGAACAGGTTTCTACAAACCACTGGACATCCAGTAGGGGTAAGATTCTGGCTTCGGGTGCGAGAGGTCCTGGGTTCCGAATCCCGAATGAGCCCGACATTTGTCATGACTGACTCAATACCGTGACAATTAAAAAAGGGAACAAACAGTGAATTCTGATCGTTACAAAATAATCTTTAATAGAATTTGTGAATAGAAAAAGGGAATCCACAAGGACAAACAGCATAAGGACACCATCAATGTAGTGAAAATGAGTTACAATGGGCCCAAAACACACAAATTCAAAAGTACAGCATATTCCTAACACAAAAACCTAGAAAAAACAAAAACAGGTCAAAAGAAACCTGCCCTACACTCAGTTGGAGAAAAGAAAAAATCCTGTCACCACAAGCTGCCCTTGAAGTGCAATTAACGCTTTGAAAAGGATCCCAGTCCCACCCACTGCACCTGCCTGGCTGACAGCAAATGAACGTCACAACATACTCTGTTGTTACTCTAAAAGAAAGATTCTGATCCTGATCATCAGCTCAGGAGGACTCTTCCCATCCCCATATGAACTCTACAGCTTGATTCTGACTATGCATCCTACAAAAGGCCACTCTGGGTCTGTTTGCCGTGGAGAATGTTTATGATGTTGATTCAAATTTTAATACCACTTAAATGGCCAAAATGAAAAATGTATCTATCGCTACATCTGTTGTAAACATACTTGCATCACACAGCAGTGCTGCAGTAGTCTCTACAGTGAGATTATCCAGTTTAAAGATGAGAAAAAACAGCTTTTGATGATATCTCCTAGAAGTGGATGAAGTTTTGAATACTACAACTGCTTCAGGCTGTATTTTTGAGCTGTTTTTTGTATGTTTGATTTTTGTGCATTTGAGAATTTAGAAGGAAAGCACGCAGTTAATGTTACTGCTAGGAAGCCAAATATCTTGTATAACTATAGAAACCATCTTCAAATTTTTATCACAATGAAGAGAAAGCATTTATCAAACTACAGAAACGACTGAGCAGATAAAAGCTAAAGTTTGCAAAGAACCTGGCCATCTAGATTCTTTACTTTAGTTTGGCTTCAGTTGTACTTAGTTGGAAATTCTGATTAATGCCAGTGATGAGAGTTGCACTAATGTCAGCTCGTTTGTTTCATTAATGTATTTACCCCAGATCAGTGGCTAGGACCAGTGCCAGAAGTCAAGACTGACTCAGACCAATGGCTGAATGTTGTATTTGCGTGATGCACGCTGGATATTTTAGTGACAAAGCCATGAATTCTGTCAAACTGATGAAAGTAAAGGATACAAATGTTGCACTACAGAATACTGCATAACAACAAGTAAAACATTAAATCCTAGTTTCAGGCCAACCCCCCCTCAGAGAAATACTACTAATCCGTGTGATGAAGTCATGAACTGTTAAAAGCCTCACCTAGACCTCCGAGATCTATCACCGGGTATTCTGTGCTAACGCTCTCTGTTTACGTATAATGGTCTTGCCAAAGATTAGACTGCGAAATATAAAATTAAATTTGGCTACGGAGACGCATTAACATGCTGCAATCAACATAATGAACTTTCGATGGAGATACTCATCATTGCTCGCAGTCTGTGGCCTCCGTTTGAAAGCATTCATCTAGCGAGACCTTCTGGCTTCCTCTCTTGCGGGAAGAGAAAGAAAAGGAATCATCTGCTGATGTACTTGTTACTGTTGGAAGTGTGTTAAGTTTGTTTACTTAGCGCTGCTGCTTTTTTGTTTTCTCTCATCCTTGCCTCTCTTCTGTGAAAGCTTGCAATATGTTTTTACAGCACCGTTCAGCAACTCACTAACTGTCTCCGCTGTGTTGTAGAGATGTGAAGGTTGCTTGCAGCCCTTTTCTGTGTTTTAAGAGTCATGAGAGTTTAAGGACATTGTCTAATATGTTTCATCTTCACACCACCTGTTCACAGTCTGAGGCCATTTCAGTCCTTCAAATGATATCACAGAGACGTAAATACAAAATAAAAAGAAACTCTGGTCTTTCTTTACATCAATTCTTTATGAAAACTGTCAATGTCAGCCTTTAGTTTTCTTCACATATTCATTACGAAATGGTGATATTTAGAAGTTGCAGTCATAAAAATTTATATTAATTATTTATCTTGCAGAGAAATTCTGCAGATTCTAAACTTTCAATCAATACCACGTTCGTGTTGGTAAGCAGACGGAGAAACTATGACAAATGAATATGAAAAAGTTCTGTATCCTGTTTTGCAGAAAGTAAACAAGGTGTTACGTTTTTGCCAAGTTTCTGCAAAGTCTTGACACCAAAACCTGTCAATATAGAACATAAACTGAGTATAAATGTAAATCATTATGTCACTAATTACATAATTATGTAATTACATTTAAATACTACTGCAGAATGACAATAATAACTAATAGACTTCAAATATCTGTCTGCTTAGTGCTCTGTCCACTGTTCTGACAGACATTCTGTCTCAGGTGCTTTAAACCTATGTTTGCCAGGCAGAATTGGATTTTCCTTTAACAGCCCTTAATGGTCTAGCTACACGCTCCATCCACCACACACCTCACAGGCTCAGGTAAGGCTGAGCAGGGTCTTGTTTCCCAGTGCCTTCGACAATCAGACAGTCAGGCTTCACTAAGCACCACTCGCACAGTGACAGCCACTATTGTCCCCAGAGTGACAGCTGGCCAGGGCAGACAGAAGGCCCAGGGACAGGAGCCTGATAAAAATGCATTCAAGGTGAAATGACAGAGCATCTTTACTTTCCTTTTTTCTATGCTTCCCATGTGACATATGGGGTTTCTGACCACTCTGTCGCAGGACTGTTATGCCAGGATCAGAGTACACAATATTTTTGTCTTTCACGATGGTCACTTTGTCAGATTAGGCAATCACAGTGCCATCAATTTGCACCGTGTCTTAGTCAAGAGACTGGCAACAGTACAACTTTGACACCGATCAATCATCATTTACCTTCTTGCGCGAGTTCATAGGTCATCAGGATGGCGGGTCAAGAAACTGTCAATCGGTAGCACTGTGTGTGATGCTGACAGTTTTGGGTTCTGAAAAAAAAGAGAAAAAAAAAGGAAAAAAGTTCCTGGCTGTCACGAAGAGGACAGTGTGGGCTGTCAATTTTTTTGAGAACTTGAGGTGAACAATGTGTTAACATATCAAGAACATTACAATAATCTAGCTAGCTACCAGTATCACTGTGTGTAAACAGTTGCTATTTCTCAGCAACTTTTATCTTTTTGGACTCTTTGGACCTTTTGGTCATGGTTTTCCCTCGAGGAAAGGTCAGAAAGGCAGGGTTATTATTGCCACAGCTCAACAAATCATTCCTCTGTTTTCACTGTTCCACCTGACAGCCGCAACAACAACGTCCCTCTTTCTCTTTGCTATGTTTACATATGCGCGTCAGACAGTGCTCTGTCATCCTATTGGTTAAGGTCGAGGAACAGGTTATAGTGGATATCAAGCTAGGTAAAAAACTATCAAAAATGCTCACATGCTGGGCTCCCGAGTGGCGCAACCGTCCAAGAGTCGGCCCTGTAATTAGGAGGTCGGATCCCTGATGATGCTACAGCCATCCGTGGCCAGGAGTCCAAGAGAGCAGAATTGGCCTCGCTCTCTGGGTGGGTAGGATGCCCCCCCCCTTCTTCCCCCATCACTCAGCGTGATGCTAGTCAGCACAGGCGTCTGTTAACTGACGTAACAGATCTGGCGGTTGGCGCTTTCCTCCGAGCGCGTTCGGCTGTCCAGTGTCGTTGTGTGAGCAGCAGTTCGAAAAGACGTGGTGGCTGGCTTCACAGGTCTCGGATGAAAGCCTGTGGTAGCCTTCGCTCTCCTGGCGTTGGTAGTATCGTGTGATTTGGGGAGTCCTAACAAGTGGGTGGAACTGAAGAGAAAATTGAAAAAAAAAAAAATTCTCACATGCTAGATTTTTCGTCCGAGTGTCGCAGAGCGTCTCGGATGCCAAATCGTTGCTCTTCAATTATGTCACACTTCAAGACCCGCTCATCGTTCCAGATGCTCTTATTTGGGTTTGACGCTGGAAATTTGTCATCTGTGACAAAATCATGTCAAAATCAGGCAGAAATTATGTAGTCTGATCCCAGCATTATGGGTCTTGTGCTAGTAGTCTTTGAAATACCATCTGCTCTCCATGGAGAGTTTGTAGCCCAGATATACATAAAAACGATAAGAGTTTGGAATGTTTATCTGCATCCATCAGAGTTTGGTGAGTTCAGACATCGTTTCTTAAATATTTTACATGCTCAGGTTTTTTCCTTTCAGTTGGTAATTTTGTCAGGCTGTAAACAACTTTAAACAGAAATTTGTTGGGCTGCAGTGACACTGGGACAGAATTTTGACAGGTTACCATGAGATCAGACAGAATTTTGTCTGACTACAGCCAGGTTCAGACAGAATTTTGTCTGACTACAGTCAGAACAGAATATCACTGAGCTATACGAACATTGGGACAGAATTTTGTTGGGCTATAGTTGGGTTTAGATGGCAATTTTTCAGGCTACATTTAGGTTAAGACAAATTTGTCCAACCACATCCAGGCTTAGGAACAATTCAATTGAGGCAGAATTGTGTTGGGTAACAATGATGTTTGGATCGAATTTCTGTCAGGCTATAGTTATGTTCAGAAATAATTCTGTCAGACTGTAGTCAAGTTTAGACAGATGGGTACAGACAGAATTTTTGTTGGGTAGCACAATATTTTCTAGTTGCAAAAAGAAAAAAAAAAAATCACAATTTTCCATTATATTTTCTCAAGCTATAGTCAGATTTTGATACTGTAGCTCAGCTCAGATTTCAGGCAGAATGATCTCCGACAACATTCAGGTTTGGACCAAAATTTCAAGCCCAGTTAAAGCTGTAATGCAATCTCACCTCTGTCATTGGTTTTTGGAACTTGGTGGAGAGGGAATCTTAAGTGCTTGTTTAGTTGGCCTGCCTGCTTGCGCCCTCTTTGTCTCTCTGCCCTGGTTTCTCATTTCCCCTGGTGATTTACAATAGGATCACAAAAACCAATCTGTAATCTTACAGAACACTGCCTCCCCCCCATAGATGTGGCACTATGGAATGCCTACCTCTACTCAGCAATGAAAAAGAAAGCTATTTCATATCACCCTCAGGATTATGCTGAGGAAATAGAATGTTCCAAGGAGGGGCCAATAATCCCCACAGGTGAAGTGACATACCTGTCTATCATGGTTGCCAGAGAAAAAGCCCTTTAAATGCTCTAACGATGGGCCTCTTATCACTCTGGAGAGCATTCCAGAAGATATCATTTCTCATTTCGAGCCTCTACGAATCACCTCCATCCCCTTTCGCCCCCTTGTGAGAACGCTACCCTCTCCAAGCCTTATCTTTACACTGACCATGTGAACTGGCCAACTGTATCTGCCGTTTTTAACAAGTGACTCAGCTCTGTCTGTCCATCAAATCAAAAATATGAGGGAGTGGGGGGGTATGTGCAATTTCTAGAAATACTGGACAAAGCTGCCCACAGTCTCCACTTTTGGTTTTCCTTGTTGGTAAAGGCGGCCAGTTATATACAGTATGGGCAAACGTCTTGGGGCAGTCAAGACCGTTTTTGAACCTATTAATGTCATCAGTGAGTGATTGACAGTAAAAACACTAACATTAAAATAAACAACAAATAATAATAATAAAATATGAGATACAAGCTCTTTCTGTCCATCGTTATACTGTCAGAAGATAACACTATGGGTCTGAAAGGAAATTCGCAAATCAAACAAAGAAGCAGCTGTTGTACTCAGAACAATGGACTGTCCACCCCCCAGTCCAGAGTCAACATTATCGAATGTGTTTGGGTTACTTGAAAATTTAACCAACTTCTAAAGTCTGAAATTAGGAGGTGGGGAAAATATCCCTGCAGATTTCTTTGAAAAACTAAAAGCAAGTCTCCTGAAAAGAATGGAGGCTCTAATAAAGGCAAAGAGTGGACAAACTAAATACTGAAAATGTGACTGTGTTTTAATTGTTAATTTTCTGTTAAATGTATTTTTTCTGTTTATTTTTTCGTGATGCAGATTTCTAGACGCTACTCCAATCTAAGAAATTAGAGAATGCTGTTCACATGATCATATGAATAATCAGATAAATGCAGAAATCCAATTATGATCGGATTATTGAGTGCATGTAAACACTAATTAAAAGACTTTTTAAAAGCTAAATAGTTATAGAAGGTATAGACAGAACTGCTGAACATCATTTTCATAAATGACAAAGATATACACATTAAATCGCCTGTTTTAATTTCATCTGCAGAAAAACAAGCACAAGCAGCCAATGCTAACATGACTGTGATAGGAATGCATTTAATTAACGAGCACTGTAAGGACAGTCTTAAGCATCTTATAGTAGCTAAAGACCCTCCTCACAGTGTCCATTAATTAAAATGCCAAAATTCAATTTGTAAATCTTCATAAATAAATCTATAATCAATTTCTTACATTCGTATTTCATTTCTCATTCCAACAGAGTGGCTATCTTCAGATTTCTCCCACTTATTTTCTCTTTCACGCTGCAGACTAATTAATTTGGACTTGGTAATTAATTGACTCATTCCAAATGCTTGAACTGAAAGCCTCACCAAATGGTTGGAAGACACGAAACTGCAGCGGTGGAAATTCGGATCAGTGTCTGCTGATGAAAGCTGGGTTGAGAAAGTGCTGTTTGGAGGACCAATTAGCCATTTCTGTAATCAAATTCATAATGCAGCTCAGTGTTTGCCTTTTTGGGCGCCAAACCCTATTGCAGTCTGAGGGTTCGACGGAACTGGGAGGATGGTTTTATTTATTTTTTTTGTGAGCTGGCACGGCCGAGAGATGACTTTCAGCGCCCTAATTGGATTTCCCGCTGCAGTGATGGGCCTAGCAGGGCTGGACAGCGGCCAGTCAGCTGCATCCAGGCTTCTGGTCCTTCAAGCTTCAGTAGTTTGGTGATTCTCACTCATTACAGGCTTTTGCGAGGAGACAGGATCCCTCAGTGTGTGGGGAAATATTTGGAGAATGCAAACGGTATCTCTGGCGAAGACAGCAGGCACAGGTGAAAAAGACACCAAAGGCTATAAAGCCACTGCCCTCCTTACCAACTATATTGTCAGCTGTAGAGACTCTGTTAAAGGGGAAGTCCATTCATTGACAATTTCTCTATAATTAAATAGTAAAGATGTAAACAAAGCCATGTAAATGAAATTCATTCAAATGCGAAAACGTACCAGTCTAGAGAAACTCTGTCAGAACTGTTCACAGTGGTGGTGATGGGAACCAGACGAAGAGTTTAATGGCTCTAAAATCTCCCTTATATAAAGTTATTGTATGAAATGGATATGAGTATGTTGCATGATGACTGATAAACTGTTCTACAATAGTTTAATATAAGATTTAGGCTAGTTTAATATAAGACTTTGGACAGTAAATAAATATATTTGCACAGACATTGTGACACCTGGTTCCATTCACCATCTCTGCAAAGAAATCTTAATCGGTACATTTCTCCACAGTGCACCACTAAAACCGCCTTCAGATAGATAAGTTGATGTGGTTTGGAGCACATGAGTACGACTCAGTATCAGCTATAAAAACAAAAAACCTCTCTGATTAGCTAAAAGAAGGCGCAACTATTTAGGAAAATCTGAATCTCTTCTTTCCTGAGCACATTTTGACATGGCTTAGAAAATTCACAACACAGATGCAATCTGTAACATATGAAAAGAATCTAAGTGTACTCAGGAAAGCATGACCATGTCCAATTACGAATTTAAGGAGCACATTTTCTGCACAAATCAGCCTCAACCATGTATGTTTAAACATGAAAATACACATGAAGAAATGCGCCAGTTGGATGCCGGACCCACCAGTGACCGTCTCTTAGCACAAAGCTGAAGTTAGCTTCTTATCCGAATTTTCGGTTCCACCTCAAATAGTGCAACACTATTGCACTGTGGTGCCAGAATATAAGTGTTGCACCACTTAAGGTGGAAAGGAAAATTCAAATAAGGAATTGCCAAATAGGAAACTAACTTATGGCTACTTTAGCTGGCCTGACAGTGAAAGAAGACGAAAAAGTACACAATGCTTGCCTCACTTCATTCAGGTGTCATCAGTAAAAAAAGGACATGGTAAATGATCACCACAAACCACATTTGGAACAGTAACATCTCTGTTGGTAGTTTGTGGTTCACTGCCAAAAGTCACAGTTAGCATACGTCTGCAGCAGTGGGAAATCATACATAAATACATCATCTAAACCACTTATCCTTCTGGGTCACGGTGGGGTGCTGGAGCCTATCCCAGCTGTCATTGGGCGGAAGGCAGGATACACCCTGGACAGGTCGTCAGTCCATCGCAGGGCAGACAGACAGACATACACAATCACACCTAGGGGCAATTTAATGTGTCCAATTACCTTAACTGCATGTCTTTGGACTGTGGGAGGAAACCGGAGTACCCGGAGGAAACCCACGCAGACACGGGGAGAACAGGCAAACTCCACACAGAAATGACCCTTGTCGCCCAGCCGGGAACCGAACCCAGGCCCTTCTGTCGCCCAGCCGGGAACCGAACCCAGGCCCTTCTGAGGCAACAGCGCTACCCACCGTGCTGCCCATAGTGGGAAATCATGATACGCAAATTTCACACACAATACAACATGTTTTTGATACAGAAAATGTATCGTATTGTAACATACTGCAAAATAAATTTTGCATTTTCCTCAAAAAATAGGCTTTGTTGTTGAAGGGATAACTGGCACTAGTAATAACTACCATCCAAGATAGCTCATGTTAGCTTCTTGTTCGCCAGCTTATTTGAATTCTCCTCAGGCGCCACAGTGTAACTGCTGCACCATTTAAAAGAGCAGTATACAATTCTGGAGAACAACTGTTGATATTTGAGCTCAACAGCAAAACAAACACACACCCCCCTTCACTGCTCCTTCAGAAGCTCCACCCCCCAAACTCATGGACGCACACTGTTGAAGCCAACACTCTTTTTTTAGATCTTTGTGGCCATAAAACCCTTCGCAAACATTGTACACACAAATGCCATGATATCACATTTGTGCAAACAACGACAAAGGGAGAAATGTAACGTTAGCTCGGTAGTGGGTTAGCAAACTGTCACTACAGCTGCTGCTGTGAAGCTAATCAGTTGCTATCACAAACATTCACAAACAGGACAAAACAATGCTGACCTACTGATTCTGGGAAACAGCAAAAATGAGTTAACGTTTACCCACCTGTCCTGCAGGAGCGACCTCCTCATCCCTTTCCATTTTCACAGGGCGACAATAACAACATGTTCGCGCAGCCGGACCAGCTATGAAAACAAAAAACAGAAAAGCTCAGATTAGAACATACACAGAGGGAGTGCGATTTCATTCTCTGCTCAGGACACCATTACACCACTATATGTTTACATAGAAAACAGTTGTTTGCTGCTACATTAACATTTAAAATATTGTGAATATCAGCTTTAATATGGAACAGAAAATTTTGGATAAGAAGCTGGTGAATAAGATGCCAACTTCCGCTGTGTCCAAGGTAGGCTAACTGAACTAGTTATATCCAGTTCAGAGAGCTTTTAGGCTCATGGTTAAGATTTTTATGACTATCATGGACTGCGTTCAGTAGAAGTAAACTTTTCCCAACATTACACATTTTTAGAATGAAATCTAACTGTACTCCATTCACATGGCATATATGCAACCTCCATATCAAAAAAATAACAATTTATATATATATACACACATACATATATGTGTGTATATATATATACACACATACATATATGGGTGTATATATATATATATACACACACACACACACACACACATATACACATACATACACACACACACACACACACACACACACACACACATGCATACATATATATATATTTTTTTTTTATGCATACTGTGAAAGCCCTACTACCTGTAGATTTCTTTGCTCTGTTTTTAGCTCCAGTTCTGAACTATAGAAGCTGACAGCATTTGGGGCAAGTAGAAAAATCACGTAAATTTGATTCTTCCTTTCCTTCAGATTGACATATGCAGAAACTTTAAAAAACTGGTGGAATGTCCTCGGTTTTAATATGGAAAGGCTGGGAAAACAAAGAGGGTGTGATAGGAAAGCTCAAGGGCCTTCTCCTTTTTCCACGTGTTTATGCAAACACAACAAAAGATGATATGATTATCCATTCATCTCGCCAAGCATAAATATGTAACTCATAAAAAGTTTAGCAATACGTCCCTGTTTAGTCTGGAACGGAGCTACTGATTACTAAATACGTGGAGATTTCACGCCTGCTCCAGGCCAGAGATAATTGTCTCTGCATAATGCATTTAAAACAAGGAGAATGTGGAATACCAATTGTTTCACCTGAGTATGTGATTCACAGTATTGCGGTGGCTAGTGATGGTAGTTAGTTTCTATTATGAATGAGGCTTTTGCAATACAGAATTCACCCATTGTTGCCTGCAGGGCCACACAAATTGGATTGCAGGAAATGTTCTTATCATAAATCAGACAAAGACAAAGCTTCCTCACCGCCTCCCAAAAACCATAAGGACAGAACCTGGCCCAATTAAGTGGCCGAGTGAGTCAGCGCACTTTTATCTCTCACAATGGCTTTGTTTTCGCAACCATTACGAGTTTTTTTTCTCTCTCTTTTCTTCTTTCTCGTCTACCACGTACTCCTTATCCTGCAGCATTACCACGTGTGGTGCCACAGAGGCTGCTGGTGGAGAAAAAAACACATCAGTGGAAGTCTCACAGCAGGCCAGTGCAGCATGACAAACAACGAGAAATCAATAGTTACCTCAGCATCCTTCACATCTCACAGAGAGCTATGAAAGCATTTGTCTTCGACATGGCCTGCGGGTTTTTTTCCTTTTGCATTTGACTGTATTCTGGTATAATATCATGCAGTATAAAGAACAAAGAGGCGGCAAATATTTATATATTTCATCGATCCTGCTGCTTCCAGAAAAAAGTGCAGCGCAGCGCGATGGCTTAGTGCCGTGTCTTTGTTTCGCATAGTTAAGTTTAACGAAAATGTCAATGCATGAGGTGTGGTGGTGTGGCAGAGGAGGCTCTTGGGGCAGGAATGAGGGACAGCCTGTACAGACACAAGGCTGAATTTGATAACAGGCTTTTTGTGCGAGCTGGCTTTTGAGCAGACACAGCAGCCAGCATCAAGCTAAGCCAAGAGGGCAGAACACGGAACCATTTCAATCAAATGGTCTCGATTGCGTGCGCTAGCTAAAGCAGCAGGTGTCCAAAGCAATCACAGATTCTCTGCCAGCTTTTGAAAAACTTCTGCCTTGAATGGCACAAATAGCCCAAATTTTTTTTGACTGATTTGATGAGGTTGGCAGGCTTAACTGACTGGCTAAATCTAACTCCTCAGGTTTGTTTTTTTTAACAGATGGTAAGGTGTTTTGGCTTCAGTGAGTGAGCTCTGTCTACTGAAGCATGAGGGTCAATCAATGCATGAAACTGTTGAACTGTGCTTCTATCTATATATACATCGCTATATATATATATAAGGCGATCATCACAGCATTGACCATCGGTTTACATATTCAAAAAATCTGCATAATTCATTCATCGAGATGTAAAGTCTTTCACAGTGGTTTGGTGTGAAATAGTTAATTGTAGAGAAACTTGCTCTGGTTTATTTACAGTGGTGGTGATAGGAACTAGAGGTCACAATGAGTGCACATACATGTACTCAATAATCCAATAACTTCAGAAAATCAGATTCGATCAGTAATCCGATCAACATATTTTATTCGCACTTGAGTAATCAGATAATGGGAAACTCCGGGTCTACATGAGTCAGGTAATAATCGGATTTCTGCTTTGCAACCGGCCAATAAACTCACAGAAGAAGACGTGACGTAAGCATAATGCAAAACTAAAACTTCATACCACAGCTTTTTTTTTTTAAATATCACAGCACTTTACCAGAAAATATGAACTTGCATCATTTAGAAGATGAAGAATATTCAAATCCTTTATTTCATGTCTGGTTTCAGCACTGCTCCAACAGTGTTTTGCTGCCATCTCACAACATTCACCGCCTGTTCTCACGCATGCACAGACCGAGAAATCAGATAGAAATCAGAGTAAGAGTTTACATGCACTGAGAAATCTGATTACTGAGCTAAAATCCAGCTCTCTTTATCGGATTTCTTAATCGGATTTCTAGATCGTAGTATGGTGTTTACGTGACCATTTGAATAATCGGATAACTGCAGAAATTCGATTATGATCGGATTATTGAGTGCATGTATACACACTCAATGTCTACATCCCAAATATGGCCATTTTATTTCCAATCCAAAACGAACAGTGAACTTACACATCTTCCAGTTTTTATATGTAACGCTAATAATGGTAAATAAGTCATAAATGTGAAATAATACATTTTCTTTGGGGACGATTTGGCCTTTCAACACCCTGCATACCTCTCTGCCATTACATTTTAGGCCAAAAGTATTTTTAAAACCATTAAACAATGGCTCAGAAATCAGGTGGCATATTTGTAACCATTTCACGTAACAGCTTTCTGTGAGGGGTGCGTTTATTGATATGTAAAGAATGTGATCTAACAAAGATGAACATTCTGAAATTTTTATTCAGTTTGTGTCACAAATTACTACTTTGAACAACGAAACACATAAATAGCAATATTATTCACACATCGGTTGTGCTTTATTATTACTTTGATCAAACAAATCAGTAATAAGCACTTGCTCATCTGAATCACACTCTGAATGAGCTTGCATTCCAAGAGAAAAGAGGCCCTGTGCTTATTTTATACAGTGATAGAAAACATAGTAGCTTACAAAAAGCTCCGGTTCTACATGCTGAAATCAATAAAATGATTTTTCTGTTGCCAACGGGGATGAGCATGGGGTGTAACTCCTCTGGTGGCAGACTGGGCCCAGTACTGGCTTTGCTGAGTTCATGTCATTAAACACCTTGGACATCTGGTTGCTATTACTTCTGTGAACTTTAAAAATTTGTGTATTTCACATTAAACCACTCTGAATGGCTTTGCTTATAGCTTAAGCATTTAATTCTGCAGAAATATCTGTGAAATTCCCCTTTGATTAGCTACATTCCTGAATGCTCTCACATTCCCAAACCCAAAACATACAACATTTTGTTCTGAACAAAATTACATAAGGGTATTACATACTGATACTACTAATATCTTGTCAATCCATAAAGGTTTCTAAGCTAGCCTACATTTACCAATTAAACTGTAGTGACCACCCCGCACAGCAACTAATAAAAGCAGAAAATGATTAAATCTTAAATGTAACAGCTAGAAATAGGCGCTCGATGGTGTGTACAGCATGTGCAATGGCTTTGCAACTCTTTATCAGCACAAGCCTTCACACATTCTGCCCTCTCTGTCCCAAACTAGCATCAGCGAAACGCTGATTTATAGTCTGAGTAAAGAGATGCTTTGTAATGCCGATCCATCTCACTTCAGGGTGACAGAATGCTAACTTTGCTTACAGAACTGTATCCATGAAGGCTACTGAGGCTAGGTTAACTAGCCTAGCATGACGACAGATGATGACTAGCCTGTTGGCGGAGTGGCAGGTAGTCACACAAGGATGTGACAGAAAGGGCCTGGAGCGTTTATAGTAGCAGGCCTAAAGCACTTCTGCTGGGATCTCATCTCTCCCCAGGGTGCCAATCAAACTGTATGTAAACACCGCCTGACTGTGCCAACTGTGTGCCTCATGAACTAGCATTAAAGGGGAACTCCACCAAAATTCCTGCATATTAATTCTTTGGCAAGGGTTTGGTGAGAAATGCTTTGTTCTAGAGAAACTTCCCGAAGAATCGTTCATAGTGGTGGTGATAGGAACCAGACATCTGAGGAGTTCAGGCAGTGCATTCATTCCCATTTCATGTAATAACAGAACATTATAACATGAAATAGGATTGAATACACTGCCTGACGTCTGAGACAGTGTTTTATGCTAGTTTTGTGATAAAGATTTGGTCTAAAATGTATTTTCATCAATTTGTTTAATGCATTTAAAGGTGAAGGGATACATCAATGGTGTTCTAAGGCAAAACAGTTCTCAAAGAAAACTTGCTTTTTTACAGGTTGACCATTTTTACCATTATCAACACATATAAAGGAGACAGGAGACACATGTAGGTTCACTGGTGGTTTTGGAGAGTAAATAAAATGGCTATATTTGCATTGTAGATAGCGCCACCCCGGTTCCTATTACCACCATTGTAAAGAAATCGCTAAATTGATCTATGAATGAATTATTTCACATCAAACCAAAAATTACTTTCACCCACTGAATTATGCAGAAATTAAAAAAAAATTCCCTTTAAGGAAATGAAATTGCTGCATCAAGACTCAAAATTCAAAAACTCTTGGTGTCTCATACTGTCCACGCCTCTCATAAACCCCATTTTGATGATTTGTGCTAATTCCTACATGCCGTTCTTATCACTATGCAACAGAAATTCATCATAATTATCTCATAATCATATGCATTACATTAGCTCTGCAAATTGGTTGACTGTCAGGCTGAATATTCATGCCATTCCCGCACAGAGAAGCATGGCAGCTGGCGAGTCGCGGTATCTCCAGGGCCATGATGGCATGACCTGGTTGTTTGAGAAGGGGAAAAAAGGGGGTGTTCTCTTCCATGTCAGAGTTTGAAGGCCTCTCTGGAGGGCTTGGGAGGTGCTAAATGCTCCCTCTGATCTCGCCCAGCATGAGGCGAAGCTTTGATTCCAGCGAAACGCCATTGTTTTCAGATCAAGCAGTAGCCAGGGAAGCTATAAGACATGATCAATAACAACGCAATTAAAATGCCGTTAGTGTTTCCCATGTTTCTCTGCTTGAGCCTCATTAAGATGAGAAGTGATTTTGCTGTGATATGCGCTTAGAACTAGTGTTGGAATTCTGTTCATCTGTATAGTTCTTTAACCACTGAAGGCTGCTTTTCCAACACATTCTGTTCTGTTAACATGTGAGTGCCAAGTCAGTCCATCCTACAGTTTATATGTAAAACAGCCATTAAGTACAAGTTGTTAACTGTTCCGGAGATCGCTCTGAGGAGATTTTATAACATAGTCCACCTTTGGAATACAGAAAGGGAACATCTGATGAAAAAACAAGATTCCCAATAACTGTCTAAGACCTGGTAGAGCAACTGGTAGAACATTAGATAAACAGTACATAACAGTACAGCTTTCCTCTTTGAGAGATCACAGTTCCACTCTTGCATCCTTCCACTGTGAGAAGACAACTGAACACTGTGGGTCTGAAAGGATGTGTAGATCTGTCAAGAAGCCTTTTCTGAGAAAAAGAAAAGAGAAAAGAAGAAAACTCGCAAATAAAAAAAGCTGCTGGTGTTCAGAGTTGGCCAGTGGCACCCTAGAATTAAGCATGTTATGGGGTTCTGTTTTCTTTTTTACAGTTGAACATGTGCATGTGTTGTAAGTTTCCTTATACAGTGTTGTCTGGCTAGCTTTATCATTATAATCTCTTGTGATAATAAATTAATAACTAACTAATTAATAACTTCTAGGGTAGGTGTAGGATTCTACAGGCACCTCACGATTCGATTCGATTACAATTCAGAGGCTGCGATGCGATTATAAAACGATTATCATTTTTTCTATACAGGATTTCTTTTTTCTCAATGTGTGACAACTTGGTACTTTTAAAACAAAGTATTTGTCCATAATTAGTCCATAATGAATTTACTTCCAATTAGAGCTGGGCGATATGGCCAAAAATGTTATCACAAACAAAATTCATATCGTTCGATATCGATATTGTGTTTTAAACTATCCTTTATGTTCAGAACATGACGAACACTCGCCAAACAATGGAACATTTCACAAATCTGTCATGGGAGAGTGGGAGAGAGTGTCTGCTGAGCTGTTTTTACCAGCTGGAAAAGCATGGCTATTTTTGTAATAGTCATAATTTAAGAAAGAAAACAGATTATTTTAGCTGGTGACGAGCGCTCGGCTACCCCGCTACAAATGACATCACAGTATTCAGACACCAGCTAGAGACGACTGGATTTCTCTATACTATCGTAGTAGTTTAAGGGGTGAACCGCAAAATATCAACACCAGACAAACAGAGTCCGACTTTTAGGAACGTTTAAACTGAAAGCGGTGCTTTTGTGTCTTGTTTGATCTACAGTATCATCAATTCTCCGTGCTGTGTGAGTGACAGTGCGCTGCTTCAAGTTAGCCAGCTGCTAAAAACAGCTAGCCTGGAAAGATAGCGCTCTCCCGCTCTCCAATGCCTCACAGCTTCCTCAGTTTACTTTCCTTTAAATCAGGGCTGTAATTTACATGAACTCACTTCTTTCTTTCACTTTCGTTGCTTGTGAATGCACTCATACTAAATTACGACTGTCCAAGCGCTGCAACAGTGCTGTAGTTGTGAGGACTGTGATAGTGATTTATCGCTGCTAAAGTTGTTAGGATGTACAGAAAGAGGTGAGTTCACTGTAGGACAGTACAGTTACACCACTGATCTCATCACTCAGACTCGGTCACAGGAGAACAGATCGCCGGTCGCTCCACTCAAACAGGGAATGTATAACTCCGCGTTTCAGCCGTTGCTAAAGACTCATCTTATCCGTGGCCCCCTCCCTCTCTAATCATGTCCAAAAACTCGGAAGTGCGCCCTCTCCTGGCGACAGCAGAGTAGTGTCGCTTTCCTTGCAGTAGAAAACGTCACGAAGGCTTTGGCTGAACGTGGAAGTGTGTGAATGGTGTATTATATCGAACATTTATCGAACATGTCGTATCGCTCTATCGAGGAAAAGTTATATCGCGATAATTATCGTTATCATTTTATCGCCCAGCCCTACTTCCAATATTGTTTACTAATAAATCAAATGGAAGTGATGTGCCAAGTGAACTGGAAGGCTCTCATTCACTGCTCTTGTTTGGAGCACATGAGACGCTGCTGCCACTCATCTGTGATAAAACGCGCTGTTATAGTGACCTAACATCCAGTGGCAGTGGATGTCCACGCAGCATGTTACAGCTATCCTACTCATTTAATTCAGTGATTCCACAACTTCAGTTTTGGTCTCGTTGTAAACAGTGGGGGCGGTCGCTGTGTCAGTAAAATATCTTCAAGACTTGATGTTGTATTTTGGCTCCAAAGTGTGCAACATAGCGTGAAAGCCCTGGTTCTCAATGACTGAGTACGGATGCAAATCCTTAGCAATAAAAGTTGCAATAGAGTGTAATTCGCCTGGTCCTTTCCGAGTTGGGTGGAAGCTTTGACACCGCTTGCTTGATCGCCCTCTGGTTGGCAGTAAGTACAACCTGGCGGAAAACGGGTGGAAACACGTAATATGGTTTTTTTCCTTTAACTCCATAGAAGCCAAAGTGCTTCCATACACTGGCTCAGGGGTCGGCAACCTGCGGCTCTTTCACTGGCCAGTTGCAGCTCCACAGCAGAATTAAATTTCTAGGTAAAAAAAAAAATAATCCTCCTTTGCAGTAAAATAAAGCTCTGCTGATCGTTCAAACACAGTTTTAACAATAAATGATCTTAAACGCTGGAATTAATGTAGCATATAACAGCTAGTTCACCTAGCTAGTAGCTAACAAAAAGGCAAAGAGAAAGATTCAAGACAAACATCGATAATTTGGAGACGAATGGATTTATTTGCATTTATAATCACTCCAGCTGGTTTCCTGATACGTTAAATCTGCAACGAGAAACTGTCAAACACTAAAAAAAACACATAAAGCCTAAGTCAGTTACTCATTTTCCAGATTCTTGTTTGAATTTTCCCGTTTCACCTTAAATGGTGCAGCAGCTACATTCTGGCGCCTCAGGCACCATTTAAGGTGGAACGGGAAAATTTGAACAAGAAGCTGGCGAATGAGAAGCCACTTTAGCCTCATACAAAGTCAAACGTTGAGAGACATTTTACAAGAAACTGTTCTACTTTTATAGAAAAGTTTCCAGCTGGTGATGCAAGAAAAGCAGCTACAGATGAGCTAAAGCTTAAAGCAGAGCAAAGTAAGTCTGCGTTTTTGTTTGTATTATATTTTTTACCCTACATTAGCACGTGCTGAGACACATGTACAGCCAAGACGGTAAAATGGACTCAAAATGTTGTGGCTCCCAAGGTGGTAAATTTTGGTTGAAAAGACAAAATGACTCTTATCAACATTTAGGTTGCGACCCCTGCACTAGCTTTTAATGTAGAGTGCCGCCACAGACTGTCCGGATGCTGCACTTCCGCACTTTGCAAAGTTCCGCCTTTTGTGACCTGTCAACATTACGTTATCAATGAAAATTTAGAAAATTTGGATTTTTGACATTTGGGAAAACGTCCATGTCCGCATCGCGATGCAGCTAATATGTGTGTGTGTGTGTGTGTGTGTGTGTGTGTGTGTGTGTGTGTGTTCTGCCCTGAAAAAGTGATTTAATTTACTTGATTCAAACTACACCATTTCCTCAAGAGCAAAACTCATCACATCACACGTCAAATCACTCTGTGGCTTCCCTGGCCACCCATTCTAGTTACACCCCCTGCTGGTGTTCTCAGAACAATGGACTGTGCACCCCAGAGTCCAGACCTCAACATCTGAATACTTCAATTGAGAGAAACAGAAAGTGCAACTTCTAAGACTGAACTTTGAAGATGCTGAAAAATATCCCTTTACATTTCATTAAAAAAACTGAAAATGAGTCTCCTGGAAAAAAAAAGGAAAAGGTGTACACACACACACACACACACACACACACACACACACATATATATATATATATATATATATATATATATATGTATATATATATATATATATAAATTAATATAAAATAAATGGTGGGCTATGGCTTTTGCACCGTAGAGATTTATACAGATAGAGATTTTAAATAGCCTGCATGCTTAAGGTGTTTTGCCCATTTGCCTAGTCCTACTTGCATACCCACACTCTGTTATACATACCATTTGTTCTGCGCTTTGATTTACGAGTTCCCATGTGGTACACCGCTACTAGGCCTGGATCTACTTCGACAATAAGCGCTAAACAAAAGATCCATATGTTTTGAAAATCTCCAAACAGATTAGAATGGAGTAAGTACGGTTGGCGAGAATCTAATTTGCACGATTTTCCATTTACCTCCAGCGTGGTCAATCTGCCAAGATGAGCTCTGATTGATCAGTCAACTATTGCTTGAAGTTGGAGTCCACACCAGAGCCTCCACAGACACTTTCCAAACACACACTCAATTACGACGCAGTGATTGTGTGATTCTGACAGGTGTGGGCATGCATAATGCATACTGTGACTGGGGATGGGTTACGGTTTGCCTGCTCAATGTGAATATTATTCCGATGAAAGCACATACATGAGAATGTGCTGAACTGCAAGCTGATGTAACACTCACTGCTTTGAATAAAGAGGAATACGAATTACTGGGGGAAAAAAAAGAACATGAAAGCAAATGAGAGTATATGGTCTGTATGTCAATATATTGCTTTTCTGCATAGCTACTGATCCCACATTAGGACTCTTGCTTATGCAAAAATGAAGCTCCCATATAAATACATGCATGCTTGTGTAAACAAAAAAATGTTATTACATATTCCACAGGTTCCAACTGGAAATGATTTATGAGGGTCAGGGATGTCACTGTGAACAACGCGTGTGCTCGCATCCCTGATATTCCTCCAATGCAGAATGGCTGGTTAAAAAAGCCTTGTGTTTATGCCTCCGACAGACTCCATACCACTGCACAATGTGTCATAAATCCCACAAATGAAATTGGGTGGGTTGCTCTCAATACATGCAGCCACAGGTCCATGTGTACCCCACATTTGAGCAGACTGCTGATACCGCATCCCTTCTCGCCAGCCATCCGCATCTGAATAATGGACTGCCACGCGAGTACCGGGCTTCATACATATCTTTCCCGTGCCTCACTGTTAACTTCTGCCCACTGGTAATAAAGACGGAGGCCTGATTCCACGAGCGCCAGAAGATAATAATGTGTGGTTGGCCATAAATGTCCCAACGTTTAACAGGGCTAGATATGTGTCATATATATCTAGATGTGAATTACTCACTAATATGTTTATATTACTGTTACTATACACGTTCATGGTACAAATAAGGCTACATACTACATTTTGACTCATGTCAAATGAACATGTATAAATGCTTGTCTGAGTAGACATGCCAGTACCTTTTATCAGAGGTGGACAAAGGACAATTACTGAACTTCAAGACATTTCCACAATATGCAACAGGATATTTAGTTTTTCTGAGATTTAACAAGCTGGAATAAACCAAATAGAATCTGCCACATACTACACTATAGTAATAGCCTAATAAACCTACAACAGATTTTTTTGAAGTGAACGTGTTTTACAGTTTTACAAACTGCAATGCACTAAATTCAATTAAACTGGCCTAACTGTGCTCTTTTTGTAATGAAACATGTAGTTAGTCAACATTCATTAGGTTTCAGTATGCTCAGAAAAGCATATTGTGACATAACACTATCGTGATAAATCATCATCATATTGCCCACTCTTGAAAGTGGAAAGACCCCCTGTAAATAAACTATTACTGGAATAAAAGTAGACATTATTTCAATTTTTCCCTGGCTTACAGTAGAAAAGTACTTTCATTTAAAGTAAGTAAGTATCAAATACAAAGGTACTGCATGTTATTCAAACTATATACATTATCAAGTTCACCACACAAATCTTTTCCAGTAAAACAACGCAGTGGAAATGAGCAGACATGAACAGAAATGGTACATGACCTGCACAGGCAACACAACATTACAACTGGTTGACATTCATCCTAAAGGGCCACTTAAAGGGAAACTGAATTCCACAGTTTTCTAAATTTCTGCACAATCCAGTCAGTAACAGGAACCAGGGGTCACAATGTCTAAAACGCAAAAATAGCCTTTCCATTTACTATCCAAAACCCCCAATGATCATACAGCTGTCCTCTGAGCTTATATATGTAATGTTGGTGGCAAAATAAAGGTCAATGTGAAAAATTAAGTTTTCTTTGGGGATTATTTGGCCTTAGAAAAACCTTCCTGTATCCCTCCACTACAATTAATTGATTAAAAATACGTTTTAGACCAAAACTTTATCACAAATAAATGTAAACCAACGTCTCAGACATCAGGCAGTGTATTCATAACCATGTCATGTAATAACTTTCTGTGAGCGAGCTTTCAGACATTAAGCCTCTTCAGACGTCTGGTTCCTATCACCACCATTGTGAACAGTTCTGACTCGGCAAGTTTCTCTAGAAAGCAGCATTTCACACCAAACCACTTTGAACGACTTGGGTGACACGTTAACCATGTAATTATTCAGAAATGCTGAAAATTTTCCAAAAGTTATGAGCGCAAGAGGGCAAACTAATCAGCCAACTGACCCTTCACTAAGCCCCGCTGCCCTCACTTCTCGCAACGTCTGACAACCTATCAGCGCTCCGCGTTGATTTAGCCCGTGAAAATCTTACTTTAGATCAATACAACCAAAATACCAGGAAAACAATACAAAAAGCTCTCCAGTGCGCAGGTAAAGCCTACACAGAAAACACTGATCTCACCTGGCCGCCCAATAGCGCTCAATGATAAAGACAGAAGCTAATTTTTCAGATAACAGTCAAAAATGTAGCAGCCTCGCCAAACAGCAGTTAGTTAATTAGCCACGTACCTTGACAGGTTTAACTGGAAACGCGTTCTTCTGCGCAGTTTAATCCACATCCTACACCTCTCCCTTTGGGCCTTTAGGTAAAAGAAACCTCCAGTCTCCAAAATCTTGTTATATTGGGTAACTGCTTTAAACACACAACGTCTCCGCATACTAGAACGTTCTAAAGCGTTCCGGGCCAATTTAAAATAGCTAAACTATGATTGGCTAATTGGCATTTAGGGGCGGGGTTTGGCGAAAGGCGCGCTTAATCGGTTTGCCTCAATTTAAAAATGTATATTTGTTTGGATATTTTATAAATATATTTTTTCCCATTTCAGTGTATATTGTGGAAAGAGGAAAAAATGAAAATCCTTTCATAAAATACAGATATTTGAAAAACAACTTAAGCACAGTTACGAAGTACGTTCTTCATTATTGTCCACCATCGTACATAATTTTGTGATTTTAATTTTTTTTATTTATAAATTTTTTTCTGTTATTGGATTTCTGGAGATCTCGAGTTATTTATATCATCATTACCAGCTTGAATGTGCTTTCTCGAGATAACTGGACCTTTTTATTTGTTTTTTAAAAATAATGACAGATATCATGAAAATAAAACCTGGGATAATGAACTGAAGGTGCACAGATAAATAGTACAATGATACATCAGAGTTAACACACCACAGAGCTTTTAACTGGAGGTTTTTGAACACTAACCTAACGAGAGCTGATTTCTACAACGGTAATCTGCATCTATGCTAGTTCTGTACTACATTCGAGTTGAATGAATTGTTGCAATTAGGCTTAGGCTACAGCAGGCTTTCTATCTCTTTATCTTGGAAAACATTTTGTTATTTCAACAGCTCCAGAAAATGATCCCATTATGATTGTTATTTGTCAGTTTGTGAAAATGACATAAATAACTTGAGAACATGAAAAAAGAAAATTAAAGAGCCATTCCAAACTAAAACTTGAGTTTAATATGTTATTTGTCCTGTTATGTAGAGTTCTGTAGTAACTCTCAGGCTCAGTTTAACAGAATTTACAGTTTTATATCATTTTCATGATCTTGTTCATCAATGTTCTCTCATTACAACACCCAGCATACACCACAAAGCCATTAGGAATCCCTGTGATGTCAACCAATATGACTGTTAGCTTAGCCACTGTTCAATAGACTAATAAAAAACAACTAGGCTAACATTAGCATAACTCTTACCACAGTTGTTGAACAAAGAACAGGGTTTTCCCTTTCAGCAAGAAAACAAAGTTAAACCGATGTAAGATAATTAGAAGTAGCTTCCCTGCTAACTTTAGCTTAAGGTTTGGCGAAAGGGAATCCCTGTGGTGTCAACCAATGATGACTGCTAGCCTAGCCACAGGCTGATAAAATACAACCAGGTTAGCATTAGCGTAAATTGCTGCCTTCAAGTCATGTCGGAAATATTGTATTTATGAGATGGATGAACATGAACAGCACCACAATGTCATATTTACTAGTGGGAAACTCAGATTTTTCAGTGAGCCCCCGATTTGGGGGCGTGTCAACAAAAAAACATGATAGCCGCTGATAAACTGGCCGTATTTCAGTTATTCTTCTGCCACAACAGTAACACTGCAGGCTGAAGCCACACATGGAAATACAGATATAATGTATATACACAGACTCTATTTAATAAAAGAAAAATAAAAGTAAACCAAAAACATTATTTCCACTTATTTCCAAGCAAACCCACTTATACACAAATCTCCGAAGGAGGACTTGAAGGCAGCATTACCTCAGTCATTGAACAAAAGACAGGAAGAAAAAAGAAGCCAAACTGAGGTAAGGTATCTAGATAAACAAGTAAGTTAGCTTCCTTGCTAACTTTAGCATTTAGCCTGTTGTTATCCACATCTGGCAAGTCAGTTCTGTTGTTTGAATGTTCTATTCTCTCCATTGTGATGATGATTTGAAGACAGTTGCCACAGTTATATGGTAATAATAATATGTTTGACTTCCTAGCAGAAGTTCCTAGTAGTTAGCTACCTGCTTCTGCATTCACCAGCTATTGAAGAAAAAAAATCAAAACAGTCCACCTCAAAAAAAAAACCTCAAAACAGTTGTAGTTCCTCTTACCTTCAAGATACACCTTCAGATGGGGGTTTTCCTAGTCTTTAAAACGGGGAATCTCACTTAGGGACAATGACGGCACCGCTGTAGGATGCGAGTAGGCATGTTCTCAACTGGTGTGGTGATGGTTCAGTTTTTTTATGTTCTATATCTTCGTCTTTTGGGGCCTCAAGAGAACCAGCATATCATCATACATCATTCTTTGCACGGGCAGTGATGGATCCTGTGTTTTTCTTCATGTGGAGAGATATGGGCATGGAGTTAAGTGTGGAAGGTGAAAGCCAGTGACACATTATGTTTGCAGAGACGGAGCGCCATGGCAGACAGGCTCAGTTATCTGCATGGCTGATTTAATGACTCTCTACGCACTCAATCTGCAGCCCATACAAATCAATGCTCGCTCCCTGCTGCCGTTCCTCTGGGCTTTACAGTACTCTTCACTTAAAGTACAGTTGGAGAATACATCATTGAGGGAGTCGCTAGGACATGCCTGTTGATTCCCAACTGCATTCTGGGCTTTTCAGCATTAGAGCCTGAAGATAAAGCCCGTCTCCCCCTGTTTCGTTAATGATCTCTCCCTCCAGCTGAATCATAAGACTCGTATAGGGATATCAGCCTGAGCTACATTACAAGCCTGAGTGGACTCAGCAGTGGAAATGACAGCTATTTTGTTTTTTCTCATTACAGTGCTAGCATTTCTCTATACATTACTACTAAAAACCATTCAGGGCTAATGAAAAAATTACTCACTCACAGGTGCTGGTTTATTGAAAGATCACTGTGTTGGATTGGCACTGGCCACTGAGGCCTGATCTATTGATTATTTAGACTCCCTGTATAACTAGCAGTGCATTATAGCATATTGTCCTGCAGATAATATAATAAGAAACCATTATTTCATTCAGCTCATTCACTATGGCAGGCAATATAAATATTCCCCTGTGAAAAAAAGCGTATTAGCTTATAAAGCATTTGACCCTCTTCTGACCCATGTTCTTTAACAAAATATGCTTCGTGATATGACTGCCATAACTCTAATATATTAGCTTATATCATTGAACATGTATGGGTATTTGCAGTGGGGAACTCTTCTAGGCCTTTAGAGAAGATGTAATGATTTCTTTAAAATAAAAAAATGTACATTTTAGTTCATTTTTATTTAATATTTTTATTTTGTTGCAAGTTTTGAAGGTTAGAAACTGGGTAATAAATAGTTGAAAATTATCCAATCAGGATTTTGTTCTCTCTGTGGTATCTGGGTAGATTCAGCCAAGTGAGCTCTCCCATTGGCTAGGACTTGAACTGAAGGCCAAACATGTGACCAACATAATTCATGATTTACAATGGGTGGATTTCAGTCAGTAGTCAGAAATGGAAAACAGCAGCAGCTCAGGACTCTTAACTAAAAAAATTGCCTGTAAAACTGCGATGTAGTTGGTAAAACAAATGTTAATGTCAAATAAAACATGGAATGTCTTTTACAGGTTTCAAATGTTCCTGTTTAATCTGGAACCGCCAAAAGTGTTTATGCAAGTCTGCATTAGCTTAATGCTAACATACTACAAGAATCCCATGGGGCAATAGCAGCAATTGGTATTACTGTGGAAGTGTTTTTTCCTCAAATTTGCCCGATTTTGACATTTATGGCCTGAACTGAGGGTCTAGCTCATGGTGACATCTGTGGTAAAGATAAACACTTTCTTAACAGAAAATAAACCAAGCTGAGAAGAGAGGCACAGAGCTCTATCTGGTAGACTCATATTGTGCAATATCGCTCTTATGGTGTAAGCAGTTTGTTCAGGTACAAAATGAGTGCACCAGGTAATAACTGTGAGTGTAATATAGAAAATCAAAGCTCAGAGGGCACAATATTTCAGCTGAGAGGGCATTGCCCCCACATATCCACCTGTAGCATTGGGCATGCCTTTATGACCAAAAAAAAACATGAAGACCAGCACACAGGTCTAATAGCATAATTTCTCTCAGCTAATTAATTAAAATATATTATTTGGGTAGTGAAACATTGATCTAGTCCTCAGCAAGCAGGTTTGTGGGCCTCATAAGAGCTCGATCTAAATTATTCCCCTGAAGAAAATGAAATGGCATCATGAGAACACTTTTCTGAGAAATTAATGTTCCTAGATTTTGCTTGGTCAGCTAGATAATCTGTAGATGAATCTATGTAGACATAGATGTTCACAAGTCTATTTGCTGCAGGCCTGCCAGGTTTGATGTGGTTGCAAATAACAAGAGTTTCAATGTAGAAAACCTTTAGTCTGAAAGACAGAACAAAAGCGCTACACACAGTAAATATAATGTTTAAAGTAAAGCGGCTAAACAACTTGAAATGGCTGGTTCATCTGTAGTTTATATAGCATGTCAGCTAGCTAGTGCAGTAGCTAATACAGCTGAAACTTTAATACTTTTTAAAGGGATTATGATCTTATCATCTTATTATCTCTTTCCTTTAAACACCACATTTACTGGGTGTAGTTTTTACTGTATGGATAGGCTCATTATTTGGTATGTATTGAAACTGACCATGCTGTGAGCTGCAGGAGAGCAGCATTTCAGTAATGTCTTCTTAATGACCATAGCAAAGTACCTCTCCAAAGTCTAATAAATGTCTGCGGTATTTCACCAGTATCTAACCCCTGTCAATTTGGTGGTCCTAATAGTGGGAAACGCTTCTGGAAGCATTCCCTAACCAATCCCAAGACTAACATGGTTCCCAGGTGACTAAGACTGGAGCACCACAAGCATCAAAACTTTCTTTTATGTATTTTACATGTTTATATATTTTACAGTGGAGTCCTTGTTACACTAGACTGAGCTAGCCATGTGTATTTAAACCTTTTTAAGCCAGAAAACTAAGAAACCTACCATTCTGTCACCACCTGTGATTGAGAGTTATTTTCTGAATTATCTACAAACTCCTCATTGGTAGGTAATATGATCCCGATTTTCCCCACATGTGCCATTATGTTCAATATGTATGTAGGGCTGGTAACTTGATTGCAAATATTAAAACTATCTTGATAATCCTAAAGATCTGTGGTTTCATAAATCTAAAACTGCAATTCAAAATAAAAAGCTAGAAAATGCAACTTCTCTGTCTTAAGACTGTGTGTGTTGCCATGGCTTCTATTACCGGCCTTCCAGTAATAGAAGCCTGCTGTTTCTGTACTTTTGTATGTTTACATCATGTAAATTTAAACGCACCCACAAATGTACAAAATGCATTTGGTTTGTGGCAGTTTGTGGTTTGTGGTCAAATAGATGAGATCATTTTAATAAGGACCACATGTTCTGTCTCCTTTTTTCAACAACAAGTAGCCTATATAAGCCATTGGCTCTAGTGGTCTTTGGGGGGACACTTTAGAATTGGCACGGATCCTCTCTCAGGTACTTTATACTGCTTGATATGATACTGTTTTACTTTGTAATAAACATCTTATACAAATAATGCGGTGTCAGCGGAGTCTCCTTCATCATCTTCACATCATCGCTACTTAATAAACAACATAAGCCTTGTGGCCAGATAGAAGTGTGATTCACTTGAGGACAAGTGTGGGTCATTTAAAGACCCATCGACATTGTTTCAAATGTTTCAAATTTTGTTAATAGTAAAAAAACAGTGTTATATTCAAGAAATATGTATCAAATAATGCAATAGTAAATAAAAGCTCCAAAAATTTCAAGCTGCTGCCTGCTTAGAACTATTGATGCACAGTTGATTTTGAAGAACAAGAGCGTCCCCCGCAGGAAAATAGACCATTCTCTGAATGGTCAGTAAAAAGTGCATAATGGAGAACAAGCTGTCTAGCGGTCATTTTATCTAATTGCCTTTTGCAGCTAATGTTTGAGAACTCAGGCTTTCATCAGATAGACAGGTAGATCACAGACACGCTCAGCACTAACTTTATATCAGTAAACTCTACCTAGCTAGCTAATTGCTGGGCCGTGCTCCTGAAACTGAGGCCACCCAAGCTCCCGTTATGCTGATTGGTACTCTGGCAGTGCTGACGTCACCTCAGGCGGATTTTGTCCCACCGAACTCAAACCAAATGGAGAAAAGAGTGGAAAAGGTGATTTCACAAATCTCTCAACAGAAAAGACCACCGTCACTCTTCCTCTGCCAGTTCATAGTAAAAACATCATAAAAACTATAGATAATAGAATAAAATGATAAAAATGATAAAACAGGGGATTCAGCCGCTTAAAAATCCAGGTTTATTTCATTCAAAGGCTCAATGTTCATAAACTACAGGGACTTGAATGCAAACTAATGGAGCTATTCTTAGGTTATAGAAGTGTGTAATAAAAAACGTTGGCTTGTTAAGAGTCCAAGGTGTGAGTCAACAAGTGCAACCAAGAAGCCAAGTTGCTTACCATAGTACTCATGTGTTTGTGTTGAAAAAAAGACAAATCAGGTAGTCACAAGTCCTCTCAATTCGAACCCTGCAGCCCTCCCTCTCCCCCTTCACTAAGCACAGTTCTAGCCAATGTACACATCTGTTAGCTGATGTAACAGTTAATGTTCTCCTCCAAGCATGTTGAGCTTTTCAATGATGATGCGTTAGTGGCAGTTTGAAAAGTTAGCGCTTCATGTGTCTTGGAGGAAGCACATTAAGGTTGCCACCCGTCCAGGATTTCCCAGTTTTTGGTTACACAAATTGTCCAGGAATGAAAGCATTTTCCTGTTAGTATTTCTTATGAAGTGTGCTTCTTTCTACCTACTCAAACCAATTGTATATAAAGAATGGGTTTGATTAGTTCAGATTACCCTCAATGTAGGGACAATTGTTTTGAAATGGTGCACTGCTTGTGGCATGTTTAGGCAATAGGCAGCACTTCAATATAATAACTGACCAGATCAGGTTCTGAAGCTGAACTAATATCTATCTACTTTACACCTGTGCAATGAATTTAGTAAAAAATCAATCCACTGATCAAGTGTCCAACCCTTAAGCATGTGCTGGCTTTCACCCTCCCAGCTTGATAGGGAGACACCTAATGATTGGGTGGTATTGGCAATGACTAAACTGAGACGAAAACTGGGTAAAAATCCTCCCCCCAAAATGCAAATTTTTCTTAAAATATGCATCACACGTATTTGCACCCCTGCATTTAGCACTGTGTGCACACTTTGTCAGTATAGCAGAACTGAATCTTCTGTTCTAATGCTTGATGAGGTGGGAGAACCTTGTTGACCATACGGAACTGGTTTGTTGATTTCCCTCAGCACAGTCGCTAAGGCACTGTAGTCTTTAGACAATCTCTTCAGCCTCTCAGCGGGAAACAAAACGCTGCGTGATGTCAAAAACGCCACTGAGCAGCATTCGCCTGAGACTGTCCGCATTGTTATTCTGTTCATGGTGCCACACAGTCCATCCGCACAGAGCGCGTGGTCTCCAGCCACTCCTGACAGGAACTCTGTGGGCTCTTTGAGAAGAAACGCTCTGTTTAGCGACGCCTCGACCTAAGCAGCCGCCCAAGCAGGGACATTAATGTTTGTCTCTGAGAAATTGATCTAATTGTAAATTATCCTTGAAAATATGCACTCATTAGCATAGCAAACAGAGATGGAATGCTGATTACGAGAAGGCAATTAAACCACACTATCTCATCATGAAAGTGACACGTGGGCGATGTTCTCCGGGTTACTTTGAAGTAAGTCGTAGTGGAAAAAAAAGGAACAGTAAAAGGAAAAGAAAACTGCTTGGGACTGTGTTGTTTTGAACAAGCATTGTTTAGATCTGTATTGCTGTCTGGCCTGGGCCTAACTCCCCCCACAGGAAAACAAAACCCAAAATGAAATCTTTAATTCTTGAAAAGCTCTTCTATATCTCCACACAAAAGAGAACAACTTCATGATGCAGAGCCTTTTCATACCCATTTCTCAGATACCACATACAAATCCCAGACTGTAGAAACATTTTTCATGTCATTTCAATGCAGCAAATGAACTGGCATAGCGTTTGCCTTTCAGCCCTGGAGTTGTAGGTTGTGTCCTGTCTGGCACTGCTCAATTAATTCTACAGAAAAATGGGTCCTTTATAGTAATTTTTAGGCTGGCTTTACATGGTGAAACTTATATGCAACTTTAGTTGCTTGAAACTTACATGAAACTAAATTTCACTTGACTTGTACAATGTAAAGCGTCCTGCAACTTACTTAAAACTCCCCCGCAACAGTTGCAACTTTGTGAAATAAGTTTCATGAAACAGCCAATCAAAACCTCCATAACACATTATGTGATTATGTTGAATGACTTCATTCTGAAAATTTCACTGGATTAATGGATAAGAAAACAAATTAAACATTTTTTTTGGACATCTCCTGATTGGCTTCAAGTTAGGTTGGTGTTTTTTTAATTTTGTCAGTTTCCTAAGCCATGACAACAAAAACAAGTTCCAACAGGCTAACGTTTCTGTAGCCAGCTGACTTAATTAGCCAGTTAACAGCAACAGCTGTTTAAACGTCTGCTTGTGTTAGCATTTATAATTATATTTGCTAGGCTGCTGATATTGTGATATACCAGATTTTTCTTTTTTCTCCTCTCTTGACTCCTTTACTTTTACATAGAGCTCAGATGTGTTTGGGAATCAAAGGATGAAAATTATTAGAGAGAGGAGGCCGAGGTGTGGCCCACAATTGTTAAAAAACAATCACACAAGTCACAACTCCATTTCAATTTCCCAATAAACCATCTCCTGGTTTATTTTCTTGTCTACTGATCCAGAGAAATCAATGGTGGGAAAGTGTGTTGTTTGACATGGTCGTGTAATGTGTTACTGGCGTTTTGCTTAGCTGTTTTATGAAACTTGTTTCTCCGACTTGACCTGCTTGCAACAGTTGCAGCTGAGTTTCATGTGAGTTGCAGGACGCTTTACAATCGTGTGCAATTTAGTTTCATGTAGGTTTCAAGCAACTAAAGTTGCATGTAAATTTCTCCATGTAAAACCAGCCGTAGGTTTAATATTATATAATAATATGATGCTTAGAATGAGCAGGGCCATGAACTGGATACTGTATATAAAGGTCCATTTTGATTTCAGGCTGGCTTTAAACCATTGCAAAGGCTAAAATTGAGATAATGATTAGCTAATGATATATCGTGCATCCCTAACAGTTCCTAAATGGTTCTTGGCTTGGACTTGTGGTTGAAGGACTAACTTATAATCTCATTTACAATTATTTTAGATTTTAAATTAATTCCCCCCCCAATTTAAGGTTTCCTTGATCATGTGTGGCTAAACCCTCTGAGACACATTGAGTGCAACTGCACCTTTTCAAACTGCCTTTAATACACCATCACTGGACAGCTCAACACACTTGGAAGAGAACACAAATATTATGTCTGTGTTGGTTAGCATCACACTGAGTGATGGAGAGAAGGGAGGATCTTCCTGCCCACCAAACATAGTAAGGCCAGTTACCTCCACGCATGGCTTAGAAGTCAAATTTGCAATCACCTGACCAGGAGGACCAATGCTTACATGGCTGTCCCACTTGGGAGCCCAACTAAAATTCCTTTAAAAGCTTATTTTGGCAACTAAAAGTGGTCACTCCGAAGAACCCACCTTTTATTTTGGCACGATTGTTTTTGAAAGTGGTGGGCATGGTCATATGTTTAATGATGCTGCAATGTTGTACTGGCTGGTGGCTTCTTGGCGACATAATTTATTGAGGACATTTACTGATGTGTCCTGTGGTTGTTTCATCAGGAAGGGTTATTATGATTAACGACACGAAGTACAGGAACAGCAACTGCATAGGCGTGTAATTGGCATTAATTACTCGGAACTGTGCGCCGCGTGTTTTGCAGCGGGTCATCACCAATGCACTCCGCTCAAACAGTAGCCAAAGTAAGCTACATTAGAGGCACTAATGCTGAGTGGATTGGAAGAACAATAAACAAGATGTTTTTTATTCACAGCAGTCTCTGGAATGTGAGCGTTCTTTTCAAATAGATATTTCATATGTATTACTGTACCGCAGCGGTCATGTGGGCTGTGTCCTTACATTCTAAAAAGGGCAGTTCAAAATGGGATATAACATTCCTCAGCCTGGAGAATTTGTCATATATTACTGATACATTGGGAGAAACACCAATATCTATGCTCAGCTATTCATAAAAAAAAAACATGTATTGTGGCAGAGAACTGATAAGACCACTTACTGTGTTGGGTCATAAATCACAAATTTGCAAGTGAGGTACGCCAAATACAGTGACCTTTTGCAGATCCATTTAGCATGAATGCATGAAAAAAAAAGGTAGCAGGTAAATCCTATCGCTGATCTACACATGATAAATACTGTTGTAAGGCTACATTAAACTGTATAATTTCATGGTGTCTGGCTAAAAGTTGAATATATAAAGCTTAATGGAGTTTTAAGGAGTTATACATTATTCATGTGCTCATTGTGTTTCAGACACATTGTCAAAATAGCGCAATGAGGGATGGCTCTAAGGATGGCTAATGCAGGTACCTAAGTCCTACGGCAAGGTTTGGAAACGTTGGCTTATACATGTCCACTTCCATCATAGCCTGCATTACTATAAGAAGTGAAAGTGCAAGTGGATAGTTTACCTATAACTGAATACAATTACATTGTATGTGAACTCACTAGTCACTTTATCAGAAACTCCTATTTTGCTCAAGTATAATTAGAGGCATGACTGGATCTACCATAAGGGTGACCTGGGTGACTGCCCAGGGGCACCCAATGCCTAGGGGCACCAAAAGGTTGCGCCAAAAAGTGCATGTTTTAAATTATTTTAATGATCTATTAACACAATGTAAGATGCCCTCACTGGCATAACTGACCGGTCTTGGCAAAGCCTTAGCTGAGGAGTTAACTGTGGTTCAGTTTAGAACCAGCTAAACTTCAGCAACACCATCCTCAGACCTAAGGTCTTAGGATATTATCAGTGGGTTTGTGGGGATGGGCACCATAGCTCTACTGCCCAGGGCCACCAAAGGATCTTAATCTGGCCCTGATTAGAGGCTGTTGCCCATCTGTGGATGTATAATTTGTTTTATCCATCGTCTAGCCCTTCATCAGTGGTAAGTTTCTGACCACAGAGCCGCTCTTGGCTGGATGTTTTGCCTGATACACTTGTACTAGCACCACACACACTACTAAATCGGTGTCACTGTGCTGGCAGTAGTCTCTGATGTGTTGGTTTTGTTTATTGCTCTTTTCTTTGGTCACCTCTTTTCTGCTTTGTGTTAGGAAACTGACCAATGATAAATTTGGTACTGGGTGGCTGACAGATTGTGCATCAGAGGGCTACAGTCTGTAATTGTACACCTGTAAAATGGCACTGTGAGGATGGTGGCCAGTGAATGGAAGTACAAGGTAGGTGTTTCTAATAAAGTGATCAGAGAATGGAAGTACAAGGTAGGTGTTTCTAATAAAGTGGCCAGTGAGCGGAAGTACAAGGTTGGTGTTTCTAATGAAGTGGCCAATGAGTGGAAGTACAAGGTTGGTGTTTCTAATAAAGTGACCAGTGAGTAGAAGTACAAGGTAGGTGTTTCTAATAAAGTGGCCAGTAAGTGGAAGTACAAGGTACGTGTTTCTAATAAAGTGACCAGTGAGTGAAGGTACAAGGTAGGTGTTTCTAATAAAGTGGCCAGTGAGTGGAAGTACAAGGTAGGTGTTTCTAATAAAGTGGCCAGTAAGTGGAAGTACAAGGTAGGTGTTTCTAATAAAGTGACCAGTGAGTGGAAGTACAAGGTAGGTGTTTCTAATAAAGTGGCCAGTAAGTGGAAGTACAAGGTAGGTGTTTCTAATAAAGTGACCAGTGCTCTTATCTATCAATGTATTTTCACTACAATACCCAGTATGCATTATGCAAAACCCCTGCAGTGATAAAGAAATCCTAACAGCTAGCATTGCCTCTGATATACAGGCTAACAAACACAGACAGCTCTCAAGTGTCTGACCCAAACCCCTTATTTGTCCAAACACCCTCCTACCTTCAACATACATCATCAGAAGGGAGATTTTCTAGTTTTTAAACGAAATTATCTCACTCTTGCAGCACCACAGTAGAGGCGAGTTGGCTTGTTTACAACAGATATTGTATTATTTACATGTTTAATGTTGGCCAGAGTGCCACTCTAATAAGCTCTCCACGTAACAGATCCTGCTGTTGTGCGTGAAATGTGTCAGAACGCTCTGTATCAGCTACCCCAACTGACCCGTGCTATTTTGTGGACACCACCCATGTATGAGCACGAAGGTGTCACACACCACCGGTGTTTATTTCTTTGTCTTTATTTGTCTCCTCGGCCAACCAAATAAAAAGCTTTCAAGATATTTTACATTGCTGTGTGTCTCGCTGCTCTCTTTGAATTAATTGTGTCGGTAATTATATTTAATGGGTAATCTGACAGCAGAACACTCAAATTGATAATTAGCCTTTCAAAGAGGAAAATAACGACTGTTCTGTTCTCTCTGGCACACAGATTCAAATTCACATCACGGGCCAAATGACAGAAATCCAAATTTTGACTAAAAGCATCATTATTATATTTTTTCCCGTTGCACCTGGCTGATTTAGAGGGAGCTGCATCTACGCTCAAACCTGCACACTGTCAATGTCCTGAGAAACACTCTGCTTTTACAACAACCCTGTTTGAGAGAGAGAAAAAAAAAAAAACATATTGGTAAAAACTTTTATATTAAAGCATTCAGACTTTATCATTTTCAAGGTTTTTGCAGTTGAGTTTCAGTTCCCAGGGCTGTAAAACGCCTGCAGGACATAAAGAAAAAGTGTTTTTCTTTCATTCTTAAAAAAAAAAAAATAAAGAAGAAAGATAAAAACATTGTTTGCTTTGGACGGATCCAGCATGTATTTAGTTATGGATGTTAATCTTTTGCACATGAACCAGCTTACACGGTGGATTTTATTTCCTTACTAAAGCTTTCAATCAGATCGCTTTGTGGCGCTTCATGCCAACACCTACGCTAATAAGCCGCCTTTGTAGTTTATGTCTATGCTTGTTGTTAGGCTGTTTGTCCTCCTTTTAAATGTGTATCCGTTCATCATCCCATAATTACTTTGAACTTGAAGTACAAGCTTGCAGCTAAGGCCTAGGTCTATGTTATCATCTTCATTCCTTTCAAAAAAGTGTTGTTTTTGTTGTTTTTTTCTGTCTTAAAAGCTGCACTTACAGATTTCAAAGTTTACTGTTCTTTCCAACAATGAGATATCTACAGCACTGTGCAAAAGTCAGAGGCCACCCTTCAATAAATTAATATACAATCAAAGCAGCCATTAAGTACTTATTCATTTTTAGGAAATATTTCTGGGAAGGTTAGATATAAGATGATCCGCTGAATAAGGAAGATAACTTTCCAAAGGAAAACAAGTGGAAAAAAAACATGAGTTTTCAAAACTGGAGTTCAAAAACTGATCAAAAAATATGGAGAAAATAGGACTCCTAACAACCACCTGGAAGACCTAGTAGACAACCAAAACTGTGTCAGTCAGATAAACAGTGCACTGAAAAAAGGCCAACTTAAATTTGTTGACTTATGTAGTTTTTTGTTGTTACCTGAACAAAGAATTTGAAAAATACTGGAAGAATTTGAAAAATACTTATAATGTTAATTTTAGTTAGTCCAACACAATCTACCTGAAATATCCACATTTTGCATTTTGAAATTAAAGCCCTGTCTGGTCTTTTTCATAATTGTTTTCTAACTACTATCCATAGTTTTTGTGGTGTTTTCACTCTAATCAGGCAGAGAAAGAAAGGGTGCGTTTACATGCACTTAATAATCCGATAACTGCAGAAAATCAGATTTTGTCAGTAACCTGATCAACGTGTTTTTTTATATGCACTTGGGTAATCAGATAATGGAAAACTCCAGGTCTACAGGAGTCAGACAGTAATCAGATTTCTGCTTTGCAACCAGCCAGTAAACTCAACATGACATAAACATAACGCAAAACTCAAACATGCTGTTTTTTTTTTTAACATCGTCCCACTTTACCTGAAAATATGAACATACGTCGTCTAGAACAGGGGTGTCCGATCTTATCCACAAAGGGCCTGTGTGGCTGCAGGTTTTCATTGCAACAAAGTGGGAAATCACCCGATTAGCAGTGTGAAGACTGAAATCAACTGATTAAACAAGGGGAATTAGGTGTGCTCCGGCTTGTTTTGAGGGAAAACCTGAAGCCATACCAGCCCGTTGTGGATTAGATTGGACACCCCGATCTAGAAGATGAAAAATATTTAAATCCTAAATTTCGTCAAGCATGTATTTGGTTTCAGTGTCGCTCCAAAAATGTTTTATTGCCGGCTCGTGGTGCTGTGTTAAACTCTGCTTGCTTATTTCCAGTACCGTGGTCTGTTTCTACGCATGCGCAGACTGAGAAAAGAGTTTACGTCCCATAACTGAGCTAAAATCCCGTTCTCTTTAATAGATTTCTTAATTAGACTTTACTCTGATTTAAGAAATCAGAGCATGTTGTTAACATGACCATTTAAATAATCAGATAACTGCAGAAATCCGATTATGATCAGGTTATTAAGTGCATGTAAACACACTCAATGGTGTTGCTTCAGACATTTATGAAATTACTTTTTTCTACCATTTTCTTCAGCTTGGTGTGAGTTTGGTGGGACTAAATTTAGCACAGCTGATGTCAGATCAGCCAAAGTACCAGTCAGAGTTAGTAATATATACACGTCATCCACATCTACACGTTCCTCCACATCACAAATAGGAACTGTTCTCCTGCTGCTCCGAATCACAGACAAAACTCCCAGCAAGTAGGCCATTTAAGCTTTCCTAAATTAGTAATTGTGCTTCTGAATTCTCCAACAATAACTATAAAATTGATAATTATATAATAATGAGAAAAAGAAACAGACAAAAGAAGAAGAAGAAGTGAAAAATAAAAGACATGCTGGTGTTCTCAGAACAATTTACTGACGAGCCCAGAGTCCAGACCTCAAAACCATTGAATGTATTTGGGACTACATAAATTATCAGAAGCAGAAAATGCAACTAACCTCTAAGAGTGAACTTTAAATTGTGTGGAAAATGTCCCTGCAGATTTCTTTGAAAAACTTTGAAAAGAGTAGAAGCTGTAATAAAGACAGAGTGGACACACTAAATGCCGAAAATATATGATAAATTTAGTTGTTGAGGCTTCTGTGGCTCTGAAAAATATATAACCTGTACTTAATAGCTGTTTTTGACTGGAAATTAAATAAATGAAGGGTGCTCTTTGACTTTTGCACAGTACTGTATATGAACATGTGAAAGCAAACATTCCTCACCCAAGTCATGACCTGGATTCAGTGACTTCAAGTTAAAGGGTATGGAGGCAACTGTTTATTCCTAAAATGTGAAAATGAAGCTGATGAAAGGTGATTTTACAAGACATATTTTCAATCCTTACAATAGTCAAAACATCAAGCCTGGATCTCTTTCCTGAGCTGTCATCACTTTGAGGCGTTATCACCTGCCTATAAATCTACCTATTAAAGAATTAGCATAGTGGGGAAAGTGTTGATCAGGCCTTACAGTATGGAATATATGATCTTGAGGTAATTAGCAATTATTTCACATGTGCACATCTTGAGAGGTGTGCTGCAAAGGTGTCAACGTAGATTGAGCATGAATTTGTTTGGGAACTTTTAAAAGTTTTGGAAACTTGTTCTATTATTTTCCATTGCACCCCCTTTAGGAGATCTGGTGTAAATGTTTTGGTACAATACTTGGGCCAATAATTGAAACCTGCTGGGAAGGACAATATATTCCATATATTTATGATGAGTGATTGTTTACCCAACAATAGCTCAGAGACATACACCAAAACACCAGCGTGAGTCAACCACAGTGCTTTATTTACACATTTACACATGACCCACTCAACTTAAACATGGCTTACTCAGCTTTAATTATAAAGAGTCTTTCGTCTGCTTACTATTCGCTTGTTTCTTTCTCTGGCCTGCGTGTGATGGTGTCCTCTCCTCTTATGCTAGAGAGTGTGCCAGTTTTTAAAAGAGTCTATGCTCCTCCTCTGGTTCTCCTCAGCTGTCCGTGATCAGAGGAGAAGCATGCGTTGTGTGCTCAGAGAATAGGTGGTGACTCTGCCTTTCCACAGCCACATTCCCCTCCCCTTAGAACACAGCCATCATCAAGGGTCATAGGCGAGGCAAGCCCTGGTGGCTGGGTCCAAGCCAAGGAGGCGGGACAAGAGAAGTGGTGTCACTGGTGAAAGTGATGTCAAGTACCTGGAATCCCCCGACGGCTGCATGGACCCCGCCTGTAGATCACAAGGGCCCCTCCCAGACGCTAGGCTGTGCTGTCGAGGCCTATTACCCACTGACACCCTTTCAGGGTGTCGTTCGGTGCTGTTGATGCAGCTAGAGGTTTCCTGTTATGTGACCTCTGGGATGCCAGGTGGCACTGTCGACAAGGGCAGCTGTTTTTGGACGCCCTCCAGTGCACCTGGCGGTGCCGTCGACGCAGAAGGAGGTTCTCTATTCTCCTCCAGGACACCAGTTTGGTGCCACAGCCTACATTTCTGACAATGTTTTAACTTTTTTCATGTTTCTTCTCACAAACCAATAATCTCCATTGACAAGTTCATTCTTAAAGTGGTTATGTGAGTGCGCACAATGGGCCTCATCATCAAACAAGGGCACAACAAATTTGCATAAATCTTTCATAAAACACCATTTACATAAATGTCCACTTCACACAATGCTAACAAGCTAGGAGGGTGAAGGCTAGCATGTGCTGCCTCCACAACAGGTGACGCGCCACCACGTCTTTTCAAATTCATTCTCATCACTTAGCTCAACGTACTTGAGCATTAACTACCAATTCTGTGACATTAGCTATTGTCCAAAGAGATTGAGGCCACACATGCTCTCTTGGACTCCCAGCCACAGATGGTTGAGGGTTCCTGAAAACAAGGCCAACGCTTAGATGGTAGCACCATTCTACAACAATTCACACCCTGCTCCAGTTCACATGTAAAGCCAACTGCACGAGCTGAACATCAGTTCAATGGCACCCTTGTTGTTAAAAAGTGAACTGCAGCCACATCTGATTTTATAAGTAATATAGTTTTAACATAGCATTAAGTTACTTATATTTACTTAAATTTTAAACGGACTTGAAATGAACTTACACCTATCTATTAGGGATGCAAACTCCATTGTAAAATAATGGCTGTTTGATTGTACTTGGTCAAAATGACCATCAGTAGTTGAATTAAGACTAATTTCACAGAAATACTTTACCTAAACTAAGAGCATAATGCTAAAACTAGACCATTAGTTACCTTACTGTGTCAAGTATATGGCTCTTTATGTCAGAAAGTGTTACTGATTGGCTTCACACTGTAAAAAAATGTTATTCTGTGTGACAGTGTTTTTAAGCTACAATCACTTTATGCACTAACAGTTATGATGCACAGACACGTCTTTGCACAGACCTGTTAGAGTCTCACTTAGCTTTGTCAGCAAGTTTCTTATATGAGATATCAACATTACATGATTATTATAACATCATGCCAACAGTAAAATATGGTGGTGGTAGCGTGAAGGTGTGTGGATGATTCCTGGTGTGATTGACGGAAACCATGAATTCCGTTCTCTCCTAGAAAATCCCTCAGGAGATTGTCCAGTCATGACTCTGTGATTTGAAGCTCAAACTGTTATGCAGCAAGACAACAATAAAGCAGAAGAGTAAGTCTACCTCTGGCTCAAAGGAAACCTAATTAAGCTTTTGGAGTGGCCTAGTCAAAGTCCTAACTTGATCCCCTTTGAGATGCTGTGGCAGGACCTTTAAACAGGGCAGTTCATGTTTGAAAGCCCTCAAATGTGTTTGGATTAAAGCAATTCAGCAAAGAAGAGTGGGTCAGAGTTCCATCACAGCAATGTGAAAGACTTATCTCCAGTTATAAGAGGCATTATATGAATAATATGGAAAAATAGAGGGAATTAGGAGGAGTATACTTTTTCACAGCACTGTAAATGTTTGCAAATATTCTCACATATTAAAACTGTACAGCTAAAATGAATAGTTGCTGTTTCTTTTCTTTTATATCTCATCCTCTCGTTGTGGTTGGGGCTAAAAAGTTAAGAGGCACTGCTGTAGAGGCACACAAAATGCTTTATGACTGACATTTTGGGAGTTGATGTTTTTGCAGGCTTCATATGCTGCTGAGAAAGTGTGCATTCGCCCTCACAAATTGGTGGTGCCGATGTGTGACAAGTGAAAGGCCTACTATAATTGAACTTGGTGGTGAAAATGGAAGAACATGACTGCGATCCAAATTGGAATTGAAAAGATCTTGTTAGGTGCGATTGTTTGCTGTTTAGGCCTCAAGAAAACACCAGCGACGTGTCGACTACGGGGGACGAAATCCGAGTTGACTTATGTATCGGCGAGGCAGTAAAACTGCAGTCATCCAATGACATATGAGAGTGCTTTGGTCACTGAGCAATGAGGAGGTGGGTCAGCTCAAAAACAGAGCGCGAAAGGATGAAGTCGGCTTATGAGAACCAATCCACTCCACCTTCTGGGCTGCAGGCCAGTCAGAGCCTCGTTCAGAATTGCAATGAGCGTGGCAGTGGACGTTGCTCGTGTTGACAAATCCTTCCTGAAAGTGTTTTTGAGAAAGCAGGCGCTGGTGTTATTTGAGGTGGATGTCTGCTGCGTCCTGCTAGAGTGTTCTGGTGTGATGGGATCAATACAGAAATCGATTTATAACAGTATTAAGACATAAATAATGTAAAGCATTGTTTGTGTTGTTTCAGGTTTTGGGTTACTTTCTGAACCTCGCATTTGTCCATTTCTGTAGTTGTCCTCTGATGGCCAAGGCTCCATGCAGTTTTTGTGCATTTTCACATTCTGCTATGAAATAATGGCAGGTGACCATGAAATTTTAGCTGATGATTAAATGCCATATAAATAACTGAAATCATGAATTTAAGTTTTGAAAGAATTTTGCTCATTGTACACGACTATAGGCCCTTACTTAAGCCCTTACTTAAATGCCAGTTAAATCAATTTTGAGATTGTCCTCGCTGCGGAACCAAAAGTCCAGGGGGTTCGGCTGGATCTGATCCAACTCTTCCCACATCGTGTTTTAATTGGTCTGAACTCGAGTGGAGCTGATAAAATGGACAACGAGGGTAGAAACAAGGTAATGGGCTCATCAGGGTTTATAACATTTAATATGATTTTTTTAGGCATATTGAGTCATTTTTATTAGACTCATGGAAATGTGTGGCAGTTATACCAAATCCTTTTAAATGTAAAAAAAAGAAGTCTTTTTTTTATTATGAAATTCCCGAGTTGTGACAAATGAGTGTGAACGTCATGAATCGTGAGCGGTTATAAAGGCCGTGTTGTGGCGTTCAGGATGGAGCGGCATCAAGAAAAAAACACAGACACCAGCATCACCTTTTCGTTTCCCACAGAGAAACACGCGGCAGGGCAGACCAATGAAATAAGTCGTAGGAGGACAAAGTAAGCGACACATACTCGTTTAAAGACCAGTAGAAATGTAATGATTTTAGATCAATGAAAAGAAGACGTGGGCGGGGTTGGATCAGGTCTGGCTCCACCCCTTTGGACTTCTGGTTCTGCAGCGAGTGAAAGTTGTCAATTTTTGCCTTAACGACGATTATTACCTCTGCTCACTATGGAAAGGTGTGTCACTTTATGTAGTCCTGTTTGGGGAGAAAAACGCCTCCTTCTTCCAATCTAACGCCCTATAAATTCACATCCTCACCTTCTGTTCCTGTGATGAAGAGTTCGCAATCCCCACCGCCACCCCATCTCCTCCCTGTTCCTCAGTCCTGCATCTGTCCTACATACAGCACGAGGGGGGTCTGGCCTTCTAGCTACAGGCAGAAGCTGCCCAGAACTCCTGCCCAAGTTCTCAGAGTTGAAGGCATAGTCTCAACTTGCAAAAGTCTAGAATTGCTGGAGATAGTAGGAGTCCAAGCTGAATCAAGAATACGTTCTTCATGGCAGAATCCCTTCCCATCTATCAGAGTGTGATAACATCAGCATGTCTACAGTGATAAAATGATGGACATGTGGAAATAACTAGATGCTAGATTTGCCATGTTAGCCAGAGATGCTAAAACAGTTTGTTACAAGAAAATAGCTAGCAAATAAACATGCACACATACCAGCAGGGGGGCGTGCCACGTCGGCATGGTCCGAAGCGCCACCGTAGACCTTTTCCACAACTATCTACTCCCGCCGAGCACTTGTGGTCTCAAATGCAGAGAGTTTTTAGAGGCGACATGAAAACTTTTCCACTGAAAGCAGCTGAGAACAGCACCAACTTTAAAGCACCAACTTTGAGCTTGAGTAAGCTTTACAAGCTCTACTCAGCCATCGTTCATATTGGTGTTTTAGCAGAAGCAGCGTAACCCTGCTAGTATTTCCAGCAGAAAAAAAAAACAAACGCATAAATGTGAAAAGGCCTATTAAAGTATGACCATAAAATGTTGACCATCTAATCTTGCTTTCTAGCTGTCGATAACTATGTAGCTCTCAACTAACAGCAGACACAGTTCAAGCTCAAATAAACAAACATTACTCACTGTAGAAGTTTTTTATTATCGGAAATATTTTGACTTTGCTAGTAAAACTACAATGAAACAATGTATATATAAACCTATATCAATATTGCTTTCTAACACTAACCCCACAGGCCTGGCATAAACGATGCTAAGTATTTGTGAAAAATGTACACTCACCCCCATCAATAGATTGTTCATAATGTCTTTATTCCATTAGGATGGACACTAATGAACCACAATTTCCACAAGGCTGAAGTTGGCTTCATGTTCGGCAGCTTTTTGTTCTAATTTTCTATGCCACCTTAAATGGAGCAGCAGCCTGTAGAGCACCTGTACAGGCACCTGAATGTAACAGCTGCTTCATTTAAGGTGGAACGGAAAAATTAAAGTCAGATTTGTCCCACACCTGTGGCCCATATACTCGTGTCTCCGAACATCAGACAGTGCTGAAATTTGGAAAATATTACAGTCATTTAGACTTTAGTCTAAATACCAGCTGGTCCACAGCATGTTGCACACAACTGACCAAGTCAGGCGGCTTCTCAGGTAGTGCAACAAAATGTTAGGCCATGTTAGGCTAAGGCTAAACCCAAAAAACCATTCATTCCTCTATGTCCGCTGCTTTCAAGACAAAGTGGTTTACTTCAGATGCTACGGCCTTAAAAGCGGGAGGTGATTAAGGGTTTGCTGTGTTCTCAGCTTCATTTGAAATGAGACTGAAACATGATTCATCCACTCAGCTAAATGCAATAACATTAGCATGATTTGTATGTTGTGCTATTTGCGCTTATTTGTGGCTTAGCGGTTATGACAAAGGTAATAAAGATTAAGTGACCCTTATTAGCCCCACAATGGGGAAATTTCATCTCTGCATTTTACCCATCCGTGCAGTGAAACACCACATGCACACTACTGGACACACACACTAGGGGGCAGTGAGTACACTTGCCCGGAGCAGTGGACAACCCTAGCCACAGCACCCAGGGAGCAGTTGGGGGTTAGGTGCTTTGCTCAAGAGCACTTCATTCATGTGCTGTCGGCTCAGGGGATTGAACCAGCAACCTTCCGGTCACAGGGCTGGTTCCCTAACCTCCAATAAGAATAAACTACGACTAGTATACCACCCACTGCTAACTAACTGAGGAAAATTAATGCAGTCATCTTAAATCATTGGGATCAGGCAACCATGTATAAATTGTGACAGGCCTAAGCAATGGTTTGATTGGATATGTGTGAATCCATTTAATATCTTGTGCTTTAAGTATCTTTTATATCATGAATTGTCTATTGTCGGTTATGACTAATGTAAATTCACCCCATCAATAGAACCACATTTAGTGTATTTGCTAAGTCTATGCTAAAAATTCTGCCCTGGTATGTTTAACTCTGTTTCTCATTGATGCTATCGTCAGCAAAGACACCCTTGAAAAAATTAGATATTTTTCCTAAGATGGGTTAAAGTGTTTTTTTGAATTGATAAATTAATGTTTTCTTAGATTCAGTGTTGAAAAATAAGTTAGAAAGGCTAAGTGACATCCCAATCTTGGTATCACCCATTTATCTGTATAGTGTTACACTGAAATTCAAAATAGTGGCAAACCAGCCCAAATTTTGTCCACCCGCCAACACACTTATCCAATCCAAAATCCAACCAATTTGGCAGGAGAAAAAGTGTGTTTTTTAAAAAAGGGTGGGTCACACTTTATTTGGTCCGCTATAGATGATTTGCAGACATTTATATTATTAACAAATATTTTTGGTGATATTCAGTTGATTTTCAGCAACATTTAAGTTAGGGTTGGGTTTAGGTGTAGGTATGAGTTTTGCTTTGGGGTTAGGTTTAGGGTTATGGACAGGTTTAATAGAATTCTTCACATGCAACTTCAAGTTAATTCGCATTTAACAGATATTTAGTTGAATGTTAGTTAAAGATAAACTAAGCATCTACAAAGCATCTACAGTGGACCATCTAAATAAAGTGTTACAGGCTTAAGTTCTCCCCACATCCAATCATTCATCAAAATATATATAAAACATATAGTTTAGTAACTCCTGTTGAAAGGAGGCCAATGCCGTTGATATCATTCGTAATCACAGCAGTAATCAGCATTGACCTCAGCGATTAAGGTACCCAGTTTATTATTGATGTAATGGATTTGTGTTCGGGCCTACCACGACATCGACCATAGCTCGAAAGCTTGCCTCTGTTGGGCTAGCATGTCAATAACTTGCATCACACTGTGTTAAAATTCCGAGCCAAGTCACTGCAGGGGGAACTGCTATACACCAGCAAGCTTCCCATACAAAATACTGACTAATAAGCATAACATTGCTAGGAGTCAAGCTATCAAATTAGCATTATGAAAATGCAGTCATGCTAGGTGCTAGATGTGCAGCTAGCTTGCATTCACTATTAGCCTGGTTAGCATCATCAGTCAAAAATATTCCTGAAACCTCCCGCAATCATCTCCTCACTGCTGTTCTTTGACTTTTTTCGGCGTTCGTGCGACAGTTGCCTCTACTGCAGCTCCTCACTTCTTGTTGTGGTGTAGAATGTGACTCAACTCCCCAGACTCTCATTAGAGCGAGAAAACGAACTATATTCCGCATCACCTGGGAGAGCAATTAACACAGCAAGTTTACACTCAGGCCCTCATTGCTCGCCTCCTTCAGCGATGCGACTCAACAAAAATGTTACCCAGAGCGCTGCCTAGCACAAAAACCTTCCACAAAGAGCTCCGCCAGCCAGATGTACTATAAATGACAGAGAAAAGGCTCCTCTCGTAAAGGCTTTTCACACGACCGGGGCTTGCTAAGCGGCTGAGATGAGCCAGAGAGAAGAAAGCTCTTGATTCATGTATACAAAGATGACGGCTGTGAAGTTCAGAGCTTGGAGATGGGTTTTTTTTCACCCGAGCACATCGAGACATTTGAAAGACGGCAGAGAATCTGGGGCACACTGCTGACGGAGCTGTATTCAGTGGTGAAAAGGTCACTTCCCAGCCCTGGACACATGGTCTCTTTTCAGGAAAACAAAGGTCATGGTACGGACTGCTCCGTACAGAATGCACGAGCTGCTTCAGGGAAGAGTGCACAGCTGAGCAAATAATTAGCCTCTTTATGGACTGCTTAGTGCACAATTTAGCCATCTTGATTAGCATTACAGATACGACAGGTTTCGTTGTTTGGAGATGGAGATCTCTATGGATTAGTGTTGTGGTCAAGACTGCTCGAGTCGAAATCTGAGTCAAAACTGAGACTGGGACATATCGAGTCCAAGTCAATACCGAGACCAGGAGCAGCCAAGACCGAGATAAGACAGAGACCAGATTAAGAATTATACTTATTCTTATTCTTATTATTAATATACAGTTGCTGGAGTTTTTAAACACATCAGTGTCACTGCTGGACTGAGAATAGTCCACCAACCGAAAATATCCAGCCAACAGCGTCCTGTGGGCAGCGTCCTGTGCCACTGATGAAAGACTAGAGGATGACCAACACAAACTGTGCAGCAGATGAGCTATCGTCTCTGACTTTACATCTACAAGGTGGACTAGCAAGGTAGGAGTGTCTAATAGAGTGGACAGTGAGTGGACACAATGTTTAAAAACTCCAGCAGCACTGCTGTATCTGATCCACTCATACCAGCACAACACACACAACACACCACCACCACGTCAGTGTTACTGCAGTGCTGAGAATGATCCACCACCCAAATAGTACCTGCTCTGTGAGGGTCCATGAGGGTCCTGACCACTGAAGAACAGGGTAAAAGGGGGCTAACAAAGTATCAGAGAAACAGATGGACTACAGTCTGTAACTTTAGAACTACAAAGTTCACCTATATAGTAAGTGGAGCTGATAAAGTGGACAATGAGCGTAGAAACAACGAGGTGGCCTAAGCCTACCTATTTAAGAATATATGAATGAATATATCAAGTTGTAAAGGATATGTTTGAAAAAGATGACCACTGAAGAGATGCGGTACGGCAGATATGTACAGTTGTATGTTAAAATTTGAACACTCGTTCACGCATCCTCTACAGAGAACATACTTAAATTTTTCTCCAAATTTTAGTACACAATTTCTATTTATTTGCTGAGTTTAACATAATGGACAAATTAAATACAAAATGTGCCATAACTTTTGCTCAGACAGTGTACATGTTTCACTTTTTCCCCAATATGTTAAATACAGCAAATAAACATAGCCATGCATTAAAACGAGCTGAAGTGTAGTGTTCTCTGTAGAGGATTTGACCAGGGGTGCCCAGACTTTTCCATATAGATGTCAGGACTCTGTGTGGTGCTGATAGGTGTACCTGTGACAGTATCAGTATGAGGGTCCAAAAAAAAAGAGGCCTGGTTAATTTGCCAAGTGCAATTACTACCCCCATGCCCCCCAGTATTACAGCACTGGATATGGGTCACTTACAGACATGAATGTAAAGCATCAAGGCAAAAAAAGGGATATGGACAAAAAATCTGAGCTGGGCAATAAAGTTTGTGATATGACCATGGCCATACTGACCAGCATGAATTTTGCTTCTGTCCTACGAATTTACCTTTCATAAGCAGTTTCACCAGCACCTCCTACAGGACCTGGATGAATCCATCTGCTAATAAGTATGCATAACAGTATATGTAATCAGGCATTAGTCAGAGTGAACAGAATTTAGTACAAACCACTCATGCAGCTGTCCATAGAACCTGCCAGTGAGCAAGCTGTTGTCTGAAGAATTGCAGGGCTAAGAAGTCTGAGATGAGCTTCTAACTCAATCTACTTGAAAAAGCTTTTGCCCTGAGTCGTCAAGCACAGATACATAAAATGGAAATGATCTGTAATCTACATCGACTGGCCACTTCATTTACTTCACCTTGTCTCTACACTCATTGTCCACTTTATCAGCTCCACTCACCATACAGGTTCACTTTGTAGTTCTACAGTTACAGACTGTATACTTTGTTATAGTTTCTCTGCATACTTTGTTAGGCCCCTTTCACCCTGTTCTTCAGAGGTCAGGACCCCCAGAGCAGGTACTATTTGAGCGGTGGATCATTCTCAGCACTGCAGTAACACTGACATGGTGGTGGCGTGTTACTGTGTGTTGTGCTGGTACGAGTGGATCAGACACAGCAGTGCTGCTGGAGTTTTTAAACACCTCAGTGTCACTGCTGGACTGAGAATAGTCCACCAACCAAAAACATCCAGCCAACAGCGTCCTGCGGCCACTGATGAAGGACTAGAGGATGACCAACACAAACTGTGCAGCAGCAGATGAGCTATCGTCTCTGACTTTACATCTACAAGGTGGACCAATAAGGCAGGTGTGTCTAATAGAGTGGACAGTGAGTGGACACTGTGTCTGATCCATTCATACCAACATAACACACACTAACACACCACCACCACGTCAGTGTTACTGCAGCGCTGAGAATGATCCACCACCCAAATAGTACCTGCTCTGTGGTGGTCCTGTGGGGGTCTTGATCATTGAAGAACAGAGTGAAAGAGGGCTAACGGAGTATGAAGAGAAACAAATGGACTACAAAGTGAAACTATATGGTGGGTAGAGCTGATAAAATGGACAATGAGTGTAGAGACAATGAGGTGTACTTATTGAAGTGGCCGGTCGATGTAAATGTATGGCACACTGAGACTACTATCTGACCATCAGCTGTCATTGTACCTTCAGAACTGAGATCACTGGGGAGATGATAGATAACAGAGGACGTATAAAGTCTCGTGGGTCTGAAATTCTAAAGAACAGAGGCGATTAGAATGCTTCCTTAAATGCTTCCTTATTTAATCCTGTGAGGTTTTGTTTGTTTTTTTGTTGTTGTTTCTCATTTTGGAGGATTTTTTTGGATTTAATTTAGAACTGGACCCATTATTGCTTTTACCACCAGCTAGAAAAAAACACATAAGGCAAAAAAACGTTATTTTGTAAACCTTATATTGGATTTTTTCCCAAGGCCATTTTGATATTGTTGCACTCTGGAAGCCAAAAACAAAATATTGAAGAGTGAAGAAGACGAAGGAGGAAGGATCTTCATCAACCAAATCTGAAACCTTTGGAATCAGATAAAATGAGCCATACAGCCACATTACAGGAGAGAAACCATAGAAAAAAAAGGCTTTTTTAGGCTTGTTGAAGTCTAAAACAGCATTAAAAATGATGGTTCTTCAAGGGTTCTTTAGTAAAGAATAGAACCATGAACACTCAAAGAACCGTTTGCATCATCAAAGGGTTCTTCGCATCATAAAAGAGTTGTTCAGGTTGATGGAGAATGTGCTGTAGATGATTCTATATAGAACCACGTTGAAAACAGTTCTATATAGCACCAAAAAGGTTCTTCTATTGTTATGATATTTACAACAGAAGAACCTATTTGGTGCCATATAGAACCCTTTTCAAAAAGGTTACATATAGAACCATCTTCAACACATTCTCCATCAATCTGAAGAACACTTTTCAAAGGGTTCTTTAAGTGTTCATGGCTCCATATCGACACATTTTCTTCATCTTTTTTTGAGAGTGTAGACTTTCTTGCTTTATTGTAATATATATGTTTTAGAGTCATTTTCTCCACCTACCTGTTCCATTATTGATTTATAAAGCGACACTGAGCTTGGGAAATTATTACTGTTAAAAATTAAGGTGCCCAAAAGGTTCCCTTGCATGACACCATGTTTGCACCCCCCATCAACCGGCCTCTCCAAAAAAACAAATATATTAACGGAGGGTTTATAGAGAACCACTGTTGGAGATGTTTGATGTTGGAGTGTAAAGGGCCTATACATACACGTAACGGTTCTAGGAAAAACTTTTAAATTGGTGTAGAACCTTTACATTATGTGAAGGTTCTTTAACCCTTTAAAAAGGTTCCTCACACTCACCAATCACTTTTCAAACATGGTTCTTTAGGGAACCATTTGCAGCACCTTTCATTTAAGAGTGGATTGTTCCAAAGTTTGGAATCACTTGTGATGTTAAATAATATACTGTGATTATTTATTTATGGTAACTTCTTGTCTAGTAATCTGTGAATATGAGGCACTCTGGACATTCAATTATTGTAACTTCAGTCTTGGTGCTTCCTCAATTATTATGTAATCATCCACTTCATTTTTTACAGCTTCCTATAAATGAATTGAAACTTATGAAGAGAGTACCAGAGGTGGCTTGCTTCATTTATTTAAGTTAACAAATCATATTTACTTTACTTACATTAGATATTTACAAGGATTATGTTATGATCTATTTAAACACAATGCATTAATTTAGAGATTAATCAGCTAAATATATATAATCATCATTTACAGGGTAGTTACTGTTGGGTGGTGTCTGTAACAAACCCTAAACCCTCAAATTAAACCTGTGAAAATAATACTACTTTTTGTTTTTTTTGAAGATCTTTTTGATTTCTTTCATATTCAAGTTGAAAGATTACATTTATCATGGGTTAAGTTAAAAAAAAAAAAAATCCTGTCCCATGTTTTCAAGTCACTACCGAAACACAAAGAGCTTAAGCCAAGTGGCGGAGCCTTATTTTAGCCACACCCCTGCATTTTAAAGCAGGAAGTGAGACTGCATCCCTGCCCCTCATGGCCACATGGTGAGCAGTTAGATCCCATTGTTTTAAAGCAAATGTGCCCCAAAGTCTAAAAATCATCATGTAACATTAAGAATTGTCACTGCCGAAACACATATTTTCTACAATTAAGTAAACTTTTTTGTGTTTTCATGCAAAAATATTATGATTTTATGTGTGTACAGCTGTTCAAAGTTGTGTTTGCTAGTCATGTACTGGTGAGTTGCCAGTCATGTAGTTTTTGATTAGCTCAAAATTAGCTAAAATTGTCACTACCAAAACAGTCTACTGCATTTGGTAGTAACATTTAGTGGAATTTCGGTAGTGTTATGATTGCTCTGACTGCTCTGAAGTCAGTAATAGCAATCTTTTTTCAATTCGACATCACAGAAGCCTACTGTAATGACAAAAACCAGTAATAGAAAGTGGCACCACTATTTTTTGCAACTTGAGGACAAGGCTAACAGCTAAACAGAGCTTGATTTGATCCAATTCCATAATCCTCAAATTCATGACATGACTACTAAAATAAAGAAGGAAAATGAAATATCTCGAAAGTACCTCTCGCGAGGCAGTGCATTTTCTGTCTTGTTGGGCAACGTTTGGTAAGTTGAATGAACCCACTGTAGCAGCCTAATGCTAGTCTATTTGCCATTTAGCTGCTCAGTGTGTTGCCAGTGTTCGAAAGTGTGGTGCCTGTCACATAACGCTGCCGTAAATGCCCATGTAATGATGTTTCGATCCAGACTATTTGGGGTATTTTGGGGAAATTAGAGAGATCCTTTATCCTGTATGAATCAGCCAGTCAAATCACACACAAATTACATCATTGGACCTACTCTGGTAAAACTTATGCAGCTCAAATATAGCTATAGAAAGTAATCTGGGATTATTACTTAGCAGAGTTGTGAAAAGCTACAGATATTGCAGACTGGAAATGAATTAAAATCAAAGATCTCGTCAGTAATCTCTCAAATCACAGCACCCGCCTAGTTAAAACTAATCCAGCTCAAATAGAGCGTTATAGTTGGTGCATGATGTTATGATATTCACTTATATTGTCAAAATTTTGCTGTTGTCTTTAAATTTCATTTTGGAACTATGGCACACGCTCTCACACACATATGCAGCATTGTGCAGACTTGTTTTTGTCCTGAGTAAAGTTTTTGGCTACTCACCTCTGGTGAATACTAGCATCATCATTTTTACGCAACATGTGCAACCCAATTGGATTTATACTGTGGAAATCAGGTCTTGGTGTATATGCGTAGCACATTGAGCATTTTAACTGCATGGTGATCCGCCTGTAGACCACATGTAGAGACGATCCCCATCCCCCAAGTTTCAAGAGGCTAAACTGCCACTGCTGCCAAACCTGGAAAGTTAGCAGTGAGGAGCTCTATGTATTGCCGCTCTTATCTGTCACACATCCGGCCCAGCAGAGAGCACTTCCAGCAAGACTTCACACACCCTGCCTGCTGCAGGAATAACGGAATGCCACAGAAGAAAATGCACCCTGTCAGGGTTGTCACCCCTACAGTTTTCAGTGTAACAGGGATGCATCCATTGTGTAACTTGCAGAGCAAACTAAGCTTTGAGGTCAGAACTAAACTTTCTGTAGATATTAGCTTTGAGCCACAAGCAAAGCAGGCTTTTAAGTGTCTGTTAAATACTTTTCAACCAAAAATGCTAACGTGACTAGGATTGGAAATTAATGGTAGTTGATGTGAAGCCTAATCTCACATCCCTGTATTGATTTCACTTCCCAAGGACCCTCAGGCAGCAAGTTAGAAAGTTTTCATTATCATGCGAACCTATACAGTTAACTGTAAAACAGCATTATGTAATATTTTTTATTAAAACTGAAAGATGTAGAGTATGGAGGAAATAGAGCACACTTAAATATGGTGTGCATGCACTGCTGCAAGTCACCCTGTAAAGGCTGAAATAGTCATTTAAAAGTTAGAGGTACCGAGATTTGGCAGGACTTTTTCTGAACATGCCATTTGTATTTACATATTCATATCATACACACAAACTCAAAAAGGAGGCTGGACTGAATGTTCAGGTCTCAAATGTAAAATCAACATAATAAAGATAGGAGGAACATATGATGACAAAAGTAGATAATTCGCTCACATCCTCGGAAAACACGTCCTTCGCCAAGTTTTGACTGAGTTCTTGTCGAATACTGTTTCAACGCACTCACAAAAGTCAGATTCATCTGCTTGCAGGGGTCCGAAGCACAACCGATGTTACAAAATGCCATAGAGGCTTCCGAATCCCCGAATCCTACATAGTGTTGCTTTAATTCAGTTGTGCTAGCTTATCTCCCCACTTCTGACACCACTGTAGCGTAGGAAGTTTTGACTATAGAAAGAAGTGTTGACTGTATCGCAGCTTTCTTTACACTTCACTCAGCAAACAGAATACAAGAGGGAAAATAACTCTACCTCAGCTTACGCATAACCTGGGTTGTTCCTAGCCCCACTCTCCGCAATAAGAGTCCTTAACAAAATGAAAAATTGTTATATGCTGAGAGCCCATAATCTAAAACCAACATGTTAACACATTTCTCGAGCTAGAACCCAGGCGTGCTCTAACAACACAAGTTACCAAAAAGTCAGGAACATACATATCTACTTAGGCCTTTTGAGTTTCCTCCCAGAATTGTTGATTATTGGCTATGATATGTATGATTCATCCAATAGCATGGCAAAAATTATAACTGAAAACCAAGGAAAGTAAGATTAGAATGGGATGTATGGTTAGCAAATTGCATATTGGCTCCTGCTAGCTTTCATTTGTTGATAACAACGTTAGCAATTTTGAATAAGGAGTTACTTTAAAACAAACAGATCTAGCAGAAGCAAAGCAAAAATGCTACTACAGCTAGTTAAAGAAAGATAATGCTAGCCAGCTCCTAATAGCAATCATTCCTTTACTCCAATATAACAATTAATATAATTAATATAATTATAAATAATAACAATTGTACATAAAGTAAGTCTTTAAAACTAACAGATCTAAGAAAACCAGGCCTATGTTTCCCACAAAGCAACACTTCGCCCATACTTCATATAGAATTGCTAATATTGGAGTAAAAGAATGAAAGCTATTAGGAACTAACTAGTATTATCTTCTATTAGTTTGCAGCTATATTAGCATTTTTGGTAACATGGCTACAAATGAAGGGAAGATAATCCTACAGCCCATACTGGCTTTCAATCCTGAGTGCCAGTTAGCATTTTTGAGTGAAGTATTCTTTTAAAGCCAACAGCTCTGGAATGAGCAAATAAGGCCTCTACTTTCCTTTAAGGGAACACAACTAAACTACATATGAATAGAAGACAATGTTAGCCAGCTTCATTTCATTCTTCTGTACCAACAAAAGCAATCCTGGGTGAAGTATTCGTTAAAACCAACAGCTCTAGATCAAGCAAATCGATCTATATTCCCTGCTGGAAAAAACAGCATAGACCAGCATGGCTGATCAAAAGTGAAAATGGCATATGTTGTGTTTTGGATGCTGCTGGTCAAACAGCATGACCATTGCCGAGTGATCAGCTAAATCAGCACCAGACCAGCATAGATTAGCTTAGACCAGCTTTTTGTTCAGCAGGGTTTCCCTCAACACTTCAAACTAAAATTTTAACACAGCTACAAATGAATGGAAGTGAATACTAACAGCTTCTACTAGCTTTCATTCCTCTGTACCAACATTAGCCATTGTGGGTGAAGTGTTACTTTCAAACTTACAGCTCTAGAATGACTAAATCAGGTTTCTTTCCCTTAAAGAAAAGTATTTCAAACAAAAATGTTAACATAGCTACAAATAAATGGAAGATAATGCTCGCCAGCTTCTGCTAGCTCCCGTTCCTCTGTACCAACATTAGCTATTCTGGGTGAAGTGTTACTTTAAAACCAGCAGCTTTAGCATGGTTCCACTGCTCTCGCAGACAAGATAAGTAGATGGGCTTTGAACACCAAATGTGTTTCCTGCTCAGATCTGAGACAACAGGAGCAAAGCGCCTTCAGGAGCAGCGCTCCCCTCCGATTTCAGCAGTGCCAGCTGACTAGCATGCACAGCATGGCTCCCGCTAATCCTTCACAGGGCTCATCTCTAAGCTAACAGGTACAGCGCCATGCCTGGTCAGATGAGGGGTTTTACTTTACTGGCCTGACTGATATCACGTAGATTTGAACCATCTCCTGAGGGCCATTCCGCAGTACTCCAATCAGGCTGTGGCAGGCCCACGCTAATTGCATCATCAAAGAGGAAGGAGCAACCCTCCTCTGCAAGCCTGGCTAGCTTGTGTCCACGGTAAGGACCCCTTCTCAGCAGGTATCACATTAACAAATTGATCTGACCTCTGCAACGGAACGGATACGTGCGGCAGACACTTTGATGCATAAAAATCCATTCATGCGCCATGCTTTAATCCATTCTCCATTCCCCCCTGAGATGGCCATGCAAAACTACAGCCATTAATATGTATGAGGCGAGGCGGAAATGTACACATCTTTGATAGAGAGTGGGGGGCTCTCGCTTTGCGCAAAGTTGCGCGGTGTCAAAAACAAGTCAGATCCATTGAGGATAAGAATACCCACAGATAGATTGGCAATACAGCGGGCAATATCTTCTGAATCACTAAGGGAAGAATGCAAACACAGAGTCTGCATATCACATCGGAGGCAGAGTTGCTGAGCACAGATTTAAGCTCAGAAGCCGGAAATAAGACTGATGATTTGTAACTGATATGTTGAGAGTCGGAAAAAGCGACAGTATCAGTGTTACAGTGGTGTTAGCTGATAATTGCATCCAGCCACCTTATCAGCTTCGGTGGGGGCTTCGGATTTAGCGCCGATGTGATTACGCATTCATTTGCGCGGGTCTCAGATGAGGCCATGCTTCTTCCGCCGGTTGTAGAACTGGATGTAAATTTGCAGACAGCTTGTTATTTTCAAATTCATAGCAAATACGTTACACAGACGTGAAATATGTATAAATCATGCATATTGGTATAATATAATGGTTGAATAATAAAACAATATTAAATGATACATCTTGGTATCAGTAACAGTATTTGAAGTAGCAAACATTAATATAAATCACTTGCACTGGCCTACAATTCAAATCAGTGCATACTAGGGATGCACCAATCATGGCGTGATGCAGATATTCAATATTTTCCATGTATATATATATATATATATATATATATATATATATATATATATATATATATATACAGCATTGGGCAAAAGTCAGTGTCTACCCTTCATTTATTTAGTTTCCAGTCAAAATGGCCTCTACATAGATAATCCACTTGCACAAGGAAGGAAAATAATTGGGGGAAAAATGGAGTTTCAAAAAATTATTAAAGATACAGAGAAAATGGGACTCCTAACAACCACCTGCAAAACATGGTAGACCACAAAAACTGTTTTTTTTTTCAACATTTGCAAGCTTCTGGTGATCTCAGAATGATGGACTGACCATCCAGACCTCAACATCACTGTGAGATTTCTTGTGTTGCGAGAAGCAGAAAGTGCAACCATCGTCCAAGCCTGAACTTTGGAGGTGTGGAAGAATATCCCAGCAGATTTCTTTGAAAAATTGAAAGTGAGCCTCCTGAAAAGAATGGACGTGCAAAGTGTGGACACAGAAAACGCAGAAAAATGACATATCATATTTAGTTGTTGAGGCTTCTGTGGAATATTCTCTAAAATGTCCTGTCTGCTTTTTCCTGACTCTGGAAAATGACTGGAAATTCAATAAATGAGGAGAAGTCTCTGACTTTTGCACAGTACTGTATCTGCTGAAGCCACACATACATATTAATTAAACACAGATCTACCTGGATTAGCATCACAGAGAAGTGTAATGTGTATTTCTATGTGGTTACAAATGCAGTAAAATGAATACAATACAGAGATCTTGGCAGTGTAGCCCACTGTCACCTAGTTGTTCTATAAAAAATGTTATTAAATAACGGTTTTAAATATCAGCCAAATATAAATATCTGTCCAAAGCTGATTGTTTTAAGCAATTATCTTCCTATACTGACATGTATCCAAAATCATTGTCCACCCTTAATGCATGCATAGTTAAATATTATCCATACATCACACTTCATTTTTTATGTAGCATTCAAAACATGAGCATTCAGTGAGGATCGCATTACAGGTGCAGCATCGCTCACAGAAATGCAAACACAAACTCAACACATTATTGTCTGCCATGCAAACAGTGGAAATGCATTTGTAGTTTACAGAGGGAGAGACTGGGTGGTCAGTGTTTTCCTATCCCCCAAAATGTCACCGCATGCACAACACTGGGTGGGTTTCAGCTGCTTGTTGGAGAAGTATTTTTTTTCAAGCACTAAATGGCCAGAGGCGTCCTCATCAGATCTGTGTGGAGCTCAGTACGCTGTTGTCTTTGGACACTGCTGAGCTACAGCTACACTGCCGAGCTACAGCTACACTGCCATCCAGAGGGCAAAGAAGGTTAATGCTCTAATTCTGGTCATCTGCTGAAGCTGGACACCGCAGTGCTGCCAAGCGAGCATGTTTGAGGCACGGTGGGGGATCCAGAATTTTTAGGCTGTACTGTAGCATTGTGCACTTGCTGGCCATTTTATTAGGTACATCCACCTTGTATCTACATTCATGGTCTATTTTACCAGGTCTACTCACCATATTCACTATATTGACAAAAGTATGTGGACAACCCTCCTAATTAGGTGTTTCAGCCAGGTGTAGAAGATCAAACACACAGGCATGCAATCTCCATAGACAAGCACTGCCAGTAGAATGGGTTGTACTAAAGAGCTCAGTGACTTTAAACGCAGCACTGTCATAGGATGCCACATTTGGCACAAGCCAGTTTGTGAAATTTCTGCCCTGCTCAATCTGCCCCAGTCAAATGTAAGTGCTATTATTGCAAAATGGAAGCATCTGGGAACAACAATAGCTCAGTGAACTGCTGTGTAGTGCATAGAAATCACCTATCCTTTGTTTCATCACTCACTACTAGTTTCAAACTGCCTCTGGAAGCAACATCAGCACATCACCTGTGTGTTTGGAGCTTCATGAAATGGGTTTCCATGGCCAAACAGCTGCGCACAAGCCTAAGATGCGTAATGCCAAGCGTCGGCTGGAGGGGTGTAAAACATGGCACCACTGGACTCACCGGAAATGTGTTCTCTAGAGTGATGAATCATGCTTCACTATCTGGCATGCTGATAAATGAATCTCGGTTTGGTGGATGCCTAAAGAACTCTACCTACCAGAATGCACAGTGTCAACAGTAAAGTTTGGCTGAGGAGTGATAATGATATGGGGCTGCTTTTCAGGGTTTGGGCCCCTTAGTCCCAGTGAAGGGTAATGTTAATATTAACGTTACAGAACACAGACATTTTAGACAATTATACACTTCCAACTTTCCTGTTTCAGCATGACTGTGTCCCTGTACACAAAGTGAGGTCCATAAAGGCATAGCTTGAAGTGTGGAGGAACTCCTGTGGCCTGCATAGCGCCCGGACCTCAACCTCACCAAACCCCTTTAAGATGAATTGGAACATCGATTGTGAGCCAGGCCTTCTCTTCTAAGATCAATTCAACTTACAAATACTCTTTTGACTGAATGGGCATAAATTCCCTCAGACACTCTCCAAAATCATGTGGAAAGCCTTACGTGAAGAGTGGAGGCTGTTATAGCTGAACAGGGGGCCAACATATCAATGTCCATGGTTTTGGAATGGGTGTAAGTGTGAAGGTCAGGTGTCCTCATACTTTTGGCCATATAGTGTAGGTGCATTTTGTAGGTCTACAGTTACAGATTGTAGTCCATCTGTTTCTTCGAATAATTTGCTAGTCCTCACCCTTTACCCCATTCATCAATGACCACAGGACCACCACTGAGCAGCTTTTGTGTGTGCACTGCAAAGTGGTACTGACCATTGATGAACAGAGGTTTAACATATTATGCAGAGAAACAGATGGACTACAATCTGTAACTACCCTTCATTTCTTTTATTTCCAGTCAAAACAGCCATTAAGTACAATCAAGTCCATTTTCAGGGGGTCTTATTGAAGAGATTAGATGATCCACTTGCAAACAGAAGTGCAAACTCAAATGAAAATAAGTGAAAAAACAGGGAGTTCAAAATATTAAAAGCTAAAGGGAAAATGAGATGACCACCTGCAAGACCTGGTAGACACCACAACTATCCCCATCAGATAAACAGCACTTACAGCTTTCATCTTTGAGAGAGAGGAGAAAATCAAGGTGGGTGTAAAATAGGCCTGCAGATTGCTTTGAAAACTGAACCCAGGTCTTCTGAAAAGAAGGGTGATCACACTAAATACTGATTGGTATCTCTCGCACTCTGATACCATTGCTCTGAATAATGCAGGAGAAAACTGTGTAAAAGATACGTGCTCACATGAGTAGAGACAGATTTGTGTGAATGTTTGCAAAACATCAAGAGACAGTTGTTGATTAAACATGGAAACAAATGTTCAGAAACTATTTTAGGGAGTGTAGAAACGTAGATAAGTGTGCTAACTGCTTTGGTACAGGCTACGCCGAGGTGTGAGAGTGAAGTGTGAACAGTCTTTCAATGTAAAAGAGAAAAAAAGAAGGAAAAGAAAGAACACAGCATGTGTCATTTGAATGCGCAATCAGTCTATACAGGAGAATCTGGGCAGCCAGGTTAAAAACTCAGAAGTGCCACAGCTCCCCCTAGTGGCAACGGCTAGGAAACAAACCACAGCATCACATAGTTCTCTTCTCAACCTCTTCTTTATTCAACAATTATGCCTACTAACCAGACTCCACCACGAAAGACATTACAATAAATAGAGAAGTTGCTGTACACATCATTTTTCGCCAGCAATAAAAGCTGTTCCATGTACGCAGTATTTACACTCTTCCAGGTATTTAAAAAAAATGAACATGGTTTACATTTTAGGCACATTTGTGTATCCTCTTGAAAACATGAGAATTGCAGAGATCGTAACACAAATATTTAACAGACAGCTGGAATTGCCCCCCACCCCACCCCCCAAAACAGGGGTGTTTCAGTCTCCATAAAAGCTGTATTAGATAAGAGCTGGTGAAATGAGTCGTCTCTGCCAAACCTACAAAAGCCCTGCGTCAGAGCCTGGGAACGTTCCAGATATGAGTGGCCAGCGTATCTGTTCCAAAAATATAGCAGGTTCTAGCAACATTTAATATACTCCGTTAATACTATTCAATACATATACAATACTTTACAATCTTAAAATACTTAATATTACCATCATTTTATGTTACATGGTTCATAGTAACTGTTACAGGCTGTGCACTACAGGTCCTATATACATGCCCATGGAATCGACTGTCGCCAATACAGACGGTCAGTCATCCACAGTTTGCAGTCTCCTCTGAAAGACACAATTCCACCGATTTCAAAAGTTCTGCATAATTCAAATATTAAAAAAGTCATTGAGTGGTTTGATGTGGAATGTGCCACTGTGGAGAAGTCAGTATTGTTCACAGTGGTGACATGAACCAGACGTCCGAAGCATTTAGTGCCTCTTAAAGAGCAAATATGATGGAAAACCAATTTTAGTTTGATGTGGTCTGTAAACTTACAAGTCTCAAAACATACTGGTCACTACAGTCCACATATGGAAGCCAATGTGCAAAAACAGCCTGTTTTGAAAGCAATCCATTAACCTATATCCACCTATTCAGTCTATAACAGCAGCCCTGTTCATTCATGCTGGAGTGCCTCAGCCTGGACTGCTTTTTGCATGAGGTATAATAAAGGACAGCCAATCAGAACAGAGGTCATTTACATGGTTACATTTACATCACAGGTAGTTATAAAAAACAGCCTGTTTAATTCTAAGGGATAAAGCGAGGTTGAAAAACGGTCACTTAGAGATGAATAATAACTACTTTTGGTTCTTAATCCCACAAAAATGATGTAAGTGGACCCCAGGGGGAAAAAATAAAATACAAGGAAAACGTAAAATATGGTGCACTTAAAGGTACCTGTACCTCACAGGAAGATGCTGCATAAAATGATTATGAATACATAGCACGCTGCCTGAGATGCTGTTTCACAACAGTTTTGAGATAATGTTTTGGCCTAAAATGAACTCTGAACAACCATTCACGGCAGAGAGGTACATGGAAGAAGTTGTATGGCAAAATGTTATCCAAAGAAAACTTTTTTTGGATTTACCACTAAAAGCTTGTTCTGGATAGTAAATAAAATGGCTATACTTGTGTTGTAGACATTGCGACCCCTGGTTCCTATCACCACCACTGTTAAAAAAAAATAATAATTAATAGGTTTCTCTACAGTGCACCATTTCACATCAAAGCACTCTGAATGACTGTTTACATCTCAACAACTGAATTATGCAAAAATGTTGAGAAAAAAAAATTGATGAAATTCCCCTTTAAACTCACAGACGGGACGCTGAGAGTTCTACTCTGCCGTCTCGCATGACGGGCATCAACAGCTGAAGGTGGCGACGAGAGAACAACAGAGAAAAAGCAACAGTGCCAATAGTAATGACAACCGTGAGCTGCTCTGACACGTAGGTGAGAGAAGGCTGTGACATGCTGGGTTGGAACACTAGAAATAGAAATACAACAGCCAGATGGAAAAAGGGCTTTCATTCACAGTACCGTATCATAGTGAGCCGTGGGTGCTCGAAACACAATAAATACCTCTGTGGTACTTAATATCAACAATTGTAAAAATAGACACTGCTCTATAGGGGAATGTTAAGTGTAAGAATGTATATTTTATACGTTCAAATGTATGGAAATCATTGGTCAAAAAGAAAAGGAAAATAAAAAAGGTTTGCAAGCGTTGTACCAACAAGGTCCGTGTACACATGGAATGCATCTGCAAGTGCCCTTAAAAGAAATCAATACGCTTTTCAATTTTAGGGATTAATCCCTGAAAAAGAATGAGTATGGCTACCAGCAAATTCAGACTTGAGACTCAGAACCTCAAAAAAATGAGGTAGCTTGCGATACACTTTAATGGAGGTGAGTGTGCAAAGATTTTCAATGAACACAACCATCACTTTCCTTCAAAAGTATAAAAACAATATTAAAAAAAAACTCTCTAAGCAAGAACATAAAAGTACCAAACGGTGAAAACTACCCAGCGTTAGACAAGATCATTAAACAGCTCTGCTTTATAAACCAGTTAAATAAACAGTGACTTGCAAGGTGAAGCAAAAATGCCAGAACTACTGCATAGAAACCTGATCTGCCTAAATGCTTCGTCAACATCAACAATCCTTGAGATTCTTTTATTGACCTTAACTGACCTGCTGCTCACAGTAACTATGTCAGGCTCAGCAATTCTATTAGCACCAAGTGTCTGACCTGCTGTGAAGTTCAAATAACAATGTAACTATCGATGAAGCTTGATTGATGTCGAGGGAAAGACTAGAATGACGTCCAAAACTGCACAAACCCCTCAGCGTTAAAATTCTATGTATTGTCACAAAAAATTTCTCAAGTTAATAAATAATAAATAAATTCTTAGTCGCTCTTCACTGGATATGTAGCTTTAAGGCTTGGTAACAGAAAGTCCCAGTAACTAAGATGAAGATTCAACGCAATCTCACTGATCATGGTAATATCATGGCTCTTAATCCAAAACACGATAAATGTACATATGAACACTTGAGTTCTATTAACTGAAAGAAAACTCCTAAAAGGAAAGTTCTGAGCATTTCCACTGACAGTAACCGTAAGATCAATGAAGTCTCAGCTCAAGCGAATCACTTTACTGCACTTTTGCCCATGAAACCTGACTTAAAAACACATCTGTACACATTCGCAAACTGCAGTGGTCCTCTGAAGCCACTCCAATCCGAGGTTTTCCAGAAGCCTGATTGCACGTTTCTACTCTGCTTCAGCTACAGCGCGTCGGATCCTGCTCGCCATCAAGCCCTTTACGAATTTATTTAGGTATGTTGTGGCGGAATAGAGTAAAAAAATGATTCATGGAAAACTTTGGTTCAAAACACTCAAGATTTAGGCAATAAACCTCTTCTTGATATAAAAAAAAACAATCAAATAAAAAATAAATAAATCAAAAATAAATCAAATCTCCAAGGAGGTTTTGGGGGCTCACTGGAACTGCTCCATACATCTGGAGGCTGGAGAGGAAGTTAAGGGGAGGGATTTTGTGCCCCGGTTTGTTTCATTTCACTCGTAGGGGCTTAGAGGGATTGCAGTCACACAGTGCTGTCCTCCAGCAGAGGCTCAAAGTCCTCGTCGCTGCCCGGCAGCGGAGTGTTGACGTGGGCTCCAGCCAGGCTGCCGCTCCCCTTGCGTTCCTGGCACATCTTTGCAGCCGCCGGCTGGTGCTCAGGGATGAAGAGCGCTACAAGGAACGCCACCAGGACCGTGCACGCACCCAGCAGGAAAGGAGGGCCTGGGACTACCACATGCTGGTAAATAGGATAGATAAGGGAAGTGTTTACAAGCAGTACAAGTTTGGGCACCAAACTATGTGCAGCATGTGCCTCAGGCTACTAACAGCAAAGTCTGAGTGGGCTACCCCCTGGTGATGACTATTACATCAGCTCAGTCAAGAGCAAGAGTTACCACCAACAGTCTGGTCCCAGAAAAGACTACACTTTATTTACTTTAAAACATCTTAGAGAACTGGGAGGAAGTGGAAACTGTTCTAGGAGAAAAGTTTTCCCATTTTAGGGAGGCTTATGTATCAACAGAAACAGTCCAAGCTGGTGTCGAAAGGATACTAACCTCACTGGGGGTCTGAAGAGGGATGCCATAGTCAGCCGGGATTGGTGCAATCCCACTCAGCTCAACGTTGAAGAGAAAGAAGATAAAGCCGTACAGTGCTGGGCCCAGGCCATTACAGAGGCCTCGGATGCCCGTGATCATTCCCTGCACTAGCCCTAAGAGAGGACAGAATGCAAGAGTTAGCTATAGCACACTGCGCTTTCATGTAACGCTACACTACCCAATTTTATATTACATCCGTCTGAGCTCAAATGGCCATGGAAGTGTGACCTCACCTTGTTGATCCGGGTCAGCGCTGCGAGATACGAGTGCACTCACTGCAGGGAAAGTAATGCTGGACATGGCAGCTACGGCTCCAGCTGCCCACATCATCCTAAATGGCACAGACAAAGATGTAAGACACAGATCGGTCACTTCAGGACGCCCTGCACAGCTTCAGCCCCGTCTCAGATCAAGAGAAACCACTGAACACAAGGCTTTCTCCTTCAGCACCATTTCCCCCCACTTGAAAAAGCTGGCTGAGCCATATTGGAACAGTCAATCTGATGACTTATGGAGATCGTATGACTCACCATGGTTCGGACCCAAGGCCATACCACGCGAGCTGGAGGATCTGGAATCCTAGTCCCAAAAGAACCGTGTTCTTGTTCCCAATGGTCCTCATTAGCAGAGTGAGAAACAGTGTCTGCCAAGAGGTCAAGAGCATATTAGAGCGCAGTGCAAACTTACAGTGGTTAGCATTTTAATGTACAGTATAAATATTCTCTCAGTAGATATTACAGCTAGACCAGGACATTATAATGGCAAGAAAGGATTATTTAGCCATTCGCAATGTTATGCTACACTATGTGCTAATATTACAGGAAGAAAAACTCTTTTTAATGCACTGAAAAAGATATGTGGCCAAAAGTATGTGGAGATCTGACCCTCACACCTATATGAGCTTGCTGGACACCCCATTCCAAAACCATAAGCGTTAATACGGAGTTGCCCCCCTTTTGCAGCTATAACAGCCTCCTCTCTTCTGGGAAGACTTTCCACAAAATTTTGGCGCATGTCCGTGAGACTTTGTGCCCATTCAGTCAAAAGAACATTTGTGAGGTCAGGCACTGATATTGGATGAGAGGCCTGGCTCACAACCAATATGCCAAATCATCCCAAAAGTGTTCAGTGAGGTTGAGGTCAAGGCTCTGTGCAGGCCACTGGAGTTCTCACATACCAAACTCATCAATGCGCCTCACTTTATACACAGTGATGCTGGAACATGAAGGGACCTTCCCCAAGTTAGAAGCATGTAATTGTCTAAAATATCTTTGTACACTGTAGCATTAACATTACCCTTCACTGGAACTAAGAAACCTAGCTCTAAACAAGAAAACACTCCCAGACCATTATCCCACCTCCACCAAACTTTACTGTTGGCACTACGCATTCTGCCAAACCCATTTTCATCCATCAAACTGCCATGATTCATCACTCCAGAGAACACATTTCCACTAATTTCACAAACTGACTTGTGGCCACGGTTGCATCCTATGACGATGCCACATTTAAAGCCACTGAGTTCTTCAATACAACCCACTCTAATGCCAAGGCTTGTTCATAGAGATTGCACAGCTATGCTTAATTTTATATATCTCTTAGCAATACATGTAGCTGAAACACCTGAACTCAACACTCAGGAGGGGAGTCCACATACTTTTGGCAACATAATGCATATTAAATACTTGGGCAAAACTGAAAATAAGGCCCACAAATATACAAATGACTAAGAAAATTGGTATTACTTCTGCTGCCATCTAACACTATGAAAAAATGCTGAGTTACACAGACGGAGCCCGTTAATGCTAATGAGTTCCGTTGTGTTGACAACCGAAATCTGTCGCAGAACTCTTATACATTAATCATCAAACTCTTCAGATCCGTTCTTTGTCAGTTTGCTTTATGGCCACTGCCACTGTCACTTCATTTACAGTTCACAGTGTCTTGTATTAGTCAAGAACATTATTCAAATTGCCTTCTTCCACACAGGTTTACTGACTTGCTGACTCACACCAATCCTTGCTCATATACCTTAACTCAGCTCTGACAATCCAAGCTTATATAAATAGTCTCATCTGTTCAATGAGTGCAAGTTTACCTTGTGCAATATTAGGCCATCAGTGAACACTTTAACAGGGCGCAAATCAATTACAACCTCAGCTTATTAAAGAGTAACTTTGTCAGACAATGAAGCAGCTCAAAATCCGTCACACACACATAATATGATCCAGCAGAGAATTTTTTTAATTAAATACCTGGGCCAAGATAGAGAGGATCCCCACCACCCCAATGAACACAGCGATTGTAGTGGGTGAGAAGTTAATGACCTGTGAGATGGAGAAAGAGAAAGAGAGATGGAGAAGAAGGGCTGTATCACTGCTCACAGACGCCGTCTGGAGAGAATCAAATGAGCTGGTTTTGACAAATAATAGCCCAACGCTCAGCTAAATTGAAGCCAGTGGATTCCGCCAACTCTGCTCACATAACATGAGACAAAGCTTTCCCTTACAAGGTTGTTAGCAAATAAACCACAATTCATTTCGGTTCCCTACAACATGGAATGAATTAGAAACTCTGCATGGTTGATTACTGAGAATACATAAAACCAAACATTGACATTTCCATAACTGATTTATGTGACCTGCTAGATATTTGATCCACTACTAGGAAAGTATTTAGAGAAAATTCAGGCAGTAAAATCTAACTGTAAAAATCAACTGACAGTGATTATTCTATATTCAGGTCACACCAAAATTTTACTGTCAGCAAGCATACAGTTTGCTTCACTCTAGCTAATAGTGCTGGGCAACATATCAACTATACTGCTTGATGGTGATTTTCATATTTAGCATTATTTTTAGCAATATATTTGACAGATAATGAGTACCACACCCATATATTGCCAATAAAATAGAACTGTTCCTGTTGCCAAACAGAGTGTTCTCTAATTGTGTCATTTTGTATACTATTCAGGACCTAAAACTGATCATTGTTTATCATTTACTGGGTGCTTCAGATTGAAATATAATGCAATACCATATCATAAATATATTTGAGTTGGGCAGTGTAACTATTTCAAAATGATGATGATATTGCAAAATCAGGATGTGTAAAATTTCCATTCTACATCTGACTGGCTAAATAAATACAAGCTAATCTCTCTAACCTTTTTTACCATACATGCTGCCAGAATGAGGTTTTTGCTTTTCACTTTTGTAAAGAACGTTTAGATTTGCTTAACTCTGCTGCACTGCTAGTCCCATTTTTAATGATTTTTGTTTATAAAAATGAGTTTCTGTGATGAACACATCAATAAGGGCTGACACAGAATGGATCAATTTGCATTACACTTGAGTGTAACAAGAGTGATGTAATTAGACTGGCAGGAATGTGGCGTAAGGAGGCTTGTCTAATTTAGAGCAGTAATATGCTCTCCTGAGTCGAGCTCAAACCACAATGTCCCATTTTTAGACAGAGTGATTTAGCCACTCTGCTACAGAGCCAGTTAGAAAGCACACAGATGCACAGCTACTATCTATGGCTAACCAGCTCTACTCTCCTAGTAGCAGCACTGTTTAACATTAATTGAATGACGTCTTGAAACTTGTGCACTGTATTTACTTATTTGGTGACCATGTAAATGAAGCACTTTTAGATTTTTTTCAGTTTTAAAATAATGCAGGACAAGATGACCAAAGTGTCATAAATGCTTTTGCAATTTGTAATTATGTACGTTTTCTCCTAGTTGTGCTACTAAGAGGTCTGACTGAGAGACTACTATTAGTTTTCTGTATTTTTTTTTTAGTACTGTATCCTTTGGTGTATGCATCTCTTTTTTGTATATTTCCTCTTGTTGATTGTTCATAAAAAGAAATCTATAAAATTGAAAAGAAAAAGAAAAAAAACAGGCTTCGTAAGACTTTTTTTTAACCAAAGAGTAGTCTGGAAGCATGGGTTCATTAACTTTATTAATTCCAACTTAAATATCATCTGATACAGAAATATAGTGATATCTTCAGAAAATATCATAATATTACAAATGTATCAATATCACCTAGCACCAGTAGCAAGCTGACCAAAAATGAGAAAAGAGTAGCAACCTAACAAAACCTTCCACACCACATAGAGAGGCAAGAGACTCACCTGTCTTAAATAGAGGAAGAAGCTGGAGTACTGGCCTGCCTCGGGCAAGTAGGACAGGAACACTGTTATACAGATGAGCAGCACAGTGGTGTCCTTCCCCACCTTCCTCAAAGACTGCAACAAAATTACAAATCAGCACACAGCACCGGGAACGTGTCCAGTATAGTGAAGTAGTCTGTACTGATATGAATTTTTCTCAAATGCTTTTTTTCTCCCCTTACAGCGAATGGATCTGCCTGCTCCCAGGAGATGGGGGCGCCCCAGGTGTTCAGCCTCATCTTGTCTGGCAGAGACTCAGGGACAGCCAACAGTATGAAGCATATATCAGCCAGGGCGATGAGCGTAGCCACCAGCACTACCAAATTATCCCCATAGTTTGCTGACAGGTAAGCCCCAATAGCAGGGCTTGTTACCAAGCTTGCTGCGAATGTGGCTGAGACCTACAGGAAGATTACATGAGAATTAGGGACGATACAACCAAATATAGGCTCATCAAATGCTATAAACAGAAATTAAATGACTAATTAAAGAAAGCAAAGCTATCAAAACAAGACCCAGCTGAAAACTCTGCTCTTTCAGGTCCAGCTAGATAGGTCAGCAAGACTGAATGTGGTCCTTCAAAAGAAGCACAACGTCCGTGAACATAAATATCTTTAAAGAGCATCACCGATCATCCTTCTACTGAGAATGGCCTACTTTTTAAACGCAATCAAGAAAGTCTCTTACTAGGCCATATGCAGTGCTCCTCTCCCGTTCCTCTGTTACGTCCGCTACATATGCAAAGATGACGGAGAAGGTAACGGAGAAGGCCCCCGACACAGAAATCATGGCAAAGTACCACCTGCAGATAAGTCAAAGAACAATAGTTGTTAATTTGTTGTACGTGACAGAAGTCATGAATCATGTATGATAAGGGTGCACAATACATCTGTAGCCAATACATAGGTTACAACTGATAACATTTTTGCTTAAAGGTAAGTATTTCCATTCTTTTTACAAAAAAAAAAAAAAAGGTCACTCAAATGGATGGTATAGGGATAATATTACAAGCTCACACACAGAAGTTCAGAAGTTCAGTTCCCCACCCAGGCAGGAACGCCAGTGCTATACGAGCATGAGTCCTTATTTATAAGAGGCCTAATACTACTCTGACCTATCATTCTACAAGCTTTATTTTATGATTTATTAATGAAATTTCTTGGACAACCTTAAACTACACATTTCAGCGTATGTGTAACTAATGATATCTTGCACCAAACATGAATTCTCAGACAGTGAAAAAAGCAACAGTATTTTACTCTCCCTCTGTTTGATTGTGAAAAACTTTCACTGGTGACATGAACTCACCAACCAATCACAGTCATCTCTGGTGTTGGTATGGCAACAATAAAGATGGATCGGCTGTGTCTCAGCAACTGGAATATATTCATGTCAAAAGGATCAGAATCTCCAAAAGCAGTTGAAACGGGGCTCAAACTGAGCTATGAAGTTATATGTGGAAACACTGAAAGGTGCAGCTTCTGAATGCTGCGATGAAGATCTCTGTGCTATTTTCACTTTTCCAAAATGGAAAATAGCCCAATGTTACCATTTGCCCATTCTGTGAGGAGCAAAGGATATCATACTTGCTCCTGAAGGTATTCTGCTGTTTGTTTTGAGCTTCATCATGTGTGGAGCTGCATCTCCAAAAGCAGCTCAAACTCAGAGGTCAAAGTTTTGGCTTCTGAATGAGGTGGTGAAACTCTATCCTACTTTCGCTAAGCCTTTTCCAATTATTACATAATCGCTTAATCGAATTTATTTGAAACGATCACAACTATTTGAGATGATCAAGTTATTTAAAACGACTGCAATCATTTTCATTTCTATTGTGCTGCAGCAAACAAAATGTGAATTGGGTGCATCGGTTGATGCAAATAAATGCAAATTAACAAAAAGAAGTGAATGCATTCACTGAGACATCATATGAAAGCAAAAAAACATTGTAACCACTAATCTGGCGTTAAGAAGGCACCACTGAGTAGTGTTTATTTCTCAGGTATGTAGCTATTTCTAATCTTTATCAGCATGCATGCTAGGAGAATTATTTTTTTTTGTTTGTTTTGTTTTTACTTTTGTGAAGAACATTTAGCTTTGCTTAACTCTACTGCACTGCTAGTCCCATTTTTATTGTCAATGTGACAAAAATGAGTTTCTGTGGTGAACATATCACTAAGGGCTGCAAGAGAGTGGATCAATCTGCATTACACCTGAGTAATGTAATTAGACTGGCAGGAATGTAGCGTAAAGAGGCTTGTCTAATATTAGAGCGGTAATATGCTCTCCTGAGTCTAGCTTGAAGCACAATGTCCCATTTTTAGACTGAGTGATTTAGCCATTCTGCTATAGAGCCAATTAGAAGGCACACACTGTGCTTTACATGTACGCTTTACAAGTGCTTTACATGCTTTAGTAGTTGTGTATCCTTTGCTTAAAAAAAGAGGTCAGTTATAGCTCTGTTACAGCAAAAAAAAATCTGCACTTGTTGCACGCCTGGGTAAACTTGTTTTTAGTCAAAGTATTTTATTCATAATTCAGCACTTTTCATGTTGTCCTTGCAATATTCAACAACTTAATCCAACATTCAACTGATTTAGCTTCATCATGGCAATGTAAAATTATGATCAATAGTCCATTTTTAAAGAATTTGAACCTGCCCAAAAGAACCAACACAAAAATGGATTACAGCATGAACTTTGTAGTTTAAAACTCAAAAAAGTACAATTATCGGTATCAGTAACAGAAGCAGTAAGATGTTAATTATAGGTTCAGCATTGAAATCCCTTATCAGATCATGCCTAATTTATAACCTCATGACCCATTAAATGAAATGAAGGCAGGACAGGATAATGGTAGAGATGGGCGGATATGCTGAGAGACAAACAGGACAGAGAGCACAAGAAGCATACCAAGGGCTGAGCCTCATCAGAGGGATTGGGGCACAGGTGAAGAACACTGTGACCAACAGGAAAGATCTCCTGCCCCAGACATCTGATAAAGCACCAATTAATGGAGCACTCATGAAAGACAGCAGGCCCTGGTGACACAAATCAGTCTTTCAGCAAAGAGAGCCAATGTAGGTTAAGAGACAGTCACCAAAAATAAATTACACACTTATCTCTCACCTTCACTCCCTGAATGAGGCCGTTCATCAGGAACGTGTGTTGTGGGAACGTTTCATGTAAAACCTAAAAGAAAAAAGAAGACAGTGAGAACTAATCCAGAACACTATAATGTAAGACAGCAACAGATAAAGCAAGAGAGAACAAAGGAGGATGGCGAGACTTACTGTAAGCATTGGAGTCGTAAGTAGTCCCCATGCAAAGAACTCAAGGAAGATGACAACCACGGCATGGTAGACACTGGGTTTCCCGATTCCCTGCTGCATCTGAGACACAGGCACCAATTATTAACATCTGAAGTTGATCTGCCAATGATCATCATCATCATTATTATTATTATTATTATTATTATTATTATTATTACAACCCCAATAAAGTTGGGAGGCTGTGAAAAATGTAAATAAATGCAAATGAACAGAATGCAATGATATGCAAATCTCATAAACCCAAACTTTATTCACAACAGAACATAGTACACATACCAGATGTTCAAGGTGAGACATTTAACCATTTCATGAAAAACATTAACTCATTTAGAACTTAATGGCAGCAACGCATCTCAAAAAAGTTGGGACAGGGGTAACAAAAGGCTGGAAAAGTAAGTGGTACGAATAAAAAAACAGCTGGAGGAGCAATTTGCAACTAACTCACATGACTGGGTATAAAAAGAGCATTTTAGAGAGGCAGAGTCTCTCAGAAGCAAAGATGGGCAGAGGTTCACCAAACTGTCTAAAAATTGTGGAACAATTTCAGAAAAATGTTCAATTAAAAATTGTGAAATTTTGGATATCCCACCATCTACAATACATAATATCATAGAAAGATTCAGAGAATCTGAAGAAATCCCTGTGCTCACGGCACAAGGCTGACGATCAATACTGGATGCTAGTGATTTTCGGGCCCTCAGGCAGCACTGCATTGAAAGCAGGCATGATTCTGTAGTGGAAAAATCACTGCATGGGCTCAGGAACACTTCCAGAAATCACTGTCTGTGAACACAGTTTGAAACGCAATCCACAAATAAGTTAAAGCTGCATTATGCAAAGAAGAAGCCAAATGTCAGCACGATCCAGAAACACCGCCGTCTTCTCTGGGCCAAAGCTCATTTAAAATGGACTGAGGCAAAATGGAAAACTGTTTTGTGGTCAGATAAATCAAAATCTGAAATTCTTTTTAGAAACCACATACGTCGTGTCCTGTGGACGCAAGAGGAGAGGGACCAGCTTGCTATCATGTTATTGATATTCAAAAGTCTGCATCTCTAATGGTACGGGGTTGAATTAGTGCCTATGGCGTGGGCAGCTTACGCAACTGGAAATGCACCATCAATGCTGAACAGTATATAGAGGTTTTAGAACAACATATGCTCCCATCCAGACAGCGGCTCTTTCAGGGAAGGCCCTTGCATATTTCAGCAAGACAACGCTAAACCACATACTGCATCCATCACAACAGCCTGGCTTCGCAGAAGAAGAATCTGGGTGCTGAACTGGCCTGCCTGCAGTCCAGACCTTCACCAATAGAAAACATCTGGTGCATCATGAAATGAAAAATCAAGACCCAGGACTGTTGAGCAGCTAGAATCCTACATCAGACAAGAATGGGACAACATTCCTCTCCCTAAACTCAAGCAACTCATCTCCTCACTTCCCAGGTGTTTACAGACTGTTGTTAAAAGAAGAGGGGATGCTACACAATGGTAGACGTGGCCCTGTCCCAACTTTTTTGAGAAGTGTTGCTGCCATCAAGTTCTAAAATCAGTTAATGTCTTTCATGAAACGGTAAAATGTCTCACTTTCAACATCTGATATGTTTCTATGTTCTATTGTGAATAAAATATGGGTCTATTTATTTACATTTTACATAGCGTCCCAACTTTTTTGGAATTGGGGTTGTATTATTATTATTAGTAGCAGTAGTAGTATTATTAGTATTATAACCTGCTCAAACTTATCAGTTATGAAGCTGTTTTGCTTGTCGAATAATCACTTGTCCTAAGAGAACAGCTCTCACAACTAACAGCTCTCTACACATACAGGACACAAATTCAAAACATTACAATTTACACATGTATTTACCAAAGAGAAAATTTATGAGTCTCTCAACAGCAATAATTTATTCACTTTCAGCAAACAAGATACATAAATCCATGCAATGTGCATGGCTACAAGTTACTTTCAGCCTACCTTCTCCCTATATAAGCTACAAATACATTATTCAAGTCAACCTGTCTTGTGCTTTAATGATAAATGCCGCTTTTCTGCAATCTAGACTCAACAGTTTGGCAAAGAGAAGAAAATGCAGAAAACTGTGAATAAGCAGTCAACAGTTTGGCAAGTGAATTACATAATGGTTGCAGACATCCTACAAAAAGAACCAGATAAGATTTTACATGACGATACTTCCACAGGCATTTTCTTGACAGAAAGCATTCAACCGTTTCAAGACACCACTTGCAGACTTAGATGGTGTTCTTGTTATAAGGGTCAAAACATAAACAGTGCGAGAAATTCAGAGAAAAAATACCATTTTGTTTTATGTGACCGAAAACTGAGCAACACACCTATTTTTCTAAACACGAAACATATTAAATGACAATAAAATGGTTAATAATGAAGATCTACGTTTGGATGAATCAAGCTTATAGCTGGTCACAGCATCTCCCGGTGGGTATTTTTAAACCTCTTTTTGGCACAATGTAGCCTGAGGATGACGTTTCTGCACAACACCGGTTCCCTGAGAAAAGCATATTTTTGTCATTTTTCATCCACTCAGAAAAATGATTCACATCTGCTGGAGTGTGACATTAATTTTAACCTTCAGTATCATATAAATGATTTGTATGCCATGAGAAATTGGTTAAATATGTATGTTGCCCACAAGCAACACTGTGTGACTGTGGAGTGGGTACAGCCACATTGAGTGAAGTTTTGAGAAAATATCTCAGTTACGGCATTGTTTTTCATTTACAACGATTTTTCTCTTATTTAGAATTTTGCATTTTTATTTATTTGGGGAAATATTAATATTTAAAGTATAGACAATATTAGTGGATAGAAACCCAGTCCAGTCATGTAGCTGTCAGCACACAGTATGAATATACCACTGTCATCCATTTTGCTTAGAAAATGAAAGCCTGATTACTTGCAAGAAATCCTGATTACTTGAAAAGCATCTGACTCTTAAGGGTTTTGGCATGGCTTTAAATGTGACTTGCTTTTAAACGACTACTTGGTGTGCAAGAACTCAAAACATTATTTCAAAATGTTGCATCACGGAAACAGCTTTTTTAAAAACAACATGACAACATGGTTTTGGTCTCTCTCTCTCTCTTTTTTAAAGATCAATAAATGGTATTGTTACATTCCAAATTTCAGATACCTAGTTTTCATGACCCTCTGTATTGTTTCCTCCCACTGTCACACAATGTTGCCTCAAGGCAACATAGCCAAAAAGAACTCTAGGACACATTTTCAAAAAATAATGTTTTCAAATTTTCAAATCTTTTTAAATATTTAAATCAATAAAATACATTTTTAAAATTTTTAAATCATGGTTATTCAAGCAAGAAAAGTGTTTCAAATACAGGTGCACAATCAGAATCAACCAAGATCAGGACAATTTTTTTTTTTTACATCAAATTCAGCCAAGTTATTATTTTTACTTTGCAGATCTGTCTTGGCATTTTACATATTTAATGCCAGTTTGGCTTGTTAAACAGTAAATAATGTGATTTATGATACAAAGTTGGCTGACAGAAAGTATCGAAATTAGTGTGCTTCTTGCGTTCATTTAGCCCAAACAGTGTTTTGAGTATTTAAAATAGGGATGGACAATAATAACTGAATCATAACGTTATCGGCAATGGCATAAATCAGACGTTTAAATGTGATCGATATTTAAAACTGATGTTTGATGATGTATTTATCGTAGTCTGTGATAGAACATTTAGGCGATGTTGGGCTACAGCATTAAAACGTCTGCATTTTATCAATTTTACTGCATAGAAATACATTAGAATTTGTACATTTTATTAATGCTTATGAGTCTGCATCGGTAGATATGTACATGAAAAACAATAGATATGGGCATCAGCTCACAGTTGCTATATTGGTGGATCCCCATCGGCCTACAGCCGATTTGGCAGTAAAAGGAATCAGCATTGTGCTCCTCTAGAACAGAAAATGTTTGTAAACACTGCTCTCATAATGTGCAGGTTAACAGTAGCTCAGTCACTGTCATGGACGAAACGTATAGATTAAAATTTTAAAACGAGAGGGAGGGAGGGAGGGCAGAAACACACTCAGGGAGTCACGGGGGGTTACACACACCGGCCTTATGCATGTATGCATGATTTCAGCGGGAGGCTTTATGACAACAGACTGCATTTAACACACTCACCTTGGTGTTGCTATACTTCTGGGGACCTAACACTAACCTTAACCTCAGTAACTAAAAGGCAACGTTCCAGCTCTTTTACTTTTTTCCAAAAGAAAGATACATTTAAGGTGAAAACAGTACATTTTCAGGTAAGGACCAGCAAAATGTCCTCACTTGACAAAGCTGTCATGTTGTCCTATCATCATGAGGACATTCGGTCCTCACAATGTGCCAGAGACAAGACCGTGCACACACGCTCGCAGCTTCATCCGTGTTACGTAACACTGAGCGCCGCTAGGATGCTAATGCTAAAAGGAAAACGCGCACCAAAACAAACGTTAAGACAATCTTAAAAATGTCGCTAAATATCTAAACGAACACTCGTAACAGATAAATGTGCATTAATAACACGGCATGACGCTCGATATGCGGGTACATCTTGTGACATTTGCTGACAAAATGCGGAGCGAAGTTTCAAAATGGTGACTGGAAAAAAAGCTAGCGTTGGCTAGCCAACCGGCTAATGAGCCAACGTTCATTTTACATATTCGGTCTTAGCTTTGTTTCCATTTAATGCCCATTAGCACAAGAAACTAGCTAACTACCTAGCCAAATGATCCTAATTCTGTATAAATTTTAAATGTTAGTGAGTTATTGTCGGTCAGGCTTTGGCTGAATTTTCCCGTTCCACCTTAACCGGTGCTGCATGTACATTCGGACGCCTCAGGTGCCAGAATGTAACTGCCGCACCAGTTAAGGTGGAACGGGAAAATTCGAGCAAGAAGCTGGCGAATAGGACGCCAACTCCAGCCTCGTCACCGCTACACAAACCAGTGATGGAGCTAACAGGCTAAGCAGCTAACTGAGGTTTACATTATCTCTTCAGACCAAAATAACACTCCTAACGTGCCATTCGTGAGGTTAACAGCGTGTTATGTCTTTGCTTACCGGGTTGTCATCGTTCATTATTATTCTTTTGACCAGCACGACGCGATTCGTCTGCTTCGGCTCTTTCCCCGTCTGGGCCATCTCATCACATCTCACAGGAGTCACATAAAACCCGTGCTGAGTGCATATCTTCGGTCCTCCGGCTCCTTCCAGGATGCCTCCCTCGTTTTAGCCTGAACAGGCTGACCGTTTCGCTAATTTGTTTCCACCGGAGGCTCTAAACTGGGAAGATCTGAGGTAGCTAACAGCGGAGGTAACGTTGCAGTCTCCGGTCAGTGGAAACAGCGCCTCCACAGATTGCAGTGAAAGCTGTTCCTGAGTCAGTCGACAGCTGGGAGTCGATTCCAAAAAGAGTCGATTCTCCGATTCCAGGCTTTTAGAAACAGGGAATCGACTCCAAAGCGTCGCACTCGATTCCATACAGATACGTCAACGTTTCAGGCCATCAATCATAATACTGTACTATGCAGTTAATATTTTACTTTTTATTTCAACAGATCTCTTTCTTTATGTTTTGATCTCGAAACTCACTGTGTGGAATCGAGTCTTGAATCGACTCTCATCCTTTGAAATCAGAGTCGGAGGAAACGAACCCCTCTAGACGTCAGAATGCGTGGGAGGCGTTATTTTATTCTCCTGCGTACTTTCCGACTAGCCACGCCTGCGGCGCCATGATTGGCTAATAGCTCACCCTCATAAGCAGCTCGCCATTTTCAGCCAATCATCACGTAGTCTACGTCACATCATTAGCCAATCCTAGCGCAGGAGGCGGGGTGTTTCGGAAAAGACGTGGGAGAAAATAAGGCGCGCTGGAAGTAACGGTTGCGGGAAGAGAGATTTCAGTTCCTCTTTTATTTCATCAATAAAGATAAAGACAGAAAAAATAAAAGAATAAAAATAAAGTAAACAATAACAGAATAAGTACAATATCTAATAAAAGTGGAAGTAAATATAGTCTTGCTCGTAGGTTTACGTCCCCCTGGCTGAATTTATAAGATATTTACCTTGTTTGAAACAATATGAGTGATCATAGACCTGTAGTCGTGCGTCATTCTGTAGTCCGCGTTATGCCCATATTAGGAACTGCGGATCTAAACTCCTTTTCTCTACTGCCAGAATGAATGGCAGAATGATATTTGAGAGAAGAATATTCACAGGACAAAATGTATCAGCTTTGGAACATTTCTGATTATCGCAGGAAGCAACAGAGGCCATTTTCAAAAACTCTATTCATTCTTCTCATAGAGAAATTCCTTTTAGACCAGGTGTTCCTTATATGGGCATTATAGCGTGGCACCCACTACAAAATGATGGCGCGACTCAGTGGTCTATACCAAACACATTTCTTTTATGCAGTAATGGCAAACAGATGAAGCTATTCATCGTCAGAGAAATGTGCATATATTAAACATAATTAGTGATTGCACATTGTAAAGCAATGCACAATGCTATTGTTTTTGAATTTATATTCTTCGTCTTCTTCTTCTTCTTCTTCCGCCAGATTTTTGTCCACTAACTTGTCCCACAGTTTTTGAGATATTAACACTGTTTTAACATCGGAATGTTCAGTCTGACCGGGAATGGCGTGTTTGTATACAGCTTTTTGATCGGACATGCATTTTTCATACAATCATCATTAATTAACACATTTTTCCAATAGGAATAAATGGGGGGCAAAATTTGTGCACCCAGCTTATGTCATAATGATCCCATAATGAGTCCATTAGAAACACTCAGTCAACCATGTGACATATCATAGCAACCACCAGCAACCACCTAGCAACCCTCCAGGCAACCACCTGGGATATGGTTGCAATAACCTAACAACATCCTAGCAAGCACCTGGAATATCATAGCAACCACCTAGCAACTCCCTAGCAACTGCCTGGCCCACCATAGCAACCACCTGACATCACCCTAGCAACAACGTGGGATACCATAGCAACCGTCTAGCAACATCCTAGAAACCACTGGAGGTACCATAGCAACCATTTAGGATACCACAGCAACAACCTAGCAACACCCTACCAACCATCTAGGACACCACAGCAACTGCTGGGAATACTATAGCAACTGCCTACCAACACCTTAGCAACAGCTGGGAATATCATAGCAAACACATAGCAACACCTTAGCATCTACTTGAGATACCATAGCAACCGCCTAGCAGCATCTTAGCAAGATTAATCTGTACAATCAGTCTGCAGTTTCTTCTGGAAATGCACTTTTCTAGTTATTACTGACCTCACACAGCTGGAAATTTGTCCAATTTCTACCAAGAAGAGTGGGCAGCTTTGCCACATGAAAACATGAAAGCACTCATTCACATCTATTACAAAAGCCTGCAAGCTGTCATTCATGCTCAAGGGGGCAACAAATATTAAGAACCAAGAGTATGTAAACTTCTGACTGTGTACTCTCAGCTGTTATTATGATCACTATAACACAGGCAGATTTCTCTGATGATAAATAGCTTCAGCTGAGCAATATTATTAATTAAAACAAATGTGTTTTGCTGTATGATCTTTCTAAATTTTCTAAAAATGCCAAATGTCTTACAAATATAGCCAGGGGTATGAATACTTATGAACAGAAATGCATTTTCAAATGTACATATTCATTTCCATTGCATTTCTTAAATGTACCTGTTTATTCTGACATTTTCATATCATTATTCATTATATAATTATTTCTATCATTATTCATGATAGAAAGACTGACAAGCAAGTTTATATTGATAGCTCATTCACTGGCCTATTGGATTATTGTTATTATTAAGTACCATCAAGTTGATTCCAGCTCTTGGTGACCGTATGGATAGTGTTTATCCAGAATATCCTGTCTTCTGTTTGAGTCTTCAGGCTTCTGAATGGCTGGTTCATGATTCTTCTGATTGTCTCCATTCATCTTGTAGCTCATTCTAATCCTCTTTTACCTTCAGCTGTTCTGAGCATAATGGTCTTTTCCAATGAGTCTGTTCTTCTCAGAATATGTCCAAAATAAGAGCTTCAGTTTGGTTATCTGGGCTACAAGTGAGAGGTGAGGCTTGATTTGGTCAAGGATCCATTCATTTGTTTTCTTTGCTGTCTAAGGTACTCTCAAAAGTGTTTGCCAGCACCAAAGTTCTTGCTTGTTTATTGTCCAGCTTTCACATCCATAAAGAACCACAGCCTAGACAGTTCTGATATTTGTCTAAAGAGACAAAGTGTTGCATATGAAGATCTTTTCATGCCCCTTCTTTGTTCTTCCCTTGTTTGGCCAAGTGCCATATTCCTTGAGAGCTGGATCAACAAAAGCTGTCCACCATTTCCACATCTTCTCCATCAATGGTAAAGTTAGTCATCTTAGTCTTCTTCATCTTAAGCTGAAGAACCATCTTTTACTCTGTTCTTTAACCTTCCTTATAAGGGCTTTCAGATCTACCTCCAGCTTCTCTCATTATGGCCCAATCCCATTTCTTATTTTTACTCCTACCCCTTGTTTTTGAGTGTCACCTTATCCCCTGGAACTGAGTTACAAGGGGTAGTGGTTGAAATCGTCCCCAATGAAATGGAACCCTTAAATAAAGATGAACATTATTTAATTGACAGGCTACTAGCGCTGCTCTGTAGGCGACTCTGCCAGTCTGCAGTGATAGCAGAGGAGGGTAAAGTTCAGCAACCTCACTGCTGGGCTTAAGGGCATCATATGCTTTCAAAGAGGGGGTATGCAATAATTATTTATTATTGCCCACCCCTAATTCTTCACTGATATGAAGTGGAAGTCAGCTATTTGCCAGCTTCTTGTTCGAATTTTCCCATTTCACCTTAAATGGAGCAGCAGTTACATTCTGGTGCTTCAGACGTCAGAACTGCTGGACTATTTAAGGTGGAATGGGAAATTAAGCTAGCTAGCTACTGAGACATTAGCACACTATTAGCAATTTTTCGTGCTTGTTATGAAGAAAAGAACCATAATACATTGAAACGACATTAAACTAACAGTGGTTATAGTAATTTTGAACATAGAAAATATTCACATTTGTGGGTTTCTTTGGTCGCTTGCGCAGCCTTCTTGCCAGTTATTCTTTTTTTCTTGTAACACACTGTTTGGAGTGTGCCTCTGAAAAACCTCTGTTTGGAGGGCCATATAGCCCTAACACTTTCCCTACCCCTCCATCTCAACAAAAGTCGGGACACCCTACTCCTAGGCGTAAACATGCAAAACGGAGGGGTAAGGGCTAAGTGGAGGAGCAAGGGGTAAAATGGGATTGGGCCTATATGTTCTGCAAACAGGTTGAACAGGTATGGTGATAGTAGGCACCCTTGCCAATGTGGAACCAATCCGTTTGTCCATTTTATGTCATGTGGCTTGTTGATTAGTATTGAGATTCGTCATTAGAATGATAAGATGCCCTAGTGTTCCCACTTTCTTAAGGACATTCCATAAATTTATCTGGTCAACTTCACCACTTTGCTGTAGTCAATGAAGTTCATGTTGACTTCCTTCTCGATACTACGAATATTAATATAATTAAAGGTAAGGACTTTGTTATTAATTCATATTAAATTCACATTAAGTCAGGATGATTATCATCATCACTGACTCATCATTCATCAATGTGACTTTGACTGAAATGATCTTGACTGTGGCTCATTATGGGGCAGCAGAACTTTGTCTCAGTGAGCTTGTTTCATTGAACATACCTGCATGAGGTGAGCAGAAAAGTCTGTTTACAGTTGCTAGGCAACAAGCGTCCTCATCTTACAGGCACACCAAAGATCTATGAATGAATTTACTCCTATGGGCCAGCAGCACGTCTGGGATATGGTGCATTCCTGACTTGTCTGCTACTATTTTACCCACATTTTAAAACAGCACAGGTAGCTAAAAAGGAAAGGACAAGGTTCAAGGAATTCATTCAGTGCCTGAAATGGCCCTTGCAAGTGGACACTGGGTTGAAAAGGAGATTGGAGGAGTGCCACCCAGCCCGAGGTGAGTAACTGCCTTCTGCATAAGGTGTAAAGAGGTAATTACTCGTATAACTTATGTGCCGTTAAAAGGAAATTCTATTGAGATGTAAACAAAGTAATTAGCAGTTTGATGTGAAATGGAATGATAAAGATGTTTAGTGACATATTTCTTTACAGTGGTGGTGGTAGAAACCAGAGATTATGATATCGACATCGCAAATATAGCCATTTTATTTACCATCCAGAATGACCAGTGAACTTACACGTGTCTTCTAAGTTTTATATGTAATGTTGATGATGGTAAAATAGTGGTAAATCTGAAAAAATACATTTTCTATTTTTCCTTACAATGCCCTGATTATACCTCTCCACCCTGATTGGAGTTTAAAAATGTTTAGCAAGCCTCCAGAATTAACGTTTTTCAGAACCATCCCAAAAATGTTGTCAGCTGTCCCAAAGTGAAACTTATCCAGCTAAAATATTAAACTGCTTTTTTTACATTACTTTTGTCTCTTGTATTTCTGAACTAACATTATTATGGATTCAGAAAAAGGTAAATGCCAGAAATTGCGAGCAAACAGTAATGATGAACCATTATTAACATTAGATTTATCGTATTTATGGCTGCCTTTAGGATAAGAATGGAACAAGATTATATTTTGTGCTCTTGAACATACTTTGGGTCTGAAAGTGTTAAGTGCTATGTGACATGTTATGTGACATCATTGAGTTGAAAAAAACAGCTTGTTTATGCTGGTTTATTCTGGTATAGTGCTAGTTTGGTCCTTTAGCTTTTCACGCAGCATAGTCATGCTGGTTGACCAGCATACCAGCAACCAAAACACAACATATGCTGGTTTTGCTGGTGCCCAGCATAATATCTTCCATTATTGCTGACCAGCATACCACCATCCAAAGCTCAATATATGCTGATATAGATAAAGTAAAAAATAGTACTTTAATTATCCATAATTAAGTTATAGTGTGCTAAAAAAATAGTACAGACACAATCCTTAGCTTGATGCTGATATTACATAGGAATTCCAAATGACAGGCTAATGGAAATTAGCATGATATTTGTACCAAATGTGTTAACATGTTGTGTAGAGTATACCTAGCAAATAGCATTCATATTTCCATTGAAAACACAGGTTTTCTCAGTAAATCAAAAAGTGATTTGTGGGCTGTGATGTAGCAGCTTAGTTCTGTAAATCACCATTAAACTTCTATTATGGTCCACTATACTAAAATACACTAATGAGAGGATGTGTCAGGCACCAACGAGAGCCTGTGGGTAAATCATATAATTTGGAATATAAGTGGGTAAAATAATTTTGACAAATGATTTGTGGGGTTCGATGTGTACTATGTTTAATCCTTCTGACACCTACTAATACTAATTAGTAACCTTTGATTTTCATATACCAGTAAACATATAACATCTATTGTGTGTTATGCATGAAAAATAATCAAACATTTGCAGAGGTCATGGTGAGGGCACCATGAAAGGAGGGAATGTAGTATTTTAATGAATAGATTACTATTATAATCAATAAGAAATCCATAACCATATGCTAAAAAGTTGATTAACAAAAGTGTATTAATCCTCTCACTAAGGATAGGCCTTGCTGTGTATAAGTTAGGGGATTTTGCATTGGAGAGTCCCTGAAGTTCAGAAGCATCTAGGAGCCAGTGTACTTTGTTGTGAGGGCAAACTGACCCCCAAAGAGTGAGGTAAGCTGATAAGGAACCAGTCACAATCACCAGTTTAATAAGGCAAGAGCTAATTAATAGCCTTGAAAGGATGGGGGCAGCTTGGGATAGCCAAGCATGGAAAGTTTTTAAAAAATCAAGGACAGGTGCGGTCGGAAATAAGGGTTTCCAACTGAAGTGTAGAATCAGGAAATAATGGGAATCAAAATGATATGGGACAATATGAGAGGAAGGGGGCGATTACTTCACCACCCCCAAACAGGATATAAAAAAGGATGTTTCTGTGATGTACTCTGCATTTGGTTGTCCGGAAGCCGTCTTGCCACCTGAAGCTCAATAAAAGAAGAGGCCCTTTTCCTTCCTTCCAAAAGAACTCAATGGCTGAAGTCTTTTATTCAACTTTCTTTTATTTTTGACTGAACTTTATTTCATTTTGCGTGTATGACGAGAACAAGCGATCAGATTTATTAAAGAACTGAAACATAGTTATAGAACAGATTAGTGTTTAATTATCCATATGTTGGGGCTCTGAGCGAGCGGGAATCGCACTTAGTCCCGACAAGCCAACATGAGGCCTGGAAGCGAGAGCCATGGCAAGCGTCATGAGTGACGCCTGCCGATGCCAAAACAGTGCAGCTGGTTCTCGTTAAGGGCAGCACAAGCACCTGAGCTGAGAGAGAGAAAGAACTTGTTTCTCACGGAGGTCGAACATTAGGCTTAGTTTGGTGGCTGCACTGCTAGATGTGAGGCAAGGCCCAGGGGCTGCACAGGGGAGTTGATCACGGAACTCGTGTCACAGTAGCTTAGCATGCAACAGTTTCACCACAGCACAAGTTTGTTTTGGCTCCTTGAAGCTTCACTGATGCAGGTTTAGAAAATAAAGACTCAGATTTGAGTGAGTAAACCTGTGTATTTGTGTGTTAGCCTAAGCTACTTCTGCTCCACATTTGCTACAAGCTAGCGTTTGCTTAGTGAGGCCTAAGCTTTACACATAACCACACAGCTTCATTCTGGCTCATCGAAGCCTCACTTATGCAGGTTTACAGAATAAAGACTCAAATCTGAGCGCGTACATCTGTGTTTTTGTATGTGGAGATGTTAGCTTAAGCTTTTTTTTATTTCTATTTTTCTTAGCTGAGCGAGAAGACTAAACCATCAGCAATTCTGGCTCATTGATGCTGTACTGAGGCAAGTTTAGAGTGTAAAGACTAAAATCTGAGCAACTGAAATCGACTGACTGGTGCTGGAGTGACAAAAAGACAGAATCTGCCTGATTATTAAAGCTACACTGGGGGCTTATTTTTCTATATTCTTCCTCATCTTAATTTATTCAGTCTGTAACAGACATGTTGTGCAGGTTCATGGGGGTTGAGAGGAGGGTGGTTTAGAAATGGGGCAGAGGGGGTGATTACAATTGGCATAATTGTACATATTAATAGATCCTTGCATTCTTAATGAGTTTTGAGGTTTAGGGACGCTCCTGTGCCGCTTTTAGTAGTCTGCCTTAAATTTATACACAACAATATTTAACAATCTATTATTCAACAATGTTTGAGTTTTAGGGGTATTTTAAGCACCGTGCCATACAATATTTTTATCATCCACAGGATGACGGGACAGCGTTAGTCTGGAGCCTGGAGAACTTCAGACATCTGGTTCCTATCACCCCCACTGTAAAGAGTTCTGACTCCGTATCTTGCACATTAAACCACTCTGAATAGCTTTGCTTACATCTTGACGATTTAAAGTGCCTTTTTTCGGTAAAAATACGTAGAGTTATAGGCACTTCAGCGATGGAGCGATTGGAGCACATGCACCCTCTCTTTTTTGAGCAGTGGAAATAAGTGCATGAGCATGAGATTCCAAAGATCAATCTTACAAAATAGAAGAAAAAAATCACCATTTTTTCCCCTCTCTGTTTATAACAGCAGTATGTTTTTTGAGATTTTGACTTTTATGTCACAATAATATCTTATTTCTTGAGATTTTGACTGATTATGTCAAAATAATGGCTTATTTTCTTGAGACTTTAACTGATGATGTGAAATAATGTCTTTTTTTCTAAAATGTTTGATTATGTCAAAGTAATGTCTTTTTTCTTGAAATTTTAACTGATTATGTGTAAGCAATGTATATTTTGTTGAGATTTGACTGGTTATGTCAAAATATTGCTTTTTATTCTCAAAACTTTTGACTAATTGTGTCAAAATAATGGATTGTTTTCTCAAAATTTTGTCCAAACATAGTCTATTTTGTTGAGATTTTGACTGATTATGTCAAAATAATGGCTTATTTTCTCGACGCTTTAACTGATGATGTTGAAATAATGTCTGTTTTGCAAATTTTTGACTGATTATGTCAAAATAATGGCTTATTTGTTTGAATGTTAACATATTTAACACCAGATAACAGCCTAATTCAACCCCACAAACTGCCCCCCCCCGGTAACTCTGAAACGTAATAATAATACTCCCCTACTTTCACTCAACATCATAGAGCTGTATTTTCACTATAGATCTGTTTCTCTGTAGGAATGGTCATGCAATTGCAGTGGCGGGAAATATTGTATTCTTGTATGGAGGAGTGTCGACCATGATATCTGAGGTGTGGAGCTTCTATAATACACAATATGCTTATATAATAAGATGAACGATGGTTTATTTTATTCATTTTACATCATGATGAACCACATGTTTTATTTTACTCTCTTTAGGAATCTCAGCCTTTATACCTGAATGATTTTTACATGATTACAGGTAACTATTTCTTTATAAATGACTAGCACTAGTTGTTCCAAATGCAATTATACAGTAAAGTGCAAAAGACACCGCCCTTCATTTATTTAATTTCCGGTTAAAACAGTAATTTAGTATGATTTAGGAGAAATTTCCAAGGAGATATAATATATTAGATATAAGATATTCTCAATTTTGTGAATGAGACTATTTGGATCACAAAAAGCAGAAAATGCAACCAACTTCTATGACTGAACTTTGGAGGTGTGAAAAATATCCCAGCAGATTTGAAAAACTGAAAGGGTGGCCACATTAAATACTGAAAAAAAATATATTTATTTGTTGAAGCATCTGTGTAATTTTCTGTTAATTATGTTTTATCCTTTTTTCTGGCACTGAAAAGTGAATAACGTGCTAGATGGCCATTATGACTGCAAATTAAACACATATATAAGGGGTCACCTCTGATATTTGCACAGTACTGTAAGTTAATAGATAGTTAATACCACCTTAATTAATACCACCTTCGTGCAGGCCTGAGCAAGCAGAAAAAAATCTGTTTCTGGTAAAAGCTCAGCTTAGACTTTCACTGTCTTGGATTCGTGGACGGAGACCTATCAATGTCTACCACATTGTAAACAGACTATATTTGTAAGAACGTAAAAGAATAGTTTTGTCCCCTAACATTGTCCTTTTTTTCTTTCCTTAAATGCTACAAGTTACTCCTAGTCATGTAACTTGGGAGATGATGCCTCAGAATGGAGTTGTACCCACAGCAAGAGAAGGGCACACACTTTGGTAAACAAAAAAGACAAAGAGAATGCATCTGTTTTTACGAACCTGTGACAATGTTACCCTGAGAAGTACAGACCTATTACTGTCATTTTCCTACACAGTTTCATTTGCAATAAATAATTATTTATGTGTAATTACTAAGTAAAAACTATGTAACTATGTAAATAATTTATTATGTGTTTAGTTATGTAATGAATTACCTTTACATTTGATTCACATTCTGTGTCAAGAGGGTTGAATCTGCTTTTCTGGCGTTCTTCCTTTGTCAAAAATGAAAAGTATAGTTTTTTTTTTCTACAAGCAAGATGTTACACAAAACAAACAAACTTTTCATCATATTAAAATTATAATACTGTGGCATCTGCATAGAAGAAGATGTGGAAAATATTGTACGTATAGGAAAACGCTCTTCTATTTAGAATGCCCAGCCCAACACGGAACACAGGGAGGGGTGACATTGGAGGATACAACATACGAGTAGGGTAGACAAACTCAATACACTGTATCCCACCCTCCTTGGTCACAATTATACTAATAAACAACAACTACTTCACCAACACAACAACATCAAAACAACAGCAACACTAACTGTCCTTTTCTTACCGGGAGCATGGCACCTCACGAAAGCCACTTTGCATGGCCACTGATGGCAGTGCGGCCTGTGACAGATGCCACAATACTAGGTTTTCTTTTCTGCTTACAACAAGAAACATGGTATTGATTGAAAGATTAGAATCCACTCTTTTGACAGAAATATCTCCGATTGTTTCTTTTAGCTGTGAGTGAGGCAGAATTTAACAAAATAAGAAGAGGCACTTCAAGGCCTACATGCCATGGGGGACCCATGAGGGTTGAGGTTCAAAATAAAGCTTAGCATCTCTTCTTCACAGTGTTGTCAAAGGAAAATTGTACTTATTTGGAGGTTGCTGCCATCCTCAAGCAACAGAATGTCTCCCGGGGGTGTACTGTTTTGACATTGGTAAGCAGCTACAGCTCTCGACTTTGTTAACAGAAAGAAATACAATAGCAGTTTAGCCTCAGAATCACCTGATTTGAAATACTGGAATGTAGGCGTGGTAATTAGTCAAAGTTTATTTGTTGTAATGCACTATTCTGTGCTACTCATACTCAGTGACACTGAGATGGGAGAAGCTGGTCACTGGAGGTGTTTCTCTGAGGACTCTCAGACATAGCTCTGCAGCCTTGGGGGACAACATCTACATTTATGGAGGAATGGTGGATGGAACACCTACAGACAACCTCATGATGTTCAATACAGGTATGCTCTTAAGCTCTCTGCATGACTTCTGGATATTCGAGGTGCAGTCCAAACCACTCTCTGCCCTCCAATCACTGCTTAGCAAGCATTGCTATTTACCATTACCTCAAGCCTTCGGTTCTTTATCAGCATGCTAGTTTTTGAAATTTAACTTCCAGCTGTGGCCAAACGATGTGCCCTGGGGATCTGTAAAAGCAAGATTCCATCCCCAATAGAGTATGTCGTTTTCTACCCATTGCCAGAACCAAAAACAAATTTAAAAAATGTAGTTGTTGTCAGTTATCTGTGATTTTGGTACTCATTTACTACAATAGCTAAAATAGGCTATACAACAATTTCGATGCAAATTCGTACTTCAATGCATCGAGCTATCAACTAAAAATGCTCTATAAACTTTTTTCATGTTTGCTGTAGCTGTATGCTTTGGCCTAGGATTATAAGATTTAAAATTTTATAGTTCGCTGTGTTTTTCCCCTTTTTTAGCTGTCTGGTTTGACTTCAGTTATGTTTTCTTCATTGGGCAAAACATGTGCATGTGGCAAGCATATGCATGCTTTATAGTGAATTGGTTGAGCTTATGTGAGTCCAGCATTCTGGTTGGTGTACACAGTTTTGCAATTGTTTTGTATCACCATAGGAGTGGAAACATTAGAATAGGTAGGGTGATGACTGCACTGCTGTCAGGAATAGGCAATAGCCTGATATTATGACTTTGCAGGACATTTGGACGTTTGGAAATTGCATCTACCCTGCAGGCCTACCCATTTTTTCACAAGCTTACCCAAAATTTTATTTCTGCCTACAATACTGCTTTACAGCAGAAGGAAGAAATATTCATAACTTTTAGTGGAAGTCAATGCAATGAGATTTTAATCCATGCAATGTTTACTATTTAAGCAATGTAAATGGCAGCTGATATTTTCAGATTTTGCAAATGTAAAAATGGTACGAAAATGATACAAGGTTTTGTCCCAACAGTTTTGTCCCACTTTACAGTGGTGGTGCTAACAACCCAGGGTCACAATGTACAATGTACTATAAGACAAATCCAGCCATTTTATTTACAATATGAAATGACCAATGACCCTGCAGTTGTTAATGTAATGATAATAATGGTGAAATTGTGGCAAATCTGTCAAAGTGTATTTTCTTTCGGCACTAAAAATGTTTTAGGCCAAAACCTTCTAAAACTATGATGGAACAGTGTTTCAGCTGCATTCACGTAACGAAAATTAAAACACCACTATGATTAATATTGCAGGTGATTTAGTATGTCATTACATTATGTATAGATGTTATTTCATTATTCTTGCTATTATTGCTAAGCAATTCATTTTTACAACGTATGTCAGCAGTTTATTATTATGAGCTTTTATGACAAACTGTTCTATATATCCTTTTATAGTATCAATGATTTGGACTCCTATCAAAACAACTGGGACTTTACCATCTGCAAGGTAAGGTTTTATATTCTGCACATCATGTATGTTTCTGAGAATTACAGATTTGAATAATTTACACTTTGAATAGGATGTTTTAGGAATAACTAAACCTGCTTATTCAGGACTGGCTGATGTTGTTTTGGTACATCATTGATTGTATCAGATTTATTAAAGAGTTGAAAGCCTCAGACTGTCTGATCTGGTACAGTGTGTGCAAACCGTTGCTATGGTGCTGTGGTGGTGGGGATCATTTGCCTAGTGACCTCATGTGAAAATGGAACTGAGGGCCGTCTTTTTTCCATTGGGCCATTATCCTGATTCTGGCTTAGGACCGTAGTCCTTGTTCCAAGCACCCCCAAGGCTCCCCCCGACTCCATTCTCCAGTCTTTTCTTCTCATGCAACTGAGCTATGAACATTTTATTATAGATATAACCACGTGTGCGCTGTCGTCAATGAGCAGATCTTCTTGTTTGGTGGATGTGGAGAAGACGGGTCCTACTACAAAGACATTCACATTCTAAATACAGGTAAACTGCAATATCTGAACTATTTTGCTGTTTTTGTAAATACAAACAAGTCTAAATTTGTGCATAGAGTGGAAGGCAAAAGCTTGATGTAATGACTAGGATGACTTTCATGACCAGGGCGGTCAAAGATGGCCCATGAGCTTTGATTTGGCCTGCAAGAAGGCTACCCTGACCCCACCCCCGTCACTCAATAAGGGAACAAACGTTTTCATGCCAGACTCTTAAAAACGATGGTGCTTCAAAGGTTCTTTATTAAAGAAAATGGTTCTATATTGAGCAATGAACACTCAAAGAACACTCTGCGTGCTTAAAGGGATCTTTGCAGCATAAAGCGTTCTTCAGATTGATGGAGAATGTGCTGTAGATGGTTCTACATAGAACCTTTTTGAAAATGGTTTTATATAACACCCAAAAGTTATCTTCTGTTGTTACAGTGTCAAGCTTGTAACAATAGAAGAACCCTTTTTTAAAAAGGTTCTATATAGAACCGTCTATAGCACATTCATGCACATCAGTCTGAAGAACCCTTTTATGACACAAAGAACCCTTTTCGTGCTTCGGACCCCTTCCCCGAGTGGATGAATCTGATGATTGCTAGCAAGTTGAAAGAATATTCAAAGAGAGCTCAGTCAAAACTTGGTGAAGGACGTTTTGTCTGAGGATGTGAGTGAATTATGTACTATTGATGATTCATGATGTTGATTTTGCGTTTGAGATCTAAACATTGAGCTGGACCTTCTTTTTGAGACTATGTGTGTGACGTTAAAACATAAAGACATATGACGTAGTCTGACAAACTCCCAACCCAACATCTCTGACTTTTAAATTATTATTTCAGGCTTTACAGGGTAAGTCATAGCAGCGTGTGCACCCCATATTTTAGCCTTTTATTTATTCTCCTGACTCAGTAATGCTACTTCTTTCAATTTTAACAAAAAAAAACTCATAGTGCAGCTTTAAGTAGTAGGGTTCAAGTAAAGTGTTGCCTGGAATGTATGTGTGGAATGTAACCACACCCACTGTGCTCCTCTTTAGAGACCCTGGTGTGGCAGAGAAGTGAGGTTAAAGGGGAGTCACCGCTGTCCTGCGCTGGTCAGACCTTTACAGCTCACCATGACAAGGTCAGTAACGTTGGTGCATTCGAACAATCCTTTGAGAAATGGAAATATCTGAGTTTACCACAAGCAAGTTGCACTTGAATGACACTCATAAAGCAGTAAACTCGGGCAAGTTCCATGTTACTTGAGTTTATTGGTGAAATATGACCAGCCAGTACATTCTCTGTCAACAGATATATATATATATATATATATATATATATATATATATATATATATATATATATATATATATATATATATATATTGGAGCAGTAAGCATCGTTGGTTCACGCCAGCCGATATACACAGTACTGTACGAAAGTTTGAGACACTTCATTTATTTCATTTCCAGTCAAAAAGCCAAGTACAAGTCAGCAAAAACAGAAACATATAATTAATATAGAAATACACAAAAGCCTCAACAATTAAATATAATAAAATTTTTTCCAAATTTACTGTGTCCACCACTCGCCTTCATTATAGCTTCCATTCTTTCCAGGAGACTTGCTGTCAGTTTTTCAAAGAAATCTGCAGGGACATTTTTCCTTAAGGTTCAGTCTTAGAAGTTGGTTGCATTTTCATGACCCAAGTAATCTGAAACACATTCAGTAGTGTTGAGGTCTGGACTTTGTGGTGGCCAGCCTATGTGTTCTGAGAACACCAGCAGCATCTTTCTTTGATTTGTTCTTCTTTTTTGCGCATTTCCTTTTCTCAGTAACAGCTTCTTCACAGCTATACACATTTTCACACCCATAGGCAAGACAAGGCAAGTTTATTTATGTAGGACCTTTCATACACTGCTGTCATTCAAACTGCTTTACAAATGAGAAAATACAGTCAGAAAGTTGTTTAAAAAAAAAGTAAATTAGAATAGAAATTACAAACATGATTAAAACATGATTAAAACAATAGATTTAAAAAACAAAATCACTAAAATAAAAATCAGATTAGAAATTAAATGGAGGAAGAGGGTCTAGAAACACTAACAGTGTTTTAAACTGTGCTTAAAGCTGCTCAAATAGTAATGTTTTGAGCGTAGATTTGAAAGTGTCCAGTGCAGAATAGCAGCTAAACGTTGCTTCTCGATGTTTAGTCTGATTAGTTCCTAATGATTTCAGAGTTTTGCTCGGCTCATATTGCTGCAACATATGAAATAAATATGCTGTTCCTACACCACTAGGCAATTTATAGACCAGTAATAGTACCTTAAAGTCTATTCTATAACAGACTGGTAACCAGTGCAATGATTTAAGAATGGGGGTGATGTGTTCCCATCATTTACTCCTAGTGAAACTCTGGCAGCTGCATTCTGAATCATCTGAAGCTGTTTATCTTTTAGGAGTCCAGTTAGGAGACCATTACAGTAATCAATCCTGCTAGAAATAAAGGCGTGTATGAGTTCTTCCAGGTCTGCTTTCGTCAGAAAATCTTGGATCTTGTTGATATTCTTAAGGTGATAAAAAAGCTGATTTAGTAACTACTTCGACACGACTGGTAAAATTAAGGTCAGAGTCTATTAGTACAAGGTTACATACAAGTTCTTTAGATTTTAAGGCTCTTAAATCTAAATGGACAGCTCATCTGTGCCCCTCATTGCTATTCCCAAATAAAATAATCTCTGTTTTATCTTTATTCAACTGCAGAAAGTTTTGTCCCATCCAGTTAGTGATGAGCTCAAGGCATTTACAGATCTGAGTATCATCTGCATAGCTGTGGTAAGATATCCCATAGTCCTGTAGTATTTGGCCAAGAGGCAGCATGTACAAACTGAACAAGAGTGGCCCAAGAACTGAACCCTGGGGGACACCACAGGTCACTGGCACTCTCTCAGAAATATTATTTTCAATTTCCACAAAGTAGTCCCTTCCTTGCAGGTATGAACTGAACCATTTTAGGACAGTTCCTGAGAGCCCATCCCAGTTCTCAAGTCTTTCTATGAGAATTATATGGTCGCTGGTATCAAAGGCAATGCTGTGATTAAGCAATAGTAGATGTTTTTCCAGAGTCTGTATTTAATGAATGTCATTAATAACTTTAATTAGAGCACAGTACTATTATTAGGCCAAAAACCTGAGTGAAATTTGTGTAGACAGCTAGACCAGTATTGTAGTATTGAGTTGTCTTCTCACAGTGGAAGGATGGACAGAAGCACAAGTGGATTTTTTCAGAACTGAAAGAAGAATGGAGCTTGGTTTTATGATTATCGGTCAGAGATGAAAGCTTTAATGGCCACAGTTTTGGTGGTCTAACAGGTATATCTTGCACAGTGGTTAGGAGTTTCATTTTCTCTATAATTTTTGATAGTTTTTAAACTTCAGTTTTGGAAACTTGCTCTATATCTAATCTCATAGGAAATATCTACTAAAAAATTAACCTCTTAATACTATTGGCTGTTTTGAATGAAGGTAGGTCTCTGGCATTTGCACAGTACTGTTTATATACATACTGTTCATGTGATGAATTTACCAAGACTACCTGACCGAGGATCATTGAAATGCACCACATGTCCCATTCACATGTCATCTAGTAAAGAGTCCTGGCTTTAATCCTCGTTTCCCTTGATTGTAGAAGCTGCATAATGATTCACAATAAAAAATGCTGTTTGTTAAACACAGGATATCTACTTGTTTGGGGGGATGTTTACTGGCCCTGAAGGAACCGTCTCTTCAACTAATGAAATTCACAAGCTAAGCATTGGTAAGATTCTGTTGTTTATGTGCTTGTCATTTTTTGCATTTCCCAAACTGAAATGTGACTTGGCCCACAGCAAATACTAATCCATTCCTTCTCCTTGTGGTTTTTGCATAATTCTCCAGCAAAGATGAAATGGAAGGTACCTTTGTATGTGGGGATTCCTCCAGCAAGACGTTATGGCCACACAGCCTTTATTCTTCATAGTCATGTAAGTGAGTGAGCATATGTGTTTGTATATGTTAAAAACATATGTAAGAAGTCAGAAGGACTCAGCTCAGTCCATCCAGTGTCTACAAGCGTTCACACCAATTCAGCAAAACGTCCTGGTTTCACTAATGAGTTCACCTTTTGACAGAGAGAAATCTAATTAGACGGTGTCGTACAGGGCTGAAACAAATGCCTGCTGTCTCTGGCAGCCAGTGGACCTAATTAAGTACTCCTAGCTTACAGTATTATTTAAAGGAACAGTCAAACTTTTTCCTGAAATATATGTCATTTTCCTTGTTTCCAAGATTTTTTAAAACTATGTAGCTATTTTTATGGAATGTGTTCTTCTAAAGTAAGATATGAAGCAAACATTATCTCCCATAGACTTCAAGTGGTCTTTATCGAGCCATCTGGTCTTTATTGTCACTCATCAACAGAACAAATTTCCAAAAAAGTTGGGACATTTGGTCAAATGCCATTAAAAACAGAAAGTAGTGATCCATTTTGACCTTTATTTAAGTAAAAAACTGTACAAAGACGATATGTAATGCTTTATAATGGCACATAGCCAGTTTAAGACTAGTAAAGTTGAAATGTTCAAAAAAACGTCTGGAAGAGGGGATGCAATCTTAGATATAAAAGTAGCATCCAGTAAAGGCCTTGCACTTTGAGAGCAAGGATGGATCAAGGCTCATCATAAAATCCAAAAGTTTAAAAATAACGATCCTCAGTGAGTGTTTGGACTTGCATAGAACTTCCATTGTTCTATGCACAGTGGAAGTCATATGTCAACAAAGTCTAGAAACGCCGCCAACTTCTCTGGGCTAAAGCTCATCTGAAATGGACTGATGCGCAGTGGAAATGTGTATTGTGGTCTAACGGGTCCACCTTTCAGATTGTTTATAGAAATAATGGACAAAAAAGATTCCAGATTGTTACCAGCATAAAGTTCAGGGTCTGTTGTGATATGGGGTATTGGTGGGTAACTTGCACATCTGTGAAAGTACCATAACTGCTAAAAACATATTCAGCCTTCTGCACAAGATCCTTTTCAGGGGAGTCCATGCTTACTTCAACATGACAACACCAAGCCACATTTTGCACGTTATAACAGCATGGCTGTGTAATCAGAGAGTGAGGATGTTAGACCGCCCTGCTTGCAGTCCAGATCTGTCTCTCATTGAGAATGGTTCCCTTTTTAGCTCAAAGTACTTTTAAGAAGTGTTTCAGCCCTGACTGCTTTTTAAAAGAGGCAAAATACAGAACAGCCAATCAGAACAGAGGTCATTTCTACATATCAGTATTAAAGGCACAGTAACAAAAACAGCCTGTTTAATTCAAGAGGTTGCGAAATGGCCATGTAACAATGAGTTGGGATTATTTTTGGTACACAAACACATACAAATGCCATAAGCCCTTCTCACAATCCAAGTAATCTCAAATACATTCAATGTGGCTGAGGTGTGGACTGTCCATTGGAGGTCAGTCCATTGTTCTGAGAACACCAGCAGCTTATTTGTTTGATTCCCAAATTGTTTCTTTTTTTTCTTTTCTTAGTAACAGCTTCTTGACACATCTTTTTAGACTCATAGCACTGAGTTTTCTCACAGTGGAAGGATGGACAGGATTTTTTTCAGATATGAAGCAAGAGTGGAGCTTGATTTTCTCCTCTCTCTTAAAGAAGAAAGCTTTATGTAATGTATACAGACCATTCGACTGACTTAGTTCAAACTGCAGTCCCACCATCCCACAAAAAACTATTTGAAAAATAATTAATCAAATTAATTGAGTTAAATATATACAATATCATTATTTATAGGGTATTTTCTGTTGGGAGATGTCTGTCCCAAACTCACATTAAACCTAAGTTACCCTAAATTCAACATGTAAAAATAATTATTATGTTTTTAAGGTCTTTTTAATCACTTTTAAAGTGAAGCTGAAAGGTGTACATTTATCACCAGTTTAATTTTCCAGTGAAAAAACATTGCTGTCCCACAGTTTCACGTCGTTACCGAAACACATTTTCGTCTATAGGCGGAGCCTTTATTTTAGCCACACCCCTACATTTTAGAGCAGGAAGTGAGGCTGCATCCCTCTCCCTCATGGCCACATGGTGAGCAGTTAGATCCCATTGTTTTGAAGTAAATGTGTCCCAAAGCCTAAAAATCAATGTGTAATATTAAGAATTGTCATTACTGAAACACATTTTCTGAGGTTAAATAACTCTATAATGAAAAATGTTATGATTTTATGTTTGTACACTCGTTCAAAGCTGTGGTTGCTAGTCAGGTACTGGCCAGTGTTTTTGAGTTCTGCTGAAAATTAGCTAAAATTGTCACCACCGAAACTTTTTGATAGTGTTATGATTGTTTTGTTAGTGACAAAATGGAATCTTTAATCATTTGTTTAAATAAAATAAACATAATTAAGCTATAGGGTCACTCAAACCAAAATGAATTCAGTATTCCAAGTTAAATGTCTGGAATGTGTTTTCAACTTGGACTTGAGGTCTAAACTCTGGAGTAGCAATTCGATAAAATGATTCATATCTGATGGAGACAGTTTTGGTGGTCAACCAGGTCTTGTATGGTTATTAGAAGCCTCTATATCTTTTGATATATATTTTATTTCATTTTTAACTTTTTATCTTGCATCTAAAGTCTTCAGAAATATCAGCAGAAAAATGAATAACTTGTACTTAATGGCTGTTTTAACTGGAAATTAAAGAAATGCAGGATGGCCTCTGATTTTGCATAGTACTACAGTACAATTCTGAGAAAGTTCCATTTAAAAAGCCATTTAATTGTGAAAAAACCTTTGCACTGTACTGCGTATTTCTTCACTGTAGATGTACGTGTTTGGAGGTAAGAATGAGGAACAGGAATTCAATGACTTGAAGATCATGAAATTAATAAACCCATCAGAGAGACAGCCAGGTAAGATGACTTCACCTCTTTTTCACTATATCCTTATTACAGTCTAAATGATTCCTTTATCCACATTTATTACAGTCATGAAGGAGATTCTGTCTGAATTTGGACTTCAGGGAATCAGCAACAGGTTAGTACCTTTATAGCAGGGGTGCTCAGTCCTGGCCTTTGAGATCTACCACCCTGGACAGTTCAGATCCAGCATACTTGACTCATCAATATAGCCTTCATCACTTGGATCAATTGTGTTCAATAAGAGTTGGAGCCAAACTCTATAGGATGGTAGATCTCCAGGACCAGGATTGGGCATCCCAGCTTTTTAGGACAGACTGTGCAAGTGGTTTACATTTCATTGTCTTCTTCAGGAAGTTTTAAGTGCCTAAATGGTGTAATGATAGCAGTTGGGGGTAGTGTCATGTCATTACCTGGAACTGAACCCAAGCCCTTCTTCCTTTATGCAAATTTGGAGTTCTAGTTTCATTCTCAGTTTCATGAGGGCTATTTTTTTCGGTTATTTAAATTGAGTATGTGTGTGCATGTGTTCAGCTTTGTGCCAACAAAGGTTCCCAATGTGAAGTACGAGCTGAGTGAAACTCCATTAACTGTGAAGATTGAGAGAACAGAGTCAACACAGGTGACTTAAACTGCAGTTTATTCAGATTATCTGTAGTACCTTTTACAGAAAATGGCTCCTTGAATGAATGAATATATTAACAATAGATTGAATAATGACGTGTTAGCATTAACGAACATATACATTTTTGACTAAGGATCGCATTACCTGTCTGCGTTGCAGAATTAACAAATAATTCATCAAATATCATGGTCAAAATAACGCAGGCCAATCTACATTGTTCAGTTGGTTATAAAACCACCAATGCAGTTTTAAAGGGGCACTCCGGCCAAAATAGAAGTGCAAATATTGCTACATCTGTTGTAAACGTACCTATTCACCTCCTCTAGTGGTGCCACAGTAGTCTCTAGAGCAGGGGTGCACAGCTCCGGTCCTGGAGGATCAGTATCCAGCACAGTTTGATGATTTATCTGCCCGGTTACACTTAATCGCCAGGTTTAGTGGGTATATTTGAGTAGGGAAACTTCAAAACTGTGCTGGACACCGGCCAACCAGGACCGGAGTTGTGCACCCTGCTCTAGAGTGAGATTTTCCAGTTTAAAGACTCCAAAACTGCCCTTAATATGATTTATCTTGAAGGTGGGTGGACCTCTTAAAAACTACAAACACTTTGGAGTGGATACTCGAGGACATGTTTGAAATGTTTGTTTCTAACCGGTTAAGGCAGAAGGATGCCAGTTAGCTAACATGACGAATGTCATGTCTACATTTATAGGCCTCTACATCAGGCATGTCAAACTGGGGACTTTTCGGGCCAAAGTGCTGCAGAGATTAGCGTTTACCCTCATCTAATACTTGGAATTCAGTTCATGAAGTCTTTGCTAATTAGCTGAATCAGGTGTGTTTAATGAGGTACCGTGCTGAAGTCTGCAGTGTTTTGGCCTGCGAGGACTGGAGTCTGACACATGTGCTTTACATCAGTGGCTATGCTAGCAGTCCAGATTCTGTTATCATCTTGCAGGGATTCCCAGTAGTTGTATGACATATTTACATAGTGCATGCTGGGTATCGTAGTGAGAGAACACTGATGAAAAAAAAGATGAAAATTGTGAATTCTGTCAGACTGATGCAGCTTAGAGATATAATGCCTCGTCACAGAATATTACATAACTTGACAAAAAACAATAATTGCTATTTTTAGGCCGTAATGCCCTTTTAATATTACGCATGTTATATTATATGGCAATATAATCACATCTTTTATCAAACAGACTAACTCAATGCATGTTTAAACCAGTGGTTTGCACTGTCTAGCCCACAGCTCATCGAGATTTCACTGCAGTCCGTGATGAGGCAATGAGCATGATCCACAAAGCTTTTGCAATTTTAGATGAGGAGTTCCGCAAACTAGACAGGTATGGGAAAGGTACGAAACTGCCGGGTGAAAGTCACCTGCAGCTTTATTTCAGAGATCAGTCAGCACTTGGTAAAGAAACAGCTTAGTGTAGTTTCTGATTTTGAATGGTTTATCTCTATGTTTATATGTGTTTCCTCTTGCAACAGATTGAGCAAGATAGGTCAACTGTTTTTTCTTTTTCTCTGGAAACAGAGAAAAGTCAGAGCTTTCGCAGGCAGCAGAAGCGCTGCGGTGTGAGCAACAGGCTTACAATGAGTATCACCAGAAGCAGACTCAGGTGTGTTGTATTTACAGTACTGTCAGAGAACACTTCATGTGTTTAATTTCCAGTCAAAACAGCTGTTATGAAAGTTATTCATTTTTAGCATCAGGAGAAAAAAAATTACACAGAAGCCTCAACAACTAAATATCATTTTTCAGTTTTTAGTGTGCCCGCTCTTTACCTTTATAACAGCTCCCATTTTTTTCAGGAGACTTACTTTCAGTTTTTCAAAGAAATCTGCACCTACTAAGTTCAGTCTTAGACAGTGGCTGTATTTTATGCTTCTCATCGTTCCAGTAATCCTTAAACATGTTAAACGATGTTGAGGTCTGGACCCTAGGTTGGTCAGTATATTGTTCTGAGAACACCAGCAACTTCTTTGTTTGATCAAATGTTCTTGTTTTGTGGCTATTTCCTGTTCCCTTTAATAGTTTCTTGACAGCTGTACATGCTTTCAGAGTCATAGTGTTGAGTCGTCTTCTCACAGTGAAAGGATGGACAGAAACACCTGTGGATTTTTTCAGATCTGAAACGAGAGGGGAACTTGATTTTTTTTTTTCTTGGCTCTCAAAGATGAAAGTTTTATCAAACAATGTTTTATGCAAACAATGTTAGTGTAAAATTATTAGAATATATATATATATATATATATATATATTCTATATATATATATATATATATATATATATATTCTAACATATCACTGGGGTAGGAATGACATGTTAACCCCTTACATGGCCAGTTTTATTATACATTTCTAAAATAGCTCAACTAGTTTGCATTGAAGTCCCTGTAGATACTGAATAAGTCTCAGTATGCAATAAGCCTGAGATTTTAAGGGGTTAAAACAAAAAAAGTCACGTGTAAAAAACTGTAGATCATCAAATAAATGCATATTAATGAAAACTAAAAAAACTAAGAAAACTAACTAAGAAAACTAAAGCCACAAGAAAGCTCTGCCACTGTCAATATTCAGAGACAGTCTACTGATGTCTGCACAAAGTACCAGCTTTTCCCAATATGCTTTGCAAATAACAGCTAATTACTTTAAATTCTGACATGTATCTGACAAGAAACGTTACCTGTTTCTCCCAGAAAGAACCATTTTTACACATATTTAAGGAATACAGCAGATTACTGCAGAATATCTGCTGGAAATGTACATTAATTGTTTACAGTATATGTACTGTTTACTGATGGGGACAGTTTTGGTGGTTTAGGAGGTCTTGCATGGTTGTTAATAGTCCCATTTTCTCCATATCTTTTAACCCTTTAAATGGCCAGGGCCCAAAGTTTTAGTTACACTTCTATAACCTAAGAATAGCTCAGCCAGTCTATACCTGATCTCCGCAAAAAAAATTAAAAAAGAATAACTTGAATTTAATGACAGATCTGACTGGAAATTAAACACATGAAAGAGTGATCCCTAACTTTTGCACGGTACCTTATTTGTGAATCTGAACGTAGACGCAAAAATGAAGTCAGTCCAGCCCAAATTAACTGTGGCAAACTTAACCTTTTGAGTAACATATCAAGCATATCTATAGTTCTGTAACACTTTTACACATCATTCTCCAAAATGGCTTTTCTTGAATGGGCGGTCATTTTTCAGAACACATTCCCGCCTTTTATTCTATACATTTTCAAAACAATGGTTGAAGGAAGTCGGGTTTGTGTCTCTGGTTGAACAGGAACTTCAGGAAATGCTGGAGAGGCACAGATCTCAGAACGAGGCTTGGCTCCGAGCTCGAGCAGAAGAGAACGACAAGGAGAGGAAGGAGCTGTGTAAACTCAGGGTGTGTAACCGCAAACAGTTACTGAGGACGCACTTGTGGCCATGTTTCACTAGAGGCTTGCTATTTATATACCCCAATGTCTGACTAGTCAGACAACGACATTTCCACCTTAGCAATTAGCCTCCACTGAATATGACTGGACCTCACTTTTAACTAATGGTCAACCAATTGTCCAGAAAAGGCAAAATCAAAGGTGTATTACACCAGTTCAGTAGACATGGCACAGTACAGGATTCCATTAAGGTGCACCGTCATTCATTGCTGTTTATTGTCAACGTTTTTTAACAGGAGGAGGTGCTTCATGAGCAGGAGAAGCTAAAAGAAGAGCAGTGCAACATCCAAAAACGCAGTGAGCACCTCCTGTCCATTATGCAGCAGTTCAAAGGCATGTGAAGAAACAGTCTCCATGGCAACCAGAAGGAGGAGAGAGGCCGAGTTTTGTTTTCCATCACACTTCTTTGCTGTCATTGCTGTGCGTGTGAGTGTGTTCATTCGTGGGACCCCTTTGTGTCCTTTAATCACTCTAGACATGCATACATTGATGGCGTGTTTGCATAATTGCCATTATATGTTGTTGTACAGAGAGAGACACCTGTAAAAGCATGGCCTTATGCAACCAAACAAAGCCAATCTGACAGGGTATGTATGCTTACTAAGAAAACTACAGGCCCAGATTTTTAGATCTGAGGCCCAGAAGTACAAGAGCAAGCACTGCTTTCATTCTTGTGAAACAGGTTGACTTCCTTTCTTGTGTTTTGTGTTTTCTTCATTTGAAAATGTATCTGAATGCTGAAGTCTACGAATAAAAGTTTATGAAAATGTAACAACTGACTATATAAACAATGCTAGGAATATATGAAATGTATCTTGTTCAGGCACTGACTGAAAACAGTGTTAACATAAGTAATAAAGAAAGCAAACTATGTCATATCAAGCCAGTTAAAACCACTGTATGAGATTCCTCACTTCTAGTCCTATATCCTTTCCTAATCCTCATAAAAACTGATATTTAGTCACAGATAACATTTCCATAGCATTCTTTCCATGCAAACTGATTCGGGATGGGTTTAAACAGACACTGACTTAAAACAGTGTTAGCAAAACATATTAAGCCAGTTATTACCACTATAATAACTAGCTTAAAGTGCCTTAATTCCAGTTCTGACACATTTCCCATCATCATAAAAACTTTAGTCATGGATAGCATTTTCATAGCATTTTGTCCACATAAAGTACAGAAGTAACTGGCTTGAAAGGGCACAGTTTGCTTTGAAGATTGCTTATGCTAACACTGTTTTCAGTCAGTGTCTGTTTAAACTCATACTGAATCACGTTGTGCGGACACAACGCTGCTTCCACTGTGAAAATGTTAGGAGTATTATGCTAGCAAGAAGACAGAGGCTGCATCCACATTACACATCTGGTCACACTAGAAAAGTACTCAGGTATCACTTTTACTCCTAGTCCTGTATTCTATATAGGTGTGAATGGACATTGGCTGAAGAATGTGTTGAGAACTGGCTCTATTCAGTAAACCATATACAGTAAAGCTCCACTCTGTGAATGAATACTGCAGGATATAAGTGAATCATGACTTTTTTTTAAGAGGAACATAGATGATGATTATGGAAGCCCATTTCCACTACTGGAGAAAAAATATATAGCCATTTAGTGAGTCATAATAGTAAGAATTTTGATCATAATTATGACTTGGTCTCTTATAATTATGATTTAGTACCTTGTGACTCTGTCATAATAATTCCTCTCATAATCAGGAGAAAATGTTCCCAAAACTTTGATATAGTCAGAATTTTGATATAGTGAGCCATTATTATAAGCTACCAAGTCATAATTATAAGATATTAAGTCATAATTATGAGAAGGTAAGTAATAATTATGAGATACTAATGACTTAGTCATTGTTATGAGATGCTAAGTCATAATCATGAGATATTAAGTTGTAATTAGATTGCAAGTCATAATTATGACATAGTAAGTCATTATTACTAGATATTAAGCCAGAATTATGAGATGCTAAGTTTAGATAGTTATATGATTATTAGATAGTAAGTAGTATAGTAAATATGAGATCGCAAGTCATAATTATGATACATGTCATTATTATGAGATACTTAGTTATGACATAGTAAGTCATCATTACCGGATGTTAAGTAAGAATTATGAGATGCTAAGTTATAATTATTAGATTGTAAGTTGTGAATATGAGACTGCAAGTCATAATTATGACATAGTAAGTCACTATTATGAGATACTAAGTCATAATTATCAGAAGGTAACTAATAATTACGAGAAAGTAAGTTATAAGTATGAGATACTAATGGCTTACTCATTATTATGAGGTGCTAAGTCATAATAATGAGATATTAGCTCATAATTATAGAAAACTTTATTACTGTGACTTAATAAACGGCTATACATTTTCCAGTGGAGGAAACGGGCTTCCACACAACGGAGGACAACTACCCCGCCAACAAAACATCCCTGTCGCAGTGTCTGCGCAAAAAACACATACAATTTTTTGCCCTGAAGTTTGGAGCTGATGGAAAAAAATGTACACCGCCTCACTATTTCGCAGGAAGGCTGGGCCCGTTGCGCCAGGACGCGGCCAACGGCGGAGCACTATTTCGCCGAGCAAGAGGGGAGGGGAGGGGAAGGCAGGGCCGCCTTCTGCTCATCAAACGGAGAACCAAGGGGGGGAGAGTGAGAGAGAGAGAGAGCAGGAGAGGAATAATTTCCCCCCATAGCATGCTAAAACAAATTTCCAATAAAAAAGAGGGTAAGCTGACAAATAACGTCCGACATGCATATGTTTAGCGCTGCGGGAGAAGTGTGAATACAAGACTGCGCGGGCGAGAATAGAGGGATTTTTGGGAAGCGTTTACAGTAAGGTTGTCGGAGGCTGGATGCAGACATGGCTTTTTTTCCTGCTTTCGTTTGAAAGGGGTTTCTCGTCAGGCAGAGGCTGCATTACAGTCCCTCCTTTGTTCGGCTGCGGCCGCTCCGCTGCTCCGGCTCTGCTGCTGCGGGGATTGTAGCTAAATAATAGTGAGGCAACATGGCTGACGCGGCTGCTGCTGCTGCTGGTTAGCTGGCTAATGTCTCTGCTTTCAGGTTGATGTGCTGGTTGCCGTCCACTGTTTTTGGTTGTTTCAGTTGTATGGCTTTTTCTTGACGTCCCTTTGGAATGATAACAACCTCTGCTGTTGCTAATGTTGGCTGTGGTAGCCGTTGGTGCATCGTTAGCCAGCTAGGTTAGCTACCTGCAGAGCGTTAGCTTCCATTAGCCAACGTTAACGTTAGCTAGAAAGCCTAAACAGGGCTGTTTGGTTTCTAGTAGTAATCATGACACATAGCGTATGTCTTCTTTATCATCTGAAAGAAGTCGTCTGGGGCTCAGTGCATCTACCACAATGGCAAAGTTATGGTTTACAAGGCATTTCGTTCATGGGAACAAGCTAGCTTGGCTAGCTTCTTATTCGAATTTTCCCGTTCCACCTTAAATGGTGCAGCAGTTACATTCTAGCACCTGAGGCGCCAGAATGTAAGTGTTGCACCATTTAAGGTGGAACGGGAAAATGCAAGGAAGGAGCTGACTTCAGCTTCGTATCGCTCCTGCGCTTTCTAGAACATTTCCATCTGAGAGTCTGTTTTTCTTCTTTAATAAGTACCCCACGCTAGACTACCTCGTAACCTGTCTGATAAAACTCCCAGGCCTGCAGACAGCGTTTAATGAATCGGTGAAGTAACTTGTCAACTGTTCTCCCGCTGTCTCTCTCCTATTAGCCACCTTCGCCTTTGGCAGGCGACGCGATGAAATGCGATCAGGCTGAACTGATCTCTCCCTGCATTGTTGAAACGTCCTCCCCGCCAGGTTGAACTGTAAGGCGAGCGGCTCTCCGTCGGCGCACAGCTGAAACATCAGCCTGTAAAGAAAGCCTCAGGTCGAATTGCACCCCGAAACACAACTGCAGACGGCGAGATGAATCATTCGTGACGGAAACCGTGGTTTGTTTGGTGGGAGGACGGTCGTTTCATTTGTCTCTTCTGATGAACGTTTTGTAGGGCACCTCTACAGGATTAATTGGCCAATTAACTTGAGGCGGCAAAGCGAGTGGGCCCTACTCAAGGTGCCACTTTCACCCAACACAGAACAGCTGTGTTATCTGTCCCACCATGGAATCTTTTAGTAAACCTGAATTTAGACCAATTGACCAAAAACAAGGGATGCAGAACAGATGTTTAGATTTGACTGATATTTCAAACCAGTAGCTGATGATGTATTCGTAGTACTCCAGAAGAGCAGAATGTTTCACTAATGCTGGGCTGCTTTGATAAAATATCTGGATTTCGTTCATTTTAGTGCATTTGCAACCCAAAAGAAACAAGTATTGTATTTCTCTGTGATGTTATTCCAGGTGGACCTGCTCCCAGTTTCTGCATTTTATAAATGTTTGTGTCAGCATTGTTAGATACCTACATGAAAAATATCAGATATCGGCATCAGCCCACAATTCCCATTTAACAACATGGATGAACTTGAGTGAGCTGTTAAATACAGGCTACTGGTTTGCAATTATATAAAACCTGAAATTAGAAAATTCACTAAAAGCTGCTCAAAGATCTAATGTAGTCTCGTCCGCAGAATGTCTGGGGACAACCATTAGACACATTGGGCTAAATGTATAAGGGTAGGAGCAAACGAGTGTGAAAGTTCTAAACCAAACCAACACTGCGTGAAGGCGAAACTCAACATTGTCCGACAAAGTCTTTTGTTAGCCTATGGATATAACGTTAGTTAGCATGGCTAAAAAGTCCCCCCAGAACGCATGTACATCTGAATCGCGTGTGCATAAAACACATTACATGCTGTAAAAATAAACATCACCTCTAGTGAGGGAAAAACTCTTTTGTTAGCTTACAGTTGCATTTCGTTAGCTAGCTTGTTTGGCCTGTGTTATTGATTGTGCTCTGGATGCTAAAAGAAGGCAGACTAGAGGAACGTGGAGGCAGGTTTTAGAGGGGGCGTACCCTTGTCTGCATTCTTGTTACGATTGCAAATCACAGGAATAGGTCTAACGTGAAATAACTTAAAAGTGGAACTCCACTGATTGTTTTTAATTTTCTGCATAATTCGATCATAGAAATGTAAACAAAGTCATTTAGGGCTGTGCTTCCCAAAAGGGCCTTAGTGTGAAGGCTAAACTGGAAGAAAGTGTTCAGTGTGATGCTCGCACTACCATTTAAGACTCATCCTTGCACAAAAGTGCTTTTGGTCCAGCATGGTTTGATGTGAAATAATACAATGTAAACAAACTTACTGACTCTGATTTCTTCACAGTGGAGGTGATGGGAACAAGGGGTTGCAATATCTACAGTGCAGATTTAGCCATTTTATTTACCATCTGAAATGACCAGTGGACCTACACGTCTTCTGACTTTTCATATAAATGTTCGTAAAGGTAAAATAGTGGTAAATCTAAAAAATTGGGGAATGTTTTGCCTGATGATGCTGTAAATGGCCTCAAAATTACTTCTAAACAATGTCTCAGGCATCAGGAGTATTTGTGACCTTTTTATGCAGTAACTTTATGGGATGTAGCTTTGGGGCATTAAACTCTTTGGTGGTCTGGTTCCTATGGCCACCATTGTAAACAATTCTGACTTTTACTGAAATTTCAGTAGAACATCATTTTTAAGACTGAATTATTCAGAAATGTTAAAAAGGTATCTTATCTATCATGGATGGTTTGTCCTTCATTGAGTTGTTCAAATAGGATACAGGCTAGCTGTTATCAGTATGTTGTCAATAAGTCTAGTTGTTTGTTGAAAGACATTCTTCTCAGCTGATAACAGCGATTGTGCATGCGATTTATTTTTATGCTGCATTTTCATGGGGGGGTCTTCTGTAGCCACGTCTGCTGCCGTCAGGTCATCAAAAGGCCACCAACAGAAAGATACAAGTTCACTGTGCTTATGATCTTGTTCTAGCCATAAAATCCTGACTGTGCTTGAGTGTTCCGGTTGTTATACACTTTATTTAGCATCCTCTATCTGTGGACATTATCTAAGGGAATAATGCATGAGCCTATTCTCACTGATCAGTTAGCTATGACCATCAGCAGCGTAACAGCCTGCAAAAGTGCTCAGCCTGGATTTTGAATGGAGACTGAATGAAATGGAACGCAAGAGAGTGATGTGCTCATGCAAACTGAAGATGACAATAAGCGTTCATGCACTTATTTTTGGTTAAAAGGGGAATTTGACAGATTTTTCTGATTCAGTATAATTCAGTCGTTGAGATGTAAGCACGTTATTAGAGTGGTTTGCTATGAAGTGATGCATTGTAGAGAAATTTATTGACCTACTATTTTCTAACTATTTCATGTAATAATCTTCAATGAGGAACCTTTTAGAGGTGTCAAACAGTCTAGTCGTCGGGTTCCTATCAGCACCACTGTGAACAGTGTTTTACAAAGGAGCTTTCACATCAAACCACTCTGAGTGACTTTGTTTACATCTTACCATGTTAATTATTGGGAGTATAAATCAGTGGAATTCCCTTTTTACAGCACTTCTGTGAATCCCCGTGATTTACAGTCTCAATTTCTAGTTTCACTTGTGTCTAATGACATTACAAATAAGGAAAGCCCTCTGGTTTGGATGAGGCTTCTTGCCCTAATGCAAGTTCAGTCTCTTCACAGAGGTGACCAAATACAACTGATATACTATTAAATTCAAATTTAGTTAGTTGTGAAGTTGAATGATGTGAGAGTGTAATGCTAAACTCTGCAGGATCTCCAGGATTTGAATTCAGTTTGTGTTAATGAAGCTTGGATATCCATTTTGGCAGATTGTAGCCACTTTTGCACAGTCAGTTATGCTTTTTGGGGGCCAAACGTATTGTGAGCTTACCGCCCAGCTGTGGTCATTTGCAGTAATCGAGCTACAGAGTGAAATTCTGTGGATCCAGGATCTGAAGAAAGCTGGAATTGAGACAAGGGTCGTGATGATGCATATTATGTTCATTTTTAGTTTGATTCATCAACTGTGTTCATTTGGCTTGAGCAAATTGGCTTAGTGAAAATGTTCTCTTCAGACACTCATGTAGTTTTTCTTTCTCTGACACGTCTTTTTGCTCATGGGAGATGCAGTCTGTAATAATGGTATTTCTCCCCAATCGGGAGACGTTTTTCTCCCCGAGTCTAAGGTCTGTCTCAGCCAGCTTGAGCTACGGTTCAGTTGAAATATGTTTGATGGTTCTGAGGAAGGCTGTCTGGTCAAGTTAACTCATAATGCATAATGTTATGCAGCTGTTCCTGGTATTCTGTTTTTCCTGTAGTTAAAATCAGACTAATTCAGATTTGATCACCCAGCAGAGCAAGTTGTGACCACTATTTTGGTTTGGCTGTCTGTGTAACTTGTAGCACCGCTAAAGGTTAACACCGCAGTAGCCGTTGGCTGCCTTTGCATGTAGAACGATCCTGATGTGTTACGCAACAGCTTTGTCTTAGCTGACTAAATAATGTATGTCTTATGTCAATGCACGTTTGATCCAATTTCTAAGTAACCCCAAATGTCTGGATCTCTGATGCAGCCATAAGGAGAGATAAGGAAGGGCCTCAAATCAGTTTTAGAAATGCCACCTATTTTAAGGCTTTAATGTCAGTCTAATTTAAAAATAATCCATTTTCATCTAAGTTTGGAGTTCTAGCAGAGACATCTGTTAAGAATTATGCATGAAAATGTTTAGATGGATTCTCTTTAGTTCATATGTAGCTCACTTTTACTCAGTGAGTGTTTGTGCATATATTTACTTAACGATGTGTTACTCTTGGAGACGTAAAGCTTGCAATCAATCTCTTTCAGTGTCAAAACTGTTAAATCTCCTTCTTGTTTTTTTCAGGTTTTTGAAGCCCTTCCTCAAAGGTAAAAGACTGGACAGCCATCCGCTGGCAGAGCCCTGTGTGGGCTGCTGATAACCCAGCTGTCAGCTTTAAACCAAGAATTACACATTTCTGTCTGTTGGTGTCGTACCACTGGATTATATGCCAGCGTTTCCCCCCATTGTGATCTTCCCCCCTTTTATTTGAACCCCCTGTATACTCTTTCATTCATCAGAAAGAGTACAGTCAATATTTTCACCCTAGTCCGGCAGCACAGCTGCTCCCCTACATCCAGATGAATGAAGACCCCATTCGGGAAGAACGCAGGCCAGAGATCCAGAGCTGATGCAGGTAAAATTGGTCGTGGTGCTGTGGTTTTGTTTTTATATGCGATTCACTTTATTGGAGATATTTTATAATATTTGTGTGGGTCTTTTTGTTTTGTTTACTTAAGGACATGCTGGTGTCTCTGCAAATATGATGAAGAAAAAGAATTCGCACAAGTAAGTTTCCAAACCTAGGTGCTGTAAATCAGATTATGAAGTAACATTTGCCAAGAAGTACAATTTAAATGAAGTAATATAGTTTAAATTATAAATATTATAAGAGCTGTATAGGATTTGTGTAGGATTTAGATGTAATATTTGACCAGTATGTTTCCTTGTGTGGTCACTCAATTCCAATTCTTGTAGCAGCCAGCAAAATCTCTCAAGGTCACAGTGGATTTTCAGGAGCTTAGTTTTATAGCGCATCTGAAGATGATTTGTACGGTTGCTCTGCATTCTTGCAGAAAACACAAGAGCACCGTTGGACCTACCAAGGTGTCCCAGCCCCGGCGGAACATAGTGGGCTGCCGCATTCAGCACATTTGGAAGGAGGGCAGTGGAGCAGCCTCTCAGTGGAAAGGAACAGTGCTAGATCAAGTGCCCGTCAACCCATCGTTGTACCTGATCAAGTACGATGGCTTCGACTGCGTTTACGGGTTGGAGCTACATAAGGACGAGCGAGTGCAGGGGCTGGAGGTCCTGCCAGACCGTCTAGGTAGGTCTTGTTTGCTGTTCGTTTGTTTTTCCTGAATTTAATGCTTTGACTGCTTTGTCTTCTATATATTGTAATAATGCATTCATAGGTCCATGTCATTTTGCCTGTGTTCTCACGCAACACCCTTCTTCCTTTCGCCCATCAGCATCTACGCGCATCAGCGATGCCCACCTGGCCGACACCATGATAGGCAAGGCCGTTGAGCATATGTTTGAGACTGAAGAAGGCTCGAAAGACGAGTGGCGGGGGATGGTGCTGGCCAGAGCCCCTATTATGAACACATGGTTTTATATCACATATGAAAAAGACCCCGTCCTCTACATGTATCAGCTCCTCGATGACTACAAGGATGGAGACCTGAGGATCATGCCAGATTCAAGTAAGTTTGGTTTGTTTAGTGCAATGGCCTCTAGCCCTGGTCCTGGAGAGCTACATTCCTGCAGAGCCAAAGTTCCATCCACAGTTTGCCACACCTGCTCTGACTAATCAACCTCTTCCCATGTCCCTGACAGGCTGGATCAGATGTATTAGAGTTAAGTAAAGAGTGGGAACTAAACTCTACAAGAAGGTGGCTCTCCAGGACCAGGATTGGAGGTCACTGGTTTGATCTATCAAGCCGTTTGTTTGGCTTTGTCCTTTGTAATACACTGTTTTGTGTCTCATCTTAAGATGTGTATTTTACATAGTTTCAGAGCTTTGCTCTGACATGACATTTTGATATGATATTGAGGACAGCGTGTAGCATAAAGGGGCATTCCGGCTTAAAGATTGACTTTAATATGTTCTTCAGGTTATGCACTATTCTGTAGCACAACACTGTATTCCTCAGCCAGTTTGACAGATTTCAAAGGTTTAGCATTTTAAGGTTTTGGTTAATCAACGTTCTCTCACTACAATGTTCAGCATGGATTATGCAAGTGCATGATACAAGCTTTGGGACTCCCTGCAGTGTCATCCAATCCTGACTGCTAGCTTTGCCACTGATCTATAGGCTAAAAACACAGCCACAGCCTTAGTGTAACTCTTACCTCGGGTGCCAAACAAAATTGTAAAGAAAACAGTGATTCTGTTTATTTAGCACAAAATGGATGCCAGAGACATGATTTTACCAGTAATGGTCATTCTGAGTCATTCCAAATGTCAGAGTCTTTCGAAATGCTTAGGTTTCGCAGGTGACCTGATGTCGCATCACTGATTTTATCAAGAATCATGTTTACACAAGGTACAAACTGGGAGCTCTGTTGAAAGTGCAGTGCATTAGATTTCACTGTTGGGTATTATATAGGTATATTTTTTATATATGGTGTCTTTGTAGTTAGATATGTGTTGATTTTATAGATGTAAAAAATGTAATCTACTGAGCGTATTTATTCATGACATTCACCTGCTGAGAATTCATCCTGTAAAGTTAAACAAGGCAAACTTTATCTCAAATATTGTCTATATTTTGGAAGTACATGCTGCTTTCAGCGCTGCTTCGTCATACACTGGAATTAGACACATGTAATCAGTATTATTGTATCCAGAATCATCAAAGAAACAAGCAGTTATGATTGAGCTGAATCTGATATGCGATGCAGAGAATGTGTATTTCGAGGATCTCAATAGCCAACAGCTTTTAGATTGTCGCCCTCTTCATCTGATGAGTCGTTTCTGTCATCTGAGTAATCCGTTCCATTGTAATGATGATTTGAAGAAAGTTGAGACAGTTGTACGGCTGCATTAAGATATTTGGCTTACTAGCAGTAACATTAAATATTAAAACATTTCTGTGTTCACCAGCTGATTGAAAAAATAAAAATTGAAAATAGCCCCCAGAAATTCATCCTGAAGCAGTGGTAGTTTCTCAAAAGTTTCTCTCATCTTCAAGATACATCAGAAGGGGGTTTTCGTAGTCTGTAAACTGGAACATCTCACTGAGGAGAGCCACTGTGGAATACTGTTGCTCTGCTGTAGGAGGAGTGTAGACTTGTATACAACAGATTTTTCACATTTTGGCTGGAGCGCCCCTTTAATGTTTACATAGATCGGACACCATTTTTGCAACTCATTCCTCTATTAAGTGTCTAATGTTTCTCCTTGGTGTGTCACAGATGACTCGCCCCCAGCGGAACGGGAGCCCGGAGAGGTAGTGGACAGCCTCGTGGGGAAGCAGGTGGAGTACGCCAAAGAGGATGGCACGAAACGGACTGGCATGGTCATCCACCAGGTGGAGGCCAAGCCCTCCGTTTATTTTATCAAGTTCGATGACGACTTTCACATTTACGTGTACGACTTGGTGAAAACGTCATAGGCCGGGCACACAGTGCGAGCGAGGGAGGAAGTCGCGGTAGCGAAGGAGGAGACTGACTTGGGATGTGATCCACAAACTCTGCCAAAAGTTCTCGTGGAACGTTTCTTTGCACCATCTTATGGAGACGTAACGATGGATATTTCACTGGAGCCTTGGATTGCCACTAGCTAAGTGTCTTTTTATTGTTTTTCAGATGAAGGGATAGCTGTGTTTGACATGATATTCCCTAAACAAAAGTAGCTTAATATTCAAATGGTTGTCTTTTAGTATTGTTCATTCCTGTTGATAACCAGTGAAGATAATGAGCATACATCATTTCCACTAGCGAAAAGGGGGGGACAAAAAAAAAACACACAGGTCCCAGATTCTTGCCTTCAAGAGTTAACGTGTTCTCTGTTATGAATTGGGATGAATCGGGCGGTTCGATGACTGACAGAACAGAAGTGTGACTGTTACAGCTCCGTGCGGAGTTCAGCCTTTACGTGTCACCCAAAGTCCTTTTTTTGTTTTTTTGTTTTTTTTCGCTTTGCTGAAGTCAACAGCAGCTCCCAGCAGTGGGGATGACTAGCTCAGTTTCTCCCTTAACATCGTTTCACTATCACTACGAATTTAACTCATCATCTGTTTGTTAGATGATGCGTATATTTGTAGTGTGCACACCAGCTTCTTCTTCTTCTTCTTACAACAGTGTCTTGTACTTACCATATGATAAAATGCTAATGCAGCTTATCAGTGAATTAATTATATTAAGCACTAATGTCATTTGACCTCTATGGAAGATTGGAGCACTTGATTATCTTTTTTTCCTCAAATATGTGATTTATCACATTCAGTCACTTATTTAAAAGCTATTTACAAATGAGCATTTTTAAGCTTCGACTGAACTCATTGTAAACGTCTTGTGAAATTCTGCTATCGCTCGGCTGTAGCTTACGTACTGACGGTGTTTTAAGTGTTTTGCGACTTGTATTTACTTTCATAATCTAATATACATGGACGGTTGTCTTAATTTTGTTATCCACCATATGACAAAACGGTTTGTGGGTTAGATTTATGACTTTTAATTGATCTTTTATTTTATTTGGAAGATTGGCCACCTATTTCAAGAACTATTGTGACAAAGACCAGTAAAAAAAACAAAAAAAAAACAAAAAAAAACAAAGAAAATTGATGCAATAATAATTCAAAAGTATTCAGGAAACACATTCAGGAAGTGCACTGCAATCTTTACGGCCCACTCTGATTTCATTTGATGAGTAATGCTTTCTTACACAATTAGCCTTTTGAGATTTCTTTTCATTTTTTTCCACTTTATGTGTAAATGTGCGTGCCTCGCTGTTCGATTGTCAAATGTTTTAACGTTTTGTATGTTCCCAATCAATTTCTATTTTCAAGCTGACCTGAGGGCCCCTCAGGAATGTTACAATGTTTGAAGTAACACATCCACACTCGCAGCCACATGTGTTTTTCATTACCTCATGCTCCTCGTTCATGAGCATTCGGCCCACTACAGCTCACTCCTCCTTTTCTTTTTCAGCCGCGTTCGGCTGCATATAGAAGCTCGGCTACTGAGGGGAAAGGCAGCGCGACTGCAAAGGTCACACAAAGCTGTTGTATCTTGCTTTTGATATGCACAACGGAAAAAAACAATGTCATTGCAGCACCACAGACAGTGGAACTGATGTCGCTTTGTGTTTCTTTTATGTTCCATTCTCCCAGTATTGACCCTAAGACCTTAAGCCTGCTTAGCTTACCAAAAAAAGAAAAAGAGAACCATCGTCGATTAAACCGTCGTGATTCTTACACGGTTTGGGGGGGAAGCATCGTCCTTGGTTGCCGCTCGGGACTTGTGGTGTTCTATTAGTTTAAGGGGAGACTGTGGGCCCTGTAACAAAACTGTATGCACCCCCAGTATCTGTTGCAGCTACATGTACTTAACAAGTCTGTTTTTTTGTTTTTTTTAAAGTAGGATTCTGTCTTATCAGTGGCATATGGACGTGTCATTATGCAAACGGACATTCAGAAAAGACATGTTCGACGGATTGGCCTTTTATTTACATTTACCTACTGTAGTATTGTACCGTGTTTGATGTCAGGTCGACGTGGGAAATTGAAACAAAGAAGAAAAAAAACGAACGCTAGGCCATTCTTTTTGCATGAAATGAGTAGAGTTGTAAGTGTATGTTAGTGTGATGCATGTGTACCTGTCTTTTTATTTCAGTTATTTGTTCCCTAAATGAAAGTTTATTGTGTTGCTAATTGTGAATTTCCTGTTATTGGTTATTATTATTATTATTATTTTTTTTTATTTGTTTCCGATTTTTTCCCATTTCTTAAAAAAAAAAAAAAGTATTTTATTTTCTACTATGCTCTATCGGATCAAATGCACTGGTGTTCTATGTGGAGTGCCAATTTGAAGGGCAAGGTACCAGTGTTACACAGCATTTGAGGGATCATATCTTTAACGTTTCTACGTTTGTATGCATTAAGAGTCCCAGAATTACAAAGGTAACGTTGAGGAAAAGGCCTTATATGATTGGGATGGAATTGTTAATACATAAAAAAAATCCTATGTGAAGTATGTGAGCGTATGTCTGTGAGCGTGTATGGAACTTCACGCTAATGACCACACATATCCGTTTCAGCCTTGTACATATCGAATTGGAAAAAATGAGGGGTTTTTCCCGTTTAGTGCACAACTTTACCCTGCGTGGAGAAAACGGTGGCGAATTTGAGAATATGATCCCTTTGAGATGCTGTTGCTCTTTGATTACTTTGTAAAAAAAAAAAACAAACAGAAAAAAAACAGTGCAATTTGATGATTGTCGCAGATACATGTATAGTTCAAATTTTCATGTTCTCCTTCACGTATAGTTAAATGGCTTCTATTGGACCGCATTTTTTTTTCTAAACATTGTAGATAGTTCATTTTATTTGCATTTAGAAGTATAAACACATTTTAAAACCTGTTACTTAATTCTGTAAGTAATTTTTATAATTATTATGTAAGTCTATCCTTATAAGATTAAAAAAATAAAACTTCATGTGAAACAAAGGCGTCTTTGTATCTGGTCTCCCCTCCACCGCGTTTATTTGATCCATAGTTTCTGCATAATTAAATCAAACTTGCCAGGTCAGGATTGTTTACAGTGGTGGTGATGGGAACCAGACGTCTGAAGTGTTTAATGCCTCTGAAAGCTACATCACAGCCTTACAGATATGTTGCCTGATGATTTGAGATAGTTTTTGATAGTTTTGACCTTGATTTTGATAGTTTTGAGATGAGCTTTTGGGCTAAAAAGTATTTTTTTGTGGAGAGGTGCTTGTAGGGTGTTGTAAAGCAAAATAATCCCCAAAGAAAATTTGCTACTATTGTATCATTATCAACATATAAAAACTCAGATGATTTACTGCTGGCTTTGGATAGTAAATAAAATGGCTATGGCCATTTTAAAATCACTGCCACTGTAAAGAAATCTGAGTCAGTTTGTTTCTATATATTTCACATCAAACCGCTATGAATGGCTCAAGGATTCACTAATAAATCAGTGGAACTCTCTTTTAATTCATCCCTCCAATCTCAATCACTTGTTAGGCTGTGTAGTACAGTATACTAACATTTAACCAAGTGTCATTGAAATGTGAAAAGCCTAAAACACATTTGAAGACAAAAAAAAAATCAGTGTAAACCTCAAGAGAAGAAAATGAACACTGTATGTGGATCATTCTACTGAACTGGTTCAAAGTCAGAGTTCAAAACACATTTCAGACTTTTAAGTGACTTTGTCTTTATACTAAAATCATTTTTCTTTGAGGGAACCAGTACATTAGATATGTTTATCAAAATAAATAATTAAACGTTCCATTTTGTCACTAACAAGACAATCATAACACTGCCGAAAGTTTACCAGCTGTTTTGGTATTGACCGTTTCGGTGGTGACCGTTTTAGCTCGTTTTGAACAGAACAATTAGAAATATTCGCCAGTGCACGACTAACAAACACAGCTTTGAACAGCTGTACACACATAATTGCAGAAAATATGTTTCGGTTGTGACAATTCTTAATGTTACATACTGATTTTCAGACTTTAGGACACATTTATTTCAAAACATTGAGATCTAACTGCTCACCATGTGGCCAAGAGGGACAGGGATGCAGTCTCACTTCCTGCTCTAAAATGTAGGGGTTTGGCTAAATTAAGGATCCTTGTGTTTCGGTAGTGAAATAAAAACGTGGGACAGCATTTTTAATGAAGTTTTTTTTTATTTAAAATTTGAACTAAATCTAAATCTTTCAACTTCAAAAGAAACCAAAAAGCATTGAAAAAGTTGTTAAAAAGTCAATCTTATTTTCACAAGTTGAAATGGTTGTCTGCTGTGTTCGCGTAATGCATGCTGGGTGTTGTAGTGAGAGAACACTGATGAATGAAAACAAGTCAGCGATATAAAACCATGAATTCTGTCAAACCGAGAAGCCTGAAGGGTTTTAGGCTACACTACAGATTATCAACAGTTAGTTGCGGCCATGCAAGCTGATGGGTTGAGAAGCGTTCTAACCGTGCTGTTATTTCACCATAACATCACAGGTTTTTCACAAACACACTCTGCTGAGACACCATTGCTAAGCAACGACTTCGACAGCTGTAGGAGACACTCATGCTATTTGAACATTTTTACTTCCTACTTTGCGCAAAAACAGAAAATGGATACTTTTACTTCTGAAGATGAGGCTAACCTAAATTCCCAAACTGTCAGTTGGTCTGTGTGGAGCTGGAGAACGAACTGCCGGCTGTGCAGCGAGTGGGCGGAGCTCGTTACTCTGATGTAGCAACAAGCTGCTCATTAAGGAACTATAATTTGGTGAAGGAACTGGGAACATTAAAACATATTAAATGCCAGGTTTACAGCCCAAATTATTCATTTATTACTTTATTTATTTAACTGTTGTATAAAAGCAATAGAACACTCGAGGTTGTGTGTTATCGCTATAACACTGCGACCAAATCACAGCCGTGATGTTATTTCGCGATAACACACTCCCTCTCGTGTTCTATTGCTTAAATATGACAAATAACATGTTAAACTCTAGATTTAGGTCAGAGTTCCTCTTTAACATCATCAGCTATGAAGAGTATAGCTAATTAGTTGAGCAACAAATACTGAGCCCGCTGTACATTTACTCAATTCTCCTATCTGTTTATCATTAATAACTTATGCAGAATATTTATTGATTGTGCTTACGAACTGCAGTTACTCGTGTTACTTAAGTAGAGCGCACCTTTCGCCATGGGCAAACACAAAGGCCCTTATCTTGCACATTTCTCTATTTTAAATTGTTTTGAATATTCTTCAAGGTCCACTTTGCATTTTCTTGTACCAAAAACAGTTATAATTCACTTTCACAGGACCATTTCTTTATCTCTTAGAATTAAACGGGCTGTTTTTATTACTGTGCTTTTAGGACTGATACATGTAAGTCATCTCTGTTCTCATTGGCTGTCACTCATTAAAAAAAAACAAAAAAAAACAGTCCTGCCCCATTAAGCACTCTAAGCTTTGCAGCCCTCTCCAAAGTCTGCACTTCTGTAGATGTAGAGAGCAAGAGGCCAGGTGCATTTAGGCTATATGTGTACTTAATTGGCAGAAAATATGTCTTACTCATTTTTAAATGAGCTAGTTTGCTTATCTACATTGTCTCAATATAGATTTCAAGCATGATGCAGCTCAATGAAAAGTTAATAAAAAATGCATTTTGGCTCAAACTCAGTCAGCTGCAAAGCCTTCCTGTCTGATTGGTCCTAGCCTTGTCTCTCAAGGAATTTTGGGTAAGAGGTCGCTGCAGAATTAGTACCAGTTTAAGGTGAGCCTGGTCACTTCTTATTTCTCCTATTATATCAGAAACATGACGGCAAAACAATAGAGGGCGCCCACAGACGGGTCCTTAATGAATGGAAGAGAATGGAGCTGGTTAATGGCTAAAATTCAACATTTAACCATTTGTGCAGGACATTTATTTTCGGAAAGTAGAAGGATGTATTAGCATTACTGCTGAACTGATTGGTTGGTGAGCTGATCTATGGAGAGGAATTTATGCCAGATTGAAATACCGCAATGCACATGCCTTACTTTTCCATAGTGACATGCAGAATTCATGCCAAAATGAAAAACCTTGACCTTTCGATTGCTGAAAAGCAATGCATTAGGATTTGTATATAAAAAATGAAATGCAGAATTTGTGTCAGAACTGAACTCAATCCACTTTCACATGGAATTAAAGCACAACCATTGCCTTCCACTTTAAATGGATTTATGTCATTGAAATGCAATCGTAACAGTGAAAACAGTGTAATGCAACGCACACATGACACTATTTTTTCTATAGTGACGTGGAATATGTGCCAAATTGAAAAGCAAAACCTCTACTATACGTTCATGTTGCTTGACTTCTTTTATTTCCATTGTTGAATTACAACCAAAACAGTGAAATGCAATGTGCAATGCACACACAAGACTGCATTTACACAGTAACATGTAGAAAGTACTGCAGAATGGAAAGCAATATAGTCATGCCTTTATTATTTCAAGGTGGATTGTGTTCAACTCTGATGAATTCAGCATTTCATTTTTAAACTGCAAATCCTAATGCATTGTTTTTCAGTAAAGAGGTCAAATGACATGAAAGCAATGTAATAGATGTTTTGTTTTTCATTTTGGCACATATTCTGTAAGTCATTATGGAAAAGTAATGTCATGTGTGCATTGCATTTCACGTTTTTCCCACTGTAGTGATTGCTTTTCAATTTGGCACCAATTGTTCTCCATTCTGATCAGTGCGTTGGCTGATTAAAGCAGTTCGCAGTGCTTTGGCTGATTAAAGCAGTTCGCACTCAATAACATCATGTATGTGCATAAGGCACTGTCAGAAAGTCCTATAAAGGTGAGTTCAAAAGTGCTGAAACCTATATCAACGCTGTTGAAATACTAGATGCTGTTCTGTGTTGAGGAAAATTGTTTTTCTTTATAAAAATGGCTAAGCATTTACAAACTATGATTTTACACAAAAGCTCCATAGGAACCCATTCATTTTGGACTCGCTCAGGAGTGCCCTCTAGCATCAGACAAGACTTTGAGCTGCTCTCTGCTATGGTAAGATATGTGGGGATAAACGGATGAAAAAGAAAGTGGGTATATAAATGAACTGTTTTTCATTACATCACAAAACAGTGCTTTCAAAATGCTGTTTTTGCAGCTTGGTTTCAGTGCACAGACTGTGGAATGAACTGTACAACTTTAAGTGTACAGTGTTTACATCCTACAACCCCATTTCCAAAAACGTTGAGATGCTGATCAAAATGTAAATAAAAACAAAATGCAAAGATGTGCAAATCATTGAAACCCTATATTTAATTGAAAATAGTACAAAGACTATATATTAGATGTTAAAACTGAGTGTTTTTATTGTTTTTTGAAAAATGTATGCCGATTTTGAAATTGTTGCCAGCAACACATTCCAAAAAAGTCTGGACAGGGCAACAAAATGGCTGGTAAAGTTGTGTAATGCCCAAAAAATTGGCAACAGGTCAGTAACATGATTGGGTATAAACAGAGCATCCCAGAGAGGCTGAGTCTTTCAGAAGTAAAGATGGGGAGGGGTTCAGTGAAAGACTGCAGAGAAATCTCTGTATGCAAGGGACAAGGCTAACAACCAATAGTGGATGGCCGTGATCTTCAGGCCCTCAGGCGGCACTGCATTAAAAACAGACACGATTCTGTAGTGGAAATCACTGCATGGGCTCAGGAACACTTCCAAAAACCACTGTCTCTGAGCACAGTTTGTTGCTGCATCCACAAATGCAAGTTAAAACTCTACCATACATAAACAGGATCCAGAAACGCTGCCGCCTTCTCTGGGTCTGAGCTCATTTAAGATGGACTGAGGTGAAGTGGAAAAGCGTCCTGTGGTCCGACAAATCAAAATCATTCAGAATCAGAATCATGGACGCTGCGTCCTCCGAGCTAAAGAGGAGAGGGACCATCCGGCTTGTTATGAGCGCACAGTTTAAAAGGCGGCATCCATGTTGCTATGGGGGTGCATTAGTGCACATGGCATGGGTGACTTGCACATCTGTGAAGGCACCCTTAATGCTGAATGATATATACAGGTTCAGAGCAACGTGTTTTTAAGGGAAGGCCTTGCTTATTTCAGCAAGACAATGCCACACTACATTCTGCACGTATTACAAAAACATGGCTTTGAAGTAAAAGAGTACAGATACTAAACTGGCCTGCCAACAGTGCAGACCTGCCACCCATTGAAACCATTTACTGAGTTATAAAATGGGAAAATGGCAAAAATAGGATAAATTCTTAAAAGAAGAGGTGATGCAGCACAGTGGTAAACATGCCCCTGTCTCAACTTTTTTTCAATGTGTTACTGGCATCAAATTCAAAATGAACATTTATTTTTCAAAAGCATTAAAATTTATCAGTTTCAACATATGATATGTTGCCTTTGTACTATTTTCAATTAAATATAGAGTTTAAATGATTTGCACACATTGCATTTTGTTTTTACTTACATTTTGCACAGCGTCCCAACCTGTTTGGAAACAGAATTGTAGATCAGAATTTCAAAAACAAGAGGAAAAAATTTTGGTTTTCCACTAATTTAATTATTTTGACGATGCTCTTCAAATAAAGATACCTCACATTAGCTATTAAACAACAGCCTAGAACAGCCTCACAAACAATAGCTGGAGACCACCAAGTTACTTAGCATGCTATGACAATATTCTCCACATAATCTCACAAACATTATCCACAAACCGGAGTTATTAAGAAGGCTATGATGATACTGTAATGTAGGGGCTGAGGCATGTTACAAGTGCGACATGACTTTATTAGGGACAGTCTAGTACTCATTGTCCATAAAACAGGGCTCAAAACCCAAGCAGACAAGAGAAGATTCATATTCAAAAAAACAGGAGATAAACAAAAGTCAAAAACAGGAAAACAATACAAACAAACTCAGAACAAACAGGGACACTTTGATACACGCAGGGAAAAAAGGGGTATATGTAGCAGCGTTAATTAGTCCTGAGAATAATGTGAAGATGTGCAATGGAAGAATAGGTAGAGCAACAGGCCCAGGATGGGGTAGCTGGTAACAGAACCAAAATCTCAGACAGTGTGGGCCTGGACAGCGAGGAAGCACGGCTATAACCGGCAAAAAGTCCAGAGGGGAAGGTAGTTGATCAACAGGGTCATCAGAGGGGACAGAGGTAAGACCAGAATCAGTAATGTGGACTGGTTGAGTGGGGCACTGGGAAGCCCACTGAGTTGCCATCCTAAAAGCCTGCGCTGGAACATCCCTGGAAGCCGACACAGAATGAGCAGTCCTAAAAGCCGGCACTGAAGCAGCTTGGGAAGCCAGCACTAGAACAGAACAGGGAGCAGTTTGGGAAGCCGGCACCAGATCAGGACCAGGAACTGGCACAGGAGCTGCATAGAAAACCGGCACTGGAGTACAGCAGCTCAGGAAGCGAGCACTGGATCAGTGTGAGTAGTCGGCATAGGATCTGCACAAGGAACCAGCACTTGTTGAGCAGCAGCTCGGTAAGCCAGCACGATGTCAAGATGGGGGTCTGGCACTGAAGCTGCCTGGAGAACCAGAACTGAAGCAGCCTGGAGGACAGGAACCTTGAGTGGAGTTGGCACTGGCACTGCGTGGAGCCGTTCAGAACGCAGAAACGGGAGACCTCCAGTAAGCAGGGACTAGAACCATCCAGGGAGCTGGCACTGGAGCTGCTTGGAAAACCAGAACTGGAACCATCCGGGGAGCAGGAACTGGAGCAGGCCTGGGAGCGGGACCAGAGGTGTCTGCTCCAGTTGTAATTGGTACCCCAGGGAAGGTGGCTATAGGAGCCACCACAGGAGAGGAGGTTCTGGAAGCCACCACAGGCATGTTAGCTCAGGGTGGCATGATGAAGGCAGGCATCGACCCCCCCCCCCCAACACACACACACACACAGTTTCTTGGGGAGCCTCCTCCTTTTTACTCGAAGGAGTTCCAGAATTTCTCTAGTGAGTGAGCCACCTTGCTATGAGAGACCCACATGTGAGCCTCCAAGTCTAAGGGCTCATTTACACTGCTCCGGCGCGTTGACGCAGCGCAATGTATCCCATTCGTTTTCAATGGAAAGTGTCGGTTCCGTCAGACGTGGCCGCGCAGTGCATGATGAGTGCGGCGAGTCTGGGGGATGCGGTGCGGCGAAAAGTTGAGCCGATCTGAACTGATTAATCCGGTCAGCGCGATGCGTCTATCCTATAGATATACATACCTAGATGCCGCGTTGCCTGTTGTTTTCTATCTGATGCTATACGTCTGCGCGTCCGCCATGTTGGAGCGGTCAAGATCCGCTTGTGAACAGATTGACATGTATTGAGAGATGATGAGTCTCAGGATTAAATCAGCCACAACTTCCTTATTACTCAACCGATTTTCACCAAATCTGTTTTGTTATAATCCCCAGACATAGAATAATCTAGGCTGCGCGGGCTGCTCTCGGTAGCTTTTATTTCTTTAATAACTCATCGTGCTAATTAGCCGTCTTGGTCAGCAGAAAGTATTCAGTCTGCGCCTGACGTTAAAAACCGAGTTTAGCGCGAGCTCCGGTAGAAACATCAGCAAATCCATCAATGTGTGAATCACTTCTAATCTTAATACACATAAAAATTAAATAAACCCCCCAAAACACAGTAAGAAGGACGAAGCTGAAGTTGGCTTCCTATCAGCCAGCTTCTTCCTCGAGTTTTCCCGTTCTACCTTAAATGTTGCAGCCGTCACTTTCTAGTGCCTGCAGTTGCACCATTTAAGGTGGAACCGGAAAATTCGAACAAGAAGCTGGCTGATGCACCATTTAAGGTGGAACGGGAAAATTCAAACATGATGCTGGCTGATGCACCATTTAAGGTGGAACGGGAAAATTCAAACATGATGCTGGCTGATGCATTATTTAAGGTGGAAATTCGAACAAGAAGCTGGCAAATAAGAAGCTGACTTCAGCTTCGTGTAAGGTGCTAAAGTTAATCTATTATGAATACACGGTTTTAAAGAATGCTATAATCTACCTAGCTACAAAGCAATGACCATCATTGTAAATAAATAACTACTACATAAAGTTAAGATCGCCTGAGTAGACTATTAGATGAAATAAGCTTAATATAAAAACTATTCCATTAACAGGTTCTCTGTGCCTCACCAACCACACGGCCATCTACACATAAACATCACACAAACAATACTCGTCTCACAAACATGAGTGTGGATCGCTGCGTTCCCTCCGTCATATAATCCTATCGCCCTTTCTGAGTGCGATATTCTTGAAATAGCATAATTTTGGACAGTATCTTACTTTAACTGCCGCTCTGTAATTGTACTGAATGCAGTCCAGCAGCGATTTTGACCGCCCTAAAATAGCGGCGCCGTTGACGTGCCTGGCTGGACCCAACGCGGCATCTGGATATGTCTGTCTATGGTCTATCTAATCAGACGATAGCTGGTGTTTGCGCGATAAGTGTTCACAATGCAATGTATGAAACAATCGTTCCGGTGGAGCATGGAGGAAAAGCTCCAAACAATTTTAAACCTAGACATTTTTAAATATATGTATATATAAATTTGTAATTAATAACATACTAAATTTGTTTTTTGATTATTAGAAAATCAGCACATTCATTAATTAAAATTTGACTTAGCAGGACGTGATTTAATTGGATGCGGCCAACTGAAGAGGAGGAGCGCGTTCACGTCCGTCGACGCGCCGAACAGTGTAAATGCATACCACAAAGGCCACTTTAGTCTCCCCAGACTGAAAAGACTCATTAAAGTGGGCCAAATAGCAGAGAACAATGTGCAGGTGTGTGTAATGGAGGAGTGGGTGGAGCTTGAAAAGAGGAAAACAAAAGCACATGGCTTGGTCATGTGCACTACCACACAGGCCCAGGAGGGGGTAGATTGTGACAGATACTCTCCACCTAATCTCACAAACATTAGCCAGAGACGACAGAGTTGCTATGACGATCTACATATACTGTAATTTCACAAATGGTAGACAGAGACCACCGAGTTACTTAGCTTGCTATGACAATACTCTCCACCTGATCTCACAAATATTAAGGGACCAGCGAGTTACTTAGCATGTTATGATACTCTCCACATAATCTCACAAACATAAGACAGAGACCACTGAGTTACTAAGCTTGCTATGACAGTGCTCTCCATCTAATCTCACTGATGTTAGCCATGGACCACCAAATTATTTAGTATGATGATACTGTGTTAACTAACATGCTTACAATACAAACTAGCATGCATGCTAATGCATAGTTATCACAATACAAACTTGCTAGATAGCTGAATACAGACTGTGGTTAAACGCAGATAGACATTTATAATAACAGATATTAGGTAACTGATCCTCTATGTTTTATGGAGCCCATAAGGTGACAGACATGGTGATTATTTTTTAAAAAAGGTGTGGCCATAAATGAATAGGGCCACAAAATAATATATTTAGGCTGCAAATTACTATATCGAGGCCACGAATTAATATAAAACTTATTTCGTAGCTACGTTTGTTTGTTTGTTTGTTTGTTTGTTTGTTTTTCTTAACCGCCAGTGCATTTGTAAACCAATGGGTAACGGCTGCAAGGCAACCTGTATTTTATAGACTAGTTTTCCTCCCATACTCTGGATTTTATACCCTCATTTAACACAGCTGTGTGGCAGAACTCAGTTATAACAGCGTTATTACGGTTAACGCCACACTGTGCGTGTTAACCGTAAAGGCAAGTAAAACTGGAATTAAATGATAAATAATGTAAGAAACGAAACGTTATTCAAAGGATAAATGATTCTCATCAAATCGTAATTTGATTTAATCACATTATAAAAATATACTTAAAATGAATCATCGCGTTTCTTTTTATTAAATAATAACTGACATTTCCCACCCAGATACAAGACCCCTTCGTTGATAAATGATAAACCATGGCTCATATTTTATCGAATCAACACTGTTTTAATACAATAACGGCTGACTTAATTAAATCAGAACTCTCACATTTTCAGTCCATGTGCATTTTAATCTGTTCATTTTTTCCATCCCTCATTCCAGGCAGCGCCTTTTCTATGCAAACAAATAAACGAGTCCTGACCCAGACGGCCTTTCTCAGAATCTGAAACTGCATTAGAACTTCTCTCTGAGGAGTTTTACCTCAACTGGCAACCGCGGCGACTGCGTGTCGCCGTGGAGATCATCGAGAGTGCTCATTGGTGCTGTCGAGCGTCACCTCATTTGCATTAGGCGGGTCTTAGCAGGTTTATCTGCTCGTCCAATGAAAGTAAAAGCCGTTGATCAAAACAGTCGCTTTTGAGAGTGTTGCCAGTATTTGTCTGTTTTTCCCCGTTTCTCTTCAGGCTGGGCTTAGCGTGCTCCCACATTTCGAGCTGGGTGCCTCAGCTGATTGACTTATTGACACACAGTCAGTTAGCTTAGTCTAACCAGAGTCAGAAGGCGTCAGAAAGGGCTACTGCGTACAATCGGTAAGTATGGTGGAGGTTTTCTCGGGCCGAGCACTTATAAACAAAGAAGGCGACCTCGTCGACCCAGAACAGGCTCTCCGGAACAAAGTTGTGGGGCTGTATTTTTCCGCCGGGTGGTGTCCACCCTGCCGGGACTTCACCCCGGTGCTGTGTGATTTTTACACCGAGCTGGTGGAGGAGAGCGACCCTCCGGCACAGCTCGAGATAGTTTTTATATCCTCTGACAAGTCCACAGAAGACATGGTGGAGTATTACCACGACATGCACGGAGACTGGCTCGCCCTGCCCTGGACCGACCAGTACAAACAGTGAGTGGATATTGCAAGTTAAAGGGGAACTCCACCCAATTTTAAAACTTTCTCTATAAGTGAATGGCCGACATTTAAACAAAGTCATTCAGAGTGGTTCCTTGTGAAATGTTCCTTTGTAGAAGATTCTTACTGTGTCAGAATTGGTCACAGTGGTGGTGATAGGAACCAGACATCTGAAGAGTTTAATGCCTCTTAAAAGCTCCCTCACAGAAACTTATTCTATGAAATGATTGCGAATATGCTGCCTGATGTCTGAGACATTGTTTTACAGTAGTTTTGAGATAAGATTTTGGCCAAGACTTAATATTTTTCATTCATTTATGGTGGAGGGGTACATGTTCTAAGGCAATTATAGTCCAGGATGAAAGCCTGTTCTTAAAGATTTATAACTACTGTACTATCATCAACATTACATATAAAAGCTCAGAAGATACATGAAGGATCACTGATCATTTTGGATAGTAAATAAAATGCCTGTATTTTTTGACATCACAACCCCTAGTTACTATCACCACAACTGTAAAGACATCCTAAGTGGTAGGTTTTTCTACTTTGTTTACATCTCAACGATTTATTACGAATTATGCAGAAATTATTAAAAACCAGTGGAATTCGTCTTCAACTCCACACTATTGGTTTGTGTACTGAATACACGTATTTGCATGCAAGAGCAATGATGGGTTTTCAGATGTTACATGCGCCGTGCTAACCTAAAACTATGTTAAATAAAAGTCTGTTTACCTTACAGGCTGAAGCAGAAGCAAAAGTGGCCACCAAAAACCTTTCAAAAAAAGCATTAGGTTCAAAAACTCCTCAGTTACTGAGTTCCCTATTGAACTGCAGTGAAACTTCTTATTACTTCCAGCATATATCAGGATAGGACCTGAAGTTTAAGCTCCTTTCTTCTCTTTTTGGTCAGAAATTAAGTGCTAAATTACATGCTACAGCTCTTAAATGCTAAAGCGAGAGCAGCAAAGCAGTTCACAGCTGCTGTCGTCAACAAAACAGAATTAAATGCAAAAAAGTAGCTGACTGCAGTGAAACTGAGAGGAAAAAGTTATATTTTTTACAAATATACTTGAACATAAATACTCCTAAAAGTACAAATATCCATCAAACTGAATAGATGTAGCTATCTAGTTACTACTCTGGATAGCATCCGCTGGAGGTAGCCTACAATAAGTCTAGTCATTTGTAAAGTAGGCTAACCCTTCTTTGTCTCCTTTGTAAGAGGTTTAGTGAACACCCTTTGGAGGATTAGGTGTAAAAGTAGGCTAATATCCCTCTGCCTGACCTGTACTGTCCATTAAATTGTGGCTTTAACAACACATGTATTTGGAAATGTTACAGCATTGGCATGTGGTGGACCTGGTAAGCAAAGTCCAGTCAAGAATGTATTGTTTCTTGAATGAATGTGTTTTATGTACACCTTCCCATTCTAATGGGAGCTTGTGCAGAATTACAGGGCCAGTACTAACATTATGTTCTCCTTGTGTCTTTCAGTGAGCTCAAGAAGAGGTACAACATCACTGCCGTCCCCAAGCTGGTGATAGTGAAAGAGAACGGACAGGTCATCACAGACAAAGGCCGGAAGCAGATCCGAGACCAAGGCCTGGCCTGTTTCGGGAACTGGCTGGAGGTGGCTGAAATCTTCCAGAACTTTAAATGCTGATGTCTGGCAAGAGCACTTGCTTGCGCCATGCCACAGGTCCAAAGGGCTAGCGAAAAACTGTGAATTTTGCATCAAGCACTTTGAGAGGAGATCTGGACACTTGCTATGCCACCGTAGCCATAAGCTTTAAGAAGGCCTTATATCAGGAGGCCGACAAACTTGAGAAGAATGAGAAAAAATGCTTTTGCTACTTCTGAAAAATGATATTATTTGCACTGCTGTTTTTGTATTAGTGTTTTTCTCTATTTTAGGACAAAAGATCAATGTGCTGCTACGTTTCTTGGGGACTTGCAGCTGTTGTTTTTATGCATAGCATTGTCATGGTGCTACCGAGTCATTTAGCGTCCCCAGCGTTTCATTAAAGCACTGTGATATATCCCTGAGAGAGTCTTTTTTTCCGCTGTGCTTTGCTCCCAGTCTGCCGCTGTTTTCCTGCAGTTTGCAAAACATTCAGTGACTATGAGAACACTGTTGGGTCTCAGGTGAAAAGCAGTCCTGAGAGAGCCCTTCACTTCCTTTTGTTGCCAAAGAGCAGTTCTCAGACTTCAACACCTAATGACCAAGGACGGTATTCTCAGAAGTCTAAAGGCTCTTCAACAGGAGACAGGAGTTCAGGGAGATCCCTATTAGACAATCCTCACTGATAGCTTAGGTTACCTGATTTACTGAGAAAGCTTGCGGCTGAGAAACAGCTACCAGGTCAGGAGTGGGCAATATGACGATATTTAGCATTACCATGATAAATTATGTCATGTTGACAATATTTGTCTGAGTATATCATACACATCGTAAGTACTTAAAGAACTCTGACCGACTGAATGTTTCATTACAAAGAGAGCATAATTAGGCCTGTTTTGATTGGATTTCTCACAATATAGTATGTGAGGCGTTAAACAAAAATCATTGCATTTAGTTTTTTATAGAATTCTTAAAATGTGGCACTGATTATTTTTGCTGGTTTCCACTTATAAAACAAAACAAAACAAACTATTGTGATACGTGTTATGTATCGTGTAAATGTCTTGAAGTATGGTTTTATTTTTTGCAGTATCACCTACCACTGCCTCATGTTTTTGGGAAATGAATGATACATGAACATGATACGCAAATTATGTCCTTGATGTTCGTTTTCTTAAACCAGGGTCGGCACCATGCGGGTCTGGTGCCGCATGCAGCTTTTTTACTGCCTTGTTGGAGCTCCACAGAATTAGATTTTTAGGTAAAAATAAAATAATCCTCCTTTGCAGTAAAATAAAGCTCTGCTGATCGTTCAGACAGTTTTAACAATCTTACACATTGGAGTTAATGTATAACCAGAGCCGGCTTAGGAGGAGCCTGGCCACTTCCTTTTCCCCCTTTATATCAAAAACATGGCTGAAAACAACCAGAGGGCGCCTGTGAGCGAGTCCGCAATGAATGGTAGTAAAGGAAGCTCAACCAGAGAAGTTGTAGAGGTGAGAATTACCACTCTGCAATGTCTTCTGGGTTTCTTAAACGCTAGAGGGCGCTCCTGAGCGAGTCAAAAATGAATGGGTTGATATGGAGCATTTGAGCAAAATCATAGTTTATAAATGATTAAACATTTTTAATGTAAAAGAAAACATTCATTTCCTGAACACTGAATAGCATAAAACATTTTAACACTGCTGTTATATTTTTAAGAGCTTTTAAACTCGAGTTGTAGGAGTTTATAATGGCACCTCATCTATGTTCATGAAGTCAGTGAGCGCGAACAGCCAATGAGCTGCTCCGTTTGCCAATCAATCAGCACACACTAGCAGTAATGCCTGCCTTCTGCTGCCCAAAACCCGTTTGCTGTAGAAAAAATGAAATATATAGGTAAGATTTCTTTGTTTTTTTAGTGAAATACATCCTTCTACTTTCTAAAATTAAAGAAACGTTCTGTGTAAGTGGTTAGAAACTATTTTAACTTTTCGTTTTTAGCCGTTGAGCACCATTTACTCCCATTCATTGAGGATTCCCTCACGGGCGCCCTCTGCTGTTTAGAAGTCCTGTTTTTGATATAACGGGGGAAATAGGAAGTGGCCAGGCTCCTCATAAACCAGCTCTGGCTCAACGGCTAAACACACACACACATATTCTAAGCCGCGTATCCTTCTGGGTACGGCTAAAAACAAAAATGTAAAATAGTTTCTAAACACTTTACCAGAACTTTACCTAGAAAGTAGAAGGATGTATTTCACTAAAAAAAGCAAAGAAAACTTACCTATATATTTCCTTTTTCTATAGCAAACGGGTTTTTGGCAGCAGAACGCTAGCATTCCTGCTACTGCATGCTGATTGGTTAGCATTACTGCTACTGAGTGCTAATTGGTTGGCGAGCGGAGCAGCTCATTGGCTGTTAGTCCTCACTGACGTCATGGACGTATATGAGGCGCCATTTTAAACTTCTACAACTTGAGTTTAAAACCTTTAAAAATATATAACAGCACTGTTAAAAGTTTTATGCTATCCAGTGAAATTATTGTATTCTTTTACATTAAAATGGCATTTATAAACTATGATTTTGCTCAAATGCTCCATCTTAACCCATTTATTTTGGACTCGCTCCTGTAATGTCTTCTGGTTTTTTAACGCTAGAGGGCGCTCCCGATTGCCAACCCAGTTGAATGTTCAATACCATCTGTGAAAGCGATGCTACACCTAACAATAAGCGTATGTGAATATTGGATGTATCTTCATAGTCCTCACAGGGGACTGATCTCATTTGCAGCATCCAGATCCTTCCATGTATTTCCTCCATGCACCACTGGAGGGCGATAAAACAACAGCAGAATGCTGCACTCAGTCTCTCCTAATAAGCTCAGAATAGAGACTGTACTAATATATGTCACAAGCGATATCAGTACTGTACTCAAATATTAATGCTTTAAATATTATTAATGTTATTAATTATTTTGTTATACTGCATTTAAAAAGTTAATTTGGACAGGTTCCTTGGACATGGATAAAACTAGTCCCATTAAAATTCCATTAAAATCCTATTTAGTCCTATTTAGCTTAATCAGGATCTGGGAAACCGGCCAGTTTAATTTTCGTTCATGTAATGCTGCCGTAGTGTCTGGTCCTTGAAGGGGAATTCCATCTTACTTCCCAAAATTTCTGTGTAATTAAATGGTTACGATGTAAACAAAGTCATTAAAAGTCATTTGATGTGAAATGCTTCAGTCTAGAGAAACTTGCTGAGTCAGAATTGTTCACAGTGGTGGTGATAGGAAGAGTTCAGTGCCTCTGAAAACATTGGATACATGCTGCCTGATGTCTGACACATTGTTTTATGATAGTTGTGTGACAAATTTTGTTTGCCTTGAAAAGATTTTTGGCTTAAAGTGCATTTTAATGTATTCATGGTGGAGGGGTTCATGTACACGGGGCGTTGTACGGCAAAACAGTCCCCAAAGAAAACCTTTTTCAGATTTATGACTAGTTTACCATCATCAACATTACATATATAAACTCAGGAGACGTGTAGTTTCACTGGTGGTTTTGGATAGTATATAAAATGGCCGTATTTGTGTTGTAGACCCCTGGTTCCTATCACCACCACTCTAAAGAAATTTGAGTTGGTAAGTTTCATTACAATAAATGAATTAACTAAAACAATAGTGTGTTCAGTTTGTGACCATATTAAATTATATCTGCCAATATTATCAGTTAGCAGAAATGTTTAGCTGCTTAAAGGAGAATTCCACTGATTTTTAAAAAAAGTTGTGCATAATTAAAATGTTAAGATGTAAAGTCGTTCAGAGTGGTCTGATGTGAAATGCACTGCAACATCTGCATTAAAGTAACCACTAAAACCACCTCATTGTTTTTACACTCACTGTCCATTTTATCAGCTCCATTTACCGTATAGGCAGTTACAGACTGTAGACTCTGCATACTTTGTTAGCCCCCTTTTACCCTGTAAATCAGCCAAAAATAGTCAGTTTAATTTGCTTTGGCCTAATGCTGCTGTAGTGTCTGGTCCTTAAAGGGCAGTTTCATCTTTTTGCAAAATGTTAATTGAATTGTTAACAGTCTAGACTTTGACTCATAGAAAAAATATTATATGAAATTGTTATGAATACATTAATGGCTGAGAGGTACATGCTGGGCATTGTGAAGCAAAATAGTCCCCAAAAAACATGTTTTTGCATTTACCACTATTTTACCATCATCAATGTTACATATAAAAATGGACGTAGGTTCACTAATTATTTTGGATAGTAAATAAAATGGCTATATTTGTGCTGTAGACATTGCGACCCCTGGTTCCTATCACCACCACTGTAATTAGAGTCAGGGGGTTTCTCTGCAATTAACCATGTCAAATCAAACTTTGAATGACTGTTTGCATCTCAACCATTGAATTATGCAGAAATTATGAAAACATTGGTATTAGAATTCTCCAGTAATCAGTATTGTTTTTCACATCTGTGACTGTTGATCACTCAGTGAGGTAGAAACTTGGCCTTATTTGGCTTAAGATAATCAGAGGAGGGACCTTCGGGTTTTCCTAGATGTTAGGAATCGGTAGGTCGGTGACGCTTCATCGTTTTGATAGATAAGTTACAACATGTGTCACAGTTTTAGTGTCGGTTTCTGTTGGGCAACTATGGGTGTGTCTCTCGGACTTTTATGGCTTCATTAACAGCACGGTTTAGAAGTGAGCTTAAGAAATGAAGTCTGTGCTCATCAGAACCAGGCCAGTTTCGATGTAACAAAGTATTTTGATGCTAGCAAAGGTCCAGTCTAAGTAAGTAAGCAATAATTAAAAAAATGTTCACTTCTATTTGGAAATGAAGAGATACAGTCTAATAGAACCCTCACACAATAACGCACAAATACTCTACAAAAGCAATCCTAACCTTTGAATCTTGGCTGAAAAAGCGGAATCAGAGTGTGTGTTGTAAGTGATTAACCTGCAGTAGTCAAAGGATACTGTGACACACCCAGCATGGTCATTTTCTTGTTTTATGACTGAAACTGTACATTTGCTGTCAGTGAGAGAGCGTCACACACCCAGCCCATAAAACCCGCAGAGCTGATAAAGGAGTCTAAAGGACATCGCTCAGGCAGAGGTTTAGAAATCGAGGATATAATCATACCTGCTCATGCAAAGAGGGGAAAAAAGCAGCACAACTCAGGGATACAAAATGAATTCTCAACCAACTTTCTGTGTTTTGCTGATGGCGGTCGTGTGTGCCCTTGCAGTGGCAGAAGGTTAGTTGTATCAGTTGTATTGCTTTTGTGATTTCAGTGATTATGTTGGTTCTATGTAGTCGTGCGCATCACTAGAGCCTTAAATTGAATCCGAAACTGCATTTGAATGTTCCTTTTTTTATTCTCAAATAATAACAAATGTAAGGCCAAGTACTGAAGGCCTAACCTGAGTTAAAGGGACATTTCACCTTAACGTTATTTTTCGTCAGGATCGTCTGTCCTCTGTTACACTGAAGAGGAAATACACTTTGAAAAGCGACGTGCTTGTTAAGAATGAGGAAGCCAGACATTTTTATTTTGTCATTATTCATCAAACTTCTATTTGCTGGTCGTTTCAAAACTGGACCCAGCATTCACAAAATGTCAAAATCGGTGGACTGATCTAGGATCACATTTTATGACTAAGGTCACAATAACATGGAGAAGTATCTGATCCTGAATCAGCATGTTTCGTGAACATTGGCCCAGGAAGAAAGCTTGGTGACTTTGAAATGCTCCAGGAAGCTCAAATGCAAATGGCAGAGAATTATAGCAAAAAGATCAATAAGAGTTTTAGGAAAGATTTCCTTTATTGTAGTGATCATTTGACAGAACAGAGAACAGAGAAAAATGAGGAAATAAAGTAGAATTAAGGCAAAATTCCACTCAAGGACAAATCTCTCATTTTATTTCATGAGAAACGAAAGCAATTGTTCATTGAGAGTTGAGTGTTTTAAGTATTTCAGTGCTTATTGTCTCGTTGACGGGTTTGCAGAGCCCACTGCTCCATTTCAGCTCTGTAAATGATTACACGAACAAGAAATTCTCTAAAAGCAGATGTGACACTGGCCTCTGTGTGTGACTTGAAAAACAACAGGAAAGCAGGGAAAAAAATCCTCTAAAACCAATTACACCCATATGGAAAAAAATATATGGACATGTATCTTTATATATTTCAAATACATTGCAATCCATGCGGAAATACATTCCAAAATGCAATACAAACCAAATTGCATTGTAGAATATATTGCCTTATTAACCAAATATATTTTAAAATGCATTTATTTTAAATGTAAGGCAATATGCAATATTACACCTAGAACTATACCATGGAAAAATAAATGTTTGTAAATGGATGAAAATAGCCAAAGTACTAGTCTAATGCACTTTACTGTTTGGAACTTTTGAAAAGAATTCCATTATCTTAATTTTAAATATTAGCCATTTGACCTTTAACATGACTAAAGCAAGTGTTGTCGGTATTGATACACTGTAAAAATGCAGTTTGATGATTTAATGTTATGTTTATTTGAAATATATTTTGTGTGAGCTGTCTTACTGCATACGTACATGGTTAATGCAAAGTACAATGCAAAACACAGAAGTCAGTACCATTTAGTTAGTTTATGTATATAATTATATCTGTAACCTTAAAACTACATACAGTTGAAAAATATTATAACAAATACAAATAAATGCCTTTTTTGGCCATTTTCATATATTGCAAAGTATATATTTGATAAATACATTTGGAATATATTTTTTTCCATATGGGACAAAATGCGTTTCACCACTGACTTATTCTACACCCCTGACTTAAGTCTCCATTGATTTATTGTACATCCTTGACTTTAGTCACCATTGATTTATTATATACCACCAACTTATTCTACACCACTGACTTATATCACCCTTGACGTATTTTACACCATTGACTTAGTATAGATCACTGACTTAAGTCACCACTGACTTATTCCACACTATTGACTTATTTCACACCATTGACTTATTTTACACCACTGACTTAAGTCACTATTGACTTATTCCATACCAATGGCTTATTCTACACCACTGATTTAAGTCACTATTGACTTATTCCACACCACTGACATATTATACACCACTGACATAAGTCATCATTGACTCATTCCATACCACTGGCTTATTTTACACCATTGACTTAGGTCACCATTGTCTTATTCTACACCACTGACTTAAGTCACCATTGACTTATTCTACACCATTGACTTAAAATATCAACTTTTTCCTTACCATTGACTTAAGTCACTGTTGATTTATTCTATACCATGACTTATTCTCATTCTTCTGCCAGCTATGATTGATTTTAAAATCTTTTTAATCTTTTAAATTTCTTAATGACCAGTCTACTTATCTGACTGTTTAACTATATGCATCCCTAAATGCGACCTTACATCTGTTGACGTTGCCTTCCTCCAGGTCCCTTGAGTTTGATATAAAAAACTTCTTACTATTTATTCTATTTTAACTGGATTAATTTTTGAATTTGTTTTAAATTACTGCTTTTTGATTTCTCTTATATATTTCTTTATTTCTTTCCTTTTTATTTTTTCTTTCTCTGACATATTTTACCTGTGTATTTGTGATTTGATATGTTTTTTCTTTGTATGTGACTTTTCTTTTAAATTACTCTTAAGTGCGTTTTTTCTCGTTGCTACATATATTTCTGAGCAGATTAGCTATGAGATAATCCACCAGCATTTGGAAGAGGAAAGTCAAAGGAAAATAAATGAAAAAAGAGTTTCCAGGACTGGAAAAAAGGGTTAAAAACACCAAGATGCAACCAGAAAATGCAACCAGCTTCTAAGACTGAACTTTATTGGTGTGACAAAATGTACTCGCAAATTTTTGTGAAAAACTGAAAGCACGTCTCCTGCTTCTGTGTGATTTTCTGTCGAATGCATTTTCTGACACTGAAAATGAATCATTTGTACTTAATGGCCAATTTATAATTTAAATAAATGGAAGGTGTTTTTGACTTCTGCACATTATTGTAAATAAAGTTTATTATGATTATATTATTATTATTGTTATTAATAAATTATTTCACTATTCCATAGTTCCGAAATGCAGTATGGCCCCGGAGAGAGAAACTGGAGAGGACAGAACAGTGAAATTTTACTATGACCAGCAACTGGGATTTTGCGCCCCCTTCTTCAACAAAGGAAACTGTAGCGGTGGCAACTGTTTCAGTTCTGACAGAGACTGCATGGCATCATGTTCAGCGGAGTACCAAGATTTGTACCCAGAAGGAGGTAAAACCCAGCATCCTTTTAGGATACAGTGATTGGCTGTGGTTCCAGATAAGCAGGCATGGGGGGCATGCAGATGTTGATACTTTGCATATACATCCACCATCCACTGTATGAGTTCCAGCTTCCTTATACACACTTAGAAAAGATGGTTCCTCAAGGGTTTTTGCGTAAAGGCAATGGTTCTATTTAGAACTATGATTTCTATATAGAGCCATTTCATTCCTAAATGTTTGTTTGTATGGGGAAATCGTTCCTTAGATTGATGCAGAATGTGTTATATATGGTTTTATCTAGAACCTTTTTATAAATGGTTCTATATAGCACCAAAAAGGGTTCTGCTATTGTTACGATGTGACCTTATAACAACAGAAAACCCTTTTTGGTGCTACCTAGAAACCTTTTCAAAAAGGTTCTATAAAGAACCATATATAACACATTTTCCATCAATCTGAAGAACGATTTCACCATGAAAAGAACCATTCAAGAATACAATGGTTCTTTGAGTGTTCATAGTTCTATAAAGAACCATTGTGTTTACTAAAGAACCCTTAAAGAGTCATATTTTTCAAGATATGTAGCACCAAAACAGGTCCTGCTATTGTTACAGTGCCAAACTTGTAACATTAGAAGAACGCTGTTTGGTGCTGTATAGAACCATTTTCAAAAAGATTCAATGTAGAACCATATACAACACATTCTCCATTAGTCCAAAGACCCATTTCACCATGCAAAGAACCATTTAATAATGCAAATGCTTCTTTTAGTGCTCATGGTTTTATATAGAACCACTGTCTTTACTAAAGAACCCTTGAAGAACCGTCTTTTTAATGTGTGTTGGTCCACTATATAGGGGTGTAGTTACAGACTGTAGCCCCTCTGTTGTCATGCAGTCTGTCAGTGACCCTGTTCAGTTTCTGACCACAGGGCCGGTGTTGACCAGATGTTGGCAGGGTAGTTGTAAGTGGTCCACCACCCAAAAATACCCAGCCAAAAGTGGCTCTGTGGTCAGAAACTGGCCATTAATAAAGGGCCAAGTCGCAAATTAGGCTATAGTCTCAAACTATACACCAGTAAAGTCTGTCTACAATTTGGGGGGTTTCTGATAAAGTGTCCAGTGGGTTGATCTTTCCTGCCCTCTCTGAGGGTGTTCTCCACTCATCTTTCAGATGCAGTGTGCACTTTGAAGATGGATCCAGGCAACTGCTACGCCAACATTGCCATGTATCACTACGACAGTGAAGAGAAAACCTGCCGCATGTTCATTTACAAAGGCTGCCACGGGAACGGAAACCGCTTTGCATCCAGAGAGGAATGTCAGCAGATGTGTCTAGGTCGGTGCTCTCTTCTCTTTTCTTCCATTATCATTCCTCCTGTTCTCTCTTATTCTCTTCACTTCTTCTCCTCTCTTTTCTCTTCTCATCCCTTATGTATCTTTAACCTCTTTTCTATTTTCTTCTCTTCTCGTTTTGTCTTTTCTCAGCTTTTCTCTTCTCTTGTCTTTCCATCTTTATCTCCTTTATTCACTTTTCTTATCTTCACTCCTCTCCTCTCTTATTCCTTTCTTTACCCTCCCATTATCTTTTCTCATTTTTCTTCTTTTATCTTCTTCATTCTCCTCTCCTCCCTTTTTTCTTTTCACTTTTATTCTCTTTTCTCTTCTCCTCTTCCTTTCTCTTCCCTTATTTTCACCTCCACTCCTTTTTCTTTTCTCATGTTCTCTTCTTTTTTCTCTTTTCTCTTTCGTGCTTTTCTCCTTTTTCTCTTCCTTTTTGTATCATCTTTTCTTCTCTTTCTTTTCTGTTCCCTTTTTTCTTTTGCCTTCACTTTTTCCCTGTTTTCTTTTCTTGTCTCTTCTATGTCTTTCTCTTATCTCCTTATCCATTGTCTTTCTCCTCATCTTCCCTTTTCTCTTCTATTTTCTTCTTTTTTCTATTTTCTTAACTTTGCTCGCTTCTATTCTATTTTCTTCCCTTTCCTTATCTTTCCTTCTCTTCCTTTCTCCTCTTTCCTCTTCTCTTCTCTGCTTATTTTTCCTCTTCTCTCCTCATCTCTTCTCTTCTCTCCTTGTCTCGTCTCATCTCGTCTCTCATCTCTTCTCTTCTCATCTCATCTTGCCTCGTCTCTTCACTTCTCTTCTCTCCTCGCCTCATCTCATCTCTTCTCTTCTCTCCTAGTCTCTTCTCTTCTCTCCTCATCTCATCTCGTCTGCTCTCTTCTCTCCTTGTCCCTTCTCTTCTTATCTCTTCTTTTATCTTTTCTTCTCTTATCTTCTTGTATTTTCTCTCCTCATGTCTTTTCTTCTCGTTTCTTCTCTCCTCCTCTCTTCTGTCCTTGTCTCTTCTCTCCTCATCTCTTCTCTTCCCATCTCCTCTCTTCTCTTCTTTCCTTGTCTGTTCCCGTCTCTTCTCTCGTTGTCTCTTCTCTTCCTCCATTATACATGTATTCACCTTTGCTCTCTCTTCTTCATCCTGCTTCTGAGCCCTCCTTTCATCAGCCTATCCCCACATTACTCTTCTCTTCTCTTCTCTTCTCTTCTCTTCTCTTCTCTTCTCTTCTCTTCTCTTCTCTTCTTCCATTATACATGCACTCACCTGTGCTCTTTCTTCTTCTTCCTGCTTCCTAGACCCTTCTTTCATCAGTTTCTCCCCACATTACCATTTTATGACTTTGTGTAAACCACACAAAACACTGAAGTCGTTATAACCGTCCAGTGTTTTAGACGCCACTGACTAAACCCAGCCTAGTTCATATAAGTTAAACATTAAACACAATGCCATAAAGATAGAGCCGCTTCTCCTTTGAGCAGCTTCACATTTATGTGGAAATGCAGCCATTTATGAACAGCAGCAGTGACTGTGTGCTTCTTTTTATGTGAAATAAATGCTAATGCAGTAGTTATATTTCATCTGGGCTCTAATTGCGCAGACACTTCATATGGCATAGTTAGTGTCTGATCCACCAGCTTGAGTAAAAGCTCTGCGTGAATAAGACCAAAAGACTCCACAGTAAGACAGTTGTTTATGAAAATATCATCTGAGTTGGTCATTTTATGTATTTATTGGATCTTAACTGAGTTTTTCAGAGATAGTCACATACAGACACACTATATATAGATGAACATATGTGGGCTGGGTGCGTTTTTGAATTGTGGCTCATTCTTTTGTTGTCCACTAGAGGTCAGCACAACCCCACTGCAACAAACTCATTCACTGCCTTATTTTACAGCAAAGTCTGGCCGATCAGTGCTAGCAGGGGACGCTCCCAACCCTGACCTGCAAACAGTTGATGTGGGTAAGTGGTCAGTTAAGTTCAGATTGGTCGCTCCTACCAATAAATTCAATATATACTTTGTATGTATATCTCTTTTGATCACCTTGTCATTATGTTCCTCTTCATCTGTAACCGTCCGAGTCCAAATCATGACATGTGGGTGTTTGTTTTGTGACAGGTTTGATTGTTGGCATTCTGGGTGGGATTATATTTGCAGTGGCAGCCATTTCTGCAATTGTTCTATTTGTTAAGCAAAGGTAAGAACCTTCATAGACAAAGACCTTATAGTACTGCATAAACAGAACACAGGAAAATGTCCAGTGTTGAATGAAAAGTATAATGGTCATTTAAGTCCAGCTAGATGCGACTGACCAGTGTGAGAGTGAATTTAAGACAAATAAAGGTATTCATTCAACACTGACCGGCATTCAATTAGGGATGCACTGATATGGGAATTGTGGACATGTGTATGTACAAATATGTATGAAAAAATAAATAAATTAAATTTTTTATATATATATATATATATATATATATATATATATATATAAATACAAATATACGTGTGTGTATATATACATATATATATACGTATGTACATATATATATATATACACACACATATATATATATACGTATGTATATATATATATATATATATATATATATATATATATATATATATATATGTGTGTGTGTTTGTGTGTGTGTTTATATAAAGACATTTATTGAGAGTTAAATAAAGACAATTTAACATAATTGTCCAATGTCAACTAAACATTCTGCTCTTTCAGAATTCAGTTAACAATCAATTTAAAATAATATGTTATAATTTATTCTTTTTTTTTATTTTACAATTATCTGACAATCCTGATATGATTCCGATATCATTGTTTATTCCCACCTACAATGCCATGTGCATAACAGTAGTTATTGGAATAGTATTGAGTGAACAAGGTAAAATATTGTGTTGGGTCTTTTTATCAACAGGAAGGCAAAACGTCATGAGATGAAGAAAGTGTCAACAAATGATGTCGAGATGAGCTAGACGAGACTACAGCTTGAACTGCTTGCTCGGCTCTTTTGTATGACAGCTTGATTTTATTTGATCTCTGAATAGCAATAGCCTGAGTGGCCTCCAATAATCCATGGCTAAGAAGCATCTCTGTCTTAAGAATATCTTAAGTACTGTATATCTGTTAGCTGATTATTATATGTCGCATGTTTGTTGGTTTTTAGTAATGTGAAATCAAAGAATGTAAAACTGCTTTATACACGTTTTCGGGCTATGTAATCACATGAAGCAAATGCCCAGCTTTGTCTTTTTAGACCAACTGTAGATAGTATCAGCAAATATAAGATAACAAAATCACAAACGGTCATTAATTAATAGTAGTCATACCTGTAAATATTACCGTGTGGTTGGTGTATTGTTTAATTATGGAACTTTATATAGTGTAATATCTTTCATACTGTTTTTGTTTTGTCATTTGTTTGCTTTACCAAAAGACAAATAAAAGGTTGTTTTTCAATTAAAACATCTAGTTCTTTAATATGTCACGTCTCATTCGTGTACTAATTCCTGTATTTCCCTGTGAACTACAAATCTCACTTCCCATGACATTGGGACAATATGTGAAATGCAAAAAAAAAAATAAAGAAAGCAGGGATTTGTAAATGCGCTTTGACCTGCATTTAAACAAAAATAGAGACAAGATAATGAATGATTAACCTTATCAACTTTGTTGTTTGTTGTAAATATATACTCGTTCTGAAATTGACGCCTGCATCATGCTCCTAAAAAAGTAATGCAAGCATGCTTGGATGTAAAAGGAGCATCCAGGAAAGGCTGAGATGGGTTGTGGCTCTCCACTATGTCAATAAATGCATCAGCAAGTAACCCAATAGCTTAAGAACATCATAAGAACACCTCTACATGCGTAATTGTAAATAAAGGTGTGTTGAATCGAAAGATGCTGGGAATTCAAAAAAAATCCCTGTGTGTAAAGTGCAAGGCCCAAAACTATTACTGTATGCCTGTGACCTTCAATCTTTCAGACAGCACTGCGTTACAAAAACGGGATTTTTCTGTGATGGATATCACCATATGGGTTCAGGAATACTTTAAATAAACTGTCAATAAAAAAAGGTAAGTTAAGGCTGTACTATGCACAGCAGAAGCTATTACTCAACAACACCCGGAAACACCTCTGACTTCTCTGGGCTCAAGCTCATCTGAAATGGACTGAAACACAGGTGGTCTGACAAGTCAACCTTTTAAATTACTTTTGGAAATAATGGATGTTATGTTCTCTGAGCCAGAGGAAAGGGACTATCCAGATTGTTACCAGTATAAAGTTTAAAAGCCAGGGCCTGTGATGGTATGGGGTGTATTAGTGCTTATGGCATGGGTAACTTGCCCATCTGTGAAGGCACCATTAATGTTAAAAGATTTTTAAGCAACATTTTGGAGCAACATATTTTGCTTTCTAGATGATGTCTTTTTCAGGAACATCTATGCTTCTTTCAGCATGACAACACCAAGCCTGTGCATGTGTTACAACAGCATGGCTGCATAATCAGAGGGCAGATGGTAGACTGGCCTGCCTTCAGTACAGACCTGTCTCCCATTTAAAACATGCGGCGCATTATGAAGCACAAAATATGACAACAAAGGACCCATATGGAAAATCTGTTTTCAAAGCTGGATCAGTTGGTTTCTTCAGTCCCCAAACAATTGTTCAGTGATGTAAAAAGGAAATGTGATACAGTGGTAAACATGCTGCTGTCTCAATCTTTTGGAATATGTTGCAGGTATTAACGGTGCAGTGTGTAAGATTTAGTTGCATCTAGCGGTGAGGTTGCAACCAACTAAATACCTCTCCCTCGTACCTCCCTTTCCAAGTGTGTAGTAGAACAATACAATGCAGCAACAGCAGCAACCATTGACACTTATTCTTTCTACATTTTCCAGACGGTTCTACAGCGCCACCAAATTCAAGCTGCTGCTTCAACATAAAACATGAAAGTCACTCTCAAGCTAGTGTTTGGTTTGTCCATTCTGGGTTACTGTAGAAACATGGCAGCCTCTATTGGATGAGGGCCTGCTCCCTACGTATATATGAAAGGCTCATTCTAAGCTAACGAAAACACAGTGATTCATAGTTTCATGTGATTATACACTAATGAATACATGGTTTTGTATACTATATTCCATTTCTGCTAATAGACCCTCCTGAATTTTACACACTGCTCCTTTAAATTTGAAGTATGTCCCAACTTTTTTGGAATTGAGATTTGTTTATGACCCTTTTAATCAGAAATCTGCACATCCAAGTACTAAAGGCCTTTCAAAACCATTGAACAAAAGTCAACATTGAATATTGAAATAAGTTTACTACTCAAATTACAGCATGGACAGGCAAAATGACCAGTGTCTACTCTATATGAAGCAGAATAAACTAGAACTATAATAGGATTCTTATTTAAGGCCTGTGAGGACCCAAATGAATTCACTTTCCACTGGTAGGCTAAGCTATATTTAAAAAAAAAGGTAATACAGTGAGCTTTTCTTTGTCAGGTTTTTGAAGAGGTTTGCCATCTTAGAGGCCCTAACTCGTCTCGATAAAGCAAGTAAACCGTCAAATTCGTTGAACTGAGTAAGATGTTCACAAGACGTCACGGGGTAGGTAAGAGTTAACCGTGGTGAGTTGCTATTGAGAGATATTTTTATTTGAGATTTTCCTCAGCGAGCAGCTGATTAGGAACCTGAACGCGTTGTGGTTTTCCTACACCCGTATTGCGGAAAATCCTGCCTCCCGCGCTACGTTTCTGCTACTAGCCAATCACAGCGCAATATTTAAATAAGCCCCTGCGTCTGTGAATCAGAGTTACGCAGAGGTTCCGCTGTGAATCAGAAACTTCTAGCCAATCCTAGCGCAGCATGCAAATCATCGTCTAGTGTTTATGAAATAATAGCCTATCCTAAAGCTGGAGGCGGGGCTTGTCATAATACGGGTGGGTAAAAAACACATAACTCGGCTTATTGGAGACAGTAGAGTGCACCTAAACTGTCTCAGCGGTGAAGGAGGAAGGAGCGAGTCGACGGTTTGGAAAATTAAAGAGATGTTTTAAGTAACGAGGAGCGCTGAAACTCGGCAGTCACCTTTCACTGAACTGAAGTAAGTTCTAGACAAAACATGGAGGAACACTTCCAGGAAGATTTGGCCAGTCTGTCAGATTTGGACGAGAAAAGTTTGCTCGAGTCTCTGTCCGGCCGTTTCAGCCGCAACCGCATTTATGTGAGTAACTTACCTTGCAAGTATGAGTTGTTCTTGAGATAGACAGAGTCTAGCACTGCAGTCTAGAACCATCTCTTAAACTTTGACTTAGATGACCACACCTTTACTGGACTGTTTTTAACCTTGCTTACGAACACTTAGGTTCAAAATGGTAGCATATGGACAACGATTTTGCTGTACACTCTTAAGAAATATGGTTCTTCAAGTGTTAGAACCATGAGTTGTGTATAGAACCATTTCATGCTTAAATGGTCCTCAGACTGATGGAGAATGTGTTGTATGATTCTGTATAGAATCATTTTGAAAGTGGTTCTACATAGCACCAAGAAGGGTTCTTTTACTGTTACAAGCTTGGCAGTGTAACAAAGCAGAACCCTTTTTGGTACTACACAGAGCCGTATGCAACAGGAAAGAACCATTTAAGCATGAAATGCTTCTATATAAAACTCATGGTTCTAAATAGAATAATTTCCTTTACTAAAGAGCCCTTGAAGAATCATCTTTTTTAAGAGTGTAGTTGACACTAGAACCCACACAAAACATTAATACATTTCTGAGGCAGAACCGAGGCAGACAGAATGTTCTGGTGAGCTTTGATGTCTTTTTCTCTGTTAAACAGACATATATTGGGGACATCTTGGTCGCAGTGAACCCATTTAAACAGCTTCCACTCTATGAAAAGGAGGTGAGACAATGATATCCGTTTGTGTTAATTCAGTCAGATGTTATCTAGAATGCCTTGCTTTGGTACTTCCTTCTGACTGAAAGTTAAACACGAAAAAAATGGTTCTTCGAGGGTCCTTTAGTAAAGGCAATGCTTCTACTTAGAAACTGAGTTTTGTATAGAACCATTTCATGCTTAAATGGCTCTTTGCGTAGTGAAATGGTTCTTCAGATTGATGGAGAATGTGTTGCATATGGTACTGTATAGAACCTCTTTTAAAATGGTTCTGTGTAACACCATGAAGGATTCTGCTGTTGTTCCAGTGTGAAGCTTGTAACACTAGAAGAACCCTGTTTGGTGCTGTAGCAAACCATTTTCAAAAAGGTTCTATATAGAACCAAAAAGAGTTCGGCTGCTGTTGTGATCTCAAGCTTGTAACAACAGAAGAACCCTGTTTGCTGCTATATGGAACCATTTTCAAAAAGGTCCTGTATAGAACCAAAAGGGGTTCTGCTATTTTTATGATATCAAGCTTGTAACAATAGAAGAACCCTGTTTGCTGCTATATGGAACCATTTTCAAAAAAGTTCTATATAGAACCAAAAAGCGTTCTGCTATTGTTACGAAATCAAGCTTGTAACAACAGAAGAACCCTTTTTGGTGCTATATAGAACTATTTTCAAAAAGGTTCTATATAGAAGCAAAAGAGGCTCTGCTTTTGTTAAGATGTCAAGCTTGTAACAGTAGAAGAATCCTTTTTGATGCTATATATAGAACCATTTTCAAAAAGGTTCTGTATAGAACCAAAAGGGGTTCTGCTATTTTATGATATCAAGCTTGTAACAACAGAAGAATCCTTTTTGATGCTATATATAGAACCATTTTCAAAAAGGTTCTGTATAGAACCAAAAGGGGTTCTGCTATTTTATGATATCAAGCTTGTAACAATAGAAGAATCCTTTTTGATGCTATATGGAGCCATTTTCAAATATGTTCTATATAGAACCAAAAAGTGTTCTGCTATTGTTATGATATCAAGCTTGTACAATAGAAGAACCCTTTTTGGTGCTGTATAGAAACATTTTTAAAAAGGTTCTCTATAGAAGCAAAAAAGGTTCTGCTTTTCTTGCGACGTCAAGCTTGTAACAATAGAAGAATCCTGTTTTGTGCAATATAGAACCATTTTAAAAAAGTTCTATGTAGAACCATGTACAACCCATTTTCACCATGCAAAGAGCCATTTAAGCATGAAATGGTCCTATATAGGACTCATGGTTCTGAATAGAGCCATTGCCTGTACTAAAGAACCGTTTCACCATGCAAAGAGCCATTTAAGCATGAAATGGTCCTATATAGCACTCATGGTTCTAAATAGAGCCATTGCCTGTACTAAAGAACCGTTTCACCATGCAAAGAGCCATTTAAGCAGGAAATGGTACTATATGGAACTCTCGCTATCGCTAAACTATCGCTTTGACTAAAGAACCCTTGAAGGACCATCTGTTTTAAGTGTGTGTAAAATAAATCACTCGGACACTTTTTATTGTCATTTTCCTTCATACATACTTTGCACTTAAAAATCAGATGAACAAACCATCCGAATGTCTTCCAGGTGTCTGCGAGGTACAAATGCCATGAGAAGAGTTCTCTGCCTCCACACATATTTGCTGTGGCAGACCGAGCGTATCAGTCCATGCTGGGCCGCCTCGGCACGGGGCCTAAAAACCAGTGTATAGTCATCAGGTGAGTCCCTGAATTCCTTGTGCTCGGTGCATTTCAGAGCAAGTTCTAATCAAGAACGTCAGACCTCGTTCATGGAGCCGTTTTTGTGTTCCTGTTCACCCTTAACCAGGCATGTGGAGACAGGTCTGTTTCTGGCATGTCGTGGCTGATGAGGAATTATGGAAAGAACTTCACGTGTAGTGTAGTTTATTTGACAGTAAGATCGAGATTAAAGCTTATTTCATGGACTTACCCTTTATATACGGTACTGTGCAAAAGTCACCATTAAGCCATTAAGATCAAATCATCAGATATTTCTGAGGAGATCAGATGTAACATAATCTACTTGCTTAAGAAAAGGGAAAAAAACAGGCGTTCCAAAATGATTAACAGATACAGAGAAAATGGACTTCAAACATGTGTGACCTGAAAACCACCAAACCTTTCACCTCAGATTATTAGTACCTACAGTGCTCTGAAAGGATGTGAAGCTGTCAAAAAGCTGTTACTGTGAAGAGGAAATAGACAAGAACCGTTTAACACTTGCTCATCAAACAAAGAAGCTGCTGGTGTTCTCAGAACACTAGAGCACCCCAGACCTCATCACTGAGCGTGTTTGGGATTACTTGGATTGGAAGAAACTGAAAATGAAGACAACTTCTAAGACTGAACTTTGGAGGTGTCGAAAAACATTTCTTTGAAAAGCTGAAAGCAAGTCTTCTGAAAAAAGTGTGAAAGCTGTGATAATGACAAAGCGTGGACACATACATACTGAACAGTTTGATATATTTAGTTGTAATTTTCTGTTAAAGGTATGGTTTCTGCAGGCAACCCCATCCATTCACAAGCTCCTAAATATCCTAACAACCTCAGCTATTGTAATAAATCTAAACTTAGATTGAATAAACTGTATCCTATATTCTAAATGTGCCACTCCTTGACTAAATTTGCCAGCTTTTGAGTGCTGTTGTATTTTTGCATGCTGCTTGTGGCACCGTGGTAAGCCACTCAACTACCGGCCCTGGAGGCGTGGCAATCTCAACTAGGTTCCTTAATGTCTTTATTGGACCCTTTATATCTCTGCTTATGCAATTTACACCCATGACTAATATGTAGCTAATAATATACCTGAACCCTTAGCCTTCCTAAGAGCAAATTTTTTGAGCTGTGGCTTGTAAGAACCTACCATCACCACTGGAAAGGTTCACGGAGCACCCACGTCCTTCTTGAACATGTTGGTGCATTTTTAGCTGACCACAATGTTCAGTTGTGTCTGTTACTGCAATCAGTCTCCAGCTTCTTCGGAGAAGTGTTGTCCACATAGGTACATGTAAGATACTGCTCTAATGCATTTCACAGAGGCTCGCTGCTCGACCTGTGTCTTTCCCAAGTGTAGTATTTGTTGAATATGTGGTTTGCTGGATAAATGCAAGACTATATTTGTAATTGTGTATGATTTTGAGATTTCTAAGCTTTGGAAATTGATGTTAACTTATACTGGCCTACACTTTCAGAAATAAAGGTACTAAGCTGTCACTGGGGCAGTACCCTCTCTTGTCACTGGGGTGGTATCCTTAAAGGTACATCTAAGTACCTTTAGTCAGCGAATCTAATTGTACTGTAATCCACTGAAAGAATTTTTTCAGTTGTATTGACTCCGCACACCCCATCTCGTCTCCAGGCTTTTTATTTTATTGCTTTGTTTTAAAACATTGGATTATGAAAAGGTATAAATATGTACTTTTCCACCTGGAAAAACTATTTAAGGTACACAATCGGACCTTAAAACCTGTGGGTATATTTACCTTGTCTGTATCTTGATGAATGAAAAATGTACCTGCACAGTATCTTTATTTCTAACAGTGTAAGATTCTAAGAAAAGAGTAATTGCTTTGTTGGATAATTGAAAGCCTTGGCCTGCAATTGTCTTAGTTTTGGTAATAATTGTGCTAAAGGCCAACATGAGACTACAAAACATGTGTGCTGGTTTCTAGGAAATGAGGCACAAGCCTGCGGTGATTCAGCAAAGGAATTTCACTTGCTGTCAACGTCTTTGCTTTCTTAATTGCTAAAGTGACTTTTGCTCTTTAAAGATTCTCCTCCCAGACAACAAGTAAAGCCTGTGGTTTAATTTTCCAGTGGTTTGCTTGGGTTCAATAACAAGCCCCACTAACCCCCAGCAGGGTACAATAGCGCCATCTCCCCTAGTTACCATGCAGCTGGAGATGAATGAGGAGGGGGGTTAGGGGTTGTCTGTGGTCAGGGGTGTAGAGAGTCCGATAATTGTCCAGACGACAAAGCAAGAATGCACTTGCGCACACAATGACGGTGTAAGAAAACGTCCCTATATGCACGTGTATACATGGCTGTGTCGACGGATGTAAGCAAGGGTTCTATTTTTCATGATTACAGGTGTAAAAAGCAAGGCATGATCTCATCGCCCCAGTGCTGGCATTGTATTGTGGTATTGAGAGATAACAAGCTTTAAATGTGTGATATCTAATCGCACAAATTATCCACATTTGCATTATGGTGGATAGCCTGTTGTACAGAGTTAGGCCCAATTTCATTTCTGTTTCATTTCGTTACCATTATTCCTTGTTTTCGAGTGTCACCTTGCCCCTTGGAACTGAGTTACAAATTGTACTGGTTGAAATCTTCCCCTACGAAACGGAAGAGCCCTCAAATAAACAAGAACATTACTTCATTAACAGCTACCAGCGCTGCTCTGTAGGCGACCCTGCCAGTCTGCAGTGATAGCAGAGGAGGGTAAAGTTCAGCAACTTACTGCTGGGCTTTTATTTAGGACATCATGTGCCTTCAAAGAGGGAAAATTATTTATTATTGCCCATCCCTAATTCTTCAGTGAGATGAAGCTGAAGTCAGCAAGTCGTCAACTTCTTGTTCGAATTTTTCTGTTCCACCTTAAACCATTTAAGGTGGAAAGGGAAATTTAGCCCGCTAGCTACCAAGACATCAGCAAACTGCTAGTGAACTTTTTTTTTTGCTTGTTATGAAAAAAAGCACCATAATACATTGTAACAACATTAAATAAAATAATACAATGGTTATCCCAATTTTTAACGGAGAAACTACTTTAATTTGTGGGTTTCCTTTGGTCGCTCGCGCAGCCATCTTACCTTTTTTTTTCCTTTTTTTCCTCTTAACACTCCATTTGGATTGTGCCTCTGAAATCCTCGGTTTGGAGGGCCATGTAGCCCTAACACTTCACCCTACCCTAGAAATCGGGACACCCTACCCCTAGGCATGAACGTGCAAAACGGAGGGGTATAGCTAAGTGGTAGGAGCAAGGGGTGAAATGGGATTGGGCCTTAGAAACCACCCTTCGTTATTTAATTGACAGCCTAAGTGTCCATCTAGCACCGTGCAGTGTATTTTATCAATATACAGAGAAAGACACATTTTAGTGCATTTTAATCACTTGTTTATTTGTAGCAGTTAACATAGTTAAAAAAAATTAAACATAAAATGTGGTCTGTGCAAACGTTATGGCACACGTATAGATATAAATTTTTTTATGTTAAATTCCACAAATACATAGAAATTGTGCATTACAATTAGCAGAAAATGTCATGTCCACTTAGAACATCAAGAAAACGTGTAATCAAACTCTTGCATACGACCATATCAATAGTTTTCTCCCTAATAAGAGCAGGTGCTGAGACTTGGCCCTGTGACGTTGTTTACACACTATTATTTTGATCTGTTTAACTCTGTAGTCATTTTTGTTGGGTTTAATAGAAGGAATTTCCATGGTTTTCTAAAGCTGTACGTGAAGCTAGCAATTAGTGGTATTTAGTTAGTGGTGTTCTCTACATCTGCTCTTCAATCTCTTCCTCCCACTGAAGTTCAGTGGCATTTACTGTGTTAGTAAATAGATTGTGGCCACAAACGTGGATTTGCAAGTTGTATTGCTCATGCAAATTCCCCAGATCAGCTTGTAGACTCCAGCCCTCCAACATGCGTATTAAGTGGTCCAGAGCGCTGTGAGGCTCAGAGCATTTGATTATCAAATGGCTTTTTAATTTCACCAATATTCTGCACCTACATGTGTTGATTCAGCTGCATCTTGGAATGTTAGAATTGATTGCAACAGATTCTGAGTTATGAGTATATTAAGTAAATTCATTTTTTTTTGGCCAAAATAAAATGATCTGCAATTTCCAACATGTAGTAATTTTGTTTATTTTAGAAAATATAGAAAATATTTCTGAATAATACCAAAAGGGTTAAAGCTGCAGTATGTAAGATTTTTTTTGTTAAAACTGAAAGAATTAATGTTAATCTGTTTTCACACTGAACCACAGTATGTGCTGTGCTCGCCGTTCATGACTTGGCAAGTCGGAAACCACTGCTCTCCTACTGGCCACGCCAAGACTTGGCCGAAGTGTGTTGCTCAAAGTTGAAAACATTTCAACTCTGTTTTCCACTGAAAGCGCAGTGGTGAATTTTGCACATTCAGTGTGAAAGCAGAGTCAGAAGAAAAAAGAACAGGCTAAAATATGGCGTCTGTGCGCTGCTGTGAGTCGCCTTGTAAAGCCTGTAATAATAATTTAAATGTCAGAGGTGTTGTGTCGGCTTTCTCAGGAGTTTTTTTCAGACAAGGTCATACGTCTTTACGTCTTAATGTCACACACACAGGCTCAAAAGGAAGGTCTGGCTGTGTATGTTCAGGTCTCCAATACAAAATCAACATTATACTGATGCAGATATGATCACAATAGTAGATAATTCACTCACATCCTCAGAAGACACGTCCTTCGCCAAGTTTTGACTGGGTCTCTTGGAATACACTGTTTCACGCTCTCGCATTCATCACATTCGTCCGCTTGCGCAGGGACTCTGAAGCACAATCCATGTTACAAAATGTTCTTCTGCTTGTTGCATGCAGTTACACATTTCCACCAGAGAGGTCTCCAAATCTCCAACACTTACATAGTGCAGCTTTGAATTACATTGTATCAGGGTGAAATGAGACTTCATGATGCATTGAAGTGTATCCTACTAAAGCTATAAGGACTTATCGTTTGTGTAAAACAGCGATGAAAGCTGCCAATGTTCAATAGAAAATGTAATTTAGTAATAAACATAAAACAGTATTTCCACAAAGCAGTGTAGTTTGTCAACAGTAGGCTCTGGTAGCCAAGCACCTAGGGATGCAGCAGTGCACGGTTTGTTATTGAACCGTATGGTACGTCCCTACAGTTCAATATGCGCACATGAACCGCAGTACTACGATATGCTTGTGATCACCTATAATTTCCGAAACTTGCTTGTTGTGCTGCAGACTACGTGGATGTTGTACATGCAGATCCACAGAACATTTCTGGGGCCTATCACAAATGCCCTGGAGCCTGTCAGCACTCTGTATGTAAATAGGAGCTGAAGAAGAGAGGAGAAGTAAAAACAAATAATCCCTCGGCTCCAACATGACAGTGACAAGCACTAGCGACACAGAGAAGTTGGCAGCGTCCAAAAATTCAAAAACTTTGCCTCTAACGCATGTCTGCACACTGGCGCTGACACTTTGAGTCAACATGCAACAGTGCTCTTAACTTCGTCAGGCAGTCTTTTAGGTGAACAGCTAATAGTAAGTTACCTCAGTTACCTCTCACTAGCGCTTTCCGTTGTCATGCCGGAGCTGAGGGATTGTTTTTTAGTTGTCCCTCCTTGTATTTGCATACAGAGCACTGATAGGCTCCAAGGTAATTCTGATAGGCTCCAGAGACGTTCTATGGAGCTATCTAATACTGCGTGCGCCTGTTGAACCTTAGGCGGCGTAATGAATGGTTTGATAACATACTGTGTACCATTGTGTCCCGACAAGCAACGTAACAGTCTAAGGTTATTTCATGAAACACAATTGTTTTTCTTTTATAGCTTGGTATATTAAAAATCCCATATCCCATTTTGGGGATTTCTCCCGCTCAAACACACCTGATTTAAATCTTCATTTATTGAATGTGCTTGAACAGAGAAATCACCAAACTGTGCTGGAATCCGGCCCTCCAAGACTAAACTTTGAGACCCCTTCCTTAGAATTTACCAGGCTGTTATTGTTACTGTACCCTTTAAGACTGATATAAATGAACACCCAGTATTGTATTTGATTCAGGAAGCAGTCCAGGCAGAAATACTCTTAACTTCAGTGTGAATCGGTGGAGTTAAACTGCTGTAGAGGCAGACAGGTGTGATTGCATTGTCTTTTTTTGTGAAATCACAAAAACAATGGGTTCAAAATGAGCTGGGTTATTCTCACCAGCATGACCCACACTTGAAAAAATAGTACAATTTAATGGCTTGTTGAATGTACAAACATTATATCAATATATAAAATATATTACAATGTAAATAATAACTGTTTTTTTTTGGAGTGACTTCTTTAAAATTCACAAGAAAATATTAAAGTAAAGAGATTCATCAGTTAAATTTGATAATAAAAAACACATGGACTTATTTCAGTAATGAGAATAAGGAGAATGGCAAACACTGTACAGTTTTTATCTGTGTGATGCTTATGACACTTAAGTATTTATGGATGTTTTGAGGCAGTTTTGTGGAAATGATTCAATAGAGACTGTATGGACTGGGGAGTGAACAGTGTGTTTGAAGGTTTAACAGTGTTTGCATACTATATGAAACTTCTATTTACAAAAACATCAGAATATTCATATTAAGAATTCAGTTCCCTATTATATGGGCCATTTAATACGGAATTGAATATACATAATACAGAAATCAGTATACTGTATGAGTATATAGAGTACTTTACAAGGACTCTGGACTAAGCAGCCAATCAGATTTTAGAACCAGAAATCTGTTTTATGATGATTCGTAATCGTAATTGTTGTGAAGATGGAGATTTGCACCCCTAACCTTCAATGTTCTCCGCCTGTTAGACAGTGTTAGGTTTCAGTCTGGTTTGAAGTGCTGGAAACACTTGTTTCAGTGTTCTCAGCACTGATGTTAACAATACATCCCCCCTTTTTAATCCCAATCCTCACTCCATGTCATGTGCTGATTCTCTTTCCACAGCGGCGAGAGCGGGGCGGGGAAGACTGAGAGCACCAAGCTCCTGCTGAGGCAGCTGATGGAGCTGTGCCGGGCCAACTCCCAGCTGGAGCAGCAGATCCTGCAGGTAAGATAATATTATTCTCTCCTCTCGCAGAGCAGCGGGGTCCTCCTGGAGCACTCATTTGAATGCAGCCTCATGGTTTGCACACGTCCAAGTCCCGAGTTAAGCCCGACTGGAAATGGTGGATAATGGAGTCAGCATTTTGTGGGTTGTTATTACTGCGATTTGTGCCAGTTCAGTGGGCTTGTAGCGCAGTGGACTCTGAGCAAACAGAACAGACATCGTGGAAAGTGAGCACAGGGCTCCAGAGGATCAGGCAGGAATTCAGCTATGATGTCAGAAATATAATAAACGCAGACATAAAATGATTTTCTATGATGTTATAATATTGTTTTGATCACCTGATCACATCTTTCTGTGGAGAAAGATTGCATTTACTGAGTGCTGTTTCATTTTATTTTGAGTCCAAACGGGCATGATATAAAAGTTATTCATTTCTCAGGAGATATCTCTGAGGAGATTAGATCTAGTCCAGTTGCATGCGGAAGGGGAAAGTCAAAGGAAAATTTTAAAAATTACGGAATTTAAAAAATGAATGAAATGCTGTAGAGAAAATGGAACTCCTAACAACCATCTGGAAGACGTGGTAGACTGCCAAAACTGTTACCATCAGATAAACAGTACTTAAAGCTTTCATCTCTCAGAGAGGAGAAAATCAAGCGCCACTCTTGCTTCAGATGTGAAAAAAATCCACAGGAGTTTCTGTCCATCCTTCCACTGTGAGAAGACAACTCAAGACTATGAGTCTGAAAAGATGTGTAGCTGCCAAGAAGCCCTTTACTGAGAAAAGGAAACAAAGAAGCTGCTGAAGTTCTCAGAACAATGGACGGACTACACCTGAATGTGTTTGGAATTACGTCGTTTATCAGAAGCAGAAAGTGCAACCATCTTCTAAGACTGAACTTTGGAGGTGTGGAAAAATATCCCTTCAGGTTTCTTTAAAAAACTGAAAGCAGGTCTTCTGAAAAGAATGGTAGCTGTAATAACAGCGAATGATGGGCGCACTAAGGCCCAACTCCATTTCTTATTTTTACCCCTACCTTGTTTTTGAGTATCAGCTTGACCCTTAGAACTGAGTCACAAATTGTAGTGGTTGAAATTTTCCCCTACGAAACGGAACAACCGTCAAATACACAAGAACATTACTTCATTAACAGGCTACTAATGGTGCTCTGTAGGTGACCCTGCCAGGCTGCAGTGATAGCAGAGGAGGGTAAAGTTTAGCAACCTCGCTGCTGGGCTTTAGTTACATTTAGGGAATAATATGCCTTCAAAGAGGGGGGCAATTAATTATTATCACCCACCCCTAATTCTTCAGTGATATGAAGCTGAAGTCAGCTGTTCTCCAGCTTCTTGCTCAAATTTTCCTGTTCCAACTTAAATAGGGCAGCAGTTCTGACACCAGAATGTAACTGCTGCACCGTTTTGGGACACTCTACCCCTAGATGTGAATGCGCAAAAACTGAGGGGTAAGGGCTAAGTGGTAGGGGCAAGGGGTGAAATGGGATCGGGCCTGAATACTGAAAAGAAAAAGTATCTAGTTGTTGGAGCTCCTGCCATTTGCTGTTAAAAAAATAACACTGAAAAACTCATATTAATGACTGCATTGACTGGAAAGTAAAATGTATGAAGGGTGGTGTACTATGTGAAGTTTTCAAGTTGTAATTTTAAGAGCAGAAAGCAAAGCAAAACCATCCGATCAAAACAAGTTATGTCAGATTTGTAAGACTCTTGTAAGTATAGAGTTTGCTAGTAGAAATGGGTCCATCCACTTTAGAAATGCAAGGCTCAGAACATTTGCTTATCAAATGTCCACCAGCTGTGATGTCGAAAGGCTGGAGAGAAGGCAGACATACAATAACTCACTCAACTTCTCTGTAAGCTTCAGCTTATCACTCCGTCCCTATGAGGAAGATTGTGCAACTATTGAACAACAGTGACAAGCCCCTGATGACGTGAAATGGAAAAAAATGTGTCATTGTCATTGTTGGCATTCTTTCTTTGATACTACAGCCTTATGTAAGTTTATATGTTGTAAATGAGACAGATACCAAAAAATTGACCAATATATTAGAACCAGAATAAGTAGAATACCATAAATATTTTCCTTTGATCACAGCAAATGATCTGAAATGGATGACCCTTTGTTAGCAGAGCTACCAGAGTTCATTGAGTGCTGATGTGGAATAGGTTTTAGCTAATGGATGCTGGTTCTCTCAGCTGGCACTCAGTGTGGCAGCCTTGACCTGTCTGTAAAGTTCAGACTGTTGATGTGATAGAGGAAGTTGAGTTTTGGAATGAGGCCAAGTGTGAACTGCGTCTATTGATCCACTGCTCGTCTTTTTCTTCGTGTTACAGACATGAGCTGATCCTCAGAGATGTATGTACAATCTCAGTGCCTTTGCAGTATGGAAAGAGCAGAGTTTCTGTAGGCTGTGGTTCTCTGGTGTCGTAGAACTGGAACCATGTGTCTAAATCTCATAGCTAACTATTTGATTCAATTGTAGTTTTTTAGAATATGATTCAGTACATCGTGAAATCTTGGTTTAAGTTTCAATATGATTCGATTTCTTTTATTTTGGTCAGTTTTGCTATAGTTCAGTATGATTTATTTTGATCAATTTGATCATTTTCACCATGATGTGATTCAATTTTGATCAATTTCACCATGATTCTGTTATTTTGATTGGTTTTCCCACAGTTTAGTACAATTTTTTGATTGGTTTTAGTTTGATTATTGAATTATTGTGGCTCATTTTCACCAGAGTTCGATTATTTTGAACAACTTGATCTGTTTCACCATGATTCAGTTAAATTGTTTTTAGCTGATTTTCCCATGGTTGATTGTTAGTTTAGTTTCACCACAGTTTGATTTTATTATTTTGAATCATTTTTTCAGTCTCACAGTTATATTAATCATATTTTTGAGCAGTTTTGACAAAGTTCAATTTGAACATTTGATTGATTTTCACCACTATTTAATTCAGTTTTTATTTTTTTGATCAGGTGTGCCATGGTTCGAATCAAATATTTGTGATCACTTCCACCACAGTTGGATTTGATCTGATTATTTTGATCAGTTTTACCCTGATTCAGTTCAGTTCTTTTGATCATTTTGTCAGTTTTACAATGATTTGATTTGATTATTTCGGACTGATTCAGATGTAATAAAAAAAAAACCACAAACTATTAACACAGTTTACTCAGTAGTGGAATACTGAGGGGGGTATTTGCGTGAAAATAGATTTGATTTTGCATATTTTTTAAAATTATTTTCAACTTTATTTTTAAGATTGTAATCCAAATCCATGCGGCTGAAGCAACGCCTCTAGATCAGTGTCATCATGACACCCCTAATAGAAACCCTAATGTTAGTATGCATTTCAAGTAAGAGCTATGAGTTATGAGAACTTGCAAGAGAATGATTCAGCTATTCTGGCTCCTGCATTTTAGGATGCCGCATATAGGTAGTTGTGCAACGTGGCTTGATCAAATTCATTCTTTTCATGGCTCTCACTTATACTTGTAACTTGAATCATGTGTTCCTCAAACATGTTTTTCTTGTTTAACCGGTATAGAATGGTGAGTCTACTCCCAGGTTACTGCTGGCTCAAAAGTTTCGTACTGAAGATGCAGTGCTGTAGTTTTTCTGTGTTGTCCTGTTCTGCTTATAGCTCAGTGGAGTGGGTTAGTATCCATTTTATTGAAGGGAACTTTCAGTAACTATGATCATAAACGTAAAGTATTTAGCTGGTAGATTGTGGATTTATTGTAGAGTGTATATGAAAAAAGGAAAGGAAATGAAGGATCTGTGGGAAGCTCTAGTTAAGGGTCTTTTAAGTGTCTGGCCAAGGCCAAAGGAAACGTATTGTACAGGGCTGGTGCACATTTTTCTTTCAGACGGTGGGTTTTTGACATCTGCTTTTTATTGTTACTTTTTATATCAAGTCATTATTCCTGGAAGGATGTCTTTAAGGCACAACTTGACATTTTAAGCTGATTATTTCCTGTTTGTAGTGTTGTATCTCTGAAATATTAACTACATGTTAATAATTGGAATCATTTTGGACAATTTCTGCTGTTCCTTCCATCAAGAAATGTTCACACAATGTAAAGAGCAGCAGCTGTTTTCAAACCAAGTAAATTACATATTGCAAACTTGAAGAGCATAAAAAGAAAGAGCTACACAACTTACAACAGTTTGTTTAATTATTTGTTTATTTCTTATTTCAATTTTGGTGGGTTGGTTTCAGTTTTCTCCCCTGTTTAGTCATATCCAATTCCACCCACTAGTCAGGACTCCCCAATCGCACAATATCACCAGTGCTAAGAGAGCAAAGGCAAACACAAGCTTCCTCTGACTCATATGAAGCCGGTCACCACATCATTTCGTGCTTGGAGGAGAACACTAATGACCAGTTCTGTTACATCAGCTAACAGATGCCTGTGCTGGCTATCGTCGTGCCAAGTGATGGGAGGTAGATGGGGGGCCATCCTACCCCCACCCAGAGGGAGCGAGGCCAACTGTGCTCTCCTGGACTCCCAGCCACAGACAGTTGTAGCATCACTGGGGCTTGAGCTTGCAACCTTCTGATTACAGGCCCAGCACTTGGTTGCACAGACATTTCTTGGCCCCAAAGTTTATTTATATTATTTTAACTAATATAAATATAGGTTACTGATTTAATGTAAAGAATGATTGTAATATGCTAGCTCTGTGTAACTTCACAGACATCAAATAATCAGGAGTAAAAATAAATAAATAAAAATGAGTGTCCAGTAAGATGTATAGAGCTGTAGATGATACTGAAATGACTGAAAAAGATTACACGATACAAATATTGCATAATGAATAGTTTGTTAATTTTCTAAGTGACGTTGGTTTGTTTCTGCAAATTGTAGTGCACATTTTCTATTTATTTACTGATTTTAGGGTATTTGCAATTAATACAACATAAAATACAAAATATACCATTCATTTTATACAGGCTATATTTTATGTTTTTTTTCCCCCAGTATGTTCAATTCAGAATATAAACAGTAATTGTGCATTATAATGTGCAGAAGTGTGTTCTCTGTAGAGGATGTGTAACTTATTTTCACCATTTTCAATATAACAGTTCTACTGGGGCGCCAAACTTTTGCATATGGCTATAACTTCTTTGTTATGTTCACAATATTGAATAAAACATCTAAAATTACTTTTGGTGTCCAATATTAAAATCTATAACCCTGTAAGTTATTGTATGGAAAATATAAAATGTTAGTGATTTGAAATTTTACTGTTTTTTACATTTCATAAAGATCAAGCTGAAAAAGAGAAACCTGTAAAAACTGAACTCCTTATCTCAGTGCATTTCATCAGAAAACCTTACTGTCGTGCATACATCCGTCCTGATGAACAATGGGATGTGCTTTGGTATACATTCAGAGATGTTTAGGGTCTTCCACGTTCTCATGGCTGTGTTGGTAGGACAGGATGTCTGGGGGAGGTTCAGAAATGGGGGAGAGCTGCATGACGCTTTAGAAAGTCTTGTGTGAGAAACAGTAGCCTCTGAGGAATTACATCATTTGGAGGAGTTAGCACAGGGCTGTCATAGTAGTGCACGTCTAGCACAGCTGGTGTGAACAGAATCACTGATTATAACTGAAGTGAATCTGTTCAGTCAGATGGACGACTAAAAACGCTTCAGATATTCTTGTTTTTAAGGATTATTTTGAGAATTGGTACTTGAGTACTACTTTAAGTACAATTTGAGTATTCAAAATCTATAGAATGATGTTCAGGCCAGTCCTGAACCTACTGCCCCATTCAGAACTTTTTAGTAAAGCTTACAGATAGTATGTCATGTGATTGGAGATCCTAAGAGAGTGTGTGTGTGTTCTTTTGTGGGTAACTTGAGTCATGGGAGGATCTCCAGAAAGAGCACGGGAGTCCCACCAGTCAAAACAAACCATTTTCCAGACCTCCGGCTTTCTTTTTTCGCTTTTCTCTCTCTCATGGCCTATTTGTTAACTGCTGGCTTGAGGCAAAGCTGCTTGAGCAGCACAATAGGCCAGCTCAGCGTCCTCACTGACTTACTACAGCAGACTACTGGGTTTGCCCATGTGGCAAATTCTCCTTCTGCAGACTGAGCTTTTTCTACATGTTCTGTGTGTGTCATTAACCCCATCCTGTCTGATTGTCGTGAATCCAAATTTAACAAATATATAGACGGCTTTACATTGTAGAATGGTGGGGCTGGAACTATCAAAATATTTTCAATGTTTTAACGAATGTTATCAAGACTATTTATGTTTTCTTTTTTTTGGCAAAAAAATATCACTGATAAATGATTGTTTTCATAGCAATGTGGATCAAAATGCCAGAGACGCTGCACAATCTAGCAACTCTGAACTGATAGTGGGCTGTATTTGAACCACCACCATAAATAGAAATGGTTTTTAAGCTTGTTAACCTGCTCAAAACCCCTGCCACACACGCTAAACTTAGCCGTGTGGGCTTTATTGCCTTGTGCAGTCTAAATTGGACAGTTATCTAGCCAGCACACTCTCATTTATAGTGATACGTTGGATTTTCTGAGGTTAGCTCTAACCATTGACCCCTGCCACTAGAACTGATGGAGTTGATTCCTCCGCTTTATTGTAACTAAAACAGCGGCAGAGCCGTTGATAAAGGGATACAGCAGAGATTAATCCATCCTAAACATTTACCCACTTTTTGAGTAGCTACAGATTATAGTGATATTCTGAAAAGCCAGCTTAGTTCATGTTAGGGGAAACTCAGGGTGATGAACTGAGAAAACCTTTGCTGTAGTCATAATTCTTTGAAAAGGAACTATTTTAAAATTCTTTTTCAGTTCTTTGAAAAAGATTGTCCTGTTCCTCTTTTCACAAGGCTAAAAAGTTAGCTTCATATTCACCAGCCTCTTGTACAACTTTTACAGTCCACCTTAAATGGACTGTTACCTTAACAGAATGTAACTGCAGCAACCTTTTAGGTGGAATGGAAATTTTGAAGAAGCTGGAAAAATAAGGGGCAAACTTCAGCTTCAACCTCTTTTCCACCATATTCTGTTAAAAATATTGTTTTTTGTTCTCATTTCTGTTCCTTTTGCTTCTAGTAATTGTTTTTTTGCAACACTAATCATGCAGAAAGTGAAGAGTTGCAGTATCTAAAATGTGTTTAAGAACAGAGTATGTGCTCGCAGTGGCTGGTGAGCAGTGGTGGCATTGTTTAAAGCCGGTAGTTAAATGAACTCACGCTACTCAAGACTCTCTCCTGCATTGCACACGTCTCAGTCAACATCTCTCGAGAGCCAATTATGATAAATACAGAATCAACAGAGACAAAGAGTCGACGTTAAGCATTTCAACTCTCAGAGCCATTGGCCAAAAAAACAACCCAGACTCTCAGACTCCCATAGTTGTTAGCTAGCATCCCAAAGCAGCAGGCAACTTAAATGAACTTCCCCTAGAGTTAAAACCTATACTGTCGCTTCGAATTGTGAGAATCTCTCAACACAGTATAATAAAAATACTTGGCGCGGTTAAAAGTTGATGCAGTAAACAGTAAGTATGCGCATGTGTAATGCACATTCGACTAAACTTGCATTAAAAGGTGACCCTTGTTTCTACAATGGTGCAGCTAAATGTGCTGCGTTTAGGCTGGAGAGGAAGTTGGTACACTATAGATAGTGTAGAAACCTGGAGGAAGTAACCTGAGGCCATATTGTTGACATTCCGTCAGACTAATGTGTATGAGCAGTTAATGCCACCGATGACTTCCAAATCCGTACCACATTGACAAATTGTCTTTGAGACTTTTTGCCCATGACAACATGTCCAGACATCTGTAATTACCATAAATACTGCATCAGCAAACACACTGCAGGAGCTAAAAGCATACAAATCGCTGGAATCATTTGGTCTGTGGAAGGGTCAGTGACATTCAGTGGTTATCATCAACTACACCATCAAACGCCATCATGATGGCAAAAATTAGTCATAGCTACGTATCTGTGTTTGATGGGAATTAGTACTTTCTAACGTTCCTGTTTCTCAACGAGCTAAAGCACAAGAGATATTGATAGTTAGAATGCATAAGTCAGTCGTTATTCAGTGTCAATCGTGAACGATTATTAAACTTCGAAAATGTTCAGAACTACAGAATTCGTCCTTCATCTAACTCTACCGGTGACAAAATGATGAGAGCAGACTTGGTAGCTTTTGGGAAGATGCTGAAAATTTTTTCCTGTTTATTCTCGCTAGGCAAAGATTTCTCCTTCACTGGCTCAGCTCTTCAGCCTCTTTCTCACGACATCAGACAGGAGGGATGATGTAAAATCGTACACCTTTTTGTTTTTCGTTGCTGTTCTTACTACAGCCACTAACCACGCAGCACACCATGGCTATATTTTATCTTTCTGGATGTTTTCTTAACTAAAAGAGTGCAAATGATGGATCTACGAGCACCACAATCATTGTTGTCATCACTGCGTTGACCGGTGGTATGTCAATGATATGGCGCTGGTGATGTGTAAATACTTATCTCAGTCGAATACTATCTTTTAAAAGAACTTGGCTAGTTTACATTGAACCAATGACCCCTCCATTAACTTCTTTAGGTACTTTTTACATTCTGAATAGTGACCATTTGAGAATTGTTTTTTATGAACATCATTTTTTTTTTATTAAGCAAACTGCCTCAGTCATTCAAACTCTGTTTATAGAGAACCCTTCATACTGGTGGCAGCTCAAAGTGCTTTACCGACAGGTGATAAAGCTTAACGGTAATAGAAGAAATGCTGTATAAAGCAATGACACAGATCAAAAAAAAAATACAGAATTTTAATTGAACGGTAAATTTAACGGTAAAAAGAGATACGTTTGAATGAATTAAGAAACATTTTCAACCGGTCCCTAAAAAGTGCGCACTGAGATTGACAGTCTAATGAAAGGTGGAACTGAGTTCTACAGTTTAGAAGTGTAATAACTGAGAGTTTTCATGTTCTCTGTATTTTATGGAAGGTATTTGTAGAAGGTCAGTATCTCCAGATCTAAGATCAGGTGTTGGAAAAGAAACCGATAGACATTCTGTGAGGTAGGCAGGCACTGGATCATATAGAGGCTTAAAACTAGTAGCAGAACTTTAAATAAACAATAAATAAATCTGATTTATGCTGCAGTGAGCTTAAGAAATTAATGGGAGGCGATTTTGCTGTGTATCCTACAAGTATTTCACAAAAAAAAAAACATTGCACAAAAAAAAAAACACTGCAGAAAATCGTTGGAATGTTCCTTGAAAGCGTGTTTGTGGTTTATAAGTAATAGGTATAGTGTGTGGTAAAGCAGATTGGGGGTGGCTTTAATTATGTTTCTTTTCCATCAGATAACTTGTTCTTTCCTAAAAAGGCACACTGTGTGCTCTGCAGTTGCTGTAAGGTTGCTCTACAGCCTGTTTTCATTCTGTGATTCTCTCTGGAGCAGTACAACTAAAGTGGGTCAGTCTGTGGGATATATGCTGATGAACAGTAAAAGATGTTTGCCTTGAGGCCTGAAGGGACAAATATACAGTTTCCCAGCACCTTATTATGTTTCTCACACGATTCTGCCAACTTTTGCAGTCACTTGTTTGTATTTAGATTAGTTTTGTGGTGAAGAAGCCAGATCTTTATGCTCTTGTGTTTGTTTCTCATGAACAGGTGAACCCTCTTCTGGAAGCGTTTGGAAATGCCCAGACGGTCATGAATGACAACAGTAGCCGTTTTGGGAAATATATTCAACTGCGCTTTCAGAATTCTTCAGGTAAGTTTATTAGGCACAGCAGCATAGGAATGAAGTGTGAATTGTATTTGTAATTAAGAATTTTAGCGATTATTTTGATGATTAATCAAGTAAACAGACAAAAAATGGACAAACCATGCATAGCCAAATAAATGAGCCTTTTGGAAAAATGACACTTTTGGAAAAAACTGCACAAAGTTTAGATGCTTCTGGTCAAATTACACGTTTTTCTGATTTTCTAAGTGAAAATAAGTTAACACATCGTCTACAGAGAACACACTTCTGTACATTTTAATGTACAGATGCTGTTTATTTGTTAAAATTGGGCACCAAATTGTAGTACATTTATCAGTGGAGTCTCTACACTATGTAAGATTTGGGGATTTGGAGACCTCTCTGGTGGAAATGTGTAATCGCGTGGAACATGCGGAAGAATGTGCTTCGGACCTCTTCCCCAAGCAAATGAATCTGTTGATTGCAAGCGAGTTGAAAGAGCATTCAAAGAGAACTCTGTCAAAACTTTGTAATGTCTGCCAAGGATGTAAGTGAATAATCTACTGTTGTCATCCTGTCTTAATCAGTTGGTTTTGATTTTGCCTCAAAGACCTAAACATCGAGCTGGGACCTTCTTTTCAAGTGTGTTTGATTTTAGAACGTTAAGATGTATGACGTGGTCCAAAAAAGTCTGACCTGACACCTCTGACATTTAGGATGGTTTCTCACCTAGTTTGTTTGCTGAAGTCCAAACCAGAGTTTTAGGATTTTGTGACATTGTTTTTTATATTTGGTTCGGTGGTTTCACACTGCGTCAGCTATTGGTCAGAAACTTTGCAGTGATTCTAGTGCTCTTTTACTCTCACATTTGCCACCATTTGAGCCAAACAAAAATTCTCGTTTGCATGAAAATAAAGACCCTTAATGTCTATGTGAATCACAGTCAAGGCAATGATAAACCTTACTTGATATCTGCTTCTTTATGATTGGTGTGTCACTTCAGTGTAGCCAGGTTGCTGATGTGGTACGTTACGCAATCCATGTGCCCAAATTAAAAGCGTTACTTCACTATTATATTATTGCTCGTCTGCCGTTAGTAGCATCAGCTCGTGCTGCAAGAATGATATGACCCCCTGTAAAGAGTCAGACCTTAAACAGGCAGATTATGAGGCAGTACAGCACAGATGTTTTGCTAGAAGAAATAGAAAGAATGTGCTAATATTGGATTCCTTCCTTTGGTGTGGACCATCACGAAAAATGCGTTCCCACAGCAGGGAACTGAGCCAGTGTTCTTTTGGAAGCAAACAGAGACCTGCGATTTTCGCTGACCTCGCTGTATTTGTTTGGTGTGGACCCAAGTACAAGTGGAGCGATCACCCCTGTCAAAATGGTCCAAATTGAAGAAAAAGCTCAAAAGTTCCACCCCAAACAAGTTAGGTGTGAAAGCAACCTTAAATGACTATTTTAGTCTTTGCAGGGAGACATGCATGATAAAATATGGGCCCAGTATCTTAGACTCAGTAATGCCATTTCTTTCAATTTTAACAAAAACTTACATAGTGTAGCATTAATTAATACAGTTTTAAAAAAAGTAAGAAAAGCAAAACAATCAGACTGAGTTTTACACGTTCCAGATCAATGGAAGTCAATGAAATCTGAGTCATCAGGAAAGCCCTGGTATAAAGTCAAAGGTCATGCCTCACTGACAGGAACCAGTGACACAATACAGCATACTGCGCACTGTGATGGAGATTGTGACTGTTTGCTAAATTTCCTCCGGTATGTTGTCATTACTAACACTGTCTGTATTTATTCCTACAGTGAAAGGGGCCAAAATCAATGAATACCTCTTAGAAAAGTCCCGTGTGGTCCACCAGGACGAGGGCGAGAGGAACTTTCACATATTCTACTGCATGCTGGCTGGCATTTCTCCCCAAGACAAGGAGATGTACGGCCTCCTGGATCCCACTCAGTACCGGTGAGTCATTCCATGATGTCATTCCGTAACTTCCTTTAGCATGTGACATTGTATCAGCAGAGTGATTATAGTAAACGTCGCAGTCTTGTCGTCATTTATTGCGGTATGTAAAAGTGCTTTTCAGGAGTGACACAGTTCTTAGGTCTTATCGGGTTCTGCATGCGTCATATGAGTGACCTGCCTTTGTCACTCCCTATTTTAGTTTCACTCTAAAGGTATTTGTGGCTTAGTTATTAGGTTTTTATTGTAGGATCTGTTTTGACTGACATACAGTGATATTGTAGGATTCCTTTAGTGTCAGTTCCCATTAATTTTATGATCGTTAGCCACAGCGCTTGAGCTCATGAGTGCATTGTTGTTTGGCTCTCAGGTATCTGAATGGAAGATTTGTTCAGGATGACATGGTGCAGCACTGGAGTGCAAAGTACAGTGAGGTGTCCAATGCCATGGATATGGTGGGCTTTGAGGAGCAGGTGAGAAATCTTTCCCAGGTGTTGTATCACAGAAACATCCTAGCTCTGAAGTCTCATCGTATCTGTTTAGCCACCATGCCAGCTGAAGATAGGACAAATTATAGGTCAGTAGCTGTTGCGCAATAACATTTTAGATAGGAAATTTTAGATAGGAAAAGAGCATTACCAAAGCATCCTAACTTGACCACATTTACTAAATACGGTCCTAACTTTAAATAGTGTCCTAACTTATGTTTTAAGCTTCTTTTATGGCTGGGTGGTGTCAGTAGTATAAAACAAAAACACAGTACAACGCGTTTTTAAGTGGAACATGGAATTGTTGCAGCTTTTATTTATACTCTTGTTAATGTAAAGCAAGTACACCCACTTTTGTACTGGATCACGGTACAAGTGCACAGGTATCAGTGTTATTGTTGTTATCTATTTTTATTCCTGTTATTAGTTTTATTGATGATGATGATGATATGGTTAGTTAACTGCAACTAAATTTTTTCAGGTTGTTAAACTATTATGCTCAAATTTACTAACTTTCCTACCAGAGTTTTATTATTGAACTGCATTATGAAGCCAATTATGACACAAAAACTAATAAACAAGAAAGTTTGTTTACACTCTGCGAAGAAAAATAGCTCCAGGCTAGATGCAGACGCTGCAGCGTACAGTATAATGCTGTTCAGTGAAGTATCACACGGTGTCGCAAAGACTAGCTGCACATAACGTAGCTGACAGTAAATACAGCTGGTATTACTACCTAAAATGTCCAGCGGTCTAGAAAAGGTTGTGGGCGTGACCACTGTGTTTAAGGTGGAACATAGGAAGAGAAACAGGTAGGGATGCACCCATCATAAACTTTTATGTTCGATTTCAATTTATGTAAAGCTCAATTGGTAACACATAAACACATTTCCAGCACTTTATATTAGCCACAATTGCAATATTAACATTTCTTTTGCTCTTTAATGGGCCAACCTGGCATTTTAAATCAGTTACCTATTTTAATAACAAGAATTAAAGTTCTACGCTGAAAGTAAGAAACAACTGGCTATTTAGTGCAATGAATATTGCATAATTATGCTATAGTTTTTTGGTATAGGTGTAGCAGCAACGTTCAAAAATATGGTGTGAGTGCACTTAACCTGACTCATGTTATTTACATAGTAAAACTGCAACACAGAGCTGCCACAATGTAAACAATAAATTGTCCATTTTGTTTTTTGAGAAAACAATATTCCAGTTCTGATCTTTGCCAATTCTGATCCACAGAAACAGGGTCTCCACCAAAACCGGCGCTCAGCCTCTGCTGTAGACAGCTTATGTAATTACGAGGGGAGCGCTTTGGTTTGGTCGTTGCCGCTCTCTTGTGTCTCTTGCTGTTAAGACAAGATCTTATTACAGTTCTTTTCGGCAGGCTTGTTACTTGTAGTAAACTTGTTGCCTTGTTTCTAATCTGCTGTTTGTTGGTAGGTTACAAGAGAATAAGGCAGAGTGATCTTTAAAGATGATTGCGCTCCGACTAAGTAGAATGCTTCTCAGCCAATCACTTTGTGAGATCTTAAGAAACTGAAAACAGGAGAGCAGTGGATCCCTGTTTTAAAATAAAGGGAGGCGCACATACAATATTAACTTTTTTGAACTTGGGTTCATCACATCCTTTTTTCTTTCTTTTATTTTACATTGGTAGCTGTCTCGCTAGCTAGCTGACTTACTTGAATTTTTATTCTACGATTTAGCTGTGCGCTATTATCAGTTGATTGGTAACAGATGTGACAACCTCAACCTCGGATGAGTAGTTTAGGACTTTTTAACTTAAGATGAGATATTGTAAAATAAGATATAATTCCTACATTAAGATATGATTTACTTCTGTAATATGACTTTTAATGAATTTCCAAAAAAAAAATTCTTGATCTTGTCTTAAGAAATATGGGAAATTTCTGTAATATGACCTCTGATGTCCAATAAAACCCTATTTTTTATTACTACTCAGAGTTTTTTTTTTTTTAGTTTCAGTGTGAAAACGCTAGATGCACATTAAATTGTGTGAACATTTTAATTGTTAATAGGAATGTATGGTCCAAAATTACTTAATCTTGACTCATTCATGCTTATTAATAATACATGCGTAACCTCTTCAGAGATGCAAGGTTTTGTTATGGCAGCTATATATGTATTAAACAGAATGGGTGGTCCACTAAGTCTGTTTCTGACAGTCACTTGTTTTCTGATCGATAAATGACTTCTGACCTTTATTAGTTCGCCTCACAAAGCTCTTCTTTGTTTGATCTGTATACTTCTGTTTAATTTCATTTCTTCAATCGTTATTCTTATCTGGCCTAGGAGAAGTTGGGTTCCTCAATTTAAGTGTTGTTTCCTCTCAAGTTTTTTCCTGCCACTGTTGCTGCATTGGGACTTTATTTGTTGTGCATTGTGTTAATATCAGCATTGAACTGAATTCTTTTATGACTCAGGAAAAGGTGGACATGATGACCATCCTTGCTGGAATCCTGTCTCTGGGGAACATCACATTCGAGACGACAGACAGCGACGCTCTGAAAGTGTCCGAGAAGTCTCAAGGTTGGCTCAAAGCCACTGCTGTGAGTTTGAGTTTCAGTGTCTTCAGTATTTCCCTTTCAGCAGTAAGAAAGGTCACTTTCTGGGGTATGTCCACATAGAAGCCTCATTAGAGTTCCACGGAAGAAGAGTTCAAGGCAGTAACTGGGGTGGTTTTCATTATATCCTCTCTCAGTTGCAAATAACCACTGCATTTTCATAACATACTTTAGCAGTAACATTTCATCACATGTCCCCTATACACTTTTGAGTAGGACTGTAAAAATGCATCAAGGGATCGTGTTGCATCAATCTGAAAGTGGTGATTTAGTGTCCGAGCGAAACATGCCAATGTCCGAGTGACATATTGCCAGTAACTGGGTGAAACATGCCAGTGAACATGCAAAATATTGCCAGTGGCTGAGAAATATTGCCAGTAACTGAGTAAAATGTGCCAATGTCCGAGTGACATATTGCTGGTAATTGAGTGACATATTGCCAGTAACTGAGTGAAATATTGCTAGTGGCTGACTTAAATATTTTGAGTGGCTGAGTGAAATATTGCCAGTGGCTGAGTGAAACATGCCAGTAACCAAGATTTCCAAAATTAACCAAAATTGATTGGAGTGGGATATCCATTTGTAAACTGTACATGGGCTTCAAGTAACTTGACAATTCTAAAATAAGGATAGGTATTTAAGGAATTTGAGGAAAAAGGTCTGTGAATGAAAGAGAGAGCATTTCCAGATCATTGCTCCACTCTTTGGGAGTTTGTATGAATGCACACCATCAGTGAGGCTACTTTTATCAGTGTTCTGTTGTTTGACATCACTCTGAAGTTGTTTAGGATGCACCCTGTTCTCATTCGATTCACTTTTGAACATAAGCAAACAATCAACTGCAGAACAAAACCACAATAGGCCTGCAGTCTCTTTAAGCTCTCGCAGTGCAAGTGAGTATTTGTAGCATGAAAACAAAGAAGCAACCCTGCAAATATGGCAGAACGATCTCACAATGCAGTGTGATGTGACGTCAATTCCCAAGCCATATCTTGAAACTGAAATCTTGGTGTGTTGTTGTGACAGTACTGTGTGAGTAGTTACGTTAGTCTATTTAGTATTTATAAAAATAGTAGTTGAATCGAATTGTGGAGCAGTTTTCATGATGAAATTAAGCGCTCCTAAAACACTGTAATTGAATATCATTGTTGTCAAGTCAGAGATGTACACTCCTAAATCTCAGTGAAATAATACCCTGACAGAGCCTAGCGCCTGTGTTCAGATGTGCAGCGAGTGGGTGAAGGAATACAGCAGAGGGGGAAGCTGGGGGATTATCAGCCGTGCACACGCATTGTAAAATAAACAGGCTGATTGTTCGTTCAAATACCCTGGCTTAGGCCGGGCCTCAGGCATGTGTTCTACGTGAATGGAGGCTAAGAATCTACCCTAGCGACTCTGCTGTCCGCCTGCTAGTCCAACAGGTGAATTATTGCTGGCTCTGGCGCAATAAAACTCCTTGGAGCAAGGGCTAGGCTGTTGGCTCTGGCTACATCTGGCTGTGCACGATAAGATGGGTGGTGCAATAAAAGGTCACGAGTGCCTATATTTAGATTCTACTTGGATTTAGCAAGACTACGTATTAGCTGATAGTTTATTGTAATGTGCATTTCCTGCTACATTGTTAGACCAGTACAGACCAGTGCAGCCTGCCTCACCTTTTATTGTTACCATGTGACTCCAATAAATGTTACAGAGAACATTTGAAGTAAGATAGTAAAGATGCTACATGGCTAATGTAGTGAGCAAAAGGCAGTAGTGCAAAGTAGAGTGATGCTCTGGCCAAGGTGAGAAGTACATTGCTACATCCACTGTGAACATGTCGACCGTCTGTTACAGTGGAGGTGCAGTGGTATTAAAAGTGAGATTTCCTGGTTTAAAGACGGGGTAACTCCACTTCTGCATCTTGAAGGTGGAAGTAAATTTTGAAAAACTACAAATGCTTTGAGTGGATACTTGACTAAATTATTCCTTTAACTGACAAAGTTTGAGGTCCATTTGAGATTAGTGCTGTATTACAAATGATAGCTACTACCACAGTTGTAATCAGCCTCTAGATTTGTGGCTAGGTGTCAGGATGTTGTTTAGCGCTGTGGATATTCCCAAGGTTTATATGATCTTTGTCTAGTGCATGCTGGGTATTGTGAAAACACTGTTAGACAAAATACCATGCAAAATATAAATTAATATAAAAATGCTAGTTTTATGCCAGAATGCTCATTTAATAGTAAGTAAATGCTGAGGGATGCTACAGAATTGAATCGGCCAAGTATGTGTTTTGTTCCTTGTCTTTTAAATTAAGGTCCATCTCAGAAGCCGAACAAGTAGACATTGGTCAACAGCAGCAGTATGCTAGCATTGAGTACCTCTTGCTAAACATTCTCATTGTGACCTACAGTGCTTACATGCTAGAAAACAGTCATTAAAGTTTCGTTTCTGCTTCAGGGTCAGTTTGGGGTTCAGGAGGAGGAACTGCTGAGGTGTCTCACATGTACAATGTCAGTGACACGAGGGGAGTCCATCCACCGACTCCACAACCAGCAACAAGCTGAAGGTAGGACAACAAGCACTCCTGATTTTCACAGAAAACAGTTTGAGCTTTCATACTGCATTTTTCATGAAACTGGATCCTGCGGTGTTTATGCTTGACACATAGTGATCAGGGTCAGGCATGTGTTCAGATTCCTTGACTTGGTGGTGTTCTCCAGACAAAGGTCATTACAGTGCAGGATGTATTTCTTCTGGCCCTTTAAAATACTGTAGTTCAGAATGTAGAAACATTTGTTCAGCAATTGCAGCAGATGATGCTTCATTGAATTGTACTTTTTTAAATAATGGACATAAAAGGTGCACTGATTCTTCTCTCTCCGTCTTTCAACTGAGGCTATAGCACCACCAAATTCAAGTTGCCGCTTCAGCATAAAACGCAAAGTATGCAGTGTTTGGTTTATCTGTTGTGGGCTACTGTAGAAACATTGCGGTGTAATATGGCCTCTGTTGGAAGAGGACCCACTCCCTATGTAAATGTGAAGGGCTCATTCTAAGCTAAAAAAACAGAATGGAAGTTACAGGTTATTATACACCAAAACCAGGTTTTGTATACTATATTCTATGTCTGCTAATAGATCCCCCTAAATATTACACAATGCACCTTTAATGTCTAAATTTAAATAAAACTAGTCTCTGTTCCATTTCAGATGCCAGGGATTCAATCGCTAAAGTGGTCTATGGCAGAGTGTTTGGATGGATCGTTAGCAAAATCAACGAGCTGCTGTCACATAAACTGGATTCAGATGTTGCACTCAGTGAAATTGGTAAATATTTGAGTAGTCCATGTTCAATCACATTCAGCATTTTATTCTCTTATTTTCAAATCAAACAGAAACTTTGAAACATTGAGTTTTCATTGCTTTTCATTTACCCATTAAGATTAATTCCATTTCAAATGCTACCAAACACTAGTCAAAGGACGCAGTCGTTTTCCTTGTACTTCACATATGAACCTTTTCTGGTTCTGGTTATTGACATGTAGCATGTATGTAATATTATATGCATCGTCATGATAATGTTGGTCATGTTACTCAGATTGTATGTTTTCCTCTTATTTAGAAACGTTTGTAACACTTCATTAAAGGGCAGCCTTTATAAAGCTACACATCTACATAACATGACAACTGACATAAAGCATAATGAACTGTTCTACCAAATTAATCTGAACTGTGGTCCCAAAGTAAAAACTACTTAAAAGAACAATGAAGTATTCAGACCTTACAAATTTACAAGGATAATATTGTGATCTATTTAGACTCAAGGCATTACTAGAGATAGTAGTAAGCTAAATAAGACAGCATCCCTGCTGCCCATTTAGATGTCATTGTTTTGAAGTAAATGTGTCCCAAAGAATTTTCAGTACTGAAACACCTATTTCTTTGCAATTAAGTAGAAAGTTTTGTTTTTTAATTAAAATTTTTGTTTAATATGTGTACAGTAGTTCAAAGCTGTGTTTACTAGTCATGTACTAGCAAGTGTTTTTGAGTTCAGCTCAGAATTACCTAAAATTGTCATTACTGAAACATTTAGTAAAATTTTGGTAGTGGTTATGATTGTTTTAGTAGTGACATTTGGAATGTTCAATCATTTATTTTAATAAAATAAAGATAACTGAAGTTTAGGATCATTCAAAGCAAACAGATTTTAGTCTAAATTCCAAGTGAAAAGTCTGTGATGTATTTTAAACTTATATGAATAATTCATACAGACATTCATAAAGGCTTCCAACCAGCGTTAGTTGTCATAACACTTGTTGAGGTTGAATGATATCAGAATTGACAGAAGTGCCCTTTATGGCAGCTGACACTTGTTGAAATAAACCTTTATAAATGTTTATAAATGCACGTTTATGTGAGTTGTCATACAAAGGCCCATGTAGCCACCCTTCACTAAATGTTACCACAAAGTTCTCTAAGCCAAGAAAAAAAAAATGTGAAAACTGTTTAACACCTTGTTTTTCCTCATTGCAGGTATTCTTGACATCTTTGGGTTTGAGAACTTTGCTGTGAACCGATTTGAGCAGCTCTGCATTAATCTTGCAAATGAGCAGCTACAGTATTTCTTTAACCATGTAAGTTGTTATTTCAACAAACCGTGTTTGATCTAGAGCTGTTCCTTTGCATTCATTGTTGAACCACAGGTACAAAATGATACTTTGATCACTTAAAAATGGACAACATGGCATCGTCTTTAAATGCCTTGTTCTCAGGTGCATACTATTCAGGTATGTATGGTCATGTAAAACCTGAGGTTGCTTCTACAGCTCCACCTGTTGCCTGACCTCAGTTTTTACTCAAGTTCTTTTTCTAGCACGCTCAGCATGATGTTGATGTTGTATCCTACTCTGGTCTTATGGTTTTGGTTAGGAAAATGTTAAAGGCAACATGTTTTGAACAGACTTTCATGCTCATACTGTTGTGGGATTCTGTTGCTGCCAAAATGCTGTTGCTGCATAGTCATTTTCTTTAATGCACTTCTTCCCATTGACCCAGTTTTGAGGATTGGTGCTGATTTTGGTAGTTTGCTCTAGGCTGATGACACAGTAGGAAACGTTATTCAGAGTCAGATGACTGATCCAGTATTGTTTGTTATTTAATTGCTATTTAATGAGCAGGAGCTAATGCTTGAGCTTCATCTTTCCACAGCATATCTTTCTAATGGAGCAGAATGAGTACAAAGAAGAGGGCATCCAATGGGAGACCATAACCTTCAAGGATAACAAACCAATACTGGTAGGCTACAGATCTGTCCCTCTTATGCTCTATCTAGCCCCATTCAAGCTGGATTACTTTTTTAGGAGGTGATGTATTTAAGTGAGAGGTCAGTGATTTTTTTTTTTTTTAATCCAGTACAAATCTGCAATAATAGGCCTAATTCTGGAACCAGGTAGGAAGTCCTTCAGCAATTGGCTGAAGCTGTATCTCCATCAGTAATAGTAGTCCTTTTCTAGTCCACTACATGCTAACGGAATTGAGCGTAAAGCCTCTCGCATAACAGTGAATATTAAGGCTGTGATCTTTCAATCTGGGCTTTGTGTGGAAATTTAAGGAAAAAAAAAACATCCAAAAAAAATCCAGCTCTTATAATCCTTCAGTCTATATACATATGTTTTCCATTCTTTCTTTTGTTCCTGTCTTTTCTTCTTGTCTGTCGATGAGAAAGCACCAACCCTCTGAGCAGAGAACTTGGCAGACAGGAGCTCCTTTTGGTAAATCCCAAAAACAAGAAGTGCTAACTGTGCAGGTCGATGTTGCATTCTCGGACGCATACCAGATGCTTTGTGCCTTATTGGCCTCACACATCAGCTTTGAACGTCCTCTCTGTGTTTGACCACTCTCTGAGAGCCACTTGTGGCCACTGAAGTTGTTTGTGGTCTGTGAATTAAACCTGTGAGTTTTGTTCTCTTCATATGTTCATATGTAGAACATTCAGCCTGCCTTTTCTTGCCTTGCTGGTATTAACCCTGGTCTGTAATTATGGCCTGCAGCTGCAGGAGCAAATTTAGAACAAATAAGCGCACAGGACTCTGCAGAAGGTTGAGGTCCGCTGTCTTTCATGTATTATATTGTACAGTGTATAAATAGTTGTATGAAAAAGTTTAAACACCACTTTTGTGCTTGAAGTTTAATAGGAATTTTGTTTTAGCCAAAATATGAGCAGGTACATTATTGAACATACTATAATTGATTATAATCATTGTCCAATTCTTTTCTATTGTCAGCACAATGACTGTTTTGTAGAGCCATATATTTCCAACACACCCACAGGCTTAGAAGAAACACTCTGAAGTTGTCACTTGCGGCTGATGCACTTAGTTTCATGTCTGACCAGAAAGACTCTCGAAAACCGTCATTTTGTTATTATTGGTGGATATTTGTATGTATTTAGCTGGTCTAGTGGTTTGTTAAAAGTGGAAAACATCTTCAAGCCGTGTGACCACTCAAGCCACATGCTGTGTGAAATGTTAAAGGCACCTGGCAACAGGTGATGTTGACCGATAAGTACTCAAATATGCCAGAATAATTAAACTAACTCCTGCATACATGTTTATGATTGTGAACTTCGATTGAGAAAATCCAGAACTGACCCTAAACCCAGGATGCACTTACGTCTCTAAGCTCTAAGCAAGGAGTATTCATGGCCAAACGTTCTAACCCCCTAGGACCTGTTCCTAACGAAGCCTATCGGGATCCTGTCCCTGCTGGATGAGCAGAGTGCCTTCCCTCAGGTGAGCAGATGGGCTTTAAAATTATACGGAGTTCATGTGGGACCTTGCAGACCATGCGATTTTAGAGCATCATCTGTTTGTTTGCACACATTCTGGCTGGGGGTGCACAATAGGTGGTTAATCGTTATTGCTTTAGCCTTTGTGATAGTCATAGTAGAAGCAGACGCAATATGTCCATGAACTTTTTACACATAACATTTGTTCTAGAGCATTCTGATCCAACAAGCATAAATAATTTTGGTAGAAGTAGTGCAGGCCAGTCTCTTAACAGCAGGTTAATTATTGCCACATCAAGAGTTCGCCAGTGCATTTTTAATCTATAGAAGGGCATATCGCAATCACAGTATGTGGCAGTATATTCAAAGTATAAGATTTTGTCCATATGTTGTAGCCCTACTTCTGCCTGGGCTTCTTTACTCTAGCCCTAGGACTTTGCTGTGCTAGAGCAGGGACAGTTTTAAATTGTAGGTCTTCGAGGCTAATGCTGAGTACCATTGTTGTGTAGAGTCAATATCCCACTAATTCCAAAGTCATGAATTTTTATTTATCTGTATTGTGTCTATATGTTTAATACTATACAATACTGCCATTAAAGGGCCATTCCAGCCTAAAACTTGCATAGCATTACAATGTTATGTTCTATATTGGAGCATTGCATCCTTTAGCCTGATCAGTTTGACAGAATTCATGATTTTGTTTTATTTTCATCTTTGTGTTCTCATCCTGCATTACCCAGCATGCAATACACAAATACAACAATTGGAAATCCCTGGGGTGTCAACCAATCCTGACTACTGATCACTACTTTTTGAACACTGATGACTACTTGTTAAAATAATGATACAGACAAGACAGTAACACAAAGAATTCAAAGTGAAAAATTGAAGACTTTCAAAATGTATTTCCATCTTTAAGCTGCATATTTTCCTAGTCTTTAAACCAGGCAATCTCACTTTAGGGGCTACTGCAGTACTGTTGTAAGAACACATGTTTACAACAGATGTAGCAATAATTACATTTTTCATTTTGGCCAGTGTGTGCCTTCAAGATCATTCTTTGCTTCCAGCTAGTACCAGCTTTTTGTTTCTTTTTTCCACTCGTAGAAACTACACCACTGACACCGCCTGTAATAGTACAGCACTACCCAGGACCCTAAGGAATTCATGCCATTGTAGCACCACCCAGCAAAATACATGGGATGTGCCGGTTACACCTAGAGCAAGCTATTCACAGAACAAAGCATCTTGTTGAGCATGAAATGTGGTAGCTGGCTAGCAAGATACCGAATTCATGTGTAATGATGTAGAAGCATTTCTCATAGTCTGACTGCAAGTGTGGAAAGACACGTCAAACGTTCAAGAGAAGTTTACATCAAAGGCTGTTTTTCAACTTACAGGCCACAGACGGAAACTTTGTGGACAAGCTGAACAGCAAATTCAAAGCCATTCCCCACTTTGAGGTGGTCAAGAGTCACAGCCCTCTCTTCACTATTGTGCACTATGCTGGAAAGGTATGTCTGGATCCACAGTTCATTAGAAGGACGTTTATTGATAAGATTTTCCAACATAATGCAATGAGCATGATCACACTAAATAGTTTCTAGTACACGTTTACATTTACCGGCAGTTAGTCAGGTTTGAGTACCAAGTTTGTAGCAAGTACAGTTTCTATGTGTAGTTTAATAATTTGGCATTGACTTACAATGTCATGTAGCCCTGTGTTTGTAGAGAATAGGTTTGATGATAATGCGTTGGTGTGTGCGATTCAACGGTTCAGTAAAATGGATCAAACTTTCCATCACTAGACTGTAGCCCACTTGTTGTCATGCACAGTTTATCAACTACCTTTTGCACCAGTCATCACTGGTCAGGTCCACCAGTCACATCTGTGTTGCTGAGGTTTTTAGAAATGTCAGTGTCATTGCTAGGTTGGTCCAACACCCAAAAACATCCTTTCAAAAGCAGTTCTGTGGTCAAAACCTGACCACTGATGAAGTGATAGAGGATGGCCAACACCAATTGTTCATCAGCACATGAGCTACAGCCTCTTTACACCAGCAAGGTGGAGCTACAAGGCAGGAGTTTCTAATAAAGTGGCCTGGCAGTGAATAATTGCTCTCTCTGCTCTGTTCAGGTGCAATATAATGCCAGTGGCTTCCTGGAGAAGAACAGAGACAACATTCCAGCCAACATCCGCACTCTCTTCATCAACAGTGTTACTCCCCTGCTCAGTGTCCTCTTTGCTGGTAGGCCAGATGCATCAATACAGAGAAAAAGGGCTGCACGATTAGGATGAAAATGATAATGGCATCATCATCTTGGCTGATTTTTTTTATTAAACAGTTAATTCTAATTCACACATAGCTGGGGGGACATTCTTGGAAATATTTACTAAGGGAACATAATTGTACCATATTCTGTGGCACATTATTGTTTTGTTATGAAACAGTATTAGTGTGGGAATGTACATGTATTGTACCTTTTAAAACTCATTTAAACTACACAATTGGATCTTAAGAACCATGCTTTGGTTCTTTGTTTTTTGTCACTTTGTGGACTAAAATGTACTTAGACAGTGCCTTTTTTTCTAACAATGCACGTCTGCTCACAGCTCATTCAATGGAAACCTTAGAAACTAATTTGTTTACTTGAACCTTTTTTTATTTTAAACCATGTCTGAGTACAGGCAAACTGCTCTTTAGATTGTGTTAGTTAGACAAGACTTCTTTCCAGAAATTTCAGTCGCTTAATATGTGGTTAAGCAGCAAATACACAAAACCATGTAGCAAAACCACAAAACAAACTAATTGTGCTGCTTGTACTAATGTTGCAGCTCAGCCAGGCTGAGGTGAACGGTCCTCTCCATAGTGTTGAAGTGAACTGTGAACAACTGTGCACCACCAAATGTGTACTAGTGTCCTTGTATTAATTCAAGTGAAATCTTATGTTTTCTTATGTTGTTTTTCTTTTTCCCCAGCCACAATTTCCAGAACTGGGACACTGATGCCACGAAAAGCAAAAGTATGTTCTCCTTGTAATGGCCTTTGCTACCTATGCAAGTCTTAATCCTCTTAAAGATCAAAATGCAGAAAAGCTGAGGCTAGTTTTGACCGCACTTGATCATCTTGTTTTTTTATGGTGTTAAACTCTGTGTTATTTTTAGTTACAAGCTGTGGATGACAACTTCAACTCAACCAGAAAGCAATCTGTGGGGGCACAGTTCAAGGTAAAAGTGAAAAAGTAAACTATTTTTTGTAGCCCTCAGTATTTTAAATTGTTATAAGTCACCCAAAGTGATGATGTGAGATGCTCCATTCTAGAGAAACATACCAAGTCAGAATTGTTCATTTTGTGGTGATAGGAAATAGGGTGGCTGGATTATGGCAAAAATCATAATTTTTTAATTATTATTTCAGTCAATATTGAGATCATGATTATTTAACATGATTACTCATCAAATTAGAAAAATTTGTCTTTTTAACAGGGTCTATAAGTAGAATTGAACTGCAAAACAAATAGAAAATAAAAAATAAATGTAAAAAGTACCTAAAAAGTTTTCAGCCTGAAGGTCATTTTAAAATGCAAATGGTTTTTTTTTTCCTTCAAATTTACCACTTTTTTTTACCATTACCAACATTAATGGATATATTTGTGCTTTTGATATTGAAACCCCTGGTTTATAACTGTCATGCTAATTGCCCCATGCAGCATTCCCTGACCGTCCTGATGGAGAAGATGTTTGCAGCCAGCCCACACTTTGTAAGATGCATCAAACCCAACAGCAGCAAGCTGCCTGACCAGTTGGACAGTAAGCTGGTCATGGATCAGGTAAGCCACATGTGCTTCCCCTTTGCTGAGTCAGAACCCCACTTTGGTTTTGTTCTTGGCAGGACCTTAAAGAAAGCATAGTCACTTTTCAGCCCTGCTCTTGGCCCCATTATCCTGAGGTCCAAACATGCACTCACTCTTTCCTGCTCTTTAAGAGGAACAGTAGTGCTTGGTGTAAATTCTGGGACCATTTAATAGTAGGGGAGTTATACTTATCTTAAAGCAGTGGTTCGAATGGTGTCAGAAGTTGCTGCTTTATGTTTCAGGCTAATGTAGCTAATAAGAAATGGAGGCTTACAGGTACCAGTTTAGCACAATACAAACTGCATGCCAAAATTATACTCTTAGATCACAAGCCACACTGAGTAATCTCATATAAATTTGCCTTTGTGGATTCTGACACTATGATTTACTGTAAATACTAAGAATGAACAAAAAGTCAAGATGACTACTACTTCTGTTTTTAACTATGTGATGAGCACTTGTCTACTCTTTTACGCAACCGTCACACAGAAACCACGCATGCTGTAAGATTTGAAGGGAAATCATTTCGACAGCTCTGCAGTCCAGAGGCTAATGCTGTGATAGTGTCAGGCATGAATGCGCTATTGTGGGTTACTGAGTGGGAGCTAATTCAGTCCTTCCCAGAAGCGCTGGGTTGTCCTGTTGCAGTGTTCAGGGACCATGATGTCTAGTTGTATTGTCTGGATGTATTGCACTGAGTGCAGTCGAGCTACATTCTAAACTTAGCCTGAAAATCTTACAGCATCTGGGAATCCCAGTCTACCATCCAAGCACTAACCAGGCTGAACCGGACTTAGCTGTTTAGATCCGATGACAAGGGCTTCTCAAAGTTGTTTGGCCTTTGGCGAAAACTGGTCAGCAAAACAGCTTTTTAAAATATTCCATCCATCTATATAACCTAATATATCAGTGTGCAAACAAAGCCTCGTATCTCCTAAATGGTAATATTCTTAACTTGTAATGGAAGTTAATATACCAAGTTAAATAGACTGCTGGAAAACTTTGAAAGGATGTTTTGCCAACCATATGCATACACACACAGTCATGTGTAAAAGTTTTTGCAACATTTTGGTGATTTTCTAAGGGGAAATAAGTCAACACATCCTCTAAAGAAAACACACTTATATGATGAGTTTAGCATATTGGAGAAAAGAAAAGCATGTAAGATGTGGGCCGTGTAAATGTTTTGCCACTTCATGCCCCATTTTATGTTTTATTTTTTCTAATATATTAACCTAAACAAACATATATATATATATATATATATATATGGAAATTGTGCACTAGCGATTGCAGAAAAATGCCATATTTATGTTTATTTCCTGTAGAGGATGTGTTAATTTTCACTCAAAATCAACAAAATATGAAATTTGATGGAGGTGTTCAAAATTAGCTTTTAAGCTCAGTGCTCTTTGGCCTTTTGTGAAAGTTGTATGGCAAAATAGCCTTTTATATAACCTAATCTAAGAGATGCCGACTTTAAGTTTTCTTACTTGTTCCTTAAAGGCATCTACTTTTGACCGTATTCTAAGATGATTTATAAAATAATGGTACGGCTGAAAAGCCTGGCAGTCTCCTATCCAGGTGCTAACTGGGCTGAAAATGTGTATGACTTTAATTCGGACAAATGTCATGTCTTTGAAATCCACTACCAATCAAGAGTTTGGGGACACCTTGCCTTCTTTTGAAGTTTTCTGAATGTTTTTTTTCTTACTTAACTGAAAACAAATAACTGCTAAAATTTTATGAAAATAAAACTGACATTTGTTAATATGTGTATTTTGCAACACTTGTTTCATGCACATCAAAGTGCCCTCTTTGCTATGAAAAGCATCTTTAGCCTAAATAATCATTTGGCTTTTGGTTTTCTTTTCCGAACTGTTGTCAAAAGCACATATTCGGAAGTCTTGGGCCCAAAGGTGTGTTAAATAGCTGAAATGTTTGAGTACTGAGTAGTGCTTGGTAGTGAAATCCCATACTTTTATGGTTCCACCAGTACTACAGGTCCTGTTGAGCTGATAAATTACTCACGAACACCTACGAAAACACACAACACCCACAGTCAATAAGCATGTTTGTTCCATAATCTAGACTGCTGTCTAATTTACATTCACCGTACGTGTTTAACGTCAACACTTCTTAATTAGTGTGCAGTCCATTGCCGTCAGTAATTATACCCACTTTTAGCACCTTACACTCCTTTCTGATTTAAGCATTGAGGTATCATGCCCAGCCCTACTAATTAGTGCTGACATGGTATTTGGCACTATTCCCAAAGTAGTGCCTGCCGTTTTTGCAAAGAAAAATATCTGTTTTTGTCTAGTGTGTTAAATTATTACAAACCAAAGCATTTTATAACTTTTTAAACTTTTTCACATTTAAACTTTTGAAAAGACTTGTGTCCCCAAACTTTTGACAGGCAGCGTATGTTTGAATATGAGCTGTATTCTGAATAGTGATCCTGTTCTTGGCCTCTTGGGTCCAACAACAGGTCTTCTGTAAATTCTCATGGGATTTTCGTCTCTTTTGCTAAACAAGATGACCTTTAATCCTTTTGTGTGTACTTTTCTGAAGTCACATGACACGGTAACCGAGTCACCGAGACCAAAATCGCAGATGTGCTGGAAGAGCAGCTTGCCTTTAGCTGCAGTGCCACCTTGTGTGCAGCTTTAAAAGTGCAGCTGGGCATCGGTGACATGGAAACTGAGATGATGTTAAGCACACTGCTCTCTTTAGTCAACTTTAGTGAGAAAGTGTAGTACAAAAAATCTTTAATATCTTGAATATTGTTCCACAATCCAAATATTTCATATACTTTAAATCAAATACAAGAAGGGAAAGTGGGCGCCTCTGGTCAAGTGACATGTTTTTGATGGTTTTCTAAGTGAAAATAACACATCCTCTACACAGAACACACTTATGCACATTGTAATGCACAGTCACTGTTTGTTTGCTCCATTTTAAAATAAAAAAACTAAAATTGTCTGTGCAAAAGTTCTAGCACGGTTTATATATATTCTTTTTTTTTTTTTCCAAATGTGTTGAACTCGGTAAATAAATACATTGTGCATTAACATTTGCAGAAAATGTTATATTTAATTTCCCTGTAGAAGATGTTCCTAATTTATTTTCACTTAGAAAATCAACAAAACATGTAAATGGATCAGGTGTGTTCAAACTTTTGCATGCGATTGTACCAGTTAAAGCTTTCACACAGTCCAGGGAGATGTTTTTTTCCATTCATGTCCATAGTCCTCATTTAAGTTCACATTGGATCTGCTTAAAAACTGTGTCTGTAGATATTACATATTACTGTATTACCATTTTACAGCAGGTTTTCCCAACTTTTTTCAATTTACAATACAACTAACCAAACATTAAAACTTCTACAATTCGTTACAAATGCTATGCTTAACACTTTTCTGATTTAATATCAATTTTGAGTTCTGTGCATTTCATGTTTTGTCTAATTTTAACAGACACTGCACAGTTAATTAAAAGTTCAGTAGTTTCAAGTACGGGACGTTCTGTAGTCGTAACTAAACAGCTCCATTTGACAGCTTAATGAACTGGCACTTCTTGCTGATACATTTGCTTTAGGTGTAACTTCTTAAAATTTTTCTTCCTCCTTAGCTGAGGTACAACGGCCTCCTGGAGACCATCCGCATAAGAAGAGAAGGCTTCTCCTGGCGGCCGTTCTTTAAAGAGTTTGCACAGCGGTAAGTAAGACCTCCGATTCTATGCAGCACCACTGGTCAAACTATGTTCTGTTGATTTTTCTAAGAGAAAATAAGTTAACATCCTTTACAGGAAAGAAGCATAATTTTTATTATGTTTTATTTCTTTTAGTGTTAGAGTTACAGTTTCTTAGAAACACAGTGGGGGAAAAAAAACATAGCAAATACATTCAGCAAATAAAAGTAATTGTGCATTAAAATGTGCAGAAGTTAGTTCTCTGTAGAGGATATATTAACTTAATTTCACTTAGTGAATCAACAAAACATTAATTTGACCAGGGGCGCCCACACTTTTGCATACGACTGTTGACCGTGAGAGTTTCATTTTCAGCTAAATGCCAAACTCTTCTAATCCATCAGGTACAGCATCCTGCTGCTAAAACCGGATATGCCCTTAGACAAAGAAAGGTGGGGTTTAATCATCAGCCACTATTGAATCAAATCCACTGCTATTGTTCATAATGCATGTACAGACATGAGCTTATTTTGGTTGTGAAAGTTTCTGGCCCTTTTGTGCTCTTATTGAATGTCTGTATGACATGTTTTGAAATTCTCTGTCTCATTTTCAGCTGCATATCCATCCTCAACACTACAGAACTGCGTGGCTGGAAGTGCGGGTAGGTTTCAGTTTCACATGCACATGCACGTTAGACCAGACCTGACCAGTGCTGCTAAATTTGGAATTTGAACCTGATCCAAACAGAGATGGATTGTCACAGACATTTAGGATTATCACAGGCTTTTGGTCCTAAGCGCTTGTATTGATGGACAGAAAATGTCATGCTAGGATAGACTGGTATTTTACACATCTGTAATACAATAACAGTATTATCAATACATTATCAGTATATTTTCAGTATATATTTGTGGAAATTGCTAATTGTACCTGGCATCCACACTCGTTCACTCGTTCCTCAAACTCTGAAGTTATTCCGAACGCAGCTACAGGCTATAACATTTCTAGAGAGAGTGAGCGAGTAAATACTTGATGAATGCAACATTTACAGTCAGAAACCACTACCTAAGGAAGGGATACGTCAAAGGAAAATAATAAAAAAAGAAAAAACAGGAGTTTCCAGAACTCAAAACATTTTTAAAATATACAGAGAAAACGGGACTCATAAGAACCTCCAGCTAAACCTGGTAGACCAAAAGTGCCACCCTCTAATAAACAGATAAACCTAAAGCTTTCATCTTTGAGAGAGAGGATTAAATTAAGCTCTACTCTTTCTTCACATCTGAAAAAATCCATAAATTTATGCCTGTCTTTCCACTGTGAGAAGACAATGCAGTGGGTCTGAAAGGATGTGTAGCTGTCAAGAACCTGTTACCAGGAAAACCGATAAATCAAACAAAGAAGCTGCTAGTGCTGTCAGGCCCAGAGGCCACTAATGTGTTTGGGATTACTCGGATTGTGAGAAACAGAAAATGAAACCAGTTTCTAAGACTGAATGTGGGAGCTGTGGAAAGACATCCCTGTAGAAAGGCAAAAGGTAGACACACTAAATACTGAAAAACCAGATAATAGATGTTCCCTCAAAAAAAAACCACAATCGCTAGAAAACAAACCCTAGCCCTCAAAGTTCGCCTCAAAGCCAGCCTGAGACCTGATATTTTGTCAGGCCACGTTGGGCTCGGGTCAGGTAGCAGACCTTTAACACGTGCACCTCAAAACATTATGAATCAGTATGTTTTAGATGTAAATCGTGGTGAATGAAATCGATTGGTTTTAGTACCCATCAACTTCCTGACATGTTGATATCACAGTCCACTGTGGACAGGTCTTCATTTTATATAATACTTCATATAAAAGTGCATTGTGACGTGATTTCCAAGCTCCAAATTGGTTGCATCATACCAGCCTTTTCCCAGAATTCGACCCTGATGGGAAAATGTATGTTTTTTTTTTGTTGTTTTTTTTTCTGAGGACGTGTGGAGCTTGCTGAAGGATGGATGTTTTGCTTATCTGTTTCAGATCTTCCCGGTTGTTTTTTAAATACTGGCACCAGGAGGAGTTGGCTCGTCTGCTGGAGAGGCTGGGGAAGGCATCTGTCGTCATTCAGAAGAGTGAGTGGCGGTTACCCAGTGTTTGTTTTAGCTGTCCAATAACGATGAACCATTTTTGGGATCTGCAGCCGGTTCTCATAAAAGCTCATCTAAGTGTCTTTGGCAGCTTTGCGTTCTGTTGTGAATCATCGTATAGTTTTGCCCGAGGCCTGCTAAAGAGGTACATTAGCAAACCGGGGGGGGTGCAGTCACGAAAGGGCATGATCAAACCTGAAACAAAAGCGTATGCTCGTATATGTCTTTAGGCTTGTAATCAAATCTTTCTTTATTCATTTACTCTTTTTGGACAGTCCTCAAGAGAAATAGTACCCTTCCCTTATCACTGTGAAAAAGAGCAAAAGGATTACAGCTTGTCGCTCAGTGTGGGCAAAACCCTTTGTTTCGTTTTAACATGCCACCCCGTAGTGCTGCTCCAACATGTTCTGTCACACTGATCTTACCTTTCTCCTGGCTCCTCTCACTAATATGAATATAACGTTAGTGTGGGACATTAGCACAGCCATAAACCATTGCATAGGCAGCAAGTGAATGGACACCTTGTTCAAAATTATTTAAAAAAAAAACGAGTATGTTTGTATTGTAATGAATGGAATGAAATATTAAAGGACTGCCTAGGTTTATTTTAAGCATAACATTATCATGGAAATATTTGGGACAATGTTAGTAATAATTAGGGCTGGTTATTAATCAACGTTCAGGTATAATCAACATTAAATACCTTTATGGTACTGACCCAATTACTTCAATACTACAGAGTATAATTCAGTACCAAAGTACCCAAGCAGTGAGTCTTATTAGCATCTGTGAGCCAATAAGCATACGAAAATCTAGACTGCTGATTGGTCGTCTAAAAACATACTGTAATGTTAACATCAGCACTTATTGATTAGTCTGCAGTCCCTTACAGTTAGTAAATATACCCACTCCTAGCGCCTCGCTTATATTTCTGGTTTAAGCCACACCTACTTTTTGGCTTGTAATTAGTAAGATGGTATCAGAAAAAGAATTGTTTAGGAATTGGTATTTAAATCAAGCCCTAGTGAAAGTACATTTTTTAGGAATAATACCAAAGGCCATGCATTTAATCCCCTTGTTGTGATGTCAGCACTCAAAAGCACATATAACAGTCTGGAAAAGTAAACTATTAAATCATTATTAATTAAAGATTTTTTTATTATTTATTTAGGACACTTTGATGAACATAAAGCTAAGTGTTAAAGTTTGAAATGCAGGTAACGCAACACCATTGGACAGCTCAACTTGCTTGGAGGAGAATGATAATTGTCAGCTGACAGCCACCTGTGTTGGCTAGGAAAACACTGAGTAATAGGGGGAGGGAGGAAAAGCCAGAGAGAGAGAGAGAGAGACAGAGAGAGAGAGAGAGACAGAGAGAGAGAGAGGCCAGTAATGTTTTCTTGGGGTTAATTATTTTGTACTTGTACTGCGCTGGGTTGGTCTGCAGTATCTCCGCTTTAGTGTTTCTGTGCTCTTTTGGTGCTCCTTCTCACAGATTACCGGTCAGTGAGCTGCAGGAGGAAGTACCTGGTCTTGCTGGCTGAGGTGAGGAGGCAGCGGCAGGCCCAGCGAGAGAGAGAGATGGAGGAAGAGATGCGGAGGAGACAGCAGCTTTTGGAAGAAGAGGAGAGGAAGAGGCAGCTGCTTATGGAGCAAGAGAACAAGCGTAAGAGACTTTCTGCTGCCACAATCTTCCTTTTTCTTTCACTGCTTTTTCTAACTCACTCTTTCACCGTATCTTTTTCTACCATAATTTTTTTACATTAAACATATTTAAAGCTATGTCAACGTTTGGTTACTTTCTTCTTTAGTATACAGAACAGAATATGAAACGCATTAGAACACTCAAAGTTGTGCGTTATTGTGAATAAAATCATGGCAGCGATTTGGTCATCGACACGTTGTGATGTTAAGTGTTTTTTTTGTTTTGTTTTGTTTTGTTTTTGTTTTTGTTTTTTTTTCATCTCTGTCCCCTCAGGACCAGTCTCTCCCCCAGTTCCTCTGCCCAGGAAGAAAAAGCCTGAGCCCAGACCTCGGTCCATACTCACTGGAATTGCCCAGTCATCCCATTTAGCACCTGTCCCCCGGCCACGCAGCAAGCAGTTTGAGGTGAGAGTCATTTGTGCTATAAACTACACATAGTCCATAATTATAAGAATGGATGTGTGAATCTGTGGCCGGGAGTCCAGGAGAGCACAATTGGCCTCACTCTCTGGGTGGGTAGGATGGTCTACCCCCTTCTCCCCCATCTCTCAGCACAATGCCAGTCAGCACAGGTGTCTGTTAGCTGATGTAACATAACTGGTGGTTGGCACTTTCCTCAGAGCAGCACTTGGAAAAGATATGGTGGCTGGCTTCACAGGTCTCAGATCAATTCTGTGCTGGCCTTCACCCTCCTAGCGCTGGTGGTATCATGTGATTGTGGGAGTCCTAACTAGAGGGTGGAATTGGACACGACTGAATTGGGGAGAAAATTGGGGGGAAAATAAAAAAAAGAATTGCTGTGATTGCAGCAAACTGCCTCTCAAAACCTGCAGACCTGATCAAAATCAGCTTAAGACCAAAACTAAGCATTTGCAGAAATTCTGAGAAGTGCTGCCACTCTCTTAAACTTGGATGAAGTTTAGCATCTTAAGTTTGACACAGCTGTTAGTTGAATTCAAAAATTTTTCAGGTTTGGAAATGAAATAAAAAAACCCTGAGGATGACCAGGACAGCATATGTGTTTATTCAATCATGTTCCTTTTCACATATCTCTGTTAGTTCTGACTAATTTACTTCCAACACCATTCTCACTTATTTTCTTAAAGATGGTTGGTAAGCAGTGGCTGGTTAAGTGTCCTGTCAGTCATTTTGGTGAATCATCTTGTTGTTTTTTTGAGTCTGTGAATCAGCGTTCCTCTTGAAAACTGATTTGCTTTCAGCATGAACGTTGAGCTTTTTTGAATCTCGGACAGGCAACTCCGTTTGATAACGACTTGCAAGAGAACAGTGACCTGATGAAGTTAGTGGGTCAGCCAGTAGATGAGGAGCGGGCCAAGGAGAAACGAAAGAAGAGGAACAACACCATCCGCTGGTTCAAAGAGACCCAAGTCCGTAAAGTGGCCAGAAATGGAACTTTCCCTTGCTGGTTCCATGGCATGATCACTCGGAGGTTTGTCCATTTAGCATTTAGATCCGAAAGGACACTTGTGCTTGTGATCTATGGTTTTCCCTTTATCAGCCATTACACAGTTAACAGTAGTTGCTGAACTTGATGTTAAGTTTGCTTTTTATTTTCTATTTATTCCCAGGCAAGCTGAAGATCTGTTGATTGACAAACCTCTTGGCTGTTTTTTAATTAGAGTTGGACAAAGTCGAGAAGGATATACACTTTCATACAGGTAAGTCTTCCAATGCTGTCAAACCGCAAGTGCTATTAAATATGTAATTGCAGCCAGTGTAATTAAATCACAGCTTGAATTAGTTTCAGCTCTTTTTAGTGGCAATTCAACTTAGTGCATATACTTTTCCTCTACTAATGGTCGTGGTTGTGAAATGCAGGGGTGCTAACCGCTCTCGACATTACATGATCGAGATGCAGAGTAATGGGAAGTATGTGATTCTGGGCGAGGACCGGGCACACTCCTCCCTGCCTGATCTGGTTCAGTACCACACCCAAGTGGGCATCAAGCCCCTCTTGGAGCTACTGACCATACCATGTGGACAGGTGAGTTCAGCATCAGCTGTCTCAAAGGCATAATTTCTGGATAAAAATTTAATATCATAACATTTACCTAACATTTTATGACAGTTTTTGATTATAATACTGAATTAAAAACTGTAATAGAGATGCGAACATGACAATATTGCATCATTATCATGAAAAATTTTACTCTCTAATGTTTTCTGAGCACATTGTGGATATTTCAGTACTCAAAACACTCACTGACTGCATGTTTAATCAAAAAGAGAGTTAATTTGGCCTTTTTAATTAGGTTTAACGCAGTGCAGTATGTGAAATGTCGAATGAAAATCATTGTGTCCAGAGTTTAAAATGTGGCACTACTTGTTCATTGTGTCTGGGTCAACATATCATGAAGCATATTGTGTTGTGTGAAAGTATCATGATATTTTTGACATATCGCTCACCCCTAACATAGTTACAAGCTAGTTTCCCAGAGACAGCTGCATAAAATAGGAATTTTAATGATGAAACTCCAAAGGCTTTGCAGTTTAGTCCATGACTAGGCTTTATACATTGCCCTCCACAAATATTGCCACCCCTGGTAATCATGAGCAAAATGAGCTGTAAAAAAACATTGGTACTTCTCGAAATTCTTGAAAGAGTGAAATCTAACTGAAGTATATTCCCATTCATATTTTATGCTTTTAAGTTCACCTGAGCGATTAGGAACACTGAAATGGTCAGCCATGACTTCCTGATTTACTGGGGAAGATGTATGAGAGAAAACACAGGCCAAACTCGCCCAGTCATCCATCACTATGAGAAAGACCAGAGAAAACAGCAGTGATTTGCAACAAAAAGTTGTTGAGCTGCACAAATTAGGAAATGGCTACAAGAAAATAGCTAAACAGTTAAAAATGCTGTTTTAGTGATTTAGCATTTTGGGGATTTCTGTCTTTGGAAAAAAAAAAAAAGTTTGATGACGGTTTGTATAGTGGTACAACTTCTGCAGTCCTAGATTTTTTTTCGGGTGGTAGGCCATTGGTGCTCTTGCACATTAAGTATGAATTTGAAAGAATACAATTATATTGAGGTTAAACTGAACTGTCAGCTCAAGATATTTTCACATTTGATACATATTTATAAATGTCACTTTTGCACGCAGCCACCAAAAGACATGGACAATTTGCGGTAGGCTCATTTGTAGTTGCTATCTGTAATTGCATTTAATAGTGCATGCAATTAAATGACCAAGATACTTACACCTGTCTGCAATCCAAAAAAATATTGGTCAAGTCTGTGGTCATTGCGATAATAATACCGTCAAGAATATATAATATAGCCTGTTGTGCTCATCGTCATTCTAGTGATTCCTTGCTCTCTAAGTTGCTAGTGTAGCATGGTCTGTGTGTATGCCTTGTTGATTTTGTTTACCTTTCTACGGTTCTGTGATACAGCAATGCGACCATGAGCCAGACTATGAAGAGCTGAAAGCCACTGTGGCCCCTGCCATGTTCAACAGCAGCAGTGTAGACTCTGAAGAGGCCATCTATGAGGATCCGGACCAGGTGCATCTGAAGCTGCAGAGGCTCTTCCTGCCACCAGGACAGAACCCAGGGCTGGATGCCAACAAACCACCCGTGCTGAAGCGCGTGTCAGACAGACGCAGGCGTCTGGAGGCCGCCGAGCTGGAGCATAAAGCACAGGAGGAGACTGAGCACATAGGCAGGCCTGTTCCCCGCCTGTATCCCTCCATCCGGCTAGCCATGAGAGAGATTCAGCAAATACAACAGGTGCAAGTCCACTGTCATATTCTGTTATTACAATATTGACCCTTGTTTTATTGACATTACAGAAGGCTGCAACATGCAAATCAGCCCTGTAACAGATCTTTTTTTTACTGTTTCATGTGGTGTTTTGGGTAATCCATGCATTTATTTAACCTAACAAAAATCATTTAATTCAGTCAAAATTATGCAGGTCAGTCTTTAACCATTACACTATTGATTCGCCAATGAATTGAAAAAATATGTGAAGCATATCACAATACATCATAATACTGGTCTTTTGTCCATGGCCTTTGAGCTAAACATGCTGATGTGGTTAACTTCAAGGGAAATCTAGTGACAGCAGTGAGCCCCTGCCACCTTTTAGTTTTCCGTTTGTGACAGAAATATCAGTGACATTTAATGTAAAGGCTTTATAAAACATGTAAAAGCATTGATAACATATTTGTGAAGTAATATTTGAGTATTTATGAACCATTTATGCCACTAATGACAAGATTATATGAGAAGAGGCAATTGACACTGCATTTGCATAAGGAGTCTTCCCTATACTTAAGCATCATTTTTCAAGTATAGGAACTTTCAATGCAGCACCCTAATTAAAAACACCATATATCAGTACTGTATATACACACATATAGTTGCGGTCACAACAAAAACCTCTTATATACAAAACTGTCACAGGAAAAGCATGTACCACACAAGGAAAAAATACTTTGCAAACTTTGAATGGAAGATAATGGAACACGATTTTTTGTACTATTTCTTTTGCTCCATTTATTATAAAATTTTAACACAATGTAAAGGGCAGCTGGCCTTTTATCCTCCAGAAAAACAAAAAAAAGACAAAAAATGGAGATACACCGCTTTTTCAAGGTGTTGGTAGGCCGTTACTGTGGTATCCAGGTGGTTGCTAAGGTGTTGCCTTTTACAGGACATGGAAAAAATATTCATTACCTTAAATAGACATCAGTGAAACAAGATGTTTTTCCAAGTAATTTTGGGCCATTTTTATTACTCCATTTATTTATTTTAGCACAACGTAAAGGACAGATGGCATTTTTAAATTATGTAAAAATAAATAAATAAATAAATGAACAGAAAAGGAGATTTGGAAAACGTTTAATTCTAAAAGCCAGAATATATACTGTAAAAACTTGTCCAGAACAAAATATGTATGGAAGAAAATTGCATCAAAACCTTCTATACAACTGATATGTTATGGAAATGATGCTTCATTAGTGTTGTAAATAAAGCAAATAATTACCCCTTTTGTTAATGCAGTGCCATTTACTTTGTTAAACATCTTATTGCATTTTGCTGTTCATAAATAATTTGTTTATAAATGTTATTAAATGCTGCATATGGTATGATGTCCCTATAGCCCATTAAAGCATTTAAATAAAGTGTTACTGAAATGTGTATCTTAATGGAATAGAATTAAATATTTTTATTTATTAAAATATTTTTGGTGTTTAGGACAAGGGACTTAACACTAATCACAGACATTTCTTATACCTGATATTTTCTTGCCCTAGTTCACTTGTGAATTACGATTCTGGCTACGTTGAGAGCTTAAAAGTCCAGAACAAATATTTTTGTTGCAATATATCAAGTCTCTTTTTGCCCTCCAGAACAAACCTGTAGGATTCTGTTCTAATCAAGAATAGAGGGGTTTTTTCTCACCTGTTCAGACATGCAGGTGGATGCTGTCAAAAGTGGTCTTTGTTTTCGTCAAAGCAGTCGCTATAAGCCCTTGAGTTGGATTCCTAATCAGTTAGAAGCCTCTGTATAAACTTGTTTCATGTCTTTCACATTTGCAGCAGTTCTCAGCCAGCCAGGAACAAACCGCCGTACCTTCCCACAAGCCGTGGGGACCCTGGAGGAAGAAAGGTGACTGTTACACATCCATTCACAGCATCTGACTTGATGCATGTGGGTACATGTACCTCTTTCATGTAACCTCTGTGTATTTTCATTTGTTTCAGATTCATAATCAGAAGGAAAGATGGGGAAAGACCACAGATGTTCTTGCTGCTATTTATTTGAAATGTGACCATCAAAATTGAACTGGCAAGGATTAAGTGTGACTTAATGTGATGAATAGAACTTGAACAAACTTCTCATCAGGGGAATTTTAGGCTTTTTAATGAGGTTGTGTATTTGTATTAGTTTCTTTATTATGTTTTTAAATAGTTATTTAATTTGTAAATTGTGTTTTAAATGGGCTGCTTAATAAATGTCTGATTTCATTTACTTCCATTTGCGTGGTATCTACTAAACTAATACAGTCTACGTGTAAAGATTTTGTTTTTATGAAAAACTTTTATTTTCTGGTGCTGACATGATTGTATCACACATTTGCTGCAGGTATGTCAGTTACTTACCTTACTACATGCCAAAGTGCCATATTGTATTGAGATTTGGTGACTGGGGGCATCAATGAAGTTTACTGAATTCCTTGTCGTTCATGCAACCACTTTGACATGACTTGTGATTTGTGACAATGCGCATTATAGTGGTGGAAGCAGCCAATAGAGGATGGAAAATTCTGGCCATAAAGGGATTCACATGGTTAGCAACAATGCTGGCTGTGACATTTAAACAATGATAATGACAATACAACATTGCCCACCCCATTACACCATCAGCTTGAATTGTTGGCAGAATGGGTTCATGGATTCAAGATGTTTTTGCCGAATTCCAACCCCACCATCCACATATTGCATAGAAATCGAGATTAATCAGATGAGGTGATGTTTGGGCAAACCTGTGCCCTCTGTGAGCCTCAGATTCCTGTTCTGACAGGCGTGGAAACTGATGTGGTCTTCTGCTCTTCTGCACCATTTTATGTACCCGCCAAAGACTGTTGTACGTGAAAAATCCCAGGAGATCAGCGGTTTCATCTGGCACCATCAAGCAAATTTTTGTGCCTAATTTTTAGTTATTTGCTGACTTTAATATACTGAATATAATTAAACATAAAACACAAAATGTGCCTTAACTTTTACACAGGCTGCATTTTATCTTTTTTTTTCAATATGACAAATTAAGCAAAATGTGAAGAAGTGTGTTTACTATAAAGAATGTTTTAATATGTTTTAACTTAGGAAATCAACAAAACATGTAATTTGAACAGGGGTGCCCAAATTTGACTGTGTGCCCAAAGCAGGTTAAAAAAAAAACAAAATTAAAACTTCCTGTGTAGCGACACAAATTAGATTTTTTTGCGGCCTGCTGGGTGGCCGTGCTCACAGTTTGAGAACCATTGATTGGGGTTTCTCAACCCTGGTCTTAGAGGCCCACTGCCCTGCACATTTTAGTGCTTTTCCTGTTTTAACAGCCATTTTAACTCTATAATGGGCTGTTAATGAGCTGATTTGCTGGATCAGGTGTGTTGGGAACAGGGAAAACATTAAAAAGTGCAGGGCAGTGGGCCTACAGGACCAGGGTTGAGAAACACTGACGTGGATCACATTTTATTCCCCACTCTGACGTTTGGTGTGAAAATTAACTGAAGCCTTTGATGCGTATCTGCGCGTTTTATGCACTGTGCTGCTGCCACATGCCTGATTGCATGAACTGGTTCTTTTTCCTCTAAATAACTATGACTGAGCAGGTGTTGCTAATGAAGTGTATGTCCAAATGTTTGTAGACAGGCTTTTTTTCCCCTGAAATTAAGGTTATTATTAGGAAGTTTGTCACTCCTTTCCTGGGAAGACTTTACACTAGATGTTGGAACATTGCTGTGAGGATCTGACTGCATTCAGCCGCAAGAGCATTAGTGCGGTCATGTATTGATGTTAGATGAGTAGTTCAGGATCTCAATCTCACTGAGACTCATTTCAAAGGTAATGGATGGAACTCCACTGTTCCACAGATCAATACTGAGGGGCTTTGTACCCCTCTAGCTGGTGCTTGGCATTGGGCATGGTGACGTTAGGCCCATGTGCGGCTGCTCTACAGCGTTCCATTCTTTTGGCAGTGCTTTTCTATCAAGACAATGGGTGCGTCTTAAAATAGCTGAATTCACTAATGAGAATGACCGGATATTTTGGGTATATACACTGATCAGCCATAAGGAACAGAGCAAGTATTATTTGAGTGGTGACCATTCTCAGCACTGCAGTGACACTGGACAGTGGAGTGTTAGTGTGTGTTGCACTGGTACGAGTGAATCAGACACAGCAGTGCTGCTGAAACACCTCAGTGTCACTGCTGGATTGAGAATAGTCCACAAACCGATAATATCCAGCCAACAGCGTCCTGTGACCACTGACTAGAGGAACTGTGTACAAACTGTGTAGTAACAGATGAGCTTCTGTCTCTGACTTAACATCTATAAGGTGGTCCAACAAAATAGGTGTGTCTGAGAATGGACAGTGAGTGGACACAGTGTTTACTCCTACCAGCACAACATGCACTCAGTGTCACTGCAGTGCTGAGAATTGATCCACCACCCAAATAATACCTGCTCTGTGGTGGTCCTGTGGGGGTCCTGTCCATTGCAGAACAGGGTGAAAGGGGGCTAACAAAGTATGCAGAGAAACAGATGGACTACAGTCTGTAACTGTAGAACTACAAAGAGCACCTATATGATAAGTGGAGCTCTATTCATACTTTAAAGTGAAATTTAAGTTTTTTAATATGTCGACATTTAAATTCAGTCACAACAACAAGTAAACACATAGTCTCAGGTTAACCTACAAGTCAACTGAGTCCCAGTAAATAAGACACACTACTAGATGAGCAATGGAGTAAAACAGGAAAAACAGTCTATAAAGGCTGATGCCTACTGAATATTCTGCAGGTATTCTGCATGGTTTGAGAGGTGTGGCTTCCCCTCTGCACATAAAAGCAGTGCGAAATCACAGACGGGCAGGATCCTTTAACACTGAAGTGTGGCTAACAGGAATCTGACTCAGAGCTGAAACATCCAAATGGATCTCAAAGTGCTTCTGCTGGTCCTGTGCATCGCCTTCACCTCCGTCCAAGGTAAATTAAGGGCTACAGATATGGCTTAATACACCAGACGAAAGAGTTTCCTGAACACTGGCATGTTCTAGTTTGAGCTTTTGACATTGTAAACCTTTGTTGAGTGAAGTAGGATAGAATTTTTTTCATTATTGGAAGAAAATTATTTTTCTTTAAATTCTAGAAATGCTCTATTTTACAGGGAAGGTTGGAAACAACAATGTGACAGTAATCTTCAGTAGCTATTACTTAATTATAATTACAATTATTTACTTAAACTGTGATGGGATGTGTTGGAATACAAGTATTGGAAATATGTATTCAGAATGCAGAAATTAAATTCTTAATTAAGAAATGAAGTATGTGTATTAAGCCCATATTACATTTTGTAAAAACAATATTCAGAGTACAGGTACCTTTTACATTTTTGCAAGAATATTTTTGGAATACTTACGCAGTAAATGAAAAAATAAATAAGTTTAATATTTTTGAATGTAAAAAACAACAAATGTTGAACTTTTTTGAAAAACTTTAAAATCAGCGCATAGTGTGTAGCCAACATGCCTGTTATACAAACTCTAAAGAGGGCCTCAATTTACAGATTCCTTCCAAACACTAAAGTTCCTGCTAAAGCCTGAGTAGACTGATAAATCAATGTGATCGGTTATTAATCTCAGTGTTACTGAGCTCTGCTAAAGCCTGAGTAGACTGATAAATCAATGTGATCGGTTATTAATCTCAGTGTTACTGAGCTCTGCTAAAGCCTGAGTAGACTGATAAATCAATGTGATCGGTTATTAATCTCAGCGTTACTGAGCTCTGCTAAAGGCTGAGTAGACTGATAAATCAATGTGATGATCAGTTATTAATCTCAGCATTATTGAGCTCTTATGAGGAATGATCAAACTATCAGTCTCCTCAGTAGTGGACATGTTTGCAAGCCTCAGTGTTGTACTGGACTCATGTGGATTTTGGGAGCAGCAGTAGAATGAAGCAGGTGATGAGAAAGAAAAAAAATAGTTGAGAACTTAATTTTTGGAAGTTCATTCAAATGATGGGTGAATTTTACAAAAAAAAAAAAATGTTTTTGCCTTTTTCAAATTTTTTTTGCCCAACACTGACTGTGAGTTAACATGCTTCTCATGAGTGAACTGGTTCCAATCCCAGGTGCCATTCCAACATGCTGCGTTCAAACCTCCCGCATCCCTCTATCCATACTGCAGGAGGTGGAGAAGTTTGATGTCCAAAATCGGAATGGAGCCTGTGAGATCGATGCCGTGGTGTGAGTTTTGATGTGACACTGAATGATGCTAATTACTAATTACCTGACCGGTTTAGTGGAGCACTTATAAAGTCCACTACAAAGCAGTGTTTGTTTCGAGTTCACCTGATGTTGCTTTTAATTTTTGCCCTGATTGACACCAATTATACATCAGGATTTATCACTGAAAGGCTTAATACTACTGTATTCATGTATGGTTTGTGCCAAACTCTATACTGGTGTGAGTGCTCCCCTTTACCTACTGTGGTGTTTTCTATAATTTATTTTATTTAGCTGATATTTTAAGAATTACTGTCTTAAATAATGTATTTTGGAAGTAAGTGAAATACGTCATTTTTCCCAACATGATAAGAAATTCTTATGAATTTTAAATACATGTTTACACACTACTTGCTTAAATTCATAAAACTGTCATGAAGCCATATCTTTTATTCAAACTTGAGAACCCAGTACTGTGCAGAAACCACCTGTCATGTGTTTAAATTCCAGTCAAAATGGCCTCAAAGCACAAGCAGAAAATACATATTTTGCAAAAAAATTAGAAGCCTCAACAACTAAATACAATATCAGAATATTCAGTATTTAATATGTCCACCCTTTACTTTTCTTACAGTTTCCATTCTTTTCAGGACGCTTTTCAAAGAAATCTGCAGAGATATTTTCCAAAGTTCAGTCTTAGAAGTTGGTTGCATTTTCTTCTTCTCACAATCCAAGAAATCTCAAACACATCTAGTGATGTTGAGGTCTGGACTCTGGGGTGGTCAGTCCATTTCCTTTTCTCAGTAAAGGCTTCTTGACAGCTACAAATCCTTTCAGCCCCAGAGTTGTCTTCTCACAGTGGAAGGATGGACATAAAAAACATCGATTTTTTCAGATCTGAAGCAAGAGTGGAGCTTGATTTTCTCCTCTCTCTCAAAGATGAAAGCTTTAAGTGCTGTTTATCTGATGGGGATAGCTTTGGTGGTCTACTAGGTCTTGCAGGTGGTTGTTTTGGATGCTTTGGATAGTCCTGATTTTCAGTTATTTTGCGTTGACTTTCCCTTTCCTTATATATTTGGATTATCTTATATCTAATCTCCTCAGAAGCATCTCCTAAAAATGAATAATGTGTTAAAGGCTGTTTCGACTGGAAATTAAATAAGTGAAGGGTGGTCTCTGAAAATTGCCCACTCTAAATGTATATTCCTAACAAACAGCATTCATTATTGTCGTGCTTTAGCAACTAACACTTAATACTGAAACCTGAAATGGGTAGTACTGATAAAAGCAAAGACTGGACATGCAAACATATTTGTGAAACTAAACCATCTTTTTTTTGATTCCAGGTTGCATCATAAGGGAAAGAAGTACTGTGCCTTGCCCAGAGCAAAGACCGTACTGCAAATCATACATAAGAAAAAGATGGGGAGCAAATATATGGTTTAAGTGAGGAGATCTACTGTTACATATGGAGAAGGTTTTCTATCAATATCAATCCTGTGGTCTTCTAGTAAAAACTGATTTACATTACCAACTAAGACCCGTCCATTATCTGTTTTATTTCTATCTTAATGCACAAATTTAATTCTCCATGATGTATTCGCTTTCTGATCCTCATGTAGTTATTCCATTAAAATGATTCTGAATATATCTTACTTATACTATATATATAGCAGCTTGGGTGCCAGACAAAACCTGTCATTCATTCAGTGATCGTAAAAATCTGTAAATATTGCCTTTTACTGTATTTGAGTAATATAGTTTCACTAATAATAACGGGCAAATTTTTAAATAAACAAAACTGACTGTGAAATAAAGCTGATAATTTGTTCTCCTTCTGTGAATAGTACACATTGTATTTCTGTAAATGAACAACAGCAATATCCGAATTCAATGTATGTAAATTTTATTTACATGCATTTAACTTTATATTTCTTCAAAAATGGATTTTTACCATTAAATTGGTATTTCAGACATATATTGTTCTCACTAGCCTAACACTTTCAATATTATGCTGTTATGTGCCCACCTTATACTTATTAAAAGGTAGTTTCTGTCTTAATGAAATGTCCTGTCTGTTCCTTTATTCCTATTCATAAATGGTGAAGTAATTTCAGGTTTTGAACTGTTGCAGGTCTTCCTCCACATATGTTCTCAAAATTTTGACTTAATATTAGGGCTATATTTAAGACCACCACTGAGCCCAAACAACAACCAACAGTGCCCATTCTGAATGAATGCAACTATTGCTCAGTCTGAATTAATATATCCAATGAATACTCTAATGAAACACTCTAGAATATGTTTATCTGCCTCTGTCTGGATGGCTTAAATCAAATCATGTACTTGGCTTTTTTCTTCCTTGTTTGAAAGTTGTGGCATCAAAATGACATTAAGACATCTTCTGATTATTTTCTGACAGAAATGAAATTCAGACTAAAGCCTTTAAATTGGCAGAATGAACTGTTCCAGTCAATAAGGCCACCCAGCTGACCTCAAGACCCCTTCCTTCTTGCTTGGATCATCTTCCACAATACAGTTTATACTGAAAACTCGTGAAAACCCTGTGCAACACTTCATTGCTATGTTCAATGCCATCCAATCAGATTTTGGAAACATGCTTCTCAAACTACTGTAAACTCCTACCTAACATGAATAACTAACCAACTGAACTCTGATTAGCAAAACTAATTATTGTGTTCTAGCTAGCTAGGTGCAAATGTGTGCATTTGAAAACATTTAGCAAAACAGTAGACAAAACTTCATAGTTAGGCAAAGCTATATGTTCAGTAATTGACCAGCTGACCAAGATACCAGCTTCCAAACACCTGCACCATGCTCACTTTTGTAGCATTATGGCTAAACAGACATGATTAAGTGTTTTCATTACACTGGTTCACTCAGGCTCAGTTTAACACCTGAGCTGCTTGAGAGTGAGTATTATTGTTATTATTGTTACCATTATTATTATTATTGTTATTATTATTATTATTATTAGACTACTTACTATTTACTATTCACAACTATTACTAAAAATTGTTGATATTGTTATGACTAGTAATATTATAAATATATGTTAATTTTATATGTTTATACGATTGTTATATATGAAACTTTATTATTACTGTTGTTGTTGTTGTTGTTAATGCGACTAAAAATAAGAACAATATTAATGTTATTGTAATAAATAAACAAACAAATAAATAAATAAACTCATTCATTCATTCTTTCACTTTTGAGATAAACAGTTATTTTGCGCAGTAATATCATTGTTGTTGCAACAGCGCCGCCTGTCGAGCACAAACCGTAACTCCAGTGTTTATGTTTCAGTCATTAATAAAGCGCTCAGCAGGGGGCGCTCTGCCGCTACAATTCAGCGCCTCATCAGCTCTTTAATTAAACGAGCGCTGTGAGTGAGTGAATGTTTCTTTGAGAGCTGTTTAGTCTCCTCCACTGCGTTATTATGATGATCATACAGGTTAAAACTGTTTAGTCTCCACCACTGCGTCATTATGATTACAGTGATTATTCATTCATAATGATTATTATGAATTTAATGTTACTGAAAGTGTGTAAGTTAAGTTCTCTCTTTCTCGCTACAGTTGTTTTTCAAATCGGCGACGATTGTGAGGAGAGTAAAACAAAACACTTTCTGTGTGTGTGTGTGTGTGTGTGTGTTTTCATGGTCGCCGACACGAGTTAAAGACTGTTGGTGGGGGGTCATGAGTGAGTATTTTGAGTTTATTAATAATTTATTAATTCGGCATAATTCATGTAATTATATTAAGGTTATTTAAAGTTTTAAGTGCATTTTAAGGTGATGAAAATTGATTTGTTTTCTGTGAGTGCTGTCACTGAATTATGGCCAATCAAAACATTGCGCCAAGCTCCGCCTTCTTTTACTCAGTCTTACAATCACTGCTTAGCAACCATTGCTATCCACCATTTCCTCAACTCTGCAGTTGGTTGTGCCAGTGTTTGAATTCGAAGCTCCAGTTGCGGTTAAAAGATAAAATTGGAGAAGTTTAAAAGTGAGATTCAGTCCCACAGATCAGGGGTGTCAAACTCAACCACTAAAGGGGCCAGAAAATCTGTGGGTCAGCTGTGTTTTTATTTCATTTTTAGTTAACATTTTGCCATGAACTGAACGGGCCACTGCTTATTCAAAATATGCCAAAACTGCAACAGCAAAATAGGCAATGAATACTTACTCAAAAATAATTGTAAATAACAATAAATTGGTTTTTTATCTGCCTATTTGCTTGAACTAGACACCAGGCATCTTTTCTTTTTGTGTAACCGCTGGCCCATAGATTGTTATAGGGGATCAAAAAGCACACAGTGTTGCAGTGCATGCTGGGAACTGTAGTGCATCTCAGGGTGAAACGGGCTAATAAGAATAGAAAATTAAAATATATTCGCGGGCTGAATAGGACTGTGTGAAGGGCCTAACTCGGCCTGTGGGCGTTGTGTTTGGCGCATGGGCCGTAGAGTATATGGTTTTATAGCCACCAGAAGACAAATTTAAAAAAACATCATCAGCTTCAGTTTTCTGCGAATTTGGTACTTACACTGCTCTTTAACTACAGCGGCTGACATGGGCTTTGTGAAAATTTCAAATTAAAAAGTCTTTTGCCCACAATAATTAGGTTTGGGTTTTGAAGTTTGCAGTGTTTTTTACTGCCTTTGTGCATCTCGGTTGTCTGATTTTAACCTAGTTTTGTCATCTTCTCTGGGCAGAAGTCGTGCCTGTGGTGAGAAGACGCGTATACTTTATACTGAAGTGTGCTGCAGTGTTGGTTGTGTTTATGTGAATCCAGCTATTTAGTTTACTGCTATTGTTTTTTATTGGCATGAAAGCTTTGGAGTAGTGTGATGACTGCATGGCTGTCAGGAATTGGCTATAGCCTGATGTAATGACACTGCGGGACAGTAGTGCGTTTGGAAATTGTATATACCCAGTTAGCCTAACAACTTTTTCACAGGCATAACCAACAGTTTATTTCTGCCTATACCACTGCCTTGTAGAGTATATTCAGCATGATAACTTAAAGAAATAGTTTGACAAAAAAATTTAATTTAAGCAATTTTCCACTTGCTCCAGATGTGCTCAGCCAAGACATACTGCAAGTCTAAATTTTGCTTCTTTAGATTAGAATTGGAACTAAACGTCTGATGCTGCTAACAAACACTACAACTCAGTTGTCACCCAAATAGCCCAAATAATTTCTGTAAAAATCAATCACCGAAACGTCTCTCAAACCCCAAATATTCATTAAAGGCACAGTCTATGATTCTGGAGAACGATTGTTTAAGTTTGAATAAGTAATGTAAGAAATGTAACACTAACTAGCTTGTGGGTTGGCAAACTGTCGCTACAGTTGCTGCTGTGAAGCTAGCCAGTTGCTACAACAAGCAACCGGGACAAAACAGTACTGACTTATTAGTTCTGTGAAACAGTAAAAACAAGTTAATGTGACCCACCTGTTAAGCAGGAGAAACTTCTTCTTTTATATGCCTTTCAACAGCTAATGTCGCTAAAGTCAGCTTCTTTTTCTTTTTTTAAATTAAAATCATATACTGCATCTTTAAGGTCGCAGAGATTTGTCAATATGATTTGGAGCACAGAATGAGTTATTGTGAGCTATAAAGAAGAACTCTGTTATGGACAACCAGCTGGTCTTCACAAAGCAGGACTGATCTTAGATCAGATTCCTGATGGTCAATTTCCACAAATATTCTAGATCAGTACTCCTACTCCTGAGGGGGTTTGTGAATACAGTCCCTGTCGTCTAAAGTGGCTGCTCACATCATTATGCAGTTAGCGTCGTTGAAAGAAGTCTTGGTGATGTATTTTCACGGAAAAGATTTAGGCAATGGGGCAGCACGGTGGCGCAGTGCGCTGTCACCTCACAGCAAGAAGGGCCTGTGTGTGGATGGGTGGATGTGTGATTTAGGCTATTTGGGTGACAATCTAGTGTTTGTAACTAGTGCTAGCCTCATGGCTCCAGTTCTAAACTAAGGAAGCAAAATTAGGACTCCCTCTACATCTGGGGTAAGAGGAAAATTGTGTAAATTAGATTTTTCACCAACCCATTCCTTTAAGTGAGAGTCAGTTACAAGCCAGATGAGCGAAACACATGACAGAAAAGCAGGATAGCACATATTATCAGCACCAAGCACACAAACCTAGAGATAAACAGCACAAGACCATCTAAACCCTTTCGCAACCAACTTGTTCAAAAACGCAGCACAGAATTCAACAAATAACACTAAACGTATGTAATCTCTAAAAATAAGATGATGGAAGTCTAGCAGGATGGCCTGCCAACAGATAAAGACCTTTAGTCACAGAGCTAAAGATGATAAAAACCAGAATAATGAAAATACATACAGCAGTGATAAACTTACCAGACTGTAAACGTGAAAATACAAAAGCATGCAATTATTAAACTCCTTTGATACTCACCGAAACTGGGCTTTGTCCTATTTAAATAGGAATTATGTCAGAATTGTGTGTTAAATGTTAGCATTTGATCTTTTTTAATGAATTCTCTCAGATGGATTTAAAATTAGCTCCTGAACTGCATTAGCAGGCAGTGTTATGTTAGCCATGTTTACTAAACCTGGTGACTTAAGTTTTTGATTGGAGAAAATGTGGCCAATCGTTTTCAAGCAGTGTGTTAATTTCACTTAGCAACAGCCACACAATTGGTCAAGGCCATCCCCATATTTGGCACCTTTATGTGTGTTTTACATTAACGTTACTCTATAACGCATGACACTGTACTGCATTTCTTTTTCATTTGTATTGCATTTGTTTGAAGGAGACACATCAGTTTTTGACTCAGTATTACACTAAGGAACAAAGTCACAGAGAAACACCAAAAAGTACATCATTAATATCTCTCTACTACTTAAGATGGTGTGTGGAGCTGTTAGCTTGTTGCTTTGCTAGTATTAGCTTAGCTAGCAGGCTAACAGCTCCTCTATTCGATGACCTGTCCAAGTTAACATCAAACTATTAGCCTGTTGCCATGCTAGCAGGCTAAATTTTAGATGCTCCATAACTTCAAACAGCTTATCAATCCATTGAACTGTCGAATATGGTGTGTGGAGCTGTTAGCCTCTTTTTACATCGGAGACAAAATCTTGTGTTTGTATTCAGCTTGTGAACATGGTGCGCTCTCTGCAGGTAGGGTGTGTGTGTGTGTGTGTGAACAGAATGTAGCCTGTAGTCTAATCAATTACTCAGCATTATTATTACCGCATTACCTACTGAAACATTTTAACTGCTAATATAATTGTCTTATTCACAGAATAAATTCAACGAGGTTTACAGAAAGACCCGTGAAAACACAAAACTCATCAAGAAAGTAAGTTTTATGATGTTGCTTTGGTTTTTAAATGGTCAAATATCTTATTTCAAATACATTTTACAATGATTTTTTTGTTTTAACTTAAACAAGAACCTGCCTGCCTTTAGAATTAGATGTATATTAAACTTTTAATAATATGTTAAAGGCCCATATCATGGAAAATCTAGAAAACTGAATTTTCTTCCTTTTTTTAAGGAAAAAAGTTTGATGCAGGTATGTAAACATTGTTAAAGTTTCATAACAAATTCACTGCCCAGTCCATACAGTATATATACTGAAACTAAGCTGTCAAAACAGTCCATTGTTTTTGTGATGTCATGAAAACCAGCATATTTACATACGTCTGCCAATTTGGCCTACAAAAGGTTAGCCCCGCCCACTCACACTCATAACTCATAACACAAGTTATGAGTTTTTCAGCCGAAAACAGCTTTTTGAATGAAACACAATACAGCAGGCCAATGAGAGCAGAGCACATTTACATATATCAGTCTTAAAACACAGTAACAAAAATAGCCTGATTAATTATTAGTGCTAAAGAGAAATTGCAAAATGGTCATGATGAAAATGAAATTCTGATTGCTTTTGGAATGTAAAACCACACATAAAAGTGATAATAATAATAATATGCAAGCAAAGTGGGTATTTCCAAGTTTTAAGGCAGCAAGGTTACTTAATATTAGTACTATATTACTATTATTACTGTATTACTACTTACTATTACTTACAGATACTATTAAGATAAAACATCTTTTTACAGTGTACTGGATTGTATATTTAAAATTATTGTTTTTTTCTCTTGTGAAGGACAAACAGCAGCTGCAGGACATTACAGGTGAACACCTGAATACAGTGCAGGTAAAGAGTGTGTAACACTGAGTGCGCTGACTCTGTAATGTGTGTGTATGTGTGTGTGATTACAGTAACATGTCTTCCTTGTGTGTTTTTCTGCTTCAGAAGCTGCCATCTGAAATTGAAATCCTACAGCAGCAGTGAATTTGGACATGAGCACATGAAGAATTTCTCCATGTAATTTACTGTAACATCAGTATATATATATTTGTATATTTTGTCTATTTATATATATATAATTTTTATAAAATTTTATTCATTTTAATTCACCTTGTGTCATTTTATTCACGTTATTACATCTTTATCCCATCATTATGCTTCATCTGTGATATGAAACTCAAAGCCACTAGAGATCACTAATGAGCAGAGCAAGACTTCTGCCTCTGTACTTGCCTGGTAAAACCAGAGCCGGTTTATGAGGAGCCTGGCCACTTCCTATTCCCCCGTTATATCAAAAACAGGCCTGCTAAACAGCAGAGGGCGCCCGCGAGTGAGTCCTCAATGAATGGGAGTAAATGGTGCTCAACGGCTAAAAACGCAAAGTTAAAATAGTTTCTAATCACTCGCCCAGAATGTTTCTTTAATTTTAGAAAGTAGAAGGATGTATTTATAGTTTTAAAGCTCTTAAAATATAACAGCAGTGTTAAAATGTTTTATGCTGTTCTGTGTTCAGGAAATGAATGTGTTCTTTTACATGAAAAATGTTTAAGCATTTATAAACTATGATTTTGCTCAAACGCTCCATATCAACCCATTCATTTTGGACTCACTCGGGAGCGCCCTCTAGTGTCTGACCCGGAGGACATTGCAGAGTGGTAATTCTCCTCTCTACAAGTTCTCTGGTAAAACCGCAGAACTCGTAGATAAACCGGCTCTGGTAAAACCTCAAATTTAATGTTTTCTAGGGCTGTTTGGTTTCAGACATTTTGGAATTGACTCCAAGTGACAAAAATTAATGTCTAAAAGTTAATTTCACTCAATAATCTCTATAATAATAATTATAAAAACTAAGACAGAGAAGCCTGGCAAAAATGAAGCGTACAACATGAATTATATTTTAACCTTAACAAGGAAATTTGAAGAGCTGACGCCAGCTAAGTTAGCTTAGCTGACTAACGGGGGCTGGTTAAGTTGTACCTGATTCTCCTCTGTCAACTCCTACAAAGAGCACTGACAATGTTGTATACCAATTTTTCACTACAATTTTTATATTTTACTCTGTTTTCCACTAGACAATGACAGTAGAATATTTCCCTGTGCACATAGGTGTAGGTAAACCTGAACCTCACTCCAGCGGTTTGGTGTCGATTCTGGATTCCCACATTCCTGGAATCGAGGAGTGATTCTTTTTGGGATTGACTCTTGTGCCGTTTTCCTATCTTACCCCAAATGAAATCAGCCAAGACAAGTTCGGTGTCTTAAGTTCACTTCTTTAGATTTGAACTGAAGCTATGAGGCTAATGTAGCTAGCAAGTAATGGAAACTACACAGTTTGAGGCAAGTGTGTGATGAGTTAGCATCTTGCTAAATCAGGCTAAATCATCACACACTTGCCTCAAACCATGTCAAGTTGTTAAGTGATCTAAAATAGACCTGCTTATGTGGTTTCTGACTCTGTATGACAAACTGTTAACCATAAAAGTGGACAAAAGCTAAATACAGCCAAAAACAGTAGTAGCAGCCATCTTGAAGCCTGTATTTAGTCCACACTTTTGCCTTTTACCCCCTTTGTTGGCTACGTTAGCCTTTTAGCTTTTATTTACTTTCAGTTTTGGTGTATATTATTATTGTAAACCATAAGTAGTGTGCATTTAGTTCCTATTATTCAGGGTGCGTGTCAAGCCATCACAGAGAAGTACTTTTCTGCAAAACATCAATTAGTATTATACAGTTGATGTGACATGAACCACTTATGTTAACCATAATTAATCATTTAAGATAGCCTTAGCATTTTGAGTGAAATGTCTTTTAAATGTGCTAATTTGGTTATAAAAGTTTGCAAGTAACAAACTATTCATTCTCCAATTTTTCTATGTTACTGGAACACAGCAGCTTCATATTGTTTAACATTTCATAATGAATTTACTTATTTCATGATGAAGTTACTTGGAATAAAATCCCTTTACACTAACTTACATTAAAAGCTAAGAATGTTTTTGCATTCTCCTGTAAAATGACTTTTTTGGACATTCATGCTGTTTTTTACAGCAACAATATATTTATCAAAAGTGTAATTTAGAGAACCCCTCATTCTGATTTTGCTTAGTTCTTTATGAAATACTTTTGCTGGACATTCAAATGAAATTATTGAACAGTGTTTGATTTGAGACAGGCATTGTCCAATTGTAAGGCCAGATGAACCCCTCTCCACTGTCCTGGGGGGCTGCCACATTGAAAAAGCACTAGACACCAGAGTGAAGAGATTGTAGACTTTCCATGAGACAGAAAAAAACCACTTCAAGATTCAAGTTAAATTTTAATTAAAAAGGCAAATTTACACCACTTACATGAATACTAAACGCCAAATCAGTTCACAGTATGTATACAGTATTCACACAGAGATGTTTGGCATTCCCTTATTTAAATACTCATCTGAAAAAACATATTCCCTTAGGTACAGAATGCAGTGTCTAGCTAAAGACAATGAACAATGACTAAAAAGTCACCCAAGCTCCAGGTTGTCCACAAGTAAGCCACACCTGTTCAGTTTGTACTGAACACTTAGCACTAAATGTAATTAATAATAACAGTATCACAAGCATTTTAGTTACAATTTCTCTCCCTTAACCACTGCACTAGATCATCGTTCATACAGAATCAAACATTCAGCGCTTTCATGGGGCAAGTTTTCATTGAGGGTCTAATGAAAGACATCTGAATTCTGTTTTAGTGACTCAAAGAATGATCCTAGAGCATGTATTGCTAATCGTTGAGGAATGCTTTAAATGAAATATGTCTAAAGTATTCTGATGTTGAAGGCCACTTTTGTGAAAAAAACAATGCAGGAATGTAATGAATTAGTAAAATTCCAGAACCATTAAAAGGTGCAGTGTGTAAGATTTAGTGACATCTAGCAGTGAGGTTGCAGACTGCCACCAACTGAATACCCCTCCCTCACACCTCATTTTCTAAGCGTGTAGTAGAACCTATGGTGGACGCCTTGTTTTAGGTTCTTAGACAGAAAAGGATTCACCCTCCCCTACTTTTTCTTGTGCTAAATAATAAGTATGATGCTCCATTTGTCAAAATTTGGGTTCTCAAACTTCTCACAACACAAACTAGTTAGCCAGCACCAGCAACAACCACTGATTATTCTTCTATCTATGGCTTCCAACCAGTTCTACAGCGCCACCAAATTCAAGCTGCCGCTTCAATGTAAAAACGTGAAAGGCACTCTTCTAGAGTCAGTGTTTGCTTTGTCCGTTCTGAGCTACTGTAGAAACATGGCGGAGCAACATTGCGGCCTCTGTTGGAAGAGGACACACTCTGCAGATATGAAGGACTCATTCTAAGCTGACAAGAACACAATGATTCATAGTTACAGGTGGTTATACCTTACTGACAGCTCGGTTTTAAATATTATATTCTATTTCTGTTAAAAGATCACCCTAAATCTTACACACTGCACCTTTAATGACATGACAAAAAATTTGGCACCAACCACAACACATTTGTGAGAAAAGCTAAATCAGTGAAGTCATCTTATACCATACTTTGACCGACCAGCCACTTCATGTTAATTAAATTGGCACAATACACAGTCATTACCTCTGGTGTTCATTTAAAGTTATTCTTAGAACCCACACAGACAAGAGAACATGTTGAAAGTATATTACAGTACCAGTAATGTGTAATACAGTGTCGTCAGTTGTCCAGTTAGAAAACAATTTGATTGTCACTTGATTCATTTTGTTGGGACTTGTGACTTTGTTAAAATAGCAATACAAATTATGCCATTTTAAAGCTACATTATGTAAGATTTGGAGACCTCTCTGATTGAACTGTGTAACTGCATGCAGAGGACAAAACTGTAACGTCGGTTGTGGTTTAGACTTCTTAACCGAGCGGATGAATCTGACAACTGCGAGTGCAAGAGTATTCAAAGAGAACTCAGTCAGAACTTGGTGAAGCATGTGTCTTCAGAGGATGTGAGTGAATTATCTACTAATATCATCATATCTTAAGTATAATGCTGATTTTGCATTTGAGACTTAAACATCGAGCCGGATCTTCTTTTTGAGTCTGTGCGTGTGACATTAATACGTAAAGACGTATGACGTTACCTGAAAAATTCCAGTGAAATCTGACCCAACGCTTCTGACTTTTAAATGACTACTTCAGGCTTTACAGCGCGACTCACAGCAGCATATTTTACAGTGCTTATTTTCTCCTGACTCAGTGATGCTACTTTTCAGTTTTAACAAAAAATCTTACATAGTGCAGCTTTAATGAATCACATAATAGTGGAGTTTGGTAGTGACAGTTCACACAATATACTGTATATAGTAGGGATGCACAATCTGAATAAGCCAGATTGTGGGCAGATTTTTTTGGTCCAAACATGCAATCAGGATTTTTCTTTTTTGGCCAATCTGTGTTGCAATTGTATTTCATTGTAAATAAGGTAGTAACATTACAACATATTGTACTGTATCATTGTATTGTGACTAGCATGTTAGTTTTTGGCAGCGTTAGATTGGGACACTATAAAGTATAAATTTTGTTTCAAATATTGTATTTTAATTTTTAACACTCCGATAAACTGAAAATGAACACATTAGCATAATGTAGGGCACATTTTCAGCCACTCGTTATTTTTACTTTATCAAATAATGAATTTTGTGAATCATTACACATCTAGGAAATAACATAAACCAGATAAATGCAAATGATTAATATTATTTAAGTAGGGAACTTTTTTTTTTTATTTTACAAATTTAACATGGCATTGTGGCCCACTAAGGAGCAATCAATGTTATTAGCTTTCACTAATAAAAATACTGGAAATATGCTAATGTGTTTAATGTATTCACTTTTAAAAAGACTAATAAAAATCAGCCATCTGCCAATTTGGCTGTAGAAATACTGCTATTAAAATTGGCCATAAAAATTGGTGCATTTGAGTATATAGACAGGACATCATTTTTTCATACTGACTGCCTGTAATCACTAATAACCAAATGAATCAAGTTATTAGTGGTTATATAATTTTTGAAGATGTGCAAAATCAGTGTTTTAGCTACTGTTTTAACTTCTTGGGGAGATGCCATCGTCTCATCCTGCACTGTAATACATTCTCTGATAAAATTACATTTCAGTAGTTTTTTATACAGCTGAAACAAAATAAGTGTAATCATGTACATAACACTGCCCGAAGCACTACTTTATTTTGTCATGCCATTTCTTTAACCCCAAAAAGCTTCTTCAATAACATGAAAATGTTTGCCAAGTTTTCGAAGACGAATCCAGCCAGGATGATGAATAAACTTCATTCTAACGTTGTTTTACAGCTGTGTTTGACCTTCAGGCTTGGAAATGTCCCTAAAAAGTTTAAGATGTGGTGCGGTAGTTCAAATACATGGTATACCCATGTCATCAAATACATTGATGGACTGGAAATTCATAAGATAATATTAACCGAACTATGTTGACACATAGCTATATTGTACACCACGAGCAACAGTATTGGGGTTAAGACTGGACATAAAATAGTAACTATTTGTTTGTGTGCCAGGCTGAGGTCTCTCTTGCACTCTGAGGTTCATTACAATATGAACAAAACACCTTGAACAGTCCTCACTCGTCCTCCAAAGCCTCAGAGAAATCTGCGATGCTTTCGACTACATAATCAGGCACAAAGTCCTTCTTCTCTGGTGACTCGCTGTCTTTGTATTCCTGCGCCTGCTCCATGGTCGACACGCCTGTCAGGGTGAGCACCGTGGAAAGGCCACAGTTGGCGCCAAAGAGAATGTCAGTCTCCAAGCGGTCGCCGACCATCAGGGACTGCGCCGGGTCCAGGTCGAACTGACTCGCGATGCACTCGTACATGAAGCGGCTGGGTTTGCCGATAACCGTGGCCTTCCTGCTGCTGGCCGTCTCCAAAGCTGCCGTGAGACTCCCCGAACCTGTGAACACGAAAGAAGAGTGTCTGCTGTCAAAGCCCGTCTGCTCCATCCACATAAGCCATGCGCTGACATTTACTGAAACGGCCCTTTGTAGCTGCTGCATGTTCCTGAAAAGCTCGGACAAAAGAGAGCCATTTAGTCAACATCCACCACTACAGACCACTCAGCAATTCAAATGCGATTGAGTGGACACTACTGTAGATTGTGCGAGTAGACGTACAGCTCTGTGGCAGACAAACGTAACACAAAGCATGATACGATTCATACATAAGGTACATGTGATCAAACAATATTCCTGGAGCAGTAAGTTCAATGATGAGGTACTTTTTGCCATAAACACCATAAAGAGTTCTTCCATTGTTGCAAGCTTTACATCATAATAGTAGAACCACCCTGTTTGGTGCTACACTGAACCACTTTCTAAAGGTTCTATTTAGAACCATATCCAACACATTCTCCATAAATCTGAAGAACCATTTCTCCATGCAAATAACCATTTGAAAGGGAATTCCACCAATTTTTCACAAATTTCTGAATAATTCAGTCCTTGAGATTCATTCAGAGTGGTTTGACGTGAAATGGTTCATTGTAGAGCAACTTACAGAATGTAACCATTTCATTTAAACAACCAGTGAAGCTACACGTCTTCTGTGTTTTCATATGTAATACTGATGGTAAAATAATGGGAGATCTCAAAAAATTAAGTTTATTTGGGGACTATTTTGCCTTACAATGTCCTGCATGTACCCTGAACAGATTCAAACACGGAGCATTTCACACCAAACCACTCTGAAAGACTTTGTTTACAATCTTAACCATTATTTACTTAGAAATTTTGAAAAGCTAGTGGAGTTCCTCTTTAAACATTAAATGGTTCATACAGAACTCAACAGAATCATTACTAAAGAACCACTGAAGAACCATCTTTTTAAGTGTGTGTAGGGAACTACTGTTGCAGGTGCATTTCTACAGCCTATCTAGCTACACCGACCCACCTGGTGTGACTCTCCCGCCCCGCAGAGGATGCCACGGGTCCGGGTCGGTGGCCACGAACAGACACTCGGAGTCCCTCAGGTAGCAGCAGGCCTTGGCCAACTTCATGAAGTTGAATTTCTCGTCGTAGCCCACCAGCACGGCGCGCACGTCCGGGTCCAGTGGGCAATCGTATATGCTGGTGTCGGGCCCTTCGGCGCCGTCCTCGGCCACCACGTCCACGCCGGCGTCCCGCAGCTCCTGCAGCACGCCGTGGCCTCCGATAGCGAACACTTTGCCGCTGAGCCGCGCCACGTCGCGCAGGTAGGCCGCGGAGCAGTACGCCGAGCTGAAGATGTCCTCTTCGGACACGTCGGCGAAGCCGAGGCGCGAGAACTTGTGCGCGTAGTTGCCCCGCGGCCGCGTGCAGTTGTTGGTGACGAAGAACACGCGCTTGCCGCGCTGCTTCAGCAGCCTCACCGCCTCCGGAGCGCCGGCCACGGCCGCCTCGCCGTTCCAGATCACGCCGTCACAGTCGAACAGCACGTCGCGCTTCGAGTCGAGCAGCTCCCGGAGCTCAGGGCCCCGCACTCTGCGGCAGCCTCCGCCTCCTCCTCCGCCGCCGCCGCCGGCCATCCTGATCGACGCGAGAGGCAGCGAGCTCGCGCGCGGGCCTATGATGACGGCTACTTAGATTTTAAAAACAAAAACACTGTCCGGTTAATTCATTCGCATCGACCAGCAAACACACTAACAGGAGCTGAACGCGTCCAAACCCTCACACAGCACCGACACCAGCCGCCCTCCATCTCCTGCAGTCCGCCGGAGGGGGCGGGGACTGAGCGCAGAGCTATTGCACTCTATTGGTGGACAGGACGCGCACACGCCCCTTCTGTCGTGTTAACCAATCATAGAGCAGCCAGGCTTCTCATAACGGCAATCGATTATTGTGGTTTTGCAACCCGAGTGTCACTAATAGCAAACCAGAACAGAATGAACGTTGCCCTGTCTGAAAACACTGACCTTACAGGTAGACAGAGGTTTTATTCTGACAATCAGTAAAAATACCAGTCACAAATGATATTACCAGCATAGCAATTTGAGTGAAACGCAGAATATTTTAATGCTTACATGAATTTTAAACTCATTTCTTGGTCTGCCTTTTGCTTTAATGGCAGTGTGCACTCAAGCTGGCACTGACTCTATAGGTTTGCGCAAAAGCCTCATCAGATCAAATCCACCTGAGAGCCGTCTGAATATGTGTTTCAGTGGAAGGAATAAAATAACAAAACTGACCTTTTTGTACAAAGACCTTAACACGGGCAGTTTCACAAAATCTAGTGTGAGTGCAAAATCTAGGATGTACACACACACACACACACACACACACACACACACACACACACATATATATATATATATATATATATATATATATATATATATAATAAAACATTCTAGATTTTGCACTGTGTGTATGCAAAGGTTTGGAATATCTTTATTAATTGTGAAAATAAGTGAAAATAAGTCAACGCATCCTTCACAGGGAACAAACTCTTTGGCTAGTTAATAAAGCTAGTAAATTTTTATCTATTTGCTCAGTTTAACATATTAGAGAAAAATAAAACATAAAATATAAAATGTGCACAAAACACATATATGTTAAATTCAGCAAATAAATAGTTAATTGTACTTTAAATTGTACATAAGTGTGTCCTCTGTAGAGAATGTGTATTTATGTTATAAGAATATATAATATACAATGTAGATTTGTACAGATCTCGCACAAAAGTTTGGATTTTCTCGATACATTTTTTGAAATACAAAAATAAAATTAAACAGATTCAAACACAATGCTACAACAATTTAACCTAAATAAAAATATATAATGCTAAGACATTTAAAGATTAAAAAATAAAAGTCTTCGTAGCTCTCCTAGCCAGTAGGGGGCGATGGCGGATGCGTTTGGGATCAGAGCACATTTATGTAAAGCAGAGAGTGAAGTCATGTCACCCTTATAGGAGAGATGGTGCTAACCTAAGTTAACCTGGTTTTAGTTCATTTTTATGGCATATTATGAGAAAAAAGCTACTAAAGCTCTTTGAGGAGAGATGGAAATCATACAGACACAGATTCGTCCCCTGGATGGTTTTAAATCTTCGTAGAAATGAAAGGTATTATTGAATTCTCACTTTTCAGCAGTGCTGCTTTAGACTGTCCTGATGAGCAGTTTGCTGTGTAGAGAGAAGCAGAGTGGAATAAAACCACACTGCAGCAAAATTACCGTCACTTCAGTCAAAGAAACACGCAAACAGCAGAGAAACAACGACCAAAATGACTTAAATAGAGTATTAGGTCAAAAATCTCCTCTCAGCTAGTCGAGTTCCCTATAAAACTGTAAAACTGCTGTGGAGCTTCATCCAGTTTCCATAAGCTCAGCAGCTGAAGCTCTGCTCTCTTAAAAAACATGGTTCTTCAAGAGTTCTTTAGTAAAGGCAGTGGTTCTATATAGAACCATGAACACTCAAACTCTTAGCATGGTGAAATAGTTCTAAAGACTGATGGAGAATGTGTTGGTTTTATATAGAACCAAAAAGGGTTCTGTTATTGTTGTGATGTCAAGCTTGTAACAATAGAAGAAAAGGTTCTACGTAGAACCACATGCAACACATTCACCATCGCTATAAAGAACCACTTCACCATGCAAAAATCATTTACACACGCAAATTCTATATAGACCCCTGGTCTTTACTAAAGAAACATTTTAAGCCTGTTTTCCGTACAAATAAACTATACCTGATGAGAAATACTACCATTTGAAAACTGCTAATCTATGAAAAATGTACTTGATACATGGAGCTGAATAAAAATAACTATTTAAAGTGGCATTCCGGCCTAAACCTAGTAAATAAAATGTAATTTGTCATGTTATGTAATGTTCTGTTGTGCAGAAAAATATCCCTGAGCCTCAGTGGTTTGACTGTTCACAATTTTTCACGATTGTTCACTCACTGTATTCTGCAAATATATAATAAAACCATTGGGAATCCTCCTCACAACAATTAAGGAATACGTTGATGTTCCACTCATGTAAAGACTAATAAATGCAGATATGATATTCAGCTTTACCATCAGCTATCTGGGTTCCATCTACACTAGCCATCTATTATTATTATTATTATTATTATTATTATTATTATTATTACTATAAATGCTATTGTCATAAGTGCCATCAAGTCAATTCTGACTCCTGGTTACCATATGGGTGTGTTGGGTTACCCAGCTAGCAGGCAAAAAAAAAAATTCATACAGCCCACTTTCCTGCCACTTTTAGATTTTTAAAAGTTCCTCCCACCTTCAAGATTCATCATCAGCAGGGGGTTTTCATCATCTTTAAACTAGAAAATCTCACTCTTTGGTCTATTGTAACATTGCTCTAGACGGTGAATAGGCATGTTTACAGCAGATGTAGCAATGGTTACAATTTTCATTTTGGCCGGAGTTCTCTTTTAATATCCAAACCCGCTCAGAAGCAGAGCTTTGTCTAGTAGTAGTTCAGCAAAATGCTCCACGTGGGGAGATGCACCACGGTTATCGGTGTACTGTGATAATGACACAGCTTGATATTGATTTTCAGTGTTAAAATATTAATACATAATACGTATTATATCCATAATAACATTATACTCCATAAAGTAGTGAAGTACCTGTAGTTTTTTTTACAATTCTGTTACACATGGTGTCCAAAAAGACAGTTTACTGCATACAAAAACCAGTACATTTCCTTTCTATCTGGTTTATGTTTACAGAACAGTTTAAGTCTCCCTTTGGTGTAATTTCAAGAGAATAAAACAGGTCAAAACAAATGAGCTAAGCTATGTCAGGCTTGTAAACATTCCTTAAGCATAGAATAGCAATACTCAGGAAGCATGGGTTCATTAACTTTATTAATACAAAGTTAAATATCATCTGATGTAGTGATACTGTGATTTAACTGGAAAATATTGCGATATAGAATTTCATTAATGCAGTGCTACAGCACTTTTGCTGTTGTGGTTCCCTCATGGTGTTTATTGGTCTCCTTTTAGAACTCTTCGCCGTGTGCATGATCGCGCCAAAGACAAAACCATAGAAGATGCAGATGTGCTGGGGACCCTCACGAGCCTTTTCACCGCACTGCTGAGGAATGACTGGAGAAAACAGACGGAGCAGCTTCGCCTGCTCCCAGCCGTCTCCCAGGAGAAGTACCTGGGGACACAAAATGACTTGTTAGGGATGCCAAAAATGGCTCCTTGTGCCACAATGCTGCACACACTGGGCTTCTGTATCGAGAGAAAGGCCAGCTCGCTCCCAACAGCAGGAATAGGAGTCTTCGTTACAGAAGGACAGGTGCCAAAAGGTGTAACTGTGGCAATGTATCCAGGTACCTCACACCTCACCATGTTTATGAAGGTTCCTCAGAGTTTTGGGTCACACTGTTTCTCTCAGTCAGGATAGTCTAATTGTCATTGTTGATCGGGGTGTTAAACTTGTGCGGCTCATCACATATTTCCAGTTCATCTGTAAATCTTTTTGTTTGTTTGTTTGTTTGTTTGTTTGTTTTCTTCATTTTTCTGGGGCTAAATATTTACATCTGACTGGTATATTTGCTTCACCCACTGGACACTGTGGCTGGTTACCTGACATACATGCTTACATGGTTAAAAGCGAACATAGAGCTCTGCATCCAAGAGGAACTATTGAAATTGACCTGAAGACCTCACACATTATTGGTAATAGTAGGTTTTGTGGTTAGTTGTGACAGACAAATTGCTATTGGCAGTCAAAAGGATTTGCTCACATGCACATATGCCATGCTCAGCTTTTGATGTGTTTATCCTGTCTGTTCGCTTAAAGTAAGAGAACCACAACAAATGATGGATATACCAACAAGACAATGCAAGATGCCACACAGGTAAGTAGAATTATGTGAAATTCAGGTACAATATAAAATCTATTGAGATCTTGAGGGGCTACATTGGGAAATGTGTGTGGAAAACAAAAATCCAACCTTCCAAACCTTAGGAAAGTATGACAAAAAGAGGTTGTCTTTGAGACTAGATGGCCTGCCAAAAACTAATCAACGCAGTGCTGACAAAAAGAACTGCTCAAAGTCTGCTTTTTGTAATCATCATGGCGCCAGTCCCAAATGGTGCCGTACCCAGCACGTCAGTCCTTCACATTTTTTTTAATATGAGCTAGTTTGCTTCAGATTTGCCACAGATTACTTGCAAAATGCAGCGGAATGACAAGTTTAAATCAATAAATCAATACGTTTTTCCTCACATCTGAATAGCATCCACTCTGATCTGGGGTTAGAGGCCTCTGTTGAGTGTGCATGGATTGAGCTAGCGATGCTCATTCTGAGCCAAATGAAACTCTAGTCTTATATTCTAGTTTTGACCTGATGTTGAGTAGGCTAATGGTATTGGGAATGTTTGTGTATTTGCTGTGTGGACTGCACAACTGCAAGTATTAACACACTGAAAAATGAAGGAAAATTGGTTTTCTTATTTCTCATTTGTTACTGTGATTGACAGAAGTCACTGAGAGTAACAGTGACTGGTTTTCGTAGATCTGTTTCTCATTTGTTGCTGTAACAGTGATTGTAACAGTAACATTGGTTATATTGGTCTGATAGAGCGACAAATGAAAGTAGTCGGTGAGAGTAACAGTGTCTGTAACAGTAACACTGACTGGATTTCATAGATCTACTTTTCATAGAATGACTACTCTTAAAAGCAATGCCAATGCCATTTTGTTTCTTGCTTCCTCTCAAGGGAGTTTTTCATGCCACTGTCACCGTTGACTTGCTCATTTAGGGCTCGGCCTAAATGGTTTCTGACAATGGCTGCTGTAAAAAGTGCTGTATAATTCTGTATCTTGAAATGAACTGAAATGCACACTAACAGATTATAGTGTTTTTCAACATTGTGTAGCTCCTCTAGTCTTGAAGACAATCACACTGCTTTTTCATACTTTACCAAAGTTTTTAAATGATTTAAAAGAATTACTTCTCACACATTCTTCACTGCTGTCCACAGACCATCCAGAGTGATTAGATTTTTCTTCTCAGCAAATTTCCTAACACAGCCCCACAAGATCTCAATGAGTTTTAAATTATGCCTGAGTTTCACTTAATGAACTGTGTGGCATCTTGCATTATCTTGGAATATCCATCACTTGTTGTGGTTTACTCTTTTAAGTGAACAGACAGGATAAATGCATCAGAAACATTTCAGTGTATGATGTGAGCAGTTCTTTTTGACTGTCAGTGTTGTTGTCTAGTAGTAGTAAATCAAGGAAACTGGATTTAGGGTATAATCTTGTGGTGTGCCACTCGTCTGAAGGGCTTCATTGTGGTAAAAAGTCTTCAAGTCCAGTTGTCTTGATTTACTACTACAATTCAGTGACCCTTTGCACCAATTCGACCATCAAGGACCATCTATGCAAACAGCCTCATCTGCGTGTCATACTCACCCTCCTGGTGAGATTGGTCCCTGCACAGACTCTGACTCGAACTATTTAATCTGAGACGCTGTTCACCTGGCTCACACTGTACTGAGTTCTTTACATATTCTTACCAAGGTGTCTTCATGATGGGCTTCTAGCAGTAGTTATTGGGGTTCATAAATCTATTTGTCATTGACACTCATTTTAACGGATTAGATTAGCAGATTAGATTAACGTTGGTTAATCTAAATACTTCTGGCATAGGTTATCTCTGGTTAATTTAGATATTTCTGTCGTTGGTTATCATTGGTTAATACACTATATGGACAGAAGTATTAGGACACCTGACATCACACCAACATGAGCTTTTATGACACCCCATTCCAAATCCTTAGCATTAATATGGATTTGGTCTCCCCTTTGCAGCTCTAACAGCTTCCACTCTTCTGGGAAGCTTCTACAAGATGTTGGAGTGTCTGTGGGAATTTTTGCCCATTCATCCAGAAGAGCATTTGTGAGGTCAGACACTGATGTTGGACGAGAGCCCTTAGCTCCGTTCTAGTTCATCCCAAAGGTGTTTGATGGGGTTGAGGTCAGGGCTCTGTGAGGACCAGTCAAGTTCTTCCACACCAAACTCACCCAGCCAGGCCTTTATGGACCTTGCTTTGTGCACTGGGGCTCAGTCATGCTGGAACAGAAAAGGGTCTTCCCCAAACTGTTCACACAAAGTTGGAAGTGTACAATTGTCCAAAATGTCTTGGTGCCAAAGCATTAAGATTTCCCTTCACTGGGTCTAAGGGGTCTAGGCCAACCCCTGAAAAACAGCCCCATGGCATTATCCCTCCACCAAACTTTACAGTTGGCACAGTGCAGTCCGGCAGGTAATGTTCTCCTGGCATTCACCAAACCCAGACTCGTCCATTAGAATGCCAGATTAAGAAGTGCTCCAGAGTCCAGTGGTGACGTGCTTTACAACACTCCCCCTGTTTGGCATAGTACATTTTGATCTTGTGTGCAGCTGCTCAGCCAGTGAACTCTTTAGTGATTCAACAGAGGACAGGCACTGCGGGCTTTAGCACTCGACGGCCCCACTCTGAGTTTGCGTGGTCTGCCGCTTTGTGGCTAAGCTATTGTTGCTTCTTGTTGCTTCCATTTCACAATAATAGCACTTATAGTTGACTGGGGCAGATCTAACTGGACAGAAATTTCACAAACTGACTTGTGGCAGAGGTTAGATCCTATGACAGTGCCATGTTTAAAGTCACTGAGCTCATCAGTACGACCCATTCTACTGCCAGTATGTGTCTGTCGAGACTGCAAGGCTATGTGTAAATTTTATCCATGTGTTAGCAACGGGTGTGGCTGAAATAGCTGAACTCAATAATTAGGAGGGGTGTCCCAATACTTTTGTCCATATAGTGTATCGCTGGTTATCTAAATACTTCTGTCATTGATTATAACTGGTTAATCTAAATATGGCTGTCAACTGACATTTCTTTTCTTTTCCATTGTCAACTCTTCGTTCTTTATTCATACTGGTCTTGTTGTGTTATTGTTTCGCTGACTGGTGTTGACCAGAGGAGAATGGGTTCCTCTTTTGAGTCTTGGTTCCTCTCAGGGTTTCTTCCTCTTAGGGATCTAAGGCCAACGCCCTTTGTTAAAAGCACTATATAGATAAATTCACCTCCACAAACAGGCCATAATCATAAAGTCTGAAATTTGACTGACCACTGTTTTAGCTCAGTGTTCAAGTCAACAGGACAGAAAGTCTTTAGGTCTTTAGTCATGCTTTCAACCTTTATTTATGACAGTTTCGCCTTCTGTTCTTCAGTTTAAGCCACTCAGACGGATCATAAATGAACTCTGTTATGTGGAATTTTCTCACATGAAAAGTGAAACTGAACTGGCTTCTGTCTCTTTGTCTGTCTTATGTGATTCTCCATGATGTTTCTTCTGCTTCCTTAAAATGTGATTTAACTGTTCTGTTGAGTTTTGCTGATACACATCAGGTTAGTTTTGTAGTTCAGCTTTAAGGCTAACTCGATTATTTTGTTTTCACAGGCACAGTCTATCAGGCAGACGAGCCGATCCTCATCCAGTCTATTGGAAACCCGTTTGTATTTAGATGCATTGATGGTATTTTGATAGACGGCAATGATAAAGCACTCTCTAAATTGGTGTTTCGGTGAGTATAGCCACTCTCAGTTTGTCTGACATGGATTTACAATAGTTACCAACAGAATCTGTGGTAAAACAAATTAAGGCAAAATGGGGGAAATGCCCCCCTTAAGAACAATACCCATTTACTGTAAGGATAAACCATGTATGTGCATAAGTTTATCATGTACAGGATGGTGATGTATAAACCTATGCATTGTTAGGGGAAATGAACTAGAACAGCAGCCAATTTTGTTTTTAGAGCACAAAAAAGAAAATCCTCAAAAGGTGCAACAAGATGCTGCCCTGTCTTGCATGAAATTGTTGTCTAGGTTTTAATACAGTGCTGTTCAAAAGTCAGAGACCAGTTTTCATTTACTTAATTTCAGTCAAAACAGTCATTAGGTAGAGGTTATTCATTTTCTGTGTCAGGAAAAAAGCAGAAAACATAAATTTGACTGAAAATTACACAGAAGCCTCAATGACCAAACATAACAACAAAATATTTCAGTATTTAGTGTGCGCACTCTTTATTACAGCTTTTATTACAGCTTCCATTATTTTCAGGAGACTTGCTTTCAGTTTTTCAAAGAGGCCTGCAGAAATATTTTTCCACACCTCCAAAGTTCAGTCATAGAAGTTGGTTGCATTTCCAGTTTTTCATGATCCAAATGATCCCAAACACATTCAGTGATTTTGAGGTCTGGACTCTGGGGTGGTCCATTGTTATGAGAACACCAGCAGCTTCTTTGTTTGATTTATAAATCTTCTACTTTTTTGTCCATTTCCTTTTCTGAGTGAGGGCTTCTTGCAGCTACACATGCTTTTGAGACTCATAGTGTTGAGTGTGTTCTTACAGTGGATGGATGGACAGAGGGCAAATGATCAGGAGAGAAAATAAGGAACACATACGCAGAGGGGCTTCTCACCTGGCCCTCTTCTATCACCCCAAAAGTTACCCAATATAAATTTGAGTAATCTGCAGATAGTTGGAAGTTCAGAAATCACAACTATATTCCATTCTGTCTTGTAGGTCGTGCAGTGGGCGGGACAGATTTGGTCCGTTCAGGTTGAGTGACATCTCATGGCTAACGCCTCACCCAGAGAACCCTCTAGCAGTGGGACAGTATGTGAACAATTGCTCCAATGGCAAGTGACTTAATGAACGCTCACTAAAAGTGAAATACGTTTAAAGGTAATATAGATAATCTGCATCCAAAACTGCACACAATACTACACAGTATCATAACAGTGCACCCTCATTAGTTGTGCATTCATTAGTGTAGTATGTACAGTACAGTAGCATGTTATTTTGGGTGCAGCCACAGTTTCTATGGTAAAACAGACAGGGTCAAAGACTGCTCAGTGTTTTTCAGCCTTATCTCAATAGTCCTTATCAGTAGCATATGGTGCTGAAGCAACTGCTTACTGGCATTTATTTTAAGTGTGTTGTGATTCTGTTTTTCGTACAGAAAATTGGATCGAAATCGTTAAATCACCGTACTCTGTGATTGAAAAATGTTGGAGTATTCCTTTCGTGTTTTTCCTGTTTCAGATCATCTCACGACTTACCAAACCTGTAACCAGAATCCATGTTAGAGATTCTTTTATTCTTTACAGAAAGTGTTTTTTCTTTAGTGTTGCTCTTACGTTGCTCATTTCTTTTTGACAAACCTTAATTTTTTAGAAGGTATCTTTAGAGTTTAGTGTTCTTCCTCATTAAACACACCTGATTCAGCTCATCAGTTAATTAGCAAGGCCTTCATGAGTTGATTTCAGAGGATTAGAAGAGGAAAAACACTAATCACTGCAGAGCTGTGATCTGGAAGGAACCCAGTTTGACGCCCCTGCTACAAAGAACTGGCTAGGTTTAGGCTGAAGGATCTCTAACTGTATTTTTTACTGCAGTCTTTTCCAAATAGATGATTGTTGAGAGAAATCAGAATACCAAGGCAACATGATGCATTAAGACTTTTAAGACCTTGAGTTTGCTTAACAGCTGCTTTTGTAGTCATCCTTACTAAGGCTCATTTGTTTAACCAACCTAGGTTTGTTTGTTTACCCAATTTCAAGCTGCCAATAAAATATTACATTTTTTTTAATAGGATACCTGGCCTACATTATATTTACAGCGTTGGCGATCACTGTTTTTCAGAATGGCTTCCAGTCTAACCATGTTACAGAGGAGTTTTGCCCAGGGACACTCATTGGTACAGTATGATGTGCTTGCCTGGGTGGGGAATCAAACCCCAGTGTGGTGGGTGGAGGGCAGAGGTGCCTAAATTTTCCACTTATGAAACCATATAATACTTGAGACATGGTGCATGCTCAATGGAAACATCACCCTTCTTGTGTTCAGATTACGGTTGGTATAGTGTGGTGCAGTGGTCCCCAACCCTGGTCCTGGAGAGCCACCTCTTTTCCAAAGTCTCTGATTCACTGGATCAGATGTATTAGAGTTAAATAAGGAGTGGGACAGCTTATTGACACAGGTTGGGACTAAACTCTGCAGGAAGGTATCTCTCCAGGACCAGGGTTAGAGACCACTTGGGTAACACTGTTGCCCTACACCCAGCAGATTGGGGTTCTTGGGCAAGGCTTCCAACAATACCTCTACTACTGTAGTTTATCCTTTACAAAACGCTATATTGTATTGGCAGAGCAAAAAAATCTAAGTTGGTTAAACAAATTAACCTTAGAAAGGATGACTACAAAATCAGCTATTGAGGTGTAGTGATGTTGTCCAGAATTCTTGTTTCTTTTAGGGACCCTTTTTAATGGTAACCTGTTCTCTTGTTTATCCCTAGAAAAGGCTGCCAATGTCTGCTATCAGGAATTTGATGTCCCTGACGGTTTTCCTCTGGAGCTTCGTCAGTATCTTCCCAATGTTAATTACAGGACAGACGTACAAAGGCAAGACACCAGATGTTCAGATTCATTTGAAATCGTTTTGTTTTAGTTCTTAATTGATGTGCTTGTCATTTTCTGCCCGGTACTGCTGAAGCACATCCATATTGTTTGCCACTATTAATTTTTCTTCTGCTTTCTGTCTTTTTCAGACCATTGCGCTGTGTTGTCCTTGTGTCACTAAGAGACATTAACAAGGGTGAAGAGCTGTTCTCTAACTATTATACAATTGTGCACTAGACCGATCATGGCACATAAATAGTCTTATAAAACTTTTTTTTCTATGGCCCATTGGAAATCAATTTCTGTTGTAATGGACTTTTAAAAACCCATTAAAAGTAAGTGAGAGTTTGAACCTAATAGAAGTTGTTATTTATCCAAACATCAGTAATTTCTGAGAACTTTCACAGTCAGTTGACAAGGAGTTTGGGGGTCGGATACGACTCTAATTTTTCACTTTTCATTGGATTTACAGTGCTTTTCAGTAGACCGTGCTCAGGTGGTTTGAGTAGGGTTGTAGTCAAATAAGCCCACCACTGATGTGTTATTTAAAGGGGGGAACTTCACTGATTTTCACATATTTCTGCTAATTTTAATTTCAACAAAGTAATTTGGAGTGGTTTGATGTGAAATATTCTGTTGTAGAGAAACTTACCAACTTACAGAGAATTGTTCACTGCAGTGCTGATGGGAACCAGACGCTTTAGAGGTGCCTCTAAAAGCTCTCTCACTGGATGCTATTATATAAAGTGTTATTGCCTGATGCCTAAGACATTGTACATTCAGAAAGATTCATCCGATTTCAAAATGATTTATTTCACTTGTAAATCATTACAGAACAATGCAGTAAATTGTAAATAGTTTAAGTGAGCATAAAGTTTATGTAATTTTACAAGTGCTCAGGATGAACCTCCTCCAGCTGTACAGACAACATCAACGCCATAGTCAAATTCATTCCATACTCGATTGAGCATATCGGGTGTCACTCTACTCTTTCAATGCGAATTCTGAGATCTTCCAGTGTCGTGGAACCAACGCCGAACGCTCTGAGCTGTTGGAGCTTCACTGCCGACGAAAACGACGTCGCACAGTTATGATGGATTCACTCTTATTGAAGTGGAGAACGCAAAACGCTTTCTGCTCAGGGTCGCCACCTCCTCGCAGACTGAAGGGAGCCATCAGAAACTCTCTGACCCCCTCTTTCAACTGGTATGTGATTGGTTCCTAGGCGCCTCACAGTTGGAAAAATATGGTGCTTTGAAATCGGATTAATCTTTTTAAATCATCCTAATTATCAACATTACACATAAAACCCAAGGAGGCACGTGTGGGTTCACTGCTAGAAATGGATGGTAAATAAAATGTACGCTATTTACGTTGTAGACCTTGTGACCCCCTGGTTCCCATCCCCACCATTGTAAAGAAATCCAGGTTGGTATTTAATGACTTAACCACTGTTAACCACAGATGTTTATTTACAGCTTTAAAGATATATAACCAAATAAAGTTGGAATATGGGAAATCTACTCTAACACAGGTTCCCCATAAACTGGCCAATAATTGTTGCACTTAAATTTTTCACTTTTCTGTGCTTTGTTAGATGTACAAGGCTAACAAGTAATTGGTGGATAGACAGACTAGACTACTGATTGTAGAAAAACATTAAAGCTCCAACATCTGGAGTGTAACTTCATTTAAACATGCATTGGCAAAGATAGATTTGCTCTTCAATCTCGTCTTGCAGATCAAGATCAGAGATTTTGGGTGAGAAACTGCTTAGGTGTTAACCATAAAAGTAAAAGCAAATTTGTGATAGTCAAAAAAACGTTTGTCATTATATTTCAGAGACTACAAGAAAACAGGAACTTTGTCTTTTAAATGGTATGATGAATAAATTGTGCTTAATATGAACAATAAAAAAGGTCAATTTTGGTTTCAGGTTGACCTTAAAAACATGTATGATCTCTGCATTTTGTCAGAGAGTACAATAGTAAAGAGGGCAATGAGACAATGACAAGTGAATATAACTTGGAAAAAAAATGGAAAGGAAAAATAACATCAGAGCAAGTCATAATATTTCCAGAACTTTATTCCTGGATCTGTTTGCCAGTTGTTTAAGTATAACATAAAATACAAAATAAAAACCAACAAAACAGAAACAGTGTCTATGTACAAACATTATGAATGATAAAATTTCCTTTTGAATAGTAATTGCTGTTTGATTGTCTATTTAACACTATAATTTCTTTACACCAAAATAAGTGTTAAAGAAAAATTTTTTTTTACTGTAATGCTTATCGTTTTTTTCCCCAGCACAAAAATTGAACGAATGAAGAAAAAAAATGACTGTTTACTTAACAAAACTTAACGTTATTCTGATAAGGAGGGTTTTTAAATTTTTACATTTAAATTCTTGCCCCTGGAAGCAAAGGACCATCACTACATTTACAACAATTTTAAGCTAGTACTTTTCATACAAACTTTGGACATGAATAAGTTACTTCACCAACACAGTTTCCTAAAGCTCTGTTCAATCCTTGGAGGGACAGGAGAAATTAATTGCACAACCTACAGGACTCAAATTTGAGAATATTGTTTAAGTGTATTAAATAAATGCATCAATACACATCCTTCAAGTATGTAATGAAAAACAAAAAAAACAGAATGGAGAATTCTGGCCTCAGGTACAGGAAACGATTTTACATAGTGCGAGCCGTCCTCACTCTCCCGCATCTCTCACCAGCCTTAAAATCCTCGGAAAAGACCTTTCTCAGGCTTTAAAAACGGGCCAAAAAGCTTCCGTTCTCTCCCAAAGAGGCCATTGTCTTTGTGTATTTTTTTTCAGGTAGATTTAAACATGCAAGTTTTTTAATAAGCAACAAGTGTTAAGGCAACACTGCAAATAGGGCCATGCCTTAACCAGCAAACATTCTTTCTCTCAGACAAGTTCAGTAAACCCCCTAAGACGTAATAATACTGTACATTCAACTACTTCACTAGTTACTCTGTGAAGACGGAGCTCAGGTACGCTCTACTGGGTTTGCGTCGGCACGGACCCCCCGTGAGACCCCAAAAGCGCTGGGCCGGCAGTGGAGGACAGCTTAGCTGCACACGCCATGTACTGAACATCGAACACACTACACCCACTTGCAGTTTTAAGTGAATAAATAAATAAATAACTCTCTTCTTAAGCGAATCTCTCGTAAAGCAAAAAGAAAAACAAACAAAAAATATATATATAATCAGCTAAACGGTAAAGCAAGTAAAGGCATTTCTGTGGAATACTTAAGTTACAGACTCAAAAGCACAGATTTCAAAGTTTTCAAGTTCAAGTCTGTTTGCCAAGGAAGAGAAAGTGGGAAGGTTATGTTGGTGTCTGTACATATTTACAAATTATTGCCATATGAGAGTACATAAGAGTTCACGAAGGAAAGCCATATTGAGGTAAATATACTTGGATCATGTCAGTAAGGGAAATGAAGAACAGAGCTGAGAACACGCTCACTAAACAAGGGCTAAAAAGGGTGTTTATCTGGAAACCCATCTGTTCTTAGTGTAAACCCCAACCAATTACATCAAGTCACTCCAAGATTTACATTACTTGGATTGGTCAGTCTCGCGGGTTCAAATAAGGTCAATAATAACCACGTCTGGGTTGAAATTACTGTAGTAAATGCATAGATAAATTTAGGTCGACAGCCGCTTCCCTTTGTGGATCATTTAGATACAGAGCTGATTTTTCTGTCTTGAGCGGTCCGACCCTACCTACCACTTCTCGAAACATAACCTGGCAGTGAGAACAAGGTTTGGGGGCCACATGATGCAGTCGATGTGGATATATACATAATTGGCTATTGATCATGGGTGAGCTAATTTACTACAAAAACAAACATCCCAATTAATGCCTGCAACTAGTTATCATAAGCTTGCTAAAAAGATACCCATGCAAACAATTATACTTCAAATAAAGAGTCACTCTAGGGAACGAAACGATGGACAGAACAACTGGTCTCATAACACATCGAAACACAGAAAAGGACATGTGCCAGTAAAACGTCAAAATTCTTCTCGTTTTCAAAAAGAGGATCTTAGAGTACAGCTAATATTTGCTCTGTAGTGACCAAAGTGCAGTCCAATGGTCTTTATAGCAATAAATACCCCCCAAAATTCAACAACCATTTGACTACAAACAGAACTGCAAAAAGGGAGCATATAAAGAGCACAAATAAATAAAAGTTACAAAAACATGTATTACACTCTTTGTCGCAGTGTCTTCCTTCCTTATGACAAGTGAAAAGATCTAATGTTGCGTTCAAATACCGGGGAGGGATTTGGGAGGGGTGATCATAATTACTGTTCATTTATAGAAATCTACAAATCTTTGTTGCAGCTACAGTAAAGCTCAACTGACCATATATAAAAAGGTGGCATTTCTTATGAACCGTAGTATTTTCCCTTGTCAAATCAGAGTGACTAAAGCCTTAATTGCGGAACCGCTTAAATGTACGTTGATGATTATGATGAACATGCCCTGGTGCCTGTGAGTCTCCTTTAGGATGAACAATGGCTCCATTTACAAAAAGTCTTCTGGTCTTAATAAAAGAATTTCCAAACATTTGGAGTCATCGCATAAAAGCTATGTAAGCCGAGGTGTAGGTACCGGTCAACACTGCTGAGTACCAACAGACTGTTGTGGCAGACACACCTTGTCATCGATAAAAATGGGGGAGTGGGTGTATGAGACTGAAGGTTCTGCAACTCTTGTGGGAAACTACTGACATGAAGTGAAAGTCCAGACCCTTCACTCCATACCACAAGTTCAGCTTCCACAGTATTCGGACAGGATACATATGACACTTTCCAAAATATTCCGGACTGAAAATAAATGGCTGTATTAACTCTTGAGAACTCAAGATTAAGGTCTGTACAATAAGACATCACTGATGTCAGAGTAAAAAAAGGAATCTGTACATATATACACGCAAATATACATAATTAATAAACAAAAACAACAACAAAAAGAAATTGAATTTCCAGTGAGCGGCTATATACATGGTTCGACTGCAAGTGGTCCCATCGAACCGGAGCGAGGCATTTTTGTTTCATGAACAGTTACTCAGACTGCAGTGCCGTGTGCTGATGTAGTGTGTGGCTTCCCATGTAGCTGCCAGCCTCGCTGGCTGAAAGGCTGCCAAAGTCAGTGACGGAAACAGCCATTTTGGCACTGGTGATGTGGTGCGTGCGGCCCTCGAAGTCCACGCCCATGCCGCGGCTGCCCATGGCCACCTCGTTCAGGAAGGGCTCGGACAGGCCCATCTTCAGCCTCTTGGCTGGCGGCCTCTCGCAGTCGTCGCTGCACACGTTGAGCTGCCCGAGGTCCGAATGGTAGAAGCCAGAGTCTAATAGATTGAGGCAGTCGCCATCTCCGTTGCCGGAGAAACTGAGGGGCTCGTCGTGGCCCAGGGGTCCGCGGTGGAGGCCGTCCAGAGGTGAGAAGTTGTAGGAGTCCAGGCAGCTCACATCGCCAGGGTTACACACTGATGCCACGCTGCTGGTTAGTGCTAAGAAAAGGGATAGGATGATGTGTCAATTCACTGTTTTATGTCCCCAGCTTCATCATGGTGTTACAAGTTTATGAATATGCAGTTAGGCTGCAACAAACTATTATTTTTATAATTGATTAGTCTACTGACTATCCAATCAACCAACTTGTAGTGAAATTAAACTAAACCAAAACAGTATTTGCCCTTAAAGAAACTGTTTGGTAAAAAAACTTCTCTCAACCCACTCAAACCACATCCAGGTCCTCATTACAGTTGTGCAGACTTCTTAATGTGGTTTAGGTCGCAGTATGGCTTACTGCAAACTATGAAAATAAATAAATAAAGTAAAACTTCACCAGCAGCAGTGGAGGAGCAATTCATGAAGACCAGAATGCGATTTGAGCAGGGAGAGAAGAGGGAGAGAACTTTTGGGCATGTATTTATGTAAAAGATTTGGGTGACTATTAATGTCCAGTGTTTCTTAGCATGTTAGCACCATCACTACACTAAAGATGCAAAATTAAGACACCAAACATACTTTCAGGGCAAGTGGAAAATGTGCAAATTAGATTTTTCGCCAAACCATTCCTTTAACGATTCTAGTAGCGTATTGCCATTTGTTGTATCACCTACATGTTTCATATGACCATTACAGAGTGTTTTATGTTTTAAATAAAAATAAATAAATAAAAAATAAAAATAAATAAATTAAAAAATTAATGTCACTGACCGTTGACACTCTGGTCACTCTGTCGACCAATCATTGCACCCCTAGCAACTATGCTTTTTTGAACCTGAGCCAGTAAACTTTACTAAAACATTGCCAATATTTTTCCTTTAAATCACCACAAGCAGCGTTACATTAAAGCCAGTCATGACAAATATCCAATTTCTGCCACAGCAGTGGGATGGACTCACCGGAGAGGTCGCTGGCGGTGATTGAGTTCAAGATGTTGAGCTGCTGGTCAGCTGAGGGCTCTATCCTGCCACTGCTGCTGGAGCAGACGGAGCCCGAGCCATCTACCAGACCCTCTGCTTCGTCCACCAGTCGATCCATCAGGTCCCTAGAGGGCCAGAACACAAGACACACGGACAGATCAGCATCAGCTTTCAGGTTTTTACCCTTTTCCTTGATTTGTCAATGAAACTGGCAACGTTTACACTTCAAAACACTCACGTTACACCAGGGTAGCTGCTGTACTTCTTTTTCCCAAATCGATTTTGCTGGACAAAGAAGTCGAACCGTTCTGACTTTTTCCACATGTAGTAAAACGCAACACATTCTGCCACAGTCCTTGTATTAACCTTGAGGAAGTAAAAAGTAGTAAGGATTTTCCTGCAAAAACACACTTTGTACCTATGAAGCAAGATATGAGCCAAAAATTCAGTAATGGCTTTGTCACTATTAATAAAATTTGTTCTTACTTTGTGCTTCTGAATGAGGTGGAAGTTCTTCTCATATAAAAGAAGAGCATGTTCAAAGTTTCGGCATTCTTCTTCAGACCAGGGGTGCATTTCATCTAAAAGAAAAACTTCAGTCAGTTTCATCTCGCAACTGTACGAAACAAGTCTCAAACAGTCACGCGATACACTAGCCAACATACCCTTTGAAGATTTTTCATTGCTGCGATACCGTTCAAGAGCTTCATGGATAGTGTAGTTGCACTTAACAAGCTCATACAGGGCCTGCAGAGAATAAAGACTTAAATTATTGCTTTCATTACTACAAAAAGTAGTAGGAATTTACTATTTTATAACACTTACATGAAGCATTACTTGCTCACGCATATATCAAAGAAGTATATATCAATTCACTGGATTTTCAAACTCCCAAACATAAAAAGACTAGGTAACAATCTTACCTGTTCATTGTCTCTAACAAGACACTCTCCATCTCCCTCTATAGCTCCATCAGTACTTGACAGGGTTGCCTCTTGCAAGAAATCTTTTACTTTCGACTCTGGTAATACATTCGGTTTCCATAGTAATTGATCTTCGTCCTCATATACTGCGGATTGAATGGAATAATGTTAGAAGACAAACAATTTTCAAACTGGGTGGTTTGCATTTCAGTGTAATCATGACACACAGGAAGTATGACTACAGGGCTCACTCATCTTTACCACAAATGTCTATGGTGTTATGTTTTACACACATTACTGGATTTCAAAATACTGCAGCTTTCTGACGCTGATGGTGACGCTAAACAAATTGTCCACGATGAACTGTTTAAGGTCCAGTCACATCTAAACTTGCCAGCAAATTTTCACAAGTGAAATTATATTAATTTCTATTTTAATTTCCATTTTAATTTCTGCAGCAGAACATACCCATCACTCTACTGCTGGTAACAATATATTTCACGGCCATTACATATACATTTTGCTACACATCAATGTGCAGCATTATGCCATGACAAGTACATAGTTACGTGATGTAATTATATTCACCAACCACATGAGTTCTCTACATCTGTTAGATAAGACTCAGTGTGTGGCATTATACTCCCACAACTATGAGACTACCGGATATGATTTTGCTCACTTTTGTGTCGTTACTGTTAATAACTGCAAGTGCACTGCCATTTTTACAGCCAATCTTCCGGACAAGCCTTAGCCGTGACCATTTCGCAAGGTGACGCAAACTGCGAAACTGCAGCTATTGGGTAAAGTTAGCAACTTACCCTTCTCATGTTCATCATAGCAGGTAAGGGAGGGAATTTCAGCTTGGTATTGAGATCCAACCATGATTTCCTGTCAAAGTAAGTCAAAATATTTAACACACTCTTTACTCAGGTAAAAGCTGAAAATATCAGGAATGTTTGTTCCAAACTACCAAATAAATAAATATCAACCACAAGCGTATTGTTTCTTACTACTGCTTGCAACAAAATCAAAGGCAATTTTAAATTAAATGCTTTCATGAAAATACCAGGCCTCACCTTTCGAGAGTCCTCAGTGTTCAGACCATCCTCCTCACCTTCAGACTCTTTGTCGCCATCGTAAATAGTGTTGGCTAGATAAGAAGAAATTAAGTGGGATATTAGATTATATTTGTAATGTACTTCACAGAATGTCACCATTTCATCTGAACAATTTCATGGCGAACCGTTGCACCTTAACTACCGACAATATTCATATGGGGGAATATTATATCATTCCTTATCAGGAGAATTTCAGCGGATCTAAAACAGAGGGACCACATATACATACATACATACATACATCATCTAAACCGCTTATCCTTCTGGGTCGCGGTGGGGTACTGGAGCCTATCCCAGCTGTCATTGGGCGGAAGGCGGGATACACCCTGGACAGGTCGCCAGTCCATCACAGGGCAGACAGACGGACATACACACTCACACCTAGGGGCAATTTAGCACGTCCAATCAGCCTGACTGCATGTTTTTGGACTGTGGGAGGAAACCGGAGTACCCAGAGGAAACCCACGCAGACACGGGGAGAACAGGCAAACTCCACACAGAAACGACTCTAGTCGCCCGGCCGGGAATCGAACCCAGGCCATTCTTGCTGTGAGGCAACAGCGCTACCCACTGCGCCACCGTGCCGCCCCACAGGGACCACAGGCACTCTAAAATACTGTTTGTGAACTTCAGACCAAGTAGTTTGGTGTCAATGTGTTGATTCAGTTGTTGCTGTTTTTAAGACAGCAGTTATCAACATTAAACATTACAATATTTTTAAGTCGTGTAACGACAGTTAAGGCGACTGTTGTTGACAGGCTCCCGAGTATTAGAGAAATCCGGTTTAATGAGACTAACAATTTAGTGAAAAACAGGAAACGTGATATACAGCAGGGCGCTACATCTCTCACTGTCTCACTCGACACAGCTGCACCACAGAGCCATGTGCCCTCTCCCATGTTCTATTCCCAACAGACCTTAAAATCAGTTAAAAAAATAAAAATAAAAAAAATAGCACATTACACTATGTGTGTAGATTTATCTTTTTACAAGGTAAAGACAAGCAGACAAAACGTCTTGCACATTTTCACTAAGCTGGAACACTGACCTCAGTAGCGATACTTGTGAAAATGTTATCCAGCTCTTTTAGCTAAGAATGCAATCAGCATCATAAAGATAGCAAAGGAATAATTTCTTCTTCTGTAAATGCTTAACTTTATCCATCAAATGGAGTTCTACTTAACGAGCAGTTTTAAAAGCATTTTCGCATTATTCATTGCCTAGTTTGGCTTAGAAACAACCCTCTTTAAGCATACCAATATAATAAACATGTTCAAAAAGTCATCTGCTCTGACCTACTTATCCATCCATGGCACTAATAAGACAGCCCCCGTCCAAATTTCGAGTCTACTACCGCCAAGCGCATCTTTCTTGAAAATTCTTTGTCTACGCCACACTTACAACACTCATATTCCTACCCATATAATACCATTCGTAATATACTGAACTTCTCCCATCACCCCAGTACCTCTCCAGCTCAAATGAAGCTAAATACAGGAATTGGAATATTCGTATCAGTGGGTATTGGTATCAAGTCAATATCAGTAGAAATTGCTGGATCAGACACTAGAGGGAAAAAAATAATACGAACTAATTTTGTTACCCATCAAGCCTGAAATAGCACAGTCACATTGTGTGAGGTCATCAGAGCTTGAAATATATGTTTAACATGTTCTATAGACCATGTTCTATGTGCAGCAATACAGTTTTAATTGTAAAACAGCTGAAGGCTAACATCTCACTACATCAGCACCGCTCAGTGTGAGAACAGTGCATTTAAATGTACACAATTTTGGACAACTGATTATTTCATTGTAGCATATTATTTAATACCATTTTATTTATCTGTGTTCTAGTGGCACCTATTATTGGCACTACGAGATAAGCGGTGCTATCCTATCAGGATTTATTCAGCAGTTTAACTGACAGATGGGCCTATTCAGGTCGATTTCTGACTCCTAACATAATATGGTTCAGGTTAAGTGAGTTTTGGACAGAATTTTTTTGGGCTCTGGTACGGTTCGGACTTAGAACACAATGCTGTGTGCCGGGCTGGGCTCGGACAGACTATTCTGTAGCTGCATTCAGGTTCAGACGATAATTTCATGCCTGATTGAAACTCTACATGTCATGTTGTTGGCTGTGTATTTCTTCCTGTGAGCTAGAAGAGAGTTTATGATGCATTACATACCTAAGAATAGAGAATTCCACACTCCGTGACATACACTGAATAAACCCCTAAGCAAAATCTATCTACTGTACTCTGTAAAAATAAATTCTCATCCTGTGTAACTGTATATTTTATGTTATGCAAGTTGCATGGTTCCACTTTTATTTCTCAACATACAGGCATGTTTTTTTTTTTTCTTAACTAAAAATGACAATGCAAAAATCTATTCAGCCCTATTACCAACAACAGGACTTACAGCGAAGAGTTCTGGGGAAGAAATCAGTGGTTTCATGCGAGGTCACTGATGGTGTGAGATCATCAGCAGAAGACTGGGTTTCTTCATCATCTCCAGACAGCAGATCTTTAGCAATCTCCTCCTGTTCAAAGAAAATGACAATCGTTTCTTTTCCGTTACAACATACAAAAAGAAAAAAAAAACTTTATCGGACATTTTTTTTTCCTCCTTTATTGCTATATTACAAAATGTAGCCTTGACACAACCACTAGGCACTATTCAGACATTCACTCAAGTGATCAAAACTAAGTCAGTAAGGGAGGTCAGCACCTTTAAATGTTCCAAAAGACAGTAATAATGCAATCTTAACTTACTTTGTCTAACGTCATGTCAGGGTAACTCATCCGTCAGTTCCACAGACGAGCTGTCCGCACTCGAACCACCAACAGTGCTGACTGATGGTTCATACCTATACAAGGCCAACAGCTCCTCCAGTGGCATGTTCCCCTCCTGTTTAACAAAGTTTTGGTTAATTACAAGAACATATGACTTCATACAAATCATCATTAACAGACCTTTACTGAAATAATAATAAAAAATATATATACATATATCAGCATAAAACAGGTGTTTAGATTTGACCGATATAATTAACCAATACATATTTATTGTACTCCCGAAGTGCTGAATGTTTAGGTAACACTGAAAAACTGCACTAAAATGTCTGCCTTTTATTCACTTTACTGCAGTTGTTACATTGCTCTATAATGCTATTCCAGGCAGATGTTGTCACAGTTTCTAAATGTTAATGTACCGGCATATGGAAAATATCAGCCCATGATTCCCTTATCGGTGCTTCCCTAGTTAACTGGCCTCAAAGACTATATAGATTAAATAACCTTGCTACTATACTGAATAAAAAGCATTGCCTCCAAATAAATAAGCATTACCTTCTCCAGATCTGCTATCTCCGAACTCACATTTGACTCTCCTTCCCGCATCTCTTCTTCCTCTAGAGTATGCTCATCGTCATAATCATGGACCAACATGTCTGCTGTTGGGTCAAAGTCGTGATCCTCTGATGACAAAGAGCCAACTGCAAATGACAGGAAAAAAAAACTTTTAATATTTAGCAAAATATATTAAGATGATAAAAATAAACATGAAGCACAATTTGTCACTCATTTACCTGGACTTGTACTTCCCAAGGAAGCCTGAAAAAATAAAAAAATAAATCAGTTAGATTACAAGAAACAAAGGGGTATTCCACCAATTTTTCGAAATCTCTGAATGATTCAGCCCGTGAGATGTAAACAGAGCCATTCAGAGTGGTTTGATGTGAAACGGTTCATTATAGAGAAACTTGTAAATTCAGATTTCTTTACAGTGGTGGTGACAGAACCAGGGGGTCGCTATGTTTACAACACAAATATAGACTATTCTAAACCACCAGTGAACCTACATGTGCCTTCTGAGTTTTTATATATGTAATGTTGATGATGGTAAAACAGTAGTATATCTGAAAAAATAAAGATTTCTTAGGGGACTATTCTGCCTAACAACGCCCTGCATATAGCCCTCCACCATGAATGAATTAAAATACATTTAAGTCAACACTTTAGCATAAAACAATCATATAACAAAGTATGAGACATCAGGCAGCATATATCAAACCATTTCATGTTAAAACTTTCTGTGAGGGAGACTTCAGAGGCATTAAACTCTTCAGATGTCTGGTTCCCATCACCACCACTGTGAACAATTTTGACTCGGCAAAGTTTGTCTAGAACGGAGCATTTCACAACCACTCTGAATGACTTTGTTTACATGTTAACCATTTAATTATGTCTAATTTTTTGAAAAACCGGTGCCCTTTAAATTAACTTGACATCCAAGCTTCAAAACACACCTAAAGTGGCCATTATAGGCTATTTATCAGGACGAAAGCAAGTTCAAGCACAAACAAAACATTCCAGTAACACACAACCGAGCGAGGCATCGGTGCTCTCTCTATAAAGAAGTTCACGGGAGACATTCAACGCAAGTTACACAGGAGTTTGCGTTAAAAGACAGCGTCTAAGTTCGCGACTACCGCTATAACGTTACTAGATAACCATTTTAGCACCACTCACCGCTACAAAACTGTATCTCGAGGTCTGGAACTGTCTCTCATAGCTAAAGACGGCTCGACATCACTACTACGCGGCTCAGATAAACCGGCTTGCTGTCGCTCTCTCTCACTTATCCTGAGGTAAATTTATTTAGCGGAATATTTCCCCACCTTCCTCCAATTAATACAGTGAAGAAAAATATTATTTCTGGCTAAACCGCGCTCAAATAAAACTGTGAAAGCAAAAAACGGATGAAAATAATCGGGTTTGGCTCGTAACATTGCTTGGCAGCGCTAGACTTAAATATGTAGGATAAAACAGAACTGTTTTAGTCAGAAATAGCTCATGTTAAACCCTCCCGTACACGGAATTTCAGTAAATACGAGCTCGGCTAGCAGCCCGCTGCTAAACGGCTGCGTTTAGCTGGTTAGCTAGCGAACTGCCGCCCGGCCTAAACGCCGACGATACGAAACCCGACTAGCTTCTAACCGTCCTTTTTGGCGTCAAATCCCCTAATCTCCCGAACTTAACGCGCATTTATCGAACATAAGACGTTCATGACGACAATCGAGCAGAAATAGTTCGACTTGGTGCCCCAAGAAACGAGAAATTAACGTTAAAGCTGCGTCGCCTAGTCCGTCTTTTTCCAATCTTACCTCCGCCATATTGGTACCTTTCCGATACTAAACGGGCTTTACACTGGAACCCGGATCGACGCGACGGACCAATAGGGTGAGAGTATTCTCGTGCTTGACGCTGATTGGCCAGAAGCCTGGACTCAGGAACGTAGCGGCCCCTAGAAGCGAGCGGCTTGTGGCTCCGGCTAACTTTTCTCTCCTCTACAACTTTAAACTATAAAGCACACATTTAGACTAATGTGGAGTAAAACCCATTTAAGGCATTTCATGCTTCAGAAATGATAAGGTGTTGATATTTCAGTGTGTTTCTAGAACCACAGGGATAAGGAATGTGAATCCAAAACAGCAGAGTGAACTTCTGAAATTGACTTTATCTCTTCTTTGAGGAGTTTTGTTCAGTCAGACACACATAGAATATTTTTATTTTCTCTTCATTATTCTACTACGGAGCCATTAGGGTGATTATTTTTTAGTAAGGTGTGACCACAAATTAATATATTGAGGCCACAAATTACTATATTGAGTACATGAATTACCATAGGCCACAATGTACTGTATTGAGACCACAAATTAAGTTTCTCATAATTTGTGGCTTCAATATAGTAATTTGTGGCCTCAATATAGTAATTTGTGTACTCAATGTAGTAATTTGTGGCCTTAATATGGTAATTTGTGGCCTCAATATATTAATTCATGGCTTGTCTTATTAAAAAATAATTACCATGTCAGTAATCTGCAATATATTTGTGGGGAATAAAATGATGTATTGCTACCTATATGTAGGTTTGTAAACTGTTGTGTGTCCCATGTCTCTCTTCTAGATGAATACACCAGTAAAAGGAACCTAAGCAGCTCTATCTGATTGCACAATAGCTTAGGGGAATTTCATTTTAGAGAGTAACTGATACTCAGCAAGCCCTATGAAACTTAAGATATTAAGGGGGATTTCACCAATAGTTCCTGATTTCTGCATAATTAAGCAGTTAAGATGTAATTCAGAGCAATTTAATATGAAATCACCCACTCTATAAAAAAAGTACCAAGCCAAAATGGTTCACTACAGCAGTGATAAGAACCAAACGTCTGCAGTGTGTTATACATAACACATAAAGTTATTATTACAGCCTGAGACGAAGTTTTAAGCTTAGGTGTTGGCCTAAAAAATATTTTAAAAAATAGTCATGACAGAGATATACATGCAAGGTTGCATTGTAAGGTAAAATAGTACTCTTTTGGACAGCTTATTTTTTCAGATTTACCACTATTTTCACTATTATCATCACCATTACAAAGAAATCTGAGTGGGTAGGTTTCTCTACAATGTACCATTTCACATCAAACCACTCTGAATGATAGTTTACAACTCAAGAACTAAATCATGCAGAAATTAAGAAAAATCTGTGGAAATTTCCTGTAAAAGCTGCATCACATTTCTGATAAGAAATGAAAATAATAATGACAATACATTTATTCATATATGTAGCGCCTCCTCCAAGAGCTCAAACGTCTATAAAATACATGCAAAGACACATGTGGACATTCATAATAAAGCAATTACAGACAAAAATCAGCTATCTAACAATAATATGCATCTCTAAAAACTTTAATAAAGAGATTTAATAGACTTACTTGCTGCTTGGACGCTGTCAGGGAGATCATTCCACAGGTGTGGGACAACAGAGGAGAAGGAACTGTCTCCCATAGAATGAAATAAAAAAAAAATAATTGTGAATATGCTTCTTGATGTGTGAGACACTGTTTAGGTTTTGGTATATTGGCATTTTTTAACACATGTAGGGTGCTTTAACAGAAAATAGTACATTAAGAACATATTATTTGGATATAAACATTTTACTGGAGTCAACATTGCATACAAACCTCAGAAGACACATGTAGATTCAGTGGTCATATTGGATAATAAACAAGATTGCTATATTTGCATTGCACACCACTGGGAATACATTTTCTTACAATGCACCATTTCACATTAAACCACTCTTAATTACTTGCTGTTTTTCAGCAATTGTGTTATGTGAAGATTTTGAAAACTCACCTTTAAGTTTGTTTTTCAGTGGTTGTAATAGCAACACATTGCTCAGACTCAGGTGGCTAAATCTGTTTCCATTGTCTAAAAAAAAGTGCAGATAGTGGTACATGGACATTTTACCTAAATGCTCAGTGATCTAATGTTCAGTAAACTAAAGATTAATAATTGAGTTATAATAGAATTTAATTAATGGACACTCATCTGAGGCTCTGGTGAATAATCCACTTTACACAAAAGACATGCCAATCAGCCATGACTCCAGACTTTTGGAGTCCAAATTTTGCTCCATTAGTTTTGCACTCGAGCTGTGAGTCTAATGCAGCCAAAAAGTATGGAAATCTGCAGTGATGTGGGAAGTGGGGGAGGTGCTGAGGGAGATGCAGCAGAATTCAGGATTGTTTAACTGCAACTACGAAAAACAAAGTTTGAGTATAGCAAAGACCTATAGGCTTGGTTTAAGGGAGAGTTTGCATTTTTAATTTATGTTTTATTTATACATTTTCAAATTCTGCAGTTGTCATGGACCTTATAAATAAACACTGCATTTTCATTACAGCAAACCAAATTACTTCCCTCACTAACTATTAGATGCTGCTTTGGGGATGTGTCACTGTAAAAGTGTGGCCCTGTGTTGCTTTTTTAACTTAAAGCTGCACTATGTAAAAATTTTTTTTTTTGTTAAAATTGAAAGAAGTATGATTACACAGTCAGGAGGAAAACTCATGGTAAAATATGGTGTGCGTGCTCTGCTGTGAGTTGCCTTGTTAAGCCTGAAATAATAATTTAAAAGTGAGAGATGTCGGGTCAGATTACCCTGGAGTTTTCTGGATCACCTCATACATCTTTTTTATTAACGTCACACACATAGCCTCAAAAAGAAGGTCCGGCTTGATGTTCAGGCCTCAAATGCAAAATCAACATTATACTGATGAAGTTGACAATAGCAGATAATTCACTCACATCCTTGGAAGATACATCCTTTACTAGGTTTTGACTGAGTTCTCCTTGAATACTCTTTCAACATGCTAGCAATCCTCAAATTCATCCAAACTGTTCTTCTGCACACTGCATGCAGTTACACATTTCCACCAGAGAGATATCCAATTCTTACATAGTGTAGCTTAAAAAAGTTATGTTACCTAAGTAGGCTTATTAGCACTTATTAGTTGGTAGCTTCCTAACATTAGTTTTTGGAGATGCTCTTCTGAACAGAACTTCAATGCAGAAAGCCATCATTTAGACTCTGCTGTTCAAGATTATAGAATTTAAAATATAACCCTTAATGGATGTCTGAGCATGTATTTTGTCGACCCAGTGCAGCCTGAGCCGAGTTCCCCTTCTCTGACTGAGCCTAGTTCTAGCCTTCAGCCTGAGCCCAGTTCTTCTCCTTAAGCATCTGCCCACTTCTCTTCCCTTGGTCGGCTCAGTTCTCCTCTTCAGCCTCAGCCTGTTTGTCCTCATGGGTTGAGCCAGGTTCTTCTAAATCCAAGCTCAGCCCTTCTCCTTAGCCCTCTTCTCGTCCCTGGTCTCAGCTCACTTTTCTTCCGTTGGTCTATTTCTCCTTCCTTGGGTGAGCACGCTTGTCCTTTCTGGGCTGAGTCAGGTTCTCCACCCCAGCCTTAGCCTAGTTCTACTCTTCAGCAGATTTGAACAAAAACAGTACAAAGACTTAACTGTTTTTAGTAAATACACACTCATTCTGAAAGTGATGACTGTAGCACATTCCAAAAAAGTTGATATGGGGCAATTTAAGACTAGAAACATTGTGAAATGGTAAAAAAAAAACTCTTAAACATGTGATGCAGTCATGTCTGGGTATAAAAGGAACATCCAGGAAAGGCCTACTCCATTATGAGCAATGATGAGTCGAGGCTCACCACAAAATGTGTCAGTGAATAATCCAACAGTTTAAGAACAACATTTCTCAATGAGCAATTGCAAGGATTTTAGATATGTCACCTACTGTGGTGCACATCCTCACAAGATTCAGGGAATCCAGAGAAATCGCTGCACGTAAAGGGCAAGGCCAAAAAACACAACTGAATGCCTGTGACCTCTGTTCCCTGAGATGGCACAACAAATAAAAAGCAACATGGTTCTGTGATGAAAATCATCACATAGGCTCAGGAATACTTCATTGTCAATAAATAATGCAAGTTAAGACTGTACTAAGCACAGCAGAAGCCATAAGTCAACAACATTCAGAAACACTGCCAACTTCTCTGGGCTTAAGCTTATCTAAAATGGACTGATGCACACTGGAAACATGTTTTGTTATCTGATAATAATAATAATAATATCCTTATTTATAGAGCACTTTCAATACTGGTGGCAGTTCAAAGTGCTTTACAGATGGGTAACAATGACAGGTCAAGTTAAAAAGAAATACCAAAGAGATGTAGAATTTTAATTGAATGCTAAGAGATGAAGGCACCATTAATGCTGAAAGATATATGCATCTTTTTCAGGGACGTCCATACTTATTTCAATAATGCCAAATCCCATTCTGGACATGTTACAACAACATGGCTGTGAAATCAGAGAGTGTGGGTGCTGGACTGGCCTGCCTGCAGCCCAGACCTGTCTCCTAAGAAAGCGTGTGCCACATTGTGAAGCGCAAAATACAACAACAAAGCAAAATACGGTTTGCAAAAGAAGAATCGCAAAATAATTCTGCTTTCGAAAATGGAATTGGTAATGAGGTTGCAATGAATATGTGATTATGTAATTGAAGCAGCTGGAGAGAGTGAGCCTTGAGACTTCTGAGGTGCCTCAACCTCTACTTTAACCTTTATGGCACAAATGTAGTCTAGGTGCCTTTATTAATTTTGTTTTGATAATGTTCACACATCAGTTGTACTCTTTTCCCACAGTACCTATTCATAAAAAAAAGAGGACCACCAACTTTCTTCCTCAACGGACAGCACTTTGTCAAGCTTTTTATGTATGTACATACATAAAAATACTTGTCATATTTAATGTTTTAGGGATATTGTGTTTATCCTTCTCTGATTCACCATGTAGATGGAAGTTAATTTGCTGGTCAACAGAAAAACCTGCATATGTTGTGTTTTGGATGCTGGTATGCTGGTCAACCAGCATGAACATGCTGGGCCACCTGCTAAACAAGCACCAGGCATGCATAAACCACCACAGCACAGTCTGTGCTGGTCTTTTAAACAGAGATATCAGAGTATCATAACTGACTGTTGGAGAGGTGTTTCGATTCATCTGATATTTCAAACTGATCTTTAATTATATATTTATTGTACTCCCGAAAAGGAGAAAGTTTAGGCAACACTGTATTGAATTAATTTCACTGCATGTGTAACCCTCTAAAGATAATTTTATATCTTTGTCTTAGTACTAATTTCTACATCAGCTTCGACATGAAAAAAATCAGATATCGGCATCAGTCCTGAATTCCCATATTAGTGCACCCCACCAGTTACCACAGTGGATTGTGATGTGACCCTGATGTTTCCTATTACTTTTAAATTCCTCAGTTCAGCTCCAGAGACATTGTCTATGAAGCGCTTTTGCTGGGAGTGCTGGCAGAAGCGAGGCCTCCAATCTTTCCAGTAAGAGGTTTTTGTTTGTATAATGGCATGTCATGGACCCAAACTCACTGCCTGTACAGTATGGAGTATCTCAGAGTGATGACTTAGAATCAGCGTCTTGCATTTTTGATCATTTTCTGTAAGATGTGAGAACCAAAAACTGATTGTAGATAATACAGTGAGAATGCTGCTACATAAGAGCCTTGAGCAACTACATGGAAATGCTCACATCCTTTTCATCTCTCACATCCATTTGTCTGTTTAAAAGGCCAGGAGAATTTCTTGGTCATTTGACAGCCATTCTTTTCTCGTTCTCTGCCCTCACCATGCAGAGTATAACCAGGGCTGATTACTACCAGTTCCTCCTTCAGGTAACAATTAGTATCTATTGCACCACAGGTGCCTTTCATTAGAGCTCTCATCTAAAAAAATATATGATAATTTCTCTCAGTTAATTCAGTTTAAATGAAATAAGTTTCATCGGCATGGCCAAATTAAGGTATTGTGTTGCCGAAGCATTGAATGCTCACACTTTCCCCCTCTCTCTCTCTCTCTCTCTCTCTCTCTCTCTCACACACACACACACACACACACACACAAAATCCCACAGTTGATCCCAAAATCAACACTATCATTTTGCTTATATATTTAGTTATATAGAGTACTGTGCAAAAGTCAAAATGACCATTAAGTATTGATTTTTCAGCATCTAGAAAAAAGTAGAAAACATACTTAACAGACAACTACATAAAAGCCTCAATAAATATATAAATATATATATATATATATATATATATATATATATATATATATATATATAAATATATATAATGTCATTTTTTCAGTATTTATTGTGCACTCGTTACCGTTTTATATCTTCTATGGAGACTTGCTATCCGTTTTTCAAAGAAATCTGCAGTGATATTTGTTTCACACCTCCAAAGTTCAGTCTTAGAAGTTGTTTGAATTTTCTGCTTCTCACAATCCAAGTAATTCCAAACACATTCAGGGGTGTTTGAGTCTGGACTCTGGGGTGGACAGTCAATTGTTCAGCTTCTTTGTTTGATTTGCACAACACATCCTTTCAGACCCAAAGCGCTGAGTCGTCTTCTCACAGTGGAAGGATGGACAGAAACACCTGTGGATGTTTTCAAATCTGATCAGCTTGATTTTCTCCTCTCTCTCAGAGATGAGAGTTTTAAGTGCTGTTTATCTGATGGGGCAGTTTTGTCTACCAGGTCTTGTAGGTGGTTGTTAGGAGTCACATTTTCTGTGTACATTTTTAAAAATCACCTTAGAAATCACCAGAAAATCACCTTATTTTCACTTATTTCCTTTGACTTTCCCCGTCCTTAAGTGGATTATCTGTTATCATCTCTCCTCAGAAATATCTCCTGAAAAAAATTAATCAAATGCAGAGATTTCTTCTTTTTTCTCTGTCTCTGAGGATGAGATAATGCTGCAGGGCCTCTGGCTGATGCATTGCGGAAAGCATCTCCAATTAGAGAGCCGCACAGGAATGGTGACTGCAGATACACAGCAGATTTCAGTCTGCAGGTATGGGGATGAAATTTTATGTTTTCCCACGGTGACAGAGAGAATCCATGGAATTAAACCTAAGACTGCAGTTGTGTCTTGACCTACTCCTGAAAAAGAAGAAAAAAGGAGGCTGGATATTTTTATCAGTGGAGAATATTGTACAGTAGGCTAATGTTTCTATTTGTGTAGAAATAACCAGCTGTGAGCTGAAGCACACTGACGATTCTCCATAAGGGGGCGCCATTATCACTCAAGAAGCTATGAAGAGGAGCAAACTGACACGAACTCAAACCAACAGGATTTCACAAATGCACACAGGCTAGTTCTAAAGAACTTTCAAGTAATTGCAATGTCACTAAATTAAAATAATTAACTCAATTTAAATAACTGATTTACTATATAACCACCTACATATTGCAAGATTCATGTAGTTTTGTATTTTGCGCTTGATTTTGACCACGAGCACTGAGAGCAAAGCCTTCATGCTGAAGTGTTTTTAAATGAGCTTACATGAATCCCTTTTTACACAGAAATTTTAGACCAGATAGGTCCTTTAATGATGAATTTCATTACAACATCCCAAAGAAAACTTCTCTTTTCAAGGTTAACGGCAGCACAGAAAACTAGGGCCTGTTCATGGTTCCCACTAAAAACCCTATTCATCTGTGGTCATCCTCTTTCATAGGATTAAATACTGCCCATCTTGAACGATCCACTAATTTAATTAGCAACACTTACGTTTGGGAATGAGCCTGTGAAACTGGTCTGAGACATCAACCAACTCAGATGGAGGTAGAAGTAATGTAGTAATGTATTACAGTTGTTTCTCAATGGAGCATGATTGGTATAGATGCATTATTTTTACCTTCCACTTTTCATGTCAATATAATAAGGCTAATCATAAAGAACCCCTGCAACCCTCTGAATTTTGATTACCTGCAGTTTTTCTGCTTTCATTCACAACATAATTAGATTTTCTGTTGGTTTATTTCTGTCCATGTCACTTTATAGCTACACTCCTTAAAAAGATGATTCTTCAAAGGTTCTTTATTAAAGCCAATGTTTGTGTTTAGAACCATGAGTTCTATATAGAACCATTTCATGCTTAAATGGTTCTTTGCATAGTAAAATCATTCCTCAGACTGATGCAGAATGTGTTGTATTTGCTTCTATATAGAAAGTTTTTTGAGCTTTTTGGGCTAAAGAGCACAAAATAGAAGAAACCCTTTGGTGGTATATAGAACCATTTTCAAAAAGGTTCTCTATGGTGCCTGAAACTGGTCACTGAGCCTTTATTTCACTGCAGCATGTGGTGGCGCCAGTGATCCACTTACTAACTTCCCAACTCCAAACTCAGGCCTCTTAACTGCATCGTAAACACTGAGTTTACGATGCAACGAATGATGTAACTGAGTTGAAATATTAGAGGAGCATTCCCAGATTTTTCAAAATTTCAAATAATTTAATCAAGTACACTCTTTAAAAAGATGGTTCTTCAAGTGTTCTTTAGTAGGGAAAAAGGTTTTATATAGAACCATGAACAATTAAACAACCCTTTGCATGATTAAAGGGTTCTTTGCAGCATGAAAGCGTTCTTCAGATTAATGGAGAATGTGCTATAGATGGTTCTATATAGGACCTTTTTGAAAAGGGTTCCATATAGCACCAAAAAGGATTCAGCTTATTACGATGTCGAGCTTGTATAAATAGAAGAACCCTTTTTGGTGCTATATAGAGCCATTTTCAAAAGGTTCTATATAGAACCAACACATCCTCCTTCAATCTGAAGAACCATTTCACCATGCAAAGAACCCTTTAATCATGCAAGGCTGTCTTTGAGTGTTCTAGAACCACATTTAGAACCACTTTCTTTACTAAAGAACCCTTGAAGAACTTTTTTAAGAGCGTAGATGTCGATCAGAGTGTTTTGATTTGAAATGGGTCATCATAGAGAATCTTGCCAATTCAACCAGGGGTCACCAATATTGACAGTGCAATGACAATTGACCAGTGAATCTCCATTTATCTTCTGAGTCTTTGTCTGTATTGTTCATAATAGTAACATAGTGGTGAATCTGAAAATAAGCTATTTTACCCTACAGCACCCTGAATGTGCCTCACCAGCATGAATGGATTTTGAAAAATATGTTATCTCACAACTATCATAAAACAATGTGAGGCATCAGGCAGCGATTTCATAACCACTTCATGTAATAACTTTTTGTGAGGAAGCTTTCAGAGGCATTAAACACGTTAGACGTCTGGTTCCTATCACCACCACTGTGAACGATAGTGATTTGGTAAATTTCACACCAAAGTATTTTAACATCAAACTACTCTAAATGACTTCGTTCACATGGTAACGACTTAATTATGCAGAAATATAGACAAAATTGATGGAATTCCCACTTAAAACTGACTGAAAGCCTTTTGTTTGATGCTAAATGCTGGTTCCATTCATGATTAGCAACATAAACATGAACCATTATTTTTATACAATATTTGTTACAGTAATCTTGTCAATGTACTATACTCTTTACTCCTTGAGTTAACAATGAGTAAAAATGAGTCTATTGTGGCCTGTGAGCCAAAGCTGACCGATGATGACATTTGATTTGGCCCGCTAGAAAGTTACCCTAACCCCACCCCACCTCATACAATAGGAGAACATAATTTTATACTATATATACTTATATATTGTTATATAGAAATTCTCCCTTTTAAAATTGCACTTCTTTTGTAACAAGTATCCTGGTTACAAAACATAGTGTAATATTATACAAGACCTCTTTAAAAACTCAATTTGTATATTGGTTTGTCTTTTTGGCCCTCAGCCCACCACAAACATTCCACGCTGGCCTCCCCCAAGACAAAGTTTTGGCACCCCACTTGTCTACTGGCAAAATATGTGGAAGAGAAGAAAGAGAATAACCTTATGTTTATGCTTACCAGCCTCATACTGTTTCCACAGGCTATAAGCCTGGTGGCCATTTTGTGCAGTAAAACCAGATTCTCAGAGTTGCTCCCTCCTTTTGCTTTCTGAATAAAACAGGCTCTGCTAGTGACGTAAACTGAGATTTGCGGTCCTCCTCCAGCCTCCACCTTAAACTCACTAGTTCACCACCTGAGCAACAGCACACCTGAATGCTGAGCTAGCACTTCAGTCCACACACAGAAAGACACTTAAGAGAGGCACTTCAGACCTGAAAACATGCACAAAATGAAGACTTTTTAGGAATATGAAACTAAACAGACCCTAGCTTTTGCCTCGCAGGCATAAACACAACTCAAAACGAGATATTCTTGATTTATTGGCTCTGCTGACTGATGACAGAGTGCTGTGATGGAGATTGAGTCTATGGTAGCGAATACTGCACTGATAAGGGCTAGAGAAGGTAAGACTTTAATTTTGTTCATAGTAGCCTGGGTGGCAGATTTGTATCTGTTTGGTTTACATGGGTGGGAACTGGAATAGAGCAAAAAAATCTGGGAACTGCAGGGTCCTCAAGGACTAGACTGGGAAACACTGGATGGGCATTATAGACGGAATCATTTATTTGATAGTGCTTTTGATTATAGAGGCAGTATCAAAGGGTTTTGGGCACTGATAGCATAGAAGAACCACTTTGGGTTCCCTAAAGAACATTTCAAATGAGTTTTAAGGTTCTAAAGTGATTATTTTATGGGATTATTACCAAGAAGCCCTTTTGGCACCTGTATTTTTAACAGCGCAGTGTAGAGAAAGCAGCCTTTGATCAAATTTCTCAATTTTTGCAATGTAAAATTGCTCAATTTTGTCTTTAATATCTAATTATATGGTGAAATAAGTGATAGTAAATCAGGTTCTACATCAAAACTGAATTATTTTAACGAGTACAAGGTAATGAGAGCTTGTGCGTTATCAAAAAGCATGCCACTGGGAAACCATCCAAAGCGTTTCAAAGTTCTATGTTGGAGAACTTTTCTTTATAATCAAAATGTGCACCTTTGTTCTACACACAGTGCCTGTGCGTAACACACGGAGCGTCATGCTCTGCAAATATTTCTATTCAGAGCACTATCTCTCAGTGATGGCCTGTGGGAGAAGATACAAAACAGCACATTCTGCATTTTTTCTGTCCATGTGCAAACAAAACACGTCATAGGAGTCATAACAGGTAGGACTCTGATGTCCTCAGGTCACAAACAGGTTGGACTCCTTTTTGTGCAGCTGATACTCAAGGCCTTATCTGTGAGAGTACACACAGAGTCTAGAAGGGCTAAAATTAGAAGACTAAGGTGTAAACTTGATGGAGGAGCTGTAAGCTGTAAGCTGTTTCATCACACTGTTATAGGACATCATTGGTGCATTTTCAGCACAACCTGTAATTGGGGGGAAGATTTCAATCAATTTTCTGTCTTCAGTCCTCTGTGCTGAAATAATAAAGAAAAAGGAAACTTTTGCTTTGCTAGTATTTGTGCTTCATAGCTGTTGCAGTCATGTGCAAAAGTTTGCAAATGACTGCAAAAAATAATATTTTGTCAAGTGAAATGATCTTAAATCTTGTCAATATATCTAGTATTTCCCATTTTGAGATGGTTGTGCACTTATTCTAAGATCATCTAGCTTATTTCTAGACATTATTTACTATTTACTTCTTTCCAATATGTTAAATTCAGCAAATAAATAGATATTGTGTATTAAAAACGGCAGAGAATTGCCTTATTTAAGCTTCTTGTAAAGGATGTGTTTAATTACTTTCACTTAGTAAGTCAACAAAGCATGTAGTTTGACCAGGGGTGTTCAAACTTTTACACACAACTGTATGTGTCTAAGTGAGACACCCAAAACTATTTTATAGCACAGGGAACACTAGAGCTGTATATTGCACATCAGAACTTCATAACAGCTTTTTGAAAACGCCAGCTCTATATTTTTTAATATTTCATGATGAGTGGGCCGATAGAAACGGGAAATAGCAAAAAATATCTTTACTTTAACTTACATAAAAGTTAAACATTTATTACCTTCTAAGTCCCTCTTATCATGCACTCTTAAAAAGGTGGTTCTTCAAGGGTTCTTTAGCAAAGACAAGGGTTCTATATAGAAGCATGAACAATCAAGATCCATGTGCATGATTAAATGGTTCTTTGCATGGTAAAATGGTTCTTCAGATTGATGGAGAATGTGTTGTATATGGTTCTACGATGTCAAGCTTGTAACAAAAGATGAATTTTCAAAAAGGTTCTATAGAGAACCATATAGTACAACACATTCTCCATGAATCTATTTCACCATGCAAAGAAACATTTAATCATGCAAACGGTTCTTTAAGAGGTCACGGTCCTATACAGAACCACTACAGAATGCTTGAAGATCTGTTTTTTAAGGTTGCAGGTATAAACAATATAAATGTAGTGACAGTCATTAATAAGATTAAATAAGTCATTAAATAAGTCATGAAAAGGAACCGTTCCCTAAAACATCAAACCCCTTATCCCATATATAGTCGATCGGCCAAGACATGTTTGTTATCTGAAGTGTACTGCTTTAGTTTTGCACTGGAGCTATGAGGCTAATAACAAGTAATGGAAGTCTATGTAACCCAAAATCATTTAAGACACTCCCATTATATTAGCCTGACATTTCACACGCCAAACATGTCTTGGCTTATTGACTACATTAGGGTTAATAGTGTATAAATGAACTCTCTTAAGATCTGTGCAACAGGTGCCATTTCACTCTGATGGATTGCTGCAGGCCAACACAGTACTGTGCAAAAGTCAGGGACCCTTTCATTTATTTAATGTCCAGTCAGAACTGCCATTAATGACAAGTTATTAGGCTATTTTTCAGTATTCGGTGTGTTCATTCTTTGCTTTTTTTTTACAGCATTCATTTGTTGAGAAAGACTTGCTTTCAGTTTTTGCAAAGAACTGCAGGGATTTTCCAAACACGTGCAAAGTTCAGTCTCAGAAGTTGTTTTGATTTTCTGATTCTCATGGTACACGTAATCCTTGCGCAATTTTACAGTTGTGTACAGTTGCTTTCCAAAAAAGAAACAGGTATTTCCAACATGGCAACTTTACTTTACTTTTACCTTTCCTTTAATGTTTTAAACTTAATATAAAGGGATTTCATTCCAGGCAGTTTTGGAGCACTTCCATTGGTCCATTCAGGATGAAATTTTCAACAATTTAAAAAAGCTGCTGTGCGTTTTTTTGGACAGCGATGTCTTCTAATGTTTTTTTTTTTTTTGAACAATGAATAAATTGTACTTACCCATGTGGAAAAAATATATATGGACGTGTATTTTTATTCATTTGAAATACATTTCAGATACATTGCAGTCCATGCTGAAATACACAGTAAAATGTGGTTCAGAATATACAGCCATATTAACCAAATATGTTTTGTATGTGAGAATATTACACATTTTTGTATGTACCATACAAAAATAAATGAATGTAAATATATTTATCAAATACATTTGAAAATGTATGAAAATAGCCAAAGTACTGGTCTAATGCACTTGACTGTTTGGATACCTTTTGAAATGTATTTGTATTCCAGTATCTTAATTTTAAATATTAGCAAATGAACCTTTAACATGGCAAAAGCAAGTGTTGTAGGTATTGATACACTGTGAAAATGCAGTTATGATTTAATTTCTTGTTTATTTAAAATACATTTTGTGTGAGTGTCTTACTGCAGACTGTCAGTACGGTATGTTTTCAAAAATCCATTGGGAAACCATACAGTGTGTGAAGAGACACTATACAAGCTGACAATATTAAACACACATTATTACAGTAATTACACAATATCTCTAATCATTTTGTGTCCAAAAATGATCAAATTTGTCACACGCTTAGGATCTATTTTAAGACTAAATGAAAAGGAAGATTTAATGAATGGAAAAATCCCTTGTTGATATCAGGCTTGCACTGAATAGCAACAAACAAGAATCCAGGTGTGGCTTTTAAAGACACATCAAAGATACTATGTCTCCTCTTTACTACTCACTTTCCATATCTATTTTTAGCCTGGGTTCTGTGGCACAGGATACCAGAGATGTCTGTAAACCTGTTCAGTAATGCAGGTGAATAAAGGTTGGCACACACACTTGACGGAAGTACTTATATGGACATTTTCACTGACATCTATTTTTAGAAGGGCGTAGTTGTTGTCCTCTTTCTTTGTTCCTCATGACCAGCGCGCCGATGTACAGTACACCGCAGATGGAATCAGGCTTTGTTAAGTCTGTTAGGCCACCTTTAAGAATTTAGCCTGAGGACATTAGCTTTAGGGATTTTCTTATTTTAACAATTCCAAGAATGTTCCTAAGCATGCAAATGTGACAGCTCACAAATAGGCCTGCATAAAAACACTCAAGCACTTGATTTCCAAGGCTGGGAGGAAAGAGGACGATAGAATTAAAGTTAGAGAAGGAATACACAGGACTGTTACTGACAATACTGCCAATACAAAAGAAAGTGAAAGCTATACAAATAGAGGGCGGTGAACTGACTACGCACAGACACTTAGATACATTTCAAAGACAAGCGATGACGGTCAAGTCAGGGTAAAGCTTCAAAATGATTGTGTCGTATTCGAGTATACTCTACAGATGCAGCAGATTGGTTTGCACCAGGGGTGTCAAACTCAACCAGGAAAAGGGCCATATTAACAAATCTCATCAAACGCCGGAGGAAAAAATGTTTTTATTTCATTTTTAATTCATGTTGTGCTATAACCTGAAGTGACCACTGTTTATTAAAAATATGCAAAAACTTCAACTGTAAAATAGAGACAATTGTAGTAGACATTGAAATATTACATGGACATTTGAAATAATTTTAAATGTCCCCAGGTGTTCGGTCTTTCAAACCTACCTATTTGCTTGAAATACACACCTAGCATCCTTTCTTTGCTCCACGCTCATTAATACTTGGGCTCAATTGGGCTCAAGTGTTTATTCTGGTTGAACTGCAGCTGAAATTAATTGTTTGTGATATTTTTGTGATAGACAGTTGTTGGGGTAAGAAAGTTGGAGCACATTACGCTGCAGTGCATGCTGGGGACTGTAGTGCAGCACATTGTGAAACGGGCAATTATAAACAGAAAATTCAAAAACTTCTGCGGGCTGGATAGGATTGTGTGGCAGGCCTGATCTGGCCCGCGGGCCTTGTGTTTGACACTAGGGGTTTGGACTCATACAGAAATCTGATATACAGTAATCTATGGGTTTCAAATATATGACATATATTATCCTGCATCACTGTTCTCAGGACAAAACCTAGAATCTCCATTTTTGTTGTTTTTTATTTTTGGACACAGTTTGAAAAAGGCAGCTGACCTCTACGTTGTGTCAATATTTCATGATGAAGGAAGCAACAGAAATAGCCCAAAATTACTTGGAATTTTTTTTTCTCTATTTACTTCCATTAAAAGTTAAGAACATTTTTCCTTGTCCTGTAAAGTTACCTTTTTGGAGATATGAAGTTTTGTTCCGACAGCAAAGCAAGTGAAAGAAGCAAAGCATTCTATATAAGTAAAGCAGTGGCAATGCTCTCATACAGTGTTGTTACAAAGCGGACAGTAATGTGTCACCAGATTGTAGTTCAACCTTATTTGACCTCAAAACCCAGTGAATACATGAACAGTAATTGTCAGGCTGTATCAATAATAAGAATAACCAGTAGTGTAGCTTAAAAAAAGGCCATATGATGAGCGACTTGTGCATGAGCAGTGGAAGGAAAAGTCACTCTGGCTAGAAAAAAGTTATGGTTGTGTTTCGGCCGGTTTTAATAAAGCTCATTTGAGCACAGAGCACAGTTAATCTCATTTGACACCAAGTACAGTATGCAAAAGTTAGGGACCACCCTTCACTTAATTTACAGTTTAAACTGCCTTCGAGTAGACGTTATTCATTCTTTAGGAGATATGATTATGATTGTTTAGGAGTTAATTCATTAATTAAAAATGATTAAAAGTTACAGAGAAATTGGGACAAAATTAAACCAACTTCTAAGACTGAACTTTCGAGGTGTGGTAAAATATCCCAGCAGATTTCTTTGAAAAACTGCTGAAAAGACGGTAATAAAGGTAAAGAATGGACACACTATATACTGAAAAATATGAACTTTTGAAATGTTCAGACATCACAGCAACACAAGTGGCATTTTCAGATGGTATTAAGCACTAAAAAAAAAGAATAAAGTTTCACTATGACACAAACATTAACAACCCACTTCCTTACCAGACTGGATGATGACACTGACTAATTAAATATGACTTGCTGTTCAAGGAAAGCAAGCTTTAGCAATTGAAAGGAAGAGGTGTGTCCTCTGTTACACACATGTCCAGAGTCTCTACTATTCAGTCATCCAACAATGTACTGAGATTGCACCTGTAGCAAAGGCTACACCTCCTTTAACTCATCAAATACTGATGTTAAATAAAAAGTCAGGGGAATAAATCTATAAAAATCAAATGTACAGTTTTCCTCTCACACAAAATATAGTCAGTCAGCCAAGATCTGTTTAGTGTCTGAGGTTTAGCACTGAAGCTGTGAGGCTAATGTAGCTAAACAAGCAAGATCTTAGCAAGCTTAGATCTTAGATCGTCTAAAAAAGGACAAAAGGATGGACTTTCAGGATTTAAAATGGCCGCTACTACTGCTTTGCTACATACTGTTGTCCATTTATATAGACAGCAGTGTGCCATACAGTGTCCGAAACCAAATAAGCAAGTTTATCTGAGATTACTTAACTCGACACATTTTGAGGTAGATGTGTGATGACTGTGCTGATACATTCAGTGCTATGCAGTTCACACAATGATAGTTTGTGGAGTGTTACTTGTTAGCTACATTAGCCTTGTAGCTACAGGACAAAGCCGGTTTAAGAGGAGCCTGGCCTCTTCCTGCTTCCCCCCGTTATATCAAAAACAGGACTAAAAAAAACACAAGAGGGCACCTGCGAGCAAGTTCTCAGTAAATAAGGGTAAAAGGAGCTAAACAGCTAAAAAACAAAAGTTAAAATAGTTTCTATTCACTTGCCCAGAACTAATTTTTTAATTTTAGAAAATAGAAGGATGTATTTCACTAAAAAAAGCAAAGAAAACTTACCTGTATGCTTCCTTTTCTACAGAAAATGGGTTTTGGACAGCAGGGTGCTAGCATTACTGCTACTGAATGCTGATTAGTTAGCATTACTGCTACTGAATGCTGATTGGTTAGCATTGCTGCTATTGAGTGCTGATTGGTTAGCATTACTGCTACTGAATGCTGATTAGTTAGCATTATTGCTACTGAGTGCTGATTGGTTTGCAGTACTGCTACTGAATGCTGATTAGTTAGCATTGCTGCTACTGAGTGCTGATTGGTTTGCATTACTGCTACTGAATGCTGATTAGTTAGCATTACTGCTACGGAGTGCTAATTGGTTAGCATTACTGCTACAAAGTGCTGATTGGTCAGCGAGTGGAGCAGCTCATTGGCTATTTGTGCTCGCTGACGTTATGAACATACATGAGGCACCGTTTTAAACTCCTTTTAAAAATTCACTTTCATTTTGGACTCGCCTGGGAGCGCCCTCTAGTGTTTGAGAAACCCATAAGACATTACAGAGTGGTAATTCTCCTTTCTACATTTCTCTGTACAAGCTTGATTGTGTACATTTTATTTTTATTTTATGTATTTATTTATTATTAAATTAGGCTTAGAATTAAGGGTTAGGATCCGGGCTAGCATTATACCCCTACTTAAAAAAACTGCACAGACCAGTATGTATACCATGCTGGTCTAACCTGGTCTAAGCTGGTCACCCAGCATAGACCATACCAGCATCCAAAACGCAACATATGCTGGCTTTGCTGGTGACTGGGTATGCTGGTCTATGCTGCTTTTTTTTAGCAGGGAAGCCGTCAGCCTTTTTTCTCATTTGGATACATTCACTCATCTGAGGGGGGGTTCCATGATAAAACTCTAATCATTTCTCTTATATCTCTGAAGGCTGTGGTGGCAAACACAAAGGAAGAAGCAGGAGATGGAAAGACCTTCTGCGTTTCCCGCACATTAATGAGTGTACGGAGCTGGAGAACAGCATTGGTGAGACTTTAAATAAAAGCTACAGCAGTATAATCATAACCTTATTGATCCCCATAAGCAGTCAAGTACCAACTTCAGTGAAGCACAAGTGTTCTTACCGAGGTAATGCTCTGTGTTACAGAACGGGACTACCACAGTCTGTGTGTGGACCAGCCTATTGGGAAGGCACTGTTCCACCTCTATTGTGAGACTCGGCCAGAGCTCAAACGCTGCATTAACTTCGTGGATGCAACGGTATTACTTTCCATACAGTGCAAGCTTTGCAGTACAAAGTGCTATACATTTTCAACACAGTTAAGATGAACTGGATAGTAAAGTAAAAATCAAGTTTGATTTAAAAATAAAAATGTTAAATCATGAATTAAAAGTAGTTGAAATAGAAACAGAAGGCCAAAGCTATTCAGTAGATGGGGACAGATACCAGAAGGTTGCAAGTTCAAGTCCCAGGACTGACCCTTGGGTTGTGCTTTTGGGCAAGGCACCCACTGCCCAGGGCAATGCTGCTGATATTGGGCTGATATTGAGCTTTTTGCCTCTGTTTACTGTCCCTCAGGAAGAGCACGAAGTGATGCTAGACGAGAAACAGAAGAACCTTGGCAATGAAATTATTGAAAAGTACCTCAACCCAAAGGTAATCAACCAAGTGTGTTTGAATCAGTAATTCAAAATGCTGGGGAAAAGCAGTGAATATATTTTTGTAAGAAATGCACTGATTTGAGCATCAGTACTGGATTGTAGTACTGAATCAGTAACATACTGATAAACGCAACATTAGAAAACTAGATGTTACATTAATTTGATGTCACAATAATGTTTACTCATTGTAACAATCTACAACATCTACTTGGGATAAAGTTATTTTAGACAAAAACATGGCCAAATGCAACTAGATAATAAAACTCATATTAGTACAGTCTTTTTTTTTGTTCTTTTTTTTTCACCTTAAATGCATCTACAAGTTAATGTATGTGTTCAGTCTCCTCAATTCGTGCAGGAGATACCAGAGAGCTGCCAACAGATGTGCATACAGAAAATACAGCACATCTACAACAGCGACTTCAGCTACTGCCGAAAGTGAGCCTTTACAGTTTTCTTCCTCAGTAGGTTCATGGACACTAAAATCTGAGATGACCAAACATTTGAGCTTCTTCTCTTTTGGCTACAGCATTATCCATGAATATCTAAGTGGAGCCCCCTTCAAAGACTATCAGAACAGCATGTACTTCGACCGGTTCCTGCAGTGGAAGATGGTGGAAAGGTGAGTGGCTCAGTGGTACATGTCAGCCTTCTTTTAGGCAGCCACGTACAGATATGTAGGGGAGAACGGATTGGTCAGCACTGGAGTTCTGTGTCAGTAAGGAGAGTTTTATTTTTCTATACAAAACAATTATCTCCCTATAAGTACTACAAAGTGAACCTATATAGTAAGTGGAGCTGATAAAGTGGACGATGAGTGTAGAAACAAGGAGGTGGTCATAATGTTAGGGCTGATTGGTGTATTCAGCTCAATTTTGCAATGTAACCCACTGCAATATATTTCATTTTAATATGGTGAGTAAGGTGTATCTTAACGTTTCTGCCCACAGAAAGCCCATCACGAGGGACGCGTTTCGAGAGTACCGCATTTTGGGAAAGGGAGGGTTTGGGGAGGTAAGACTTTATTTAACTCAATAGAGGAGAGGTTTGAGCAGCAGCCAAAGACCTCATTCAGCAGTTGATGCTTAATTCTTTAGGGCAGGCTCTGCCTCTTGAAACAGAAGTGATGAAGGGATCTTTATGTGCTTTAAATATCTGCTATTATTCTACATTTTCCTTCTGTTTTGTTTCTGCCTGTAAATAGGTCGGAATATGTTTGTGGCGTTTTATGTAACAGTTATAAAACATGAAACGTTTTTACGTTTTACACGTCATTACATTTTCCAAAATTTCTTTATGTCTTAGAATTAAACTGTTTTTTAAAATGTTTTAAAATGTTTTTTAATGTTTTTTTCTTTTTTTTTCACGTTATTTTTTTTACACCTGAAATATGTAAATGAACTCTGATTGGCTGCCCTGTCCTATGCCTCATTAAAAAAAGCTGCTTTAGCATGAATGGGTGGGGCTAAATTGCTGTAGGCTGAATTGGTGGATATATGTAAATGCATTGCATTTTCTGACATTCATTTAAACTGAGCTGTTTTTGCAGCAGTAGCGCTGTCGCTTCACAGCAAGAAGGGCCTGGGTTTGATTCCTCGGCCAGGCGACCAGGGTCCTTTCTGTGTGGAGTTTAAATGTTTTCCCCATGTCTGCATGGGTTTCCTCCCACAGTCCAAAGACATGCAGTCAGGCGAATTGGAGATGCTAAATTGCCCCTAGGTGTGTGTGTGTGTGATTGTGTGTGTCTGTATGTCTGCCCTGTGATGGACTGGCAACCTGTCCAGTGTGTTTCCTACCTAATGACCGCTAGGATGGGGTCCAGCACCCCCGTGACCCAGAAGGATAAGCGGCATAGATAGTTTGTGTGTGTGTTTGCATTTAAGTTTCTGAACTGGGATTGAATAGTACATTTTAAACAATGTTTACATATTGTGTGAAAGCCTTTTATTAAAAAAAGGCAAGAACATGTGGTTTTCTATGATATGGGCTCTTTAACAGTGGTATTTTTGCAGTTTTCCACTTAACATGGTGACATCTAAAATTAAAACGCAACTCATACAATGTCTTTGGCCTCAGGTATGTGCATGCCAGGCCCGGGCATCTGGGAAAATGTACGCCTGTAAAAAACTGGAGAAGAAGCGTGTCAAAAAGCGCAAGGGCGAAGGCTTGGCCCTCAACGAGAAGCAGATCCTTGAGAAGGTTAACAGCAGATTTGTGGTGAGAACTTTTAGTTAGGATTGTCACGAGTGCAGAATTTTTGCTTTGATGTCAGCATCAAGTGTAGTCTCACAATACTCGATACCAAAACGATACTATAGGAAAAATTTTAAAAACTGTGTTATTTGGATTAAACAAAGAAAAAATGCTCAAATTCACAACTGTTTGTCAATACAAAACTCTTAAACTCTTAAAAATAAGTAATTCAATGACTGAAAGATGGTTTCATTTAGTATGTTCTGAAGGTAAATACAATATACCATTCTGATTATACTGAATATTTATAAGAGCATGAGGTCACATACGTTACCACTTGCATTTTTAGATATGCAAATGCATGTCACTACACATTTAAGCCAAATATGCACGCACAGTTTGATTTGCCTATACTCAGAAAAAGACACAATGTTAGACTATTGCAACTGGAGATATCACAAGTAGGGCTCTGAGATGGTTACTAACTGAATTTTTGAATAGGAGCTGAATTTTTAATACGTCATAGACTGTCATTGCATCTGCACCATACTGTATATTCAACCATTTTTCAGTAGCTCTAACAAAGCTCATTTGTGTTTGTCTGCTACAGGTCAGTTTAGCCTATGCCTATGAGACCAAGGACGCTCTGTGCCTGGTTTTGACACTAATGAATGGCGGAGACCTGACGTTTCACATCTATAACATGGGCAGCTCGGGATTTAGCAAAGAGAGGGTCCAGTTTTACGCTGCTGAAATCCTCTGCGGCCTGGACCACCTTCACAAACATTCTATTGTTTACAGGTAAGCTGGTCCAACTGTGCAGCTAATCGGTCATGCTAATAGTACAAAGCCCTAGATGGTAGCCTCATGTGATGAGGACACCTAGCTAGAAAATTGAAAGTGGCAATGACTAAACCAGGGGGAAATTTTGAGCAAGAAAAAGTAACTAAATAGTTTTTCTACATTTTTACAGTCAAAATAAAAGTCTGTATCATTTTTACTTGTATTTCAGGGATTTAAAGCCAGATAACATTCTTCTGGATGATAATGGTGAGTGCATCTATGCATCCGAACACACTGCACAGTTCGACACAGCACTGTGCAAAAGTTAGAGACCACCCTTTCGCTTATTCAATTTCCACACCATTAAATATGGGTTGTTCATTTTTTCAGTGTCAGAAAAAAGCAGGAAACATATTTAGCGGGAAAAAACCCAACACTAAGTATAATATCAAATCTGCCAGTATTCCTCCCAACAAAAGCTGTTCGCACAGAACTCACTGACATAATGTTCACTAACTTTCATACAAGCAACTATACACAAGCAACTACACTCAAAGATGATTTATTAAAGAAAATAGTTCTATATAGATCCATGACCATTTAAAGAACGATTTGCACACTCAAAAGGTTTTTTGCATCATGAAATTGTTCTTCAGATTGATGAAGAATGTGTTGTATATGGTTTTATATAGATTCTTTTTGAAAAGGGTTCTTCTATTACAAGCTTGACATTGTAATAATAGGAGAACCCTTTTTGGTTTTATATAGAACCATATGCAAATTGTGCAAAGAACCCTTAAAGCATGCAAACCGTCCTTTAAGTGTTCATGATTCTATTATAGAACCATTGTCTTTACTAAAGGACCATTAAAGAACCATCCTTTTTACGAGTGTACCTAAACACACCTTAGCTGCCTTGCAAATGTCTTTCCCCTGTGCATCTAAAATGACTGAAGGAGATCAGATAGATCAGAAGATAATGGACTGGCTTAAGGAAGAGAAAAATGAGGGGGGAAAAACTGATTAAAAGATACAGAGAAAATGTGACTCCCAACAACTGTGCAAGACCTGATAGACCACTAAAACTGCCACCATCAGATAAAAAGTAAAATCCACAGGTGTTTCTGAGCTGTTGCTGAGAAAAGGAAAGAGAAAAGTTAGAAGGTTGGCGCTAGAACACCAGAAATGGACCTCATAAACTGGTTTTGTGGGCTGATGAATCTTAATTTTTCACAATCCCATCAGACATTCCTCCTCTTGGGCGTCAAGATATGGACAGGTGAGGCCTTGCTGGGCTTCAAACTCACAACCTTCTGATGTTAGGATGACAGTTGCACCACAAGTTAGCTATTTTTCAAAGTTAAAAAAACAAATATTTTCAACAGTGTGTTAAACATTTATGAGTAACTTCAGGTGCTTCCGAGTGGTGCAACGGACTAACACATCACCCCAACGAGTTTGAACCCCAGCAATGCCATAGCCATTCGTAAGTGAGTGCCCAAGAGGAGAAAATGTCTGATGGGATTGCGTGATTGAAAGAGTCCTACATATATATATACAAAGTTGAGTGAGTTGAGTGAACTTGTGTAATCACCTTATAATTTACTTACATACATATTCATTATAAATACTTTAAAAGTTGGTACTATATTTAGTTGTAGATTCTTCTGTGTAATATTCTGTAAAATACGTTTTCTGCTTTTTTTCTTGACTCTGAAAAGTACACAACTTTTTGACTGGAAATTCAATAAATGAAAGGGCTGCACAGTGTTGTATACGGATTCCATGGTTTTGATATGATATACAGTACAGGGCTAGGTTCGGAAATTCTAAGCTTTTATGATTGTGACTGAATTACTTTTGTAATATAGAATATTGAACAATTCAGTGTCGTTTGAAGTCAGTTTATGAGCATAAGTAAGATAAACATGCTTTCTAAAAAATCTGGACTGCAGATTGTTTGTCTAAATTACTTTTTGTAAGTATGCAATTAATATTAGCTCTTCGTAGGTTTTATGTAGAGCCCTGTTGATTTCTATTGCAAACCATTGCAATATACAATATACTTTCAATACAGTATTCTTTGTTTTTTAAAGAACGGTCCAGTCATTCAGAACTTGATCTTAAGTCAAGCTATCAAAAAATGATGACCAATACAGAGCCATGAAGCAGTATGAGACTTAAATGATCTTAATGCAGCTTCACCATGCAAAGCAACTTGCGTGTGAAGTAAATGATTGCATAGCATTTACTGTGCAACAGCGAAATGAGTTTCTAGTTTTGCCACTCAATGTATAAACAGTAATTTTCCAGGAAGTTTGATTCATTGCATGTGAATCGTCTGTCACAGTCACACAAGGAAATTAGCCAGGACTGCATGCGTCACATCACATTCATTATTGTGAGTACAGGCTGTGTTAATGTTCAGGAACGTTGCTCGATGTGACTATCAAGCAATTTTCTCTCGACTGTGTGATCAGATTAGAAAGTGGATTGACAACTAACAGCAAATGACACCTTTTAATCTCAAAGAACATTCCGGAGTGTCGAGGTCTATTAAGTAAATAAAGCACAAGGAAATCTGTTGGAATTCCTTGTGTTTTGGTTTCATAAAACCAGTTTTTGAACTTGCGACACAAGTACTTGCATGTTTAAGAAAGATTATTGTATTATTTTTGTTTAGTACAATTTTAGAGTGAAAAAAGAAACAGAGTTTGGGGATTTAAACTCTGAGATCACTTTTATTCAAGGTCTCAGACGTTAATTATCTTGTTAGGGCTTGTTCACAGTAGTCGTTAGGAAAGGCCAGGTGGTGCACATTTCAAAGCTTTAAAAACTCTCACTACTCAAACTTTGTCCTAACAATCAGCAGCCATGGGCTCCTCTAAGCAGTTGCCAAACACTCTGAAAATTAAAATAATTGATGCATATAAAGCAGAAGAAGGCTATAAGAAGATAGCAAACCGTTTTCAGGTAGCCGTTTCCTCAGGTCATGACGTAATTAAGAAATAGCAAGAACTTTGGAGGTCATGTTGAGGTCTGGAAGACCAAGAAAACTTTCCAGGAGAACTGCTTGTAGAAGCAAACATTACACCATCTGAAAAAAGGTGAAGATGAAAAAAGGATGGCTTCTACAACAGAATAATGATCCTAAACACACCTCAAAAACCACAATGGGCTACCTCAAAAGGTGCAAGCTGAAGGTTTTGCCATGGCTCTCACCGTCCCCAAACTAAACATCACTCAAAATCTGTGGATAGCAGTGCTTTCACTGGCACAAGTATCTCACAGAACTATAAGTCTTTGCAGGGAAAAATGGGTGAAAATCTCCCAAACAAGAACTGAAAGACTGGCAACAAAAGTGTTTACAGGCTGTCATAGTTAGAAGATTTTTGCATGTTTTACAGTGTTTTTAAAATTATATTTGTTGTTTTTTCAGCTGTGGGGTTGTGTGCGAGAACGTAACCTTGTGTTTTGAACCTACGTGCAATTTTATATCCTGTGGAGGTCATTTTTGCATGTACTAAAGTAGGGAACAATACTTTAAAAAGTAGTGGTGGCTAAAAACTGACTACACTGTCCTAAATGTATGCAGTAATGTACTATATTACAGTATAAAAAAAGGAATATATACAGAATGCATTTAGAATACAAGTACATCGGAAAAGCTGGTATTGTAATCTTTACCTCATTCATACTGTTACTTGCTGTAACTGTTTGGTCATTTTCTCCATGTAATTCTTCTGTTAATATGTGTCATGAAAACTGATGTTCATGTTCATGATAATAAAGTAGGTAGCCATATGATTTTCAGTTAATGGCATGTATGTAACTTGCAATTAAAGTTAGAATAATAGATTAATAACTGATCATCACATTGATTTATCAGTCTACTCAGGCTTTAGCAGAGCTCAGTAACACTGAGATTAATAACTGATCACATTGATTTATCAGTCTACTCAGGCTTTAGCAGAGCTCAGTAACACTGAGATTAATAACTGATCACATTGATTTATCAGTCTACTCAGGCTTTAGCAGAGCTCAGTAACACTGAGATTAATAACTGATCACATTGATTTATCAGTCTACTCAGGCTTTAGCAGAGCTCAGTAACACTGAGATTAATAACTGATTATTACATTGATTTATTAGTTTGTGCTATGTAAAGCTGCAACTAAAACTAGGGTCCACAGACTAAAAAAACTGATCACTGCTGTTTTAAACAATATGATGAATTTTGCTGAATAATATCCATTTTGGTTTCTGGTCACTTTAAAAAGGAAATAAAAAACTGTGCATAGAACTTTTCCAACTTCCAAGTTCCAAGAAATCTATTTGCAGCCAAAGCACAAGGAAATTCTTTGGTATCATGAGATCAGAACCTGACACGAGGTGTAGGCCTACATTTATTGTGAGAAGCTCAAGGCACAAGAGTGTTCACATCATTCTTTCCAGAGTAAATCTGCAAGTTAAATGTGAAAATAGACTTCCTAGTAAAGGAATGAATGAACCTCGCTAGGCTTTCTTGTCATGCAACAAGGAAATAAGATCCTAATGGAAAATAGCATACAATTAAAATGAGGCAGAGCATTACAAATACACACAACAAAGCAAAACAAAAAACCAAAGCTGATATTTTTGCCAAACCTACAGGGCACATACGAATCTCTGATCTGGGATTAGCAGTCGTCTTGGCCGAAGGACAAGTTCGAGGAAAAGTGGGAACAGCGGGATACATGGGTAAGTAAAAATATTTCTTTTACATATATGCAAAAAAAAGTGTGATCACATATTATTCACATGATGTTACATGCGATTACTTGTAAACACATGGTTTTCAGAATTCACAATTCACGTGTGAGGTATATGTGGCTTTTTTTTTCAAAGGATGGAGCCAGAAAGGGTTCCACTATGATTACAAGGCAAAGAACATTTCTTTGGTGCTATATTAAATCCTGTTTTATGCACCCATACATAAAATATAAGTCATCAACATCAACAGCATGGAGCTGCAAACTGACTGGCAAATGTATGGCAAATGACCTAACTACTAAAATCAGAGCTCACTCACCCACTGGCTTATTTGAAGCCCACCTGCTGGCTTAAAGGAAAAGCTTGACCAAGAAAGCTCACAACAAATGAAACTTTGCTAATTGATAGCTATTTGCTTAATGGTTTCTGACTGAGCTGTACATTTGTGTCTTGTGTCTCCATCTGTAGCTCCCGAGGTCATCAAAAATGAGTACTACAGTTTCAGTCCAGACTGGTGGGGACTCGGATGTCTCATATACGAGATGACCGCTGGGGGACCTCCGTTCCGCGAGCGCACCGAGCGGGTACACAGGAAGGAACTGGAGATGAGAGTGCTGGAGTCCGAGGTGCGCTACGGGGAAAAATTCGACAAGACCACTAAAGCCATCTGCCAAGCGGTAAGCAGCACTGCTAGTCAGTCACAATGGTAATGTCCATATCTTAACTTTGACATGTTAGAATGTCCTCTGAACGTGACTGAGCACAAATCTGATGAGAGTTTTTAAACTGATCAAACCATTTGTCTAAAAAGTGAGTTTATTACTTGTTTGATCCTATTAAATGTAATCTTTTAGTCTCATGGGACTGGTGATTTTTCATCAAACACTAAGATGATCCAAATTTGATTGTAAATAATAATATGAATTTACATGATTCAGATTAGCATTGTCAAACTTTCATCCAAAGTATAAATGTAAAAATTCACTTTACACCAATCAGAGCTAGGGCTGTCACTGTGGATTATATTAATAATAGAGCAATCTAGCCATGATTTTTAATGATTTTTTAATGAGCTTAAATTGTGCAAAAACATACTATGCAAAGCTTTTTAAAAACTCCAAAACATGCAAGAAACCTTTGAAAACACTGAATGTATGGAAAGATGTGTCCATCAGGCTGTTTCTTACTGCAAGAAAGAGCAGTAAAATGATTGCATTATTAGCGTATCTGTAGGTATAAACAAGCTTGTTAAATCATTTTAATCCCACTTTGAGAATGTTTTACAAATTCTTAATGCTGCTTTGAGTCATTTCATGAACTTGTCACGACCTCGCATATTATTATATGGCAGCGATTTATGCAGCTATAATGCTAATTTCCGCTTGCTCAGCAATGAGGATTTCAATGTCATGTTAGCTAACATAAAGCTAGCGGTGTTGAAGCATGAATGAAAAATACAGACCATCTGGGGGTCCTCAGGACTGGGTTGGGAACCACGCATCTACGTCATTATCATGACATAACTAATATTGTTTCCCCATGATAATGGGATCATTTTCTCACCTCATTTTTTCTCAACGTGCAGCTCTATTTTCCATGCCAATCAGCTTGTAACATTATCATTCCTGAGGACCACCAATTGGTGGGGACAACATGCCATAACTCACCATAAACCAACAAAACATTTGTTTTGGCTTTAATTCGAGTAGTAAATTGTATGGGAGTGTTAACGAATCTTTGACAACTCTTCTGAACTAAGCAGTATGTTTTCTTTATATTTTAGGTTCTCATAATGAGGTAATCAAATTATCTGCTTTAGACTTTTTCTGAAGAGCCAACCCTCAAAATGTGGACGTGTTATAATCACTTTAGATTTCCAAGAAAGCTGCTAGTAGCTTCACCCACGCAGACCAGTTTACTTTCACTTTTTTAAGGAAATGCTCTACCCTCTGTAGGAATGCGCCAAAACTCAAAAGCAAGAGTGTACAGACAAAGGAGGGATTCCAGAAGCACAAAGCATAAGCAAAACCTGCAAAAAGAAAAAAATAAGCAAAGACTTGCTAAATAATAGTAAAAATAAGTTACTTTCTTTTGAAACATGAGGTGGGATTTAATTCTTCTTATTTTTTTTTTCATAATTTGATATTATACCAAAATTCCAACCACAGTTTGCTGTAGTAAACATTCCCAACATTCAAAGAAGTTCCTACATTAATTCTATCAAAACATTTAACTTACATTCAGCTCCATTCACTTCCATTCATTCAGGAATTTCTTGTGTACACTATCTAGTATTCTAAAGTCATGCTAATGGTATAATGGGATACACATGAAGGGGCCAGGTTCCCAGTAAACTGGCAAACACACAATGTCTAGAACACTTTGATTGAGAGGTCTGATCAAAGTGTTGCGTTATTCAGTTCGATAACTAAGTTCACCAAATATTATTTAAGTGTAACCATTAATGGTTGTACTTCTTCACTCAGCTCTTGAACAGGAATCCAAAGGAGAGACTGGGATGTAAGGTTGACGGCGCAGCAGCTGTAAAAGCTCATTTGTTCTTCCAGGATATTAGCTTCAAAAGACTGGAGGCAGGAATGATGGAGCCCCCCTTTGTGCCTGATGTGAGTAGTCAATAAATTATACATTCAGAAACTACTTCTTTAGAAACAACTACATTGTACTTCCACTTACTGGCCACTTTATTAGAAAACACCCACCTTGCACTTCCACTCAATGGCCACTTTATTAGAAGCACCCAGCTTTTACCTCCTCTCGCTGGCCACTTTATTAGAAGCACCCAGCTTTTACCTCCTCTCACTGGCCACTTTATTGGAAACACCCACCTTTTACCTCCTCTCACTGGCCACTTTATTGGAAACACCCACCTATATAAGCCTTTTGGCACAACTCACATAAACCTACATAAACATTTACAAAGCCTTATTTTAACAAATGTCAGTTTTATAGCCCTTCCTGAGTTGACAGAACAACTTATAACTGATGCTTGTTGGAATAAGCCTTTATAAATCTTTATGTAGGCTTATGTCAGTTGTAATGAAATACTTAAATAGGTGTCATGAATCACTATGAATGTTGCCCTTCATATAGTATTATTTTTTTTTTCACCACTCTATGTAACTTCAAATAAATTGAAACTTCAACATTTCTCTTCCAGCCTAGAGCCGTGTACTGCCAAGACGTTTTGGACATTGATCAGTTCTCCACAGTCAAAGGAGTAAACCTTGATGCAGTAGACGAGGACTTCTACATAAAGTTCAACACAGGCAGCATGCCCATCCCGTGGCAGAACGAGGTACGAGCAGGAATGCAACGTGTGCTTTTTTTTAAAAAGCTCAAGGACAGATTAATATTGTTACTTGCTTCAAGCTACAAAACATACTTCCTTCTTCTCAATGCAGATGATCGAGACAGAATGCTTTAAAGATCTGAACACATTCGGTCCCAGAGGCACAAGGACACCCGACCTTGACAGGACCATCCTAATCAGACGAAGCCCCCCAGTCCCACAGAAGACCCGGACTCCTTCAGAGTTTTCACGACACAAGCTGATTGCTAAAATTTTCAAAAGACATGTAAGGATGATTTAGCCTCAAGGCGTCGCACTTTATACCAGGGGAACTGAAGGTCTGACTTTCTGAGGCTGGATTCACAAAAGCGTTCTTAGGAATTTCAAAAGAATGTTTGTCAATGCAATTCATATATTCTATAAATTTAAGAAAGACTTAGGCCTCCTGACATCTTGTTGAATTCTACAGCTTTACAGCAAAAACGATGCAAGATATTTTGGATTCGAATTAAATGCCATTTGCATTTACCAGTTATTCAGTTTAATCTGCTCAGCATCTGAGGACAGCAAAATTTTAGCAAACAACAACTAGAAGTCATGGTCGTTCCCTAGACTACTTTAACAATTACATGTTGTGCAACTCTTTATAAGTTAGTTTCAGAGCATTACCTTAACATTTACTGTGTTGAGTGTAAGGCTGTTGTGTTTTACATTTCTTTTTCCAAGAATACTCACTCTTAAAACTAAAATTCTTGAGAAAGACATTTTTTTCAAGAATGACATTTAATCCTAAGTTTTTTGTTAAGTGCAAGTTAAGAAAAACGATGTAACATTTAAAGAGAACTAAAAACTTGGCGAAGGACGTGTCTTCCGAGAATCTGAGTGAATTATCTACTATTGTCATTGTATCTTCATCAATATAATGTTCATTTTGAGGCCTAAACATCGTGGGATGTTAACACAAAGACGTATGACGTGGTCCAAAAAACTCTCAACCCGTCACCTCTGACTTTACTATTTCAGATTTTACAGGGCTTTCACAGCAGCACATGGACACCTTACTTAAGGGTGTTTTTCTGCTGACTCAGTAATATTACTTTCAATTTTCAAAAAAAATATAGTGTGGCTTTAAGATTTTTTTTATCCTTAAGACACTATTGTGAATCTGGCCCGGTCCTGGAAATCTGCCTTCCTGCACAGTGTAGTTCCACAATCGCCAGCTGGATCAGACACATCAGTGTTAGGTTTAAGGGGGTAACATGTTACATCTACACAGCGTTGGTTACCACCGCCTCATAGGCATGGAGATGCATTCTGCCAGCTTTCCAATTGATAAAAGGCCTCCACTGAATGTGTATTCTGTGTTTTTCAGCATCGTGAGGAGTCGACTCAGCGGAAGAGCCGTCCATCAAACAACAAAACAGACGATCCTCGGATGAAACTGCTAGAGTCTTCTGATAGCTGTTAAACACTCCATACAGTAACAAGTAAGACTGTGAAGCTGAAAGCAGTGTAGTAGCTCAAGAGAAGCTGAAGTCCTGCCAAGTGTGGTGCTAACATTTACAAATCCTTGTCAAAGAGTGCAGGAGCATGATGCGAATTGATTATCTGCCTTATTTTAAGCTTGTTTTTGAAATGTTTGCATTAGTTGTATATCTTGTGTATATATGTGACTGAAAATCTGTGAAACTATTGTGTTTATTTTGCCTTTTTCCTCTATTAAATATTCATGCTGACTAATGAATTTTATTAAAATTACTGCAACAGTTTATCTTTATTAAAACAAGCTTCAGTTAAAAGGGGTTCAGAATATGGAAACAAGTCAAAATCAATTATATTTTACATCTAGGTAAACGACTGTGAAGAAACTTAACAAAAAACATAAGAAATGCAAAGACAGGATTTAAAGAAAAGACTGACTGGACATACAGGCTATTACTTCTGGGCAAGTCAAAAACTCAACGTGACAAACACTGTTGGTTCTAGATGAGTCCAAAAACCAACTATATTCCAACCAAAATGTGTCATGAGAACCAAACAATAGCACACAAAAATGTAAATTACCGCAACACTCACTGTACTGTTAAATGATTTATCATCAGGTTTTCATCCTAAATACATCTGATATCTTGCTAAAGGTGAATTCTGACTCAAACTGGTTCTATCATTTACAATACAGCTCCAGCATTGTGGTTTATAGTAACAGTCTAACGAAAGACCGAACAAGCCTGTTTTGAGAAATGCAGTCGGCAATGAGGACAAACGGCCGAAAATTCTTTGAACCTTACTTTTCTCGTCTATGAGGACTGCACAAATGAAGAACAACCAGGTTGAGTTACATCAGTGGAAGTGAAATAGTGACCCTGGTCCATGTGTTGTATGAAGAAGCCGTGTGCTGTGGGGTGGATAGCTCCTGGACATGGAGTTTGGCATCACACTGTGTGTCTGAAGACTGTATGAGAGCAGCATTTAACCTTCCCACGGAGGACTGCGCCGGCCATCCACCTCCGTCTCCACGTGGTAGAGTATGTCTGCCAGACTGTGCTCGATCACCGCACCCCAGCCCATATCGCTCATCTAAACACAACAGAAGAGAGGCTCAGTATAGCACAAAAAACTGCCCATCAGGGTGGAGATTAGTGATTAGGTGTGATTAGTGATTAGATTAAAATATTAGTGTGACTAATATTTTACAAATTCAAGTAGTCTCTGACAGTCAGAGACACAAATACATGGGATGCACATATGAGACAAATTACTTGAGAAATGCAGTGTTTATAATTCATTATACATTACTTCTCTCAAACTGTGATGACATTACTTATTACTTCCTGGAAATCTAATTACTTATTACTTTATGTCTATGTTACAGTCCAAAACCCATACAAGCCTTCACTTACTGGAAAGTACAAGGGAAAATCCAAAATGTCCAATAGCCCTTTTAGTAATGTATTTACAAATAGTCAATCACAGTAAATGTCATTAAAATGCACGCCACTATCCCTTCCTTTGAAAAAGACGCAAGCACTCATATCCGACTGCAGTCATGAACAACTGATGTTAAACCTAGAAAGAGCTTAAAAACAGCTTTCGTGAAATTGAGGATGGTCCATTTAGGTGAGGTTGGGGTACATTTTCTTCAGCACAGGGATCTTTATCTATTAGTTTCATATTAACGTGGTAACAAGCTTCAACAGACTATTTGCCAAGTTAACAGGGCTTTGCGCAGCGCTGTTCATATTCACAGTTATGCAGCCAGCTGTCATACAGTACATGCACGTGCAATTACATACAAGGGCTGCATTATCCACAGAAAGAAAATTTGTTCTAAATGGATCATACATAATTGTGTTTTCTTAGCAACATGGGCATTGCAAATAACAAAATTCTTATGTCAGTAACTATAAGTACAGGAGTTTAAAATGTAATGCATTACACTACCGAAAAAGTAATTACTTTACTGTAATGCATTATTTAGCACCCAAACACTGTTCATGATACGCTCAGAAAAGCATACTGTGACAATGTAATGTAATTCTTCACAATAATGATAAATATTGTCATACTGCCCATTTGTTGTCTAGTTGCCTATCAGTTAGAACAATTCAAACAGAAGCTTTATGCAGAAGTCTGTACTCACTGGCTGATACTTGACGTCCTTTGGAGGGTATTTGAAATGTGGTCCAAAATTAACAGACACCTGTGAAGGGAAGCAGACAGAAAGCTTGTAATCCAAACAAATTAGGACACTCTACATGTCAAAAATTTAAATCAAAACTACCCTTATATCGAAACCCAAGAGATAACAGACAATAATATATAGTAACATAATGCTTAAACAGGTGTCTAAGCATTATGTGCTTTGCTCAACAGCACTGACCAAGATTTCTAACTCAGAGTCATACAATGTGGTAGCCTCACAAACAACAGCAGGAACCAAGTGTTAAACAAATAAATAAGGGGTAAGTAACATACCGTGCAGCTTTTGTAGAGGGATATGGCAGGGAAATACATGCCTTCAAACAGGTTGTCAAAAGCCACGCCCTGGCTCACTCCATTCTTGTAAAAAATCATCTAGAAGATTTATTCAAAAACAAAACATTCATGAATACCACTAAGTGCAGATATAGCAAGGACGGAAAAGCGTTTGTACAATACTCACTCGACTACTACTAACTGCCTTTAGGCTCTTCTCTGCCTTGTCCACATAATCCTTCTCTTCAAAGTAGAGGTAGCTTTTGAATTTGATCAGTGCCTGCAAGATTACAATGATTAAGATGCGTCAGATAATGCTTCGGAAAGTATTAATGAAGGTGCACATAAGCAGAAACATTTTGCTTTCAAGAGAACAGCTGATATGGGTAAGCACATGAAAAACGACATACTTTGTCCTTGTATGTATCTGGCAAGGCCTTTGCAGTCTCTGTACCGTCCGGTAGCTCGATGAAGAAGCCCAGGACGTCTCCTTGGCCGTAGCCGTCAGAGTAGTGCTTTCCGATAGACTGATGGAAACGAGTGCCCTTTTTGCTGCGCCATGAGTAGCTGAACTTATCATAGCCCAGCGGAGCCTGAAGATTACCTACAACAAAAGAGCATAACCAGCACATTATAAAAACTGCTTTGTGCTCTTATTTTGACCAGGACTACAATAAATACTTCATTAAAAAAAATTACTAAAGCTAAAAGCAAATGAAACCAAGTGTGAAAATGTTGACATGACTTCATTTGCATAAATCTACCTGATTTCTATGACCTTTTAATCCATTATTAGCATTTTCAGATGAAGTATTCTTTAAAGTGTAACCACTCACCTAAAGGCTGGGACCAGCCAAGTCGGGCTGCAGTGTCAGGGGGCATGTCGTCTATGGACACCTCAAAATACCAGGCTCCTTTTCGAACTCCATGAGAAGCTCGAACCATTGAGTAGCCCTTCTCTCCGGTCACAGTGAGGCGGTCGTCAGAGATCTTCAGCTGGGGCGCTTTAGAAAACACAACAGGAGGAACAGATCCACTAATTAATAATGAAGAGTGAAGATACAAAGGGCAGAAGCAAACCCCTCAAAAGCAGCATGTACTCTTTAGCTGTCGGCATGTTCGTAACATGTTTATTATTGTTGCTGTATTATAATTGTTAAGACTAAGAAGTTGCGGCTATTGGAATAACAGCAGGCCAGACTGGTGAACACTGATTTGTACTCTGTCGCCCCCTTGAGTACTGAGGCACCATTTCACCTTGACTTAAAATCACTTGACCACAATAATGTAAGAATGGATGTTGACTATGACCAAAAGGACCATGCGTCTGCAATGCGCTTGCCAGGCACTGGCATGTGCCGTTGTAAACTAGGGTGAGATATGTTTCTGACCTTCTGGTCATTAACCCCCAGATAAATCTACTTAATAATAATAATAATAACAGTTACAATAAGTTCATTTTACATAGCACCTTCCACAAACCTATGGAACTAAGGATGTTTGGGGGTTGAGTGGTTGTGGTACCATACCACCTTATATCTGTATGACTATGAATAAACTGGTGAATTGTGTGACATTAATAACACATGGTTGTATGGCCAAGAAATACTGGCCTGAGCATTTATATAAAAAAAACCCCATTATCAGACATTTTATTACCTTACATTTTTCTATTTTTCTCATTTTCTATTTTAACACTTTAGAATATTTTGTGATCCATAGAACCCCTAATTAAATAATATATACATGGAGGGGTAGGTGATATGGCAAAAATACAAAATTATGATACTTCAAGATATATTTTGTTTTTCTGAGGTTTGATATGTTGGAACAGAAAAAAAAGCTAAAGTTGGGCCACATTTAAAAAATACTAATTGAAAACTATCAGTTCAATACTGTTAATTTAAAGTTTCACGTAATGCTCTGGACAAAAACCAATTAAACAGGCCTCTTCTTTTAATTAAACATGCAGCTGGGTCAGTGTTAAGTACTGACGATACCCAAAATATATCCAGAAACTCCAGCACTTTGTGTCAGTTAACATAATAAATTTACAGGAAGGGGGATATAATTGGTACTGTAAAGCTCTATGTACCTCGGTCGTGCAGAGCTAGCAGCACTCTCTCATAAAGACACGCCCTGTACAAGTCTCCGGGGATGGGCTTCCCTGCCCAGCAGTCCAACTCCAGCTTCTCCGGATCAGGCGCATGTGGGTCCGGTTCAGCCAGGATGTAGCGGTAACCATCTTTGTTGAAGGGGTGCTCGAGAGGATAGCCATGAGGAGGTAACCGCTGGGCCGAAAACAAAGGGTCGCTGGACAAAAATAAAACACAAGCTCAGATTAGAGCAAACCTACAGACAAAGAGAACACACACCTACCTTGACTTTTTGAATAGATCATTTGGCCATACCTGCGGGTCCTCTTGGCTGTTCCCGCAGTGGCTCCGTCTTGTTGCTGTTGCTGCTTGCGTTTGGCCCCTCTGCCTTTTCCTGTGCCAGGAGGTGGAAGCCCACCTATGATGTAGAAAATAGCTTTAAAACATAGCTTAATACACATCTCCATCTCTTCACTGCTCCTTTCCGACAGCCTTTATAACAATCTATTGGTTATGTCAAATGAATTGTGCCACAAGAAGGGTAAAGGACTTTATTCAGCTATATAAAAATATGAAATAGCACTAAGAAAAGGGAAATTTGAATTCAAATCCAGGATCTAGTTCACCAAAAACATCTGTGTTAATGTCACATATTAAAATCAATTAGTAAAGAAAGTGTTCAAAGATGTATAAGCTTTAATATCTTATGACAATTGCTGTGCAAAGATGTTTGCTTTTGGGGAACTAAACCCAAGACAAAGGTTGAGGACAAAATCAATGAACTACAATAAGCAAAAGCTAAATTTATTGACATCAAACACTCAACAGATTCTGCAACAGACGCTTTATCATTCAGCAGCGACTAAGGTATTATGAGGGCTCTAATTGTCACAGAATTTTGATAAACCCTCATGCTAAAGGACATGGCACTTAGTTTTCAATTTGATTTGTGTGTGCAGCAAAGAAGAGAAGAGCAAGCACAAATAAGCAGGAATTAGTGGACACATCAGGATGACGGTTGAGGACAGTACGCCCAGAAGGAGCAAGCCAGACAAGCTTTAGGACGAACCATAATGCAAAGCTTCAGGTAATGAAAACAAAAGCAAGAGAGCAAAAGGGTTAAAGGAGCACAAAACAGCAGCCTCGAGTTTAAGCACCACAGACACTGGGCTACATATTCACCTGAAAATGATGATCCACCTGGAATATAATGTAAAGCTGTTAAGGATCACCCTCAACAATAGAATTCATCAAAACATTTCTCACACAAATGATTTAAACAGTAATGCCTCTGATTTTTAAAAACTCTGCATAACTTAATTGTTTAGATCAAACAAAGTAATTCAGAGTGCTTTATCAGAAATGTTTAGTGGTGGCGATAACAACCAGACATCTAAAGAGCGTAATGCCTCTAAAAGGTACCTCACAGATGATCATTAGAAAAAATGGTTTGGAATAAGGTACCTGATGTCTGAGACATTGCATGTAAAAACTCAGAAGACACTGGCAGATTCACTGGTCATTTGGGAGAGTAAATAAAATGGGAACCCCTGGTTCCTATCACCACTGTGAAGAAATCTAAGGCACTTTGTCTCTATGCCCTGTAAAATGTTAGTTCTTCAAGGGTTCTTTAGTAAAGAAAATGGATCTATACAGAACCACGAAAACTCAAAAAAACCCTCTGCATGATTAAGGGTTTCTCTGCACTGTGAAAGAGTTCTTCAGAATGTGCTGTAGATGGTTCTATATAGAAACCATCAACAGAAGAACCTTTTTTGGTACTATATAGAACCCTTTTCAAAAGAGAACCATCTACAGCACATTCACCATCAATCTGAAGAACACTTTCTTGATGCAATGTACCCTTTAATCGTGCAAAGGGTTATTTTAGCGTTCAAGGTTCTATATAGAACTATTTTCCTAAAGGAACTTGGAAGATCCATCTTTTTTAAAAGTGTAAGATGAACCATTTGACATGAAACCACTTTGATGATGTTTATAATTTTATTATTGAATTATGCAGACATTTTGAAAAATCGATGGGACCCCCATCATAATAAAAACAAGGTGTAAAGGCTGCCCAACAAAAATCACAAAGATTACATTTGAGATGTCATTCATACACTAATACACAACATCAGATTCCTAATTCGAGCAAATCTGTCTTACCATTAAGACTGCCAGAAGCTGTGACAGTAGTAGTTTGCTTTTGGTTGTCATATGAGGGTCCAATGTTGCCCAAGTCCTTAAAAATACAAACAGATAAACAGTAAAGTTCCACAAACGCACTTGCTCAAAACATCCAAATGCAAGATCACAATCAAAGGAACAGTACCTGATCAAGGAGGCCAAACTTGGGATATTCCTCCTCAGAATCTTTACTGCCAGGGTCAGGATGTTCCTTCACCAGGAACACATCACGTTCTTTACTCTGAACACAGAAAACACTCAAGTCAAAGAGTTCTCAGAGAACCTGGTCTGCGTCCCAGAAAGAATCAACAAAGCATCGCAACTATTTACCATTGTCTTCACTATGTTGTTCGGCCACGTTAGCTTTCCTGGTCTCTGGCGAGTTGTCATGAACTCCCAGTATTTATCAATGAAGGGTATGATGTCCTGAAAACAGACAGTATAATAATGTTAGTACATGGAAGTACAACAAAACAGACATCTCTGTGCATTAAGAACTTACCTTATCTTTCGAAAACATAGTCTTTGGGTGCTCCTCTTGAGTCCTCGACCTCCACGTCAGATTAGCCAAAGCTGTGAGGCACATCTCCTTCAAGTCTGTGAAAGGTTTTTAACAGGACAGAAATAAACAGAAATATTCTTCAGAATGAACACCTAAACTACACTGAAACAGAAAAACCAAAACAAACTCACTTGCTTGTTTCCTCAAGAAGTAAGTATTTCCACTGTGATGACATACGTTGCAGTGGAACACATAATTGGTCATGAATGGAAGGCAGGTTCTATTGGGAAGGCAAAGAAAGTACAGATTCAGCCACCCAGCACTTTAAAGTTAATCTGGAAATCATAACTCATTTTCCTGCCATACTGTGAAGAGTAAAACGTTATCAGGGAGGGTCTCTGAGCTAGGTGAGCGTTTTAACTTGCTGATAGACTGGAGCAGCAGGAGGAGGTGAAAAACTAGTTAATATTTTTTTCCAGCCCAATAGTGCATGGTGATGTAATCAACAACAAGAAGACATCCTTGAATCGACCAAAAATAACTGCATTTCAAACAAAAACTGTGTATTTACATCTTATCTTTTTAAATTTGAATTTTCTTTGTATTTTATAATCTGTAAAGCACTTTGAATGACCGTAGCATATGAAAGGTGCTACATAAATAAACTTGCCTCACCTTGCCTTCCTGTGATGAAAGGTAACGAATACAGGAACAGTGGTTTTAGTATTCGAATACTGGCACCTTGAAAAATTAACAGGCTACCTTCACATTACAAGCCTCACTGCTTATTTTCTATTTTTTGCTCAGATCTAGTGTTTCCAACTCCATGGTTCACATTTGTGAAGTTACTCAAATCTGTCATTAATGTGAATAAACTGGAGTACTCCAACCCTGACATAGCATCTTTTTAGATAGTTTAGATACCTTTTTAGAGATAATTAGCAAAAAGCCCTATTTATTGTTACTGATTAAGTTACATTACTCCATCACTGTCCATGACCTGTGAAAATTGAGAATATTATGTGCAAAAGTGAAAATTAATCTTCAATCAGGTATGGAAACCAATAAATGTATTCTCATAATTTATGGTTTAAAATTTAACAATGAATGGGAAGACCAGTGCATACTTACGCAGTGTCAATGCTGAAGGTGTCAGCAGTGAACCACTTCATGCACAACGCGCACTGCAGCTCCACTTCACCCAGCTGCCGGCCACTCTCCTCATCTCCTGAGCCCGTCTGTGTGTCTGCAGTCTCTGGGCCCTCGCCAGCCGCATCCTGAGGTTCATGGCAGGGGGATGGCACAGAAATGCATTACAGGTTTGCTGTTAATAGGTGAACTTATTCTGAATGTCTTTAAGCAGTCTGTGGACCTACCATAGTCTCCTTGCTATTGGCTGATTCTGTTTCCAAGTTCGATGTTAGGTCTCCAAATGGTGCATCTCTGCAATGAGAGAAAATATTTCTAAGGTAAAAAGAAATTCACAATAAAAATTCAAATTTAATGACCAACAAGTGAATTTCAGCTACATTACATTTAGCTAAGTTTATTTCAGACAGTAAAATAAGGATTTATTTAGCCAAATTATTACTCTGTGTAGTTTGTAATGACAAATGCTCGTGGCAAGACAGAGGACAAATCAATATTGCCAACAGCTCTGTACACTGTCAACATTTTCCCGAACATTTTCAGTTATACTTATTGCTGAATAACATATACAGTCATAGGTCTCTATTGTTTCATGTAATAAATGAGACCTTGTAGTCCCTGTAACAGAGCCCCTGTTCTCTTAAAGAGAGATTTTTCAAATTTTCCACATTCAGTGGATGACAGGTGATAGGAACCAAGGGTAGCAACGTCCACAGCACATACGTAGCCATTTTATTTATTATATGCAATGATAAAATAACAGTAAAACTGAATAAATAAGTAATCTTTGGGGACTAATTTGCCTTACACCAACTACCTACATGGACCTCTCTTCCATTACTGTATTACAAAATACATTCTGGGGCAGAAACATTTATCTCAAATCTATCATAAAACAATGCCTCAGGTCGCACATTTGTATCCTTTTCATGTAATAACTTTGCGAAGTAGCCTTAATAGGCATACAACTCCTCAGACGTCTGGTTCCTAACACCACCACAACTGCGAACAATTCTGACTCGGCAAGTTTCTCTAGAATGGAGAGGAGAATTTCACACCAAACTGCTCTGAATGGCTTTGTTTTCACCATTAACCATTTAATTATGCATATTTCAAAAAAACAAAAAATCGGTGGAATTCCCCTTTAACCATGGCCCCATCAGAAAGAGCTGCTTGGGTTTGTTTTGATGGAGCAAATGAGTTTGGTTTACAGTTCAACATCCGTTTAAAACGAGGCTGAAGTCGGATTCCTATTCGCCAGCTTCTTATTCGAATTTTCCCGTCCCACCTTAAATGGTGCAGTGGTTACACTGTGGCGCTTGTAACTGCTGCACCATTTAAGGTGGAACGGGAAAATTCGGATAAGAAGCTGACTTCAGCTTCATCTGTTTACACACTTGTATGTAGGCATTAATGGATGATTTCTGTCTTCACACTAAATATCCAAGAACAATAATGAGAAAAACACTAGTATCGCTAAAGCCTATCAGAGTAAATCTCATCTATAACAAGTGTGAATTGAGAGGTTTCTTCCCTGCACATTTGGGTTCGAATCCCCAAGTAGCTCTGTTCCTACAACCTTAGCGAAATCAATGTTTTATCATCACTAAAGCTTGAAGGTTCTCACGGAAATTACTTAAAGTTTTTACTACATATCAGTAGCTAAACCTGCGGTTATACTGAACAGAGAGCGAACGAAGAGCGAATGAAGAGAAGTCAGAGAGCTGCGTTACTCAGTCCCACTGCATCTGTTTACTGAGTCAAACTCCGCACCAGGCTTTTACACTCAGCGCTCAGAGAAAACAATCTGTATAATATTGACATAAAAAGCTTGTCGGCCATTTAAGACTCAGTTTCTACGTGTTAGAGGTTTGTTTTCATTGAATCTCACCCGTCCCCTGTTTCTCCCTCCGCCACAGACACACCGCCCGCCTCTGTCTCGGAAGCCATGTTTGAAACGGATTCTCGGGGGAAATCTCGCGATCGAACGCGAAAACGACCCTGCCCCCTATAGGCGAGATCGAGAAGTGTGAAGCCAATGAAAGACAGAAAGAGTGGGGGGGGAAAAAGTAAAACAAGAAAGAGCAAAAAGAAAGGTACAGTGAAATAAATGGCTAAAAAAGGAGGAAAGAAAAAAGTAAGAAAATGAAAAAAGAAAGAAAGATTGCAAGGAAGAAAGAAAGAAAAGAGGTAAAGGAACAACGGAAGAAAGCAAGAAAGAAAAAGAAAGAGTGAAAGAGTGGAACAAAGCTAAAAACGAGAAGGAAAGAAAGGAAGAAAGAAAAAGAAAGAGTGAAACAAAGAGCTAAAGGAAGCAAGGAAGGAAGAAAGGAAGAAAAAGCTGATGAAAGAAAAAGCGAAAGAGGTAAAGCAAGAAAGAAAAAAGAGAGGTAATGAAATCAACAAAGGAAGAGAAAAAAGAAAGTGAGAAAGTGAAAGAAAAACAGGTAGAAAAAAGAAAAAAAGAAAGAATGAATAAACTCATAAACATTGTCTTCTTAGTCTACATTTAGTCTATAGTCTACATTCAAAACATTCCATGAAGTATAACTGCGGGCCGTTTGAAGAAGCGCAAAAAAAAACAAAATAACGTAAAATGATAACAATGCTATTATTATTATTATTATTAGTAGTAGTAGTAGTAGTAGTAGTAGTTGTAGTATGTGGTGGAGGTAAAACAAAATACTATTGGTTAATTATTGTTAACCAATAATTTTCAATCATTATTTAGATTTCGGCACTTAGCAGAGTCTTCAAGATGGAGTCTGACATGTATTAAACATTAAGCTGGCTATAAATATTGGGATTTTGTCAGATCTGCTCTGATTGGCTATCCACACAATCTTGTGAACACATTTCTGTGCAACAAGTTGTATCTCTTTGATGGGAACCACGTGATTGCAAGTAGTTGCCTGTCTGCACTGAGACTTTCAGAATGACAGCTGCAGGACTGAGAAAAAGTTCACAGCATCATATCTTCAGTTATTCAAGAGCTTTCTTTTAAGTGTTTATTAGCGTTTAAGCAGAATACACTTGTGAGTTTGCCAACACATTTGTTTTTGCTGTAGTGCTTTTTTAGAAATCGTCTGCCAGGTGTTGGCAATTCTTGGCCACTTTAGGCAACAAAATGCACCCAGGCCCGGATCATCCCATGGGTTTTATGGGTATGTGCTCAGGGGCCTGAGCACTAGGGGGACCCTGTGAGTAATTATGAGAAAATCTAAACAGCTGTTTTGACTCATGGGATCTTTACTAGTGGCAGAGTGAAAAAATGAATTAATTTCAACCTTGTCGCTGTGTTATGGCCGATCGTAATCCACGTTTCCTAAACACCCGCTTTATATTCTCTTCCAAACATTGCTTAGCGATTGTTCCACTACCTGCCATTACCTCGGCCAAGCTTTCAGCATTTTTATCTGGGGCTTGATCTGCGAACTGTCTACTTCTGTGCATAAAGTCATCAGAGGTCAATACAAATGGAAAAAAAACATTTTCCACACCTGCTGTGGCAGTATGCTTCAGCCTAGGATAATTGACAGTTTGGGTTTTTAAGTTTGCTGCTTTCTTACATTTTTACTATGTACATTTCAGCTGTTTGATTTTAATCTGTCATCTTTGTTGGGCTAAATGTGTTGGATGTGAAGAGCAAACTAATGCTTTAACGGAAAACATGCATGATTTTTTAAACTGCATCACTTTTTCAGCCATCCAGATATGACATATGGCATGTTTGATATCAGCCATCTGTGTTTTTCCTGAACTGAAGCTAGCCCAGGGGTGTCTGGCTTAGGGTCTGGCTATAGGGCTATAGCCACAGGTATATTATGCAACCATCTTTTGTGGCAGACAAATCCCTGTTTCATCCTTGCCTCAGCCACTAGACTTTTGAGACCCTTTTTACTTAGCAACTTTATTTACAAAAAAGGAAGAGTGACAAATCTAGTGATGGGGAAAGCAAGAAATATAAAACTTTTATAGGACTACTGTAATTTATTCCCATGCATGCTGACCATTTTCTTTATTGAGTGTTCCATAGTTTACCATAGCTTCACTCTCCATGGTAGGCTACTATATGATTTTCAGAAACGGTTTACAAAGATACTTAGTAAGTACCCAGTTTTATCAGTCAGCCTTCACCATAGTTTATTACAGTACAACAGTTACCATGATCAAAATACATGAAACTGGAACTGCTCCCCACTTATATTTTAATAATGCACTGACCACCAAACCTGAAATGTCCCCAGTTTTCATTTCAGAAATGTGGGCATTTTCTAATATGTGACAAGCTAAACCAGCACTAGATCAGCATAAACAAGCACAGACCATCTTAGACTAGCAAGGAATGCATGCTGGTCTGTGGTGATTTTTTTAGCAGGGTTATAGACAGTTTTGTCCACCATTATTTTTGGGTTTCGAAATGTGTCAATGATTTCTAGGCAGGTTCTGCTGCTGAACTCAACACTTATGTCTATCACTCAGACTATCACTCTCCTGAGGGCTCATCTAACACACTTCACTTGAGCTAATAAAGTAATGGCCCTAAAGCTGGAGTTGGGGATTTCCTCGAGAGGAAATGACGAGGTCAGGTCTGGCTTGTGAGACTATGGACACGAGCTAACAAGGTAGAATAGATCAATTTTGATTTCAGGTTGACTTTAAGGCCACAGGTTAGTTGAGCTTTAAAAGCTTGATTCTGTGGTTTGTGTGGATTTGTTGGTATGCTTTGGATCACTGTACTGCTGGAACAGCCTGAAATTCTGACAGAGGCAGTTAGATTTTGACATAAATCTCATGGTATTTGAAATACTAATGCCATGTGTTTTAACATGATTCTCAGAGAGTTTACTGTCAAAGATCCACCACCATACTTTCCCATGCACATAGGGATCTTTTCTGAATGACCTTGACTGTTTCTCACCAACATGTAGTGTTTGCCAAAAAGCTCTACTTTTACCTATTTGACTGGTTCCCAGAGATGTTTCTTGATTTCAGGTTTTTACATTACGGGTTTAATGTCAGCAGAAGCATTCTGAAAGATCTGTAAAATCGGCATAAAAGTGGCATTGAGAGTTGCTGAGCCTAGAAATCCCTGCACCTGTCCAACTATGTTCTTGCCTCTCAAACCTCCTTCGCAATAAGCAACAGGCAAAAGACACCTGTATCCTTAAAGGGGAATTTCATTGATTTTTGCTGATTGATTTCTGATGTCTGCAAACTAAATGTTTAAGATGTAAACAAAGTCAATCAGAGTGGTTTGATGTCAAAGGCTCCATTCTAGAGAAACTTAGAGTCAAAACTGTTGACAGCAGCCAGACATCTAAAGAGCATAATGCCTCTAAAAGCTCCTTCATAGGAGGCTATTACATAAAACAGAAGCATAAATACATTATCCTTATCCCTGACACAATGTTTTATGATAGTTCTGCAATAAGGTTTTGGCCTACTTTTGAATATATTTATGGTGGAGATGTACATGCAGGGCATTTTAAGGCAAAACAATTTTCAGATTTGTATCATTATCAACATTAAAAACTTCAGAAACCATTTTAGTGTTAGTTTGGAATATAAATAAAACGGCTACATTTGCATATAGACATAATGACCCCTGGTTCACATCAAGACCACAGTCAAGAGGTTGAGATTGTAAATTTCTCTACAATGAACTATTTCACATCAAATCACTCTGAATGACTTTATGCAGCAATAGTCAGTGACTGACCTATACAGCTGTTTTGAAAACTGATAGAATTCACCTTTAATTATTGGTGTAATATATTACATATTATATTATGTTATATTATTAGGAAATTAAGGCCACATGAGCTCATTTTGAACCAATAAAAAATCATTTAGTTAACTGTGAGGACTGATTTTTTTGCTTGAGGAAAGTACAGTCTCCTTTAAGTATTATTGAACCAAATGTCACTGACTCTCAAACGCATCGTAAACCTGTAAAACGCAGTTTAAACAACTATTACTACTAGAAGTGCTATTGTCCTGTTAAAAGTACATGACAATTATTACAGAGACTGTTGTTAAACGCAGCAGCCAGACAACCAACGAGGGAATTACTCTGTTTGCTGAATGTAAAATGCGGCCAGGAGAATGCAGGGGGATTGTTAAAGTACATGATTGTTTGCGTGTCTTTCTCTGTGATCTATTGTTGGCCATCTGTGAAGTGTGGACAATGCTGGGGGGTTCGGAGGGCTTGGTTTGTGTTATAGTCTGTAATGAAATACCCCCTGTGTACTTGGTCTCAATGAAGACTTGAAAAGAGTCTGCTTAACCTCTCACCATGATACATTTGTGTAGCTTCACCCTCCGTTTTGCTTTCAGTGCATGCCTCAAGTCCTCTCTTTGTCTTTCAGCACACTTTCACTCTGCCTAAGAGCAAGCCATTTCTTTAAGGAGAAATTCCCCCAATTTCTCAAGATGTCTGCATAATTAAATGGTTAAGATGTAAACAAAGTCATACTTCATTCTAGAGAAACCAGAATTGTTCACAGTGGTGATGATAGGAACCAGACGCTAGAAGAGTTTAATGCCTCTAAAAACTACATTGAATATGCTGCCTGACACCTGACACTGTTTTACAATAATTTTGAGACGATGCTTCAGCCTAGTATGTATTTTTTACATATATGCATGGTGGAAAGCTACATGCAGGGTGTTGTAAGGCAAAATAGTCCCATTTTTTCAAAGTTATCACGATGAACATTGCATATAAAGATTAAAAGATGAAGATAAAGTCATTAAAATGGCTATATTTGTGTTTTAGCCATCAAGACGGCTGGCTCTTACCACCATAGTAAAGAGATCGGAGTTGGTAGGTTATTGTACAGTTAACCATTGCACATCAAACCACTCCAATCTCATCGACTGAATTACGCAGAAATATTTATAAAGGAATGGTTGCATTAATGACAGTATTTGCAGTAGAGGCTGGGGGAATGAAATAAGAAACCATAGGATTGGCTGAAACTCTTTAGATTAGCATTGATATTGTTATGTTATCAGTTACAACAGATCAGCAAGGTCTAAATCAGTCAAGAAGACAGCAACTGTTTCCTTTGAAGGCCCTTCACGATAGAGATGATGTTCTAGGTCTTTCTGGGTCCACTAAGAGTTTGACTTCACTAGTGATGGACCAAATGCACAGATCTTTCCTAAGCAGTCAATACCGAACTAAATCCATAGAGAGAAGCAAAAGTAAAAAGTTGCATTATTATAGTCATACATTTTAGCTTTCATTCCCATGGCTAATATTAAAGTTCTGGCAATTGATTAACCGCTTATGCTGCAAGAGGCCATATGTAGGTGCACGGTTCAGTTCCTCACTCTTATATCTACATCATATGTGCAAAACTCACAGATTAGCACAATAGTAGGTATGGAATAAGAAGTCTGACGAGTTTTAAGGAGTTAATTTTACAGAAAATCTAAAGGAACCTGAAAGGACCATGTATAAGATCACTAGAAGTCCCAATCAACATCTCAAATACATCACAATTAGGGAAAAAAAAGTGCTCAGTGTTATTTGTTAAATTTTATCTGCAAAGCAGTGTATTCCTTTAGCCTCAATGGTTTGACCGAATTTACAAATAGTTACAAGTTTTTGTTCATCAGTGTTCTCTCACTACAATACCCAGCATGCATTATGAAAATACATCATACAACTATTAGGAATCCCTGTGGTGTCAACCAATTCTGACAGCTGACCACTGAGTTATAGGTGTAGTGTAACTCTTGCTTCGGTTGTGAAACAATATTCTTAGAAAACAGGGATTCTACGTTTAATCAGGGCAAAATGAATGCCAGAGACTTTAGCCTTTCAGTTTGAGTCATCCATTCTCTCCATTGTAATGATGATTTGAAGGCAGTTACTACAGTTATACGGCTGCAATAAGATATTCGGCTTCCTAGTAGTAACGTTAGCTATTTGCTTTCCTTCTGTATTCATCAGCTAATGGGAAAAAAAAACAAATTTAAAACAGACCACCCTTAACAATTCACCCCAAAGCACTTGTAGTTTTTCAGATTTTTCTCCAGCCTTGAAGATATTTCATCTGAAGGGAGATTTCTTAGTCTTTAAACTGGAAAATCTCACTCTAGAGACTACTATGGCACTGCTATGATATGGATACAACAGATGTAGCAACAGTTAAAGTGTCCCTTTAACTTTCAATGCAAGTTACTGAGATTTAGTCATTTGTGAGCACTGCTATTGGTCCATTCATCATGAAACGTTCACAAATGTAAAGGCAGTTGGCATTTTCAAATGGTGTTCAAATAAATAACAAAAAAAACAAGTTTTATTTGGCAGTAATGATATTCAGCTTCAAAAGAGCACATCAATTACCCTCATAATAAGGTTAATAAGGTTAATCTATTTTATGGTTTAACTTCTCAGCCCCACATCCCCTATGGAGAATGCAACAGAGCTGTACTCCAGGGAGCTTCAGGCACACTCCTCTTGGCTGGCCCCTTGCTGGCAAAGCTCCTAACCCTCATCTCTCTGGACAAAGAGGGAGGTCAGGGAGGGTCAGCAGCACTGGTGACATCTGCTAATTGTCCTGGTGGGCCGGCTAAGCTTCACTCCACGAATACCAGTGCTTTGGTTGGTGTTGACACCTGGGAGGACTCTGGCAGCTGCCACAGAAGACCACCTCTGGAGGCTTTGGAGATTATTTACAACTCGAGACCAAACTCAACACCCCCAACGCACTTCGCAAAGTCGATAGAGTCATCAGTCTCAGATGCAGATGAAGAACAACATGGTTGCCTTGCATCCTTTAGGCTTCACGGGGTCAAAGGCACGATAAGATGGGTCACATTTATAACAGATATTTATGAAAGCCCATTTCCACCAGGCAGAAAATTGCCTTTTTTTTCTCTTTCTCTGTTTCTGGCAGTAGTATGTCAAAATAATGACTTGGTATCTCAAAATAATGACATTTTCTAAAGATATTAACTGATCTTGAAATATTTTTTTTTCTCAAAATATATACTTACTAAGTTGGAATAATGAGTTAAAATATTAACTCACTATGTCAAAATAATTAATTATTTTCTACAAATATTGACTTACTACTTTGTCAAAATAATGACTTAATCTCTCTTAATAATGACTAATTATTCAGAAAAAAATGCTTAATTTCTTAAAATTTCTCAACTGATTGTTTTGATAAAGCTTAAAATCTTGATAAAAATTATTTTTTCATTATTTCAAGATATAAAGTCAATATTTCAAGACACCAAGTCAATATTTTGAAAACAAAAGTTCTTATTTTGAGACGCTAAGTCAATATTTTAAGAAGATTTCATCATTATTTTGAGATACTATTTGACAAATGTAGTCATTAATTTTAGATACTAAGTCAATATTTTGAAAACATAAGTGATTATTTCAAGAAACTAAAAAAATATTTTGAGGATATACATCACTATTTTAAGATGCTAAGTCAATGTTTGACATACTGCTGCCAGAAACAGTGAAGGAGAAGAAAGACAAGTGTTTTGGGCTTCCACAGATGCTAGAAGCTACCACTGTGCTGAAATTTCCATGAACGTGAGATATTTTAAAATAAAATGAAGGAAACCAAAGCTGGTTTTGAACTGCAGTCTTTAAAAAAGGTGCCAATAAATGTTCTTTGAGCAATGCCATGGAAGAACCGCTTTAAAAATGTTATTCACCCTCAAACATTTCATTTATAAGAGTAATTCTCTGAAGAACCATCCCTGGGGAGAGTTTTAGAGGAATGTGATTCTTCTGTGGCTTCACACAAAGAACCCTTTCTGGCACCTTTATTTTGAAGAGTATCAGTGGTGCACTCTTATGAAGAACCGTGCAGTTACACAATGATAAGCACATTTGGTTAGATCAGATCCGATTCTGCATTTCAGCAACATTCATTAGATTCTCATTTACAGTTTATTTAGTAAACATAATACTCAATAGTAGACCTGCAGTTAGACTGGACCTCCACAGATGGAAACTAACACATTTACATATATCTGCCTATGCGGTCTTGAGCATTTAAGCTCCGCCCGTTCATGCTGAAGTTATAAGGAGTGTTTCAACCTAGACTGCTTTCTGAATGAGGCACAATACGGGGTATCCAATCAGAACAGAGCTCATTTATCTTATATCAGTCTGAAAGCCAGTCTGTTTAGTTCCAAGGGACAAAGAAAGGTTGTTCATGTATATTCATGTAAAAATTAATTATGTTAAAAATGTTTTTAGTACATAAAACACAGACATTTTATGTGGGCCCCATGAGATAAATAAAGCGCAACAAAAATGCAGGATATCAGCCCTTTAAAAGTTTCTAAGACATAATATTCAAACTAGGGATGTGAGAGTACAACATATCTTATTTTATCGTATTGTTGTATTATAATTACCGTGTTAATGTGTTAGCTTGGGGCTAACATATTAGCTTGTAGCTTGATCATTACATTACAACATTTTTGGTTCAGAGTTTCTAATGTGACAAAGGCGAATACTTTAATAAACTCAGAATTGAAACAATAACTTGTTGACATACTAACACATCTTCAGCCACTCAGTGTCAAAAAATGTATCAAATCGAGACATCACTGTATCAAATCTAATCAAATTCTGAATTTTCTTACACCCCTAAATCCACAGTCATATGCAAAAGTTTCGGCACCCCTGGTCATATGACGTTTAGTTGATTTTTCTAAGTGAACATAAATAAACACGTCCTCTACATCGAACAAACTTAGGTACGGCATTTTGTGCAGATTTTAGTGCATAATTTCTATTTATTTGCTGAGTTCAACATATTGAAAAAGATAAAACGTAACATATTAAATGTGCCAAAACTTTGGCACAGGCCACATTTTATGTCGTCTTTTTCCCAGTGTGTTAAATTCATAAGTGTGCGTTAAAATGTGCAGAACTGTGTTCTCTGTAGAGCATGTGTTAACTTATTTTCACTTAGAAAATCAATAAAACATGCAATTTGACCAGGACGCCCAAACTTTTGCATATGACTGTATGTATGAATTTATGTAAACAAAAAACAAACATTTTTAAGTAAGTAGTTTATATTTAGGACTACAGTGGAATTTATGCAGAGTTGTGTAAATCACAAACATTATATAGTCCTAATTGTTTAAGTTTAATTAGTGGATTGTCTATCCTGGCTAATGCATTTCAGCCAATCAGCTGTCTGGTGACGAAGAAGGGTAATGTCTAAATAGCCCTGTTTAGACCATTATTTCTAACTGGAATCATTTCATAACAACTATTATAATGTTATGGTGTCTTCTTTGGTATTCTAAAATGTGGAAAATTTAATATGAATAAATGAACAAGTGAGTAAGTAAGTAAGTAAATAAATAACGTCTGATTTAGAAGTGAATTTGTCCAAACGTTTGGCTGGAAGTGCATATGGTGGCACCCACTTACAGCAAGAAACAGCCGTGTGGGGTCAAGTGAGGCATCAATCACGATGCACGATGTCTACAACACAAACACAGCCATTTTATTTACTATCCAAAACCAGTGAACCTACACATATTCTGAGTTTTTATATGTAGTGTTGATGATGGTAATAGTCACCAATCTGAAAAAATACGTTTTCTTTGGGAACTATTTGCCTTAGAACGTTCTGCATGTATCCCTCCGCCGTGAATGGCTTGAATTAAATGGATTCAAATACATTTTGTGCCAAAACTTTATCATAAAACTATAATAAAACACATTAGGCAGTGTATTCATAAACATTTTGTGTAATAACTTTCTGTGAGGAAACTTTAAACCTTTCAGACGTCTGGTTCCTAACACCACCACTGTGAACAATTCTGACTGGGCAAGTTTCTCTAGACTGGAGCATTTCACACCAAACCACTCTGAATTACTTTGCTGACATGTTAACCGTTTAATTACGCAGAGTTTTTGAAAAATCGGCCCCCTTTAAAGTTAAACCTAACGGCTCAGAATGACCCCAGCCCGTGACCTCTGTTACAACAAAGTAATTACGTTTAAAAAATAGCATCGCTTGTATGAAGACTGCTCCAAAAACGGACAGACAGTAGGCGAACTCCTCACTCTCCTCTCTGTCAGACAGAGTCGATTCATTAGCATCACACTGAGCGCTCTCGCGCTGTAGCACCGTAAAAATCACACAGTTGCAAATACGAACAAGAGCTGTCACAAAAAAACTACACGCTCCTTCAGAAAAGGGCACATTTTAACCAGATGCAGTGCAATAAACAGCCAAGGAAGCGTGTCACCCACCGAGAGCAGCATTAGCATCAGAAAGCCCCCCAGTGAGGGAGATCTCCACACTCCGGCTGTATAATATCACTGAGGCTCTGCACTGGGGGCCTTTTAAATGTCTTTTAAAATGGTAATTTTAACGCGTGAGGGTCGTGTGTTCGGCTGGTATAAATGTGGAGAGGCTGGTAGAGACTGTCAGCTTTAAAATCACTGCACAGGCAGCCAGCGTGACTTCAGTTGACGGTGTAGAAGTACGAGACTTCGTCAACATGCAGCAAGAAACCAAAAACCAGCCTGCCAGGACTTGTTCTTTTTCCATAGTGGACATCCTAGATCCCTCCAAATTCACAGGAAGAAACAGAGACTTACAAAGTACAGAAAATATGGACTGCAAAAAGAAAAGTGGTGAGTCTTTTTTATCTGTTCTATTTTTCTTTAATTTCATTTTCTGCCCTAAAGTATCTCAGCAAAATGCCTCCAATTATACTGATTTTACAATAATGTAGCAGTTTTAATTTCCCAACCTAACTGGAAGCCTTAATTGTTGAGAAATGTTTAAGTAATAATTAAGAATTAGACACTTTTATTTTGGAAATTTCTTAGGCAAAACGCTTTATTTAACATTATAAAAACACTATAGCTGCGTCTAAAACTACTAGACAATACATGCTATACTACTTAATTGACTAATAAAGGTGCTGTACTATTTTTTGAATTACTATTTTGTACAATAGTATGTTGTTCTGAGGGCAGCCTATGTAATCCAACTGCTGTAAGATGACCGTTGATGTTAAGGGGTGTGGGCACTAATCAGTACATAAGAGAACTGCATCTATGTAATAAAGTGCACGTATTGTGCTGTACTAACTTTAATCATATCATGACATTGGCTAGCTTTATACAACCGTTTGTGAGGACGAAAGAGCAAAAAACAGAATAAGAAAATTTGTACTAAAACGGGAGAAATCAATGAGAATTTTCGGCTGAATCTCAAATTCCCCCTACTCCCTCCGCACTGTTTGTATTCAGGAGCCAGTATGTAGTGCACTACGTAGGGTACAAGGGGCCATTTGAGATTCAGCCTAATGAATACAAACTGCTCTTGGACGTCGTCCACCAGAGGGCAGCACTGCACCGCTGCTTTCTGATTGTAACGCTCTATAGGTACCAAAGCACGGAGCGTTTGATTAATGTTCATTACGGACTTTCATTTATACTCGTGTGGTTTTCAGATCCGCTCTCGGATGATGAAAGCCAGAAATCCACTGACAGCCGCTCCCCTTCAGGGTCTCCGGTCCCGGCCCGCAAGGCGAGGCGCGTGCGCACCGCCTTCACACTGGAGCAGCTGCGCGTGCTGGAGCGGAGTTTCCAGAGCAGCCATTACCTGTCCGTGCTGGAGCGCCATGTCATCGCCGCGGCGCTCCGCCTCTCCGAGACTCAGGTCAAAATCTGGTTTCAGAACAGGCGAACCAAGTGGAAGAAGGAGCGAGAGGGACACGGAGCCGAGGAGCACAGCCACTTCGCCATTTTACCACCAGCGGTCGCTCCGAGCTGCCCGTTCACTGCAGCGGCCGCTCTCCATCACACGGCTCCGCTGTCTGTACACTTCCCCTCGGCTCAGCCCTGCCTGCCCTCCGCCTACAGCTACACTGCACTTACATACTTCTAACCACAGCCTGAACACCAGATGAATAAACATGCTAACAGGACTGACCAGAAACTTTGCTCAGTTAGCATCTTGCTGCAGTTAGTTAATGTTTGAATCCACATATTTACAATGTGCTTCATATTTGTCATTTAATATTTATAAACTTTGTAATTCCTGTATTTATATTACACTTTGAATATTTTCAGAATATGTTTTGGGGGGTATTTGATATTGAAAAACTATTAAAAGGTATATTTTTGCACTACACGTGTGTCTTATTTCTCATCTGCTAACCTTAAAGGAGAATTCCACCTATATTTTAGAATTTCCATCCTGATTAAATGGTTAAGATGTAAACAAAGTCTGTCAGTGTGGTTTGATGTGGAAAAGCTCTGTTATAGAGGAACTTCCTGAGTCAGATTTGTTCACAGTGGTGGTGATGGGAACCAGACATCTGAAGTGTTTAATGGCTCTAAAAGCTCCTCACAGAAAGCTTTTTACACATAAAAAAAAGTTACAAATATGTTGCCTGATGCCTGAGACATTTTTGTGATAAGGCTTTGACCTGAAACCTTTTGTTAATCCATCTTTTTTTATCCATTCATAGTGGAAGGGTACAGGTGTTGTAAGGCAAAATAGTCCCCAAAGATAATGTTTTTTTTTTTTTCAGATTTTCAACTATTTTACCATCATTATTACATATGAAAACTCAGAAGATGTGTAGGTTCACTGGTGGTTTTGGATAGTAAGTAAAATGGCTATATTTGTGTAGACATGGTGACCCCTGGTTCCTATCACCACCACTGTAAAGAAATTCAGTCTGCAATTGTCTCCACAAATGAACCACTTTCTGAATGACTTTGTTTACACTGCAATCGCAGACTTAGGCAAAAAATTGAAAAATTAGTGCATAAGAATAAGCTGTAAACAAAGTAAGTCAGAGTGGTTAGATGTGAGTTTAGCTGCTTCTTGTGTCAGGATTGTTCGCAGTGCTGGTGATAGGAACCAGACATGCAAAGTGTTCAATGCCTCCCTCACAGAAAGTTTTAATATGAAAATAGTTACAAATATGTTGCCTGGTGCCTGAGACTTTGTAAGATTCGAACCTAAACGTGACTAAACGTAAAGATTCGAACGTGTTTTGTTTTTAATTCTTTCATGGTGGGCGTTGTAAGGCAAAATAGTCTCCAGAAAACTTGTTGATTCAGATTTACCAATAATTTACCATCATCAGTGTTACATCTAAAAAACCCAGAAGATACATGTAAGCACACAGGACATTCTGGATAATAAACAATATGGTAATATATGTGTTGCAGGCATCATGACCTCTGGTTCCTATCACTACCACTACAAAGAAATCTGATTCAACAGGTTCTTATACAATAAACCATTTTTTATCAAACCACTCTGAATGACTAGTTTTCCTTTCAGTAATAGAATTATGTCAACAGTTTGAAAAAGGGGAATTCCCCTTTAAATGACATCCATCAAATGAATAAATGAGGTTGAATCAGAATTAATACAGCCAGTACAATCTGATTAAATCATGCAACTCTACAGAATGATTGAGTGTTTTCTATGAAAATATAACATGGATGGCAGCCACATGCACAGATGGAGAGCAGATAGTGGGGACAGACAGGATATCAAATGATGAAGGAGGAGTTCAGTCATTCCAGCAGTCTCATCTCTAGTGATATAAAAGCAACATTAAGGATAAAAAAAAAAAAAACCTTTGAAATGATTCCCTATGAGCCCAGCAGGGGCACATCTGTCTGCAATCTACCACACGGTTTTCATTAACTTCACATGTCCGTCAGCACTGTTGATAAATAGTTGCCTTTTCATGGTTTCATGAAGAATCCCATAAGCAGGTTGACTTATTATGCATGAATGTACTGGAGTGAGTTTGGAAAACAACTTCTAAAACAGACAATAGACCAGAAAGCATATCTGAGAAAAGACGTTTAACAGTGTTAATGGAATAGTCGATTTGTTGGTCAGTCGTGTTTAGATGTTTGTCTATCTGCGTATCTAAAACTGCTTGAAATGATCTCAGAACGTCATCTGCATTTGCAGATGTTTTTGGCTGTCTTTCTGTCTTTCAGTAATAAGATGGAAATGCAATCCTACCTTAATTGGAAACAGCAGAGAAGTTTAGGGATGATGTTATCAGTGCTAACAAAGTTTCTGGCTCCCTCCTGAATTACATCACTGAAAAGGCTGTGTCTGAGATATCCCTATTTAGAAACACTGACACAATCCTGCTTCATTATTTGGCAGAAGAATTCAGCTCTTAAAGAGGAATTCCACCAATTTTCCAAAATATCTGCATAATCAAATTATTGAGACGTAAACAAAGTCACTCAGAGAGGTTAGATGTAAAATGGTGCACTGTGGAGAAACTTACCAATCCAGACTTCTTTACAGTGGTGGTGATAGCAACCAAGGGTCCCAGTGTCTACAGCATAAAAGCCATTTTAATGTGCTATCAAGAACGTCCTACATGTATTTTCTGAGATTTGATATGTAATGCTGGTAATGGTAAAACAGGCGTAGATAAGGTTTTTTTGAAGGGAACTATTTTGCCTCACAACTTGTGTTGTGCATGTGTTGTGCATGTGTCTTTCTACCATGAATAGATTTCTAAAAAGAATGCTTTAGCCCAAAACCTCATCTCCAAACAACTGTAAACAAGGTCTCAGGCCTGAGGCAGTGTATTCATAACCATTTTGTGTAATAACTTTATGTGAGGGAGCTTTTAGAGGCACTTTAAACTCTTCTGACGTCTGGTTCCTATCACCACCACTGTGAACAATTCTGACTCAGTAAGTTTCTCTAGCATGGAGCATTTCACACCAAACCACTCTGAATGATGTTGTCTAATTATGCAATTACGTTGTGTTTAATTATGTAGAAATTTTAGAAAACGAGTGGAATTGCCCTTTAAACCATGAAAGTGTAAAGGGCTGATACTGAAAAACACATTTTCGAAATTAGCTTTTTTGCCTTGCTCAAAATGTTCATTATCCTGTTTATACAGTCCACACAGTGCCCTCCCCAAATACAGACACCCCTGGCGTGCTGAAGTCTGCAGTGCTATGGCCCGCCAGGACTGGATCCTGACACATGTGATTTAAGGTAAAATGATTGAAAGAAAAAAATAAATCTTGACATGGTCTCATGGTCTTATGGTCATGATGTCACATTTGCATATGACCCACTCATTCTTGTTGAAGTGATAAGGAGTGTTGTTACTGCAGACAGTCTGTTATCAAGTTATTAAAGCAGAAGATATGAGGAAAAAGATTAAGAGTTGCACGGTTCTTGACTGACAGGAAGAAAATGCATCATTTCCACCTTCCAAATGAACCAGAAATCCTGAAGTTAACAACTCTGAGTATTTCGGTCAGAACTGAACATCTTGTTCCACATTTCAACCCAGTCTGTTTATCCAATGGGATATACATGAGTCTTGCAAGCACAAACGAAAGGTTTATTTATTTTTTATCTATTTATTTATTTGGAATTTAATACATTTAATTTGTTACTGTGCAAAACAGAACAAAGGCACTTATTTACTTCTAAGCAATAAAGGGACATGTGAAAATGCTTGTATTCAATGCAAATATTGACTGTTTGGTTCATACACTGATCAGCCATAGCATTAACCCCCCCACCCCAACCCCCCCCCTTGTCCATTTTATCTGTAGTTCTACAATTGGTGGATCATTCTCTGCACTGCAGTGATACCGACGTGGTGGTGGCATGTTAGTGTGTGTTGCGCTGGTACTTCAGCAGCACTGATGTGTCTGATCCACTCGTACCAGCACAACGCACACTAACATACCACCAACACAGCAGTTTCACTGCAGTGCTGAGAGTGATCCGCCACCCAAATAGTACCTACTCTGTGGTGGTCCTGTGGGGGCAGAGAAACAGATGGACTACAGTCTGTAATTGTAGAACTACAAAGTGCATCTACAAGGTAAGTGGAGTTGATAAATGGGACAATGAGTGTAGAAGGAGTACAACTTTAACACCTAAACTAGATTCTAATGTCGTTTACGCCATGAGTCATACTGTGCTTTGCATTTCTAGCAGCCTTTTTTAATCAGGATAGAGTGATTTTGCGCTCCTCTAAAATAAGGCAAGCGATCGTCTGAAGTGTCTGGAACAATTACATTCAAGAGCAATGAGCAATGTCCTGTTGTGCAGCGACTGCAGCAGTATGCCGCCATGCACTCTCAGTCTAGACACAGCTCAAATATAACCACAATGAATCCAATGAATTGTGAAAAAATGACAACTGCCCACTCTGCAGTTTGGTTTTGGGTAGGCGAATGGAAAGATAGTGGTTAAAGGTTAAAGGAAAGGCAGACTGGTGCAGAAGTCAGCGACTATCCTTCATTTACCTAATTTCCAGTCAAATGGTCTTTAAGTATAATTATTCATGGTCAGGAAAAAAGCATCTACTCAACAACTAAATATAATATCAATTTGTTCACTACTCAGTGTGTCTCTGTACTGCAGCCTTTATTACAGCTTCTTTTCTTTTTAAGAGACCTGCTTTCTGTTTTTTCAAAGAAATCTGCAGGGATATTTGTCCACTCCTCCAAAGTTCAGTCTTAGAATTTGGTTGTACTTTTTGCTTCTTACAGTCTATTGTTCTGAGAACACCAGTAGCTTTTTTGTTTGAATTGCAAATCCTCTTCTATTCCGTCTATTTCCTTTTTCTCAGTAAGGGCTTTTTGACAGCTACACATCCTTTCAGACTCATAGTGCTGAGTTGTCTTCTCACAGTGGAAGGATGGACAGAAACATCTGTGGATTTTTTCATATCTGAAGAAAGAGTGGAGCTTGATTTTCTCTCTTTTATTTACATTTTATAATTTTATACTTTTTTTGACGGTGCCAAGTTTGACGGCCTACCAGATCTTGCACTCCCATTTTTCTCCTTAAAATAAGTACGTTTTTGTATTTGATAGCTGTTCTGACCGGAAATCAAACAAATGAAGGGTGGCCTCTGACTTTTGCACAATACTGTGTATCTTTTCATGACATTGTTAAGGAGTCACGATGTCTCAGTGAGAATGTTAACCACATGTAGGTTTCTACAAGTAAGAAAGAGTCACAGGAATTTAGGAGAGACTATGGCCAGTTGAGTGGGGGTGGAAAAACACCTGGATTGGAAACTAGTGACTAATTCTTACAATAAAAGCATCCAATAGCAAAGAGTAAGCAATTTCTCACTGGGCAAAATGAGTAGCCTTTGTCAAGGGAAGCTACTTGACCTACATCTGGCTCGAAACAGCAAACTGCATGTTTTTGCTGTTTGTCCTGGAATATTTAATCCATTTAATAGAAGAAACTTTGGAAATGTCTCGTCTCCACTCTAGCCCACCCTCCCCCTTTCCCCTCTAGCACTTCTTCCAGTACCCTCCCCAGCCTGGGATCTTTTCTTTTCCTTAAGACTTGTCTTCCCACACTCACTCGGAGGGGGCTGTCCGAGGAATTCGACTGGAGTAGTAGTCTAGTCCAAGAGAGCAAATGCAAGAGGACACAAACTTTATTACCAGGGTTACTGATTCCACTTCTGGCAAGTTCAGGTTGGGATAAGATGTTTTGACTGAGAACATCTGGACTAACACTTTTTTCAAAGGTCATCTGCTTGTTTTTCAGAACTGCTGGACTTCTTGTGTGAACTGTTTCCATTGTGTTGTGCTGACGGAGCATCTGCTGGCGCTTTTGCTGTTCTTCAATGACAGCAAGGCTGTAGCTTTAGCTCTACACCACTCCGTTCTTTTGCATTCCACTGCATAAGTGGAGCAAGGAGAATCAGCGATGAAGATGTGGAGGTTGAAGGTGCCAGTCTGGCTCACCTTATTTGCTCTCTGCTGGATCTTAGCATGCTTTGGGAATATAGAGGCAGATGGCATGGTCAAGTCTGGCCAGGCAACCAAAGGTCTTCGGGCAAGAAAAACAGCTGCTGTTGATCAGAAGAAAAAAGAAATACAGGGACCACAGCCAGAAGATACTCCGAAGGATGAACCTGGGGCAGATGTGGAAGCTAAAAAGGACAAACCAGGGAGTAAAAAGTCACCTGAGGAGGTGCTAGCAGGTAAGCGGCATTACCATCAGTCTCCAACTGCTGTGCATTATTAAAGGACATGCACAAATTTAGGCTCTGAAGACATTTCCGTAGATACGGTTCATGGTAAACGTCAAAGAAGGTCCAGTGGACCGTAGATGTTCAGCTGCGTTTTGTCATGCTGACACATCTGGCACTGGCTGAGTGTAGCTTTCTTCCTCTTATGTAAGTTACTCAGCAAACGAGGACTGTTCAGTCTAGTGACACACTTAATATGTTGTGCTCTCTCCCGGAGGCATGCTGCCGAGAGGCGCCTGAATGGAAAAGAGATTACAGTTGGGGAGTAGTAAAGCGAAGGAGTAGATGGTAATCACAGATGGCTCTTGAAAACAGCATGGTCAAGCAAAACGCAAATCCCCACCACTCATCCCTCACTCTGCTTTGCTAATAGCAGAGTGCCGTGTGGTTTTAGTTCGGAGAGGCAGGAAGAACAACAGACCCAACATTTGGTTTGCATTGAAGCCGTCACAGCTATCTCTCTTAGGAGTTCACAATTCCAAGCCTTTTACTACGTGTTAGGTCTCTGCTGCCTTACATAAAAAGCCATGTGGCAGAAGATCTACAGGACTGTGCTAAAGTCAGAGAACACCATTTATTTATTGAATTATCAATCAAAACAAAGTTACTCATTTTTCAGGAGATATGTAATCCGCTTACATAAGGAAGAGGAAAGTGTTTCCAAAACTGAAATTCAACAGATTATTAAATGATACAGAGAAAATGGGACTCTTAACAACCACCTGCAAGACCTGGTAAATCAACCAAACATGTCACCATCAAACAAACAGTATTCAAAGCTTTCAACTTTGAAAGAGAGAAGAAAATCAAGCTTCAAATCTGAAAAAATCCACAGGTGTTTCTGTCCATCCGCCCACTGCGAGAATATAAGTCAACACTCTGGGTCTTAAAGGATGTGTAGCTGTGAAGAACATGATACTGAAAAAAGGAGATGGACTAAAAAAGAACATTTGCAAATCAAACAAAGAAGCTGCTGGTGTTCTCAGAACAATGAACTGACCTCCCCAAAGTCCAGCCCTCAGCTTCACTGAATGTGTTTATGATTACTTGCATTGTGAGAAGCATAAAATTACCTAATTAATGTACTTAACTGCCATTTTGACTGGGAATTAAATAAACACAGGATAGTCTCAGACTTTTGCAGAGTACTGTAGCTTGAAGCTTCTCAGACAAATATGAAGATAATCTTGTGTAGTCAATCATAGCTGATAAGTAGATTAGAAAAAGGAAATAAATACAGTTTTGGTGTCTGCCTTTCCAGACACATAGATTTATGCCTCTGTGGTCTGGATTGGGTTCGGCAGCATTTCATTTGCTGCTACCACTGTCACCCAGCTGTATTTTATAGTTGTAAAACTCAAAGCTTACAGCCTCTATTTGCTCTGTTCAACGCATGCAATTATGAGCACAAAATTTATGAGCATCACTCTCTGGATGTGCAAAAGGTTTCATTAAAGGAGCACTCTGGCTCCTGTAGAACCTAAACTATACCTACATACTACAGCCTACAGTGGTGCCACAGGAGTCTCTAAAGCAAGATTTTCCAGTTTAAGAACCATGAAAGTCCCCTTCAGATAGTGTATGTTGAAGGTAGCATGACCTTTTGAAAAACTAGAACCAAGCCTGTAAGCTAATGTCACTGCTAGGAAGCAGAATATCACATCTGTATTTATTAGCCTCTACATCAGTGGCTTCACTGGCAAACAGTAGTACTTTATTGCCATGGGGCAATCCTAGTGGTTAATGCATGCTGGGTATTGTAGTGAGAGAAAATAGACACAGAAAGGAGGCTGAGGGATGCAATACTGTGCTACAGAATATTACATAATGGGACAAATAATTAATAATATTAAATGTTAGTTTTAGGCCAAAATACCCCTTTAAGTTATGCTGGTAGTAAATACTTCCTGTAGGCCTCCGTGACTTCTGTCTGTCTTGGGGTCAGACGTACAAACACAACTGTATGTTCCTGCAACACATTCCAAAAAAAAATCAGCCAGGGGCAATTTAAGACTAGAAACATTGTGAAATGTTCCAAAAAACTTGGGTATAAAATGAGCATTCAGGAAAGGCCTTTATGAGTTAGGATGGTCAAGCCTCGCCAAAAATGTGTTAATTGTTCAAGAACAACGTTCCTCAATGAGCCTTTGCAAAGATTTTAGGTATTTCCCCCTCTAAGGGGAAGAACAGCATCAAAACATTCAGGGAATACGGAGAAATTTCTGCGTAAAAGGTCGAAAATTCAAACTGAATGCCTATGACCTTTAACCCCTTTTAAATCCGACATGCTTCTGTAATGAATATAACCACATGGGCTCAGGAATACTTTGAAAACCCTTGTCAGTAAACACAGTTCATCGCTGCATCTACAAATGGAAGCAAAGACTCTACTACGCAAAGCAGAAGCCATATATCAACAATATCCAGAAACACAGCTGACTTCTCTGGGCTAAAGCTCATCTGAGATGGACTGACGTACAGTGGAAATGTGTATTGTGGCGTATTATGACGCATAACATATGACAATGGAGTATCTTAAGGAGCTGTTCCCTGTTCCCAAATGATTACTGAATGTTGTTAAAAGGAAAAGTGATGTAACACAGTGGTAAACATGCCTCTCTCCCAACTTCTTTGGAAACTGCTGCAAGCCTCAATTTAGAGTAAGTGTATATACTGAAACATTAGATATCTTGTCTTGTTTTCAATTGAATACAGGTCAAAAGGGATCTGCAAATCAGTGCTTTCGGTTATTATTTGCATTTTACCTACTGTCCCAACTTTTTTTGGAATTGGGTTTGTATGTTGGACAGGTCATCTGAGGCTTGAAGACAGACATCATGATGATTAATCTTCCTTCATTTACCTTGGCTGATAAAGAGTGAAGCTTTTGTCTTCACAAAGCAGCATAAAAACACTAGGGGTTATGGAAAGCGTCATTTTGGTGGCCAACTGTCTTACGTCAGATTCCACTTGCAAAGGAATAAATGAATGTTTGATTAAAGTATTTAAAGGGAATTTCCACTGATTTTTCAAAATGTGCTTAAGTCAGAGAGCAACTGGTTACAATGTCTACAATACAAACATAGCTGTTTTATTTACTAAACGACCAGTGAACCTACACATCACCTGAGTTTTCATATGTAATGTTAACACTGGTTAAATAGCAGTTAATATGAAAATAACAATATATGTGTTCTTGGCCATTTTGCCTTATAATGCCCTGCATGTTCCTTTCTGCCACAAATGGCTTTTAAAATATGTTTTAAAAACCAAAACCTTCACAAACTATCATCAGCCATCAGGAGAAGTATAATTTTGTGTAATAACATCTTTGTAAGTGCTTTTGTGGTTCTTATCACCACCACTGTGAGCAACTCTGAGTCAGTAAGTTTCTCTAGAATGGCGCAGTTCACATCAAACCTCTCTGAATGACTTTGTTTGCATCTGAAGCATTTAATTAAGAAGAAATTTTGAACAGTCAGCGGAATTCCTCTTTGGGTCATGAGTCCAAAAAGTATGTTGGCTTCCAAGACAATACTCTGTGGTTTGGCAATCTGGAGTCCAATGGTTTCTTTATCCAGTGTCTGTGCAGCAGTGAGTCATTATCCTAAACCTATCCTTATGTTCAAATGTTCCTTAGCAGACATGTTTGAAAAAACATTCACACTGATTTTTTTTTGGATAGCTTTCCACCCAGTGTCAAAACTGAACCGAACGGAACAGAGACAGGAAAACTTATGTAATATTACACATTTATATGCAAGTCCTCTGGTCCTATTTCAAGTGTACATTAGCTATTTTTTTCCTCTCCCACAAGCCAAGGCAAAGAAAGCAGCAGAGAAGGAGGCCAAGGCAAAGAAACCGAAACCCCCCAAACCCACCAAAAAGCCCAAGCCACCAAAGCCAACGAAGAAGCCCAAACCACCGAAGCCAACCAAAAAACCTAAACCACCCAAACCCACCAAAAAGCCCAAAGCGCCGAAGACCACACCACAGCCCAAAAAGAAGGTCGAGAGCCCTCCGACCAAAAAAACAACCCTGGAGGAGGAAGAGGAGAAACTTCTAAGAGAACTTGGATGGGACACATGTATGTATTCATCAGCACTGGCTGTTAAGTGAATGCCAATTTATGATTTTTGTTCACATGACATATAATATCTAGACATTATATCAGTATGTTGCTTTCAAGTGCACTTGTCTTGTCAGTATTTCCTACAGTATCGCAGAAGGAAACTGAGGAGAAGAAGACTCCAAGCCTAGATCATGGTAAGTGAAAGCATCTTCACCCTTCTGTCCCAAGATCTTCTGGATAATCAGTACAGAGAAACTATACTTATAATATCCTAATATTTTCTTGTTTTCTTAGCTCACTTATAACATTTGTGTGGTTTTATATACCAAAAATGGTCATTATTTATTTTTTATGACCATTTTCCAACCTCTCTTTATGCCTTAGAATTAAACAGGCTGTTTTGTTACCATGCCTTTAAGACTGATTTATGTAAATAACTTCTGTTATGATAAGCCTGACTATATAAAAATAAATACTGTATATAAGAGGAAAAAGTAAATGCTTTAACAAATGGTTATGTGTAATTAATTCGGTGATGTGTAATGTGGTGACTAAAGGACAGTACCTGTTCTCACAGACAAATTAGCACAGCTGTGGCCAGATTCATTGCACATTTTTTTAATTTGGAAATGATTGACAAGAGAAAGTGAAAAAATCAATTAAAGTGGGAGATTGTTAATGAGCTTTCTGAAGACTTAATGAAAGAGTACAAACATTCTATTTCAATAATGCTCAAGTACAACCATCCAAAATAATAATTAAGTTTAATAACAAAGCACAATTACTCTACATTACTGCGTGAAAGTCAGAGACCACCCTTCATTTTTTTCAACTCCCAAAACAGCCACGAAGTAAAAGTCATTTATTTTTCAGGAGATGTTTCTGAGATTACATATAAGATAATCCACTTACATAAGGAAGGGGAGGAAAGTCAAAGCAAAATAAGTGAGAAAACAGGAGTTGCCAAAAGTGGAGTTCAAAAAAACCATTAAAAGATATAGAGATAATGGCACTCTTAACAACTACCTGGAAGACCTGGTAGAACAAAACTGTCACCATCAGATAAAAAGGACTGTCCATGCTTTCACTGTAAGAATAAAAGTCGACCTTTAGTCTTGCGGGGCCAGACGTGATCTCTTAACAGTAATACACACCATGGGGCGACTAGTCGAAAATCCACCAACAAAGCTACGCCCTGTGTAAAACCTAACCTAGTTTGTGCAAATTTTATGTCCAGAGTATAACTGATAACAAAACAAGCTAGCTAGTAAAATGCTATTGTAGTAATGGTGATGTTTATTTTGACCACATATGTGTTCCCTGCGCACGCAACACACGCTCAAATGCTTGATTGGAGTTTTGTGGATGTCTTTTCAGGCATGCTAACTTATGTTACATCCATGAGCTAACAACAGGCTTCTTATCTGTCAGAAAATGTTGACAAGTGTGTTATCATCGCGTACTTCAAGTTCCACCTTCACAAAGCACTGGATTGGCCTAAAACACAGATTGTTCCCACCCTGATAAGTCTACATTCCCAGCCACATTTAGCCCAGAACTTCTCATGGCTGTCCCCAGATATTCTCTTTATGAGATCACATCCCAGCCCTGTGAAACTACTCAACACTATGGGTCTGTAAGGACATAGCTCTGAAGAAGCCATTACGTCATTAAATGTGTTTGGGACTGTCTGGATCTTGAGAAGCAGAAAATGCAACCAACTTGTAAGATTGAACTTTGAAGGTGGGAAAAAATATCCCTGCAGATTTCTTCAAAAAAGTGAAAACACGTCCCCCCACAATGAATGGAAGCTGTAATAAATGCAAAAGGTCGACCCACTTTATACTGAAAAACTAAATACTGAAATTATATTTAGGCGTTGAGGCCTTTTTTCTGTGTAATTTTATGTTAAAATATATGTTTTCTGTTCTTGTTTTTATTTTTTTATTGCTCGACACTGAAAATGAAGGGTGGTCTCTGACTTTTGCGCAGTGCTGTGTGTAAATATTCTTTTTTTTTTGTTAGATATCAACAGTCTCAGAACTTCTAACATATGGTCACCATTAGATGTTGAAACATTTGTTGAATTGTAGAACTTACTGAAATGCAAGTGTTCAGCAAGAGAAGCGTACGTAAACAAACCAACCATTTTTTATGACTTCCGTCTTGCCGCTTTCAAGATGTTCCATGGCCCGATCTTGCAGAAACTATGTTTTACTAGCAATTTCTCTTTCATCTCCTTTTCTTCAACAGACATTCTCATCAAGAAAGAAGAGCCAACATCACCTTCTATAACCAAAATCCCTAAGGAACATGATCCTGATTACTGGGATGCCAGACGTACGTTGGAAACAAGAGTGTAAACCCACGACAGAGAAGCAAATGAGAACTAAGAGCACCATTAAAACACTGTTGGACTTTTTGACCTCTCTGTTTTACTCTTTCATCTGATAGATGAGGTGCCAGAGCCTGACCTCCTCCCTAGACGCAAGGAGGCCACCACCACCACGGAGGATCCAAGCATATATTTACCCATCCCAGGTAACCCAAGTTAATCCAAGCAAATTTGTGCTAATGAGCAGGCGTGGGCTGACATAGCTCTTGCATGAAGAGGGGAACCCACAAGTTTTACAGGAGATCTTTTATGACATAAACAAGGGAAGCAATGAAATAGTGACCGCTGGCAATTAGAGGCAAAACATTTAAGCAGGACATACAAGATTACAGCGAACAGAAAACATGTTACGAGTTGTTTGTTCTTTCTTTTTTACTACAAACTGGCTCATTTTCTCTTGTTTTTTATGCCTGTGTAGAGGAGACCACAGCACCACCATTTGTAACCCCCTGGTATGAGGAATATGATTATGCGGACTGTACGTCTACACTCTTTTCTGATAATCACTTTTAAAAGGCTCATATTGTGAGAAGTCTTAAATTATATAGCATTCCTGTGTGGTTCAATGTCTTTCTGTTACTTCTCTCCCATTCCCATTAGTGGCGGCAAAGAAGCTGGAGGAGGAGATGGAGAAAAAACGGAAGGAGAAGGAGAAAAAGGGTCTAAATCTCTCTCTTTTTTCATATATCTTGTGCAGCTCCCTTTAGACCTCTTACTGTCAACACGTACTTTAGGTTCTCTTGTCATGTGGGTGGTCGGAGCCCAGAATTATCCTTCGTAATAATTTCACCTTTTCCTTTATAGGAGACCCTTCGGCCATAACGTGCCCACATGTTCCATGTGATACCCTGTTTTTAGAAAAACACAATGGAAAAGAGGGAGAACAGTTACCATGGTTGGAACGACAACACTGAAACACTGAAGCTGAAGGCATGAGCCAATTAGGCAGTCAAAACAGATATGGATTAAGGATTTGCAGGGAGCGCAGAAGGAAATTAAAAAACAATTCTAATGAGAAAAATGTGAAAAGCCATAGTTCCTCAAAGGGGCATCACGGCCTAAAACTAGCATTTAATATGTTATTCGCCATGTTATGCAGTATTTTGTAGCGTAGCGCTGCATCTTTCAGCCTCATCCTGTATTGCTTTCAGGTTTTCATCCATCATACAACCACTGGGGATCCCTGTGTTGTTAACCAATACTGACTGCTAGCCACTGATCTTGAGGCTAATAAATGCATCTGTGGCACCAGCTAGCTTTATCACTGGGTGTCAAGCTTTCTTTCTTTGTTAAAGGAACAATTTAGTTGAAGAATTAGCTAGCTACCAAAAATTATCAAACAGCCTGCCCCCAAATATGAACCCCAAAGTATAGTCTTTCAAAATTCACCTCCACCTTCACGATGCATCATCAGAAGGGTGTTTTCCTAGTCTTTAAACCAGTAAATCTTGCTCGAGAGTCTACCACAGCACTGCCGTAAAAGGCAAGGTGGCATGTTTACAACAGATGTAGTGCTGGTTATATTTTCATTCTGGCTCCTTTAAAAGAACAACACAGGCTTTTATTCTGGGTCAGCAGATTTTTTGTTCTTGTACTAAGTACAGGGAAATGCTTGTGCATTGTAATCATCATATGCTACAGATGCAGGAAATAGAGATTAGGTTGAGAAATGCAAAAACAAATGTCGAAGATGTAGTAAATTCCACCTCTTTTCACATTTTGTTGATGAATGCAGTGCTAAAGCATTAATTAGGGAAAGTTAACACAATTTTTTAATGCTTTTTAGTACTAAATTTTTAATCCTGTGTCTTCATTCTACTAACAACAGCTGAAGAAATGAGGAAAAAGTGGGAAGAGGAGGAAGAAGAAAGAAGAAAGCAGATCCCTGTTTATGTTGAACCAAAGAGTGAGAATTTTTCTAAAGTATCTTCCAATTATCTGCTGAAAAAGGAGAAAGTACAACGACTCTGGTGAAGCTGGGCTGTATATAATGTATTTTTTTTATGAGGTATTAGAGACACATGTGCTTTTTTTTTAAAGGTTACAGTTAAGCCGCCTGAGCAAACTGCAGTAAATGTCAGTACTGAGCTGTGCTTCCCCCCCACAGCCTCTTTCCTGTCCAACTGGAGGGAGGCCTGTGTTGAGTTTGTGGGCCCTGACTGAGTCTCTGTGTTAGGTTGTTTTAAGAGGAGCCAGCATCGCTGTTGGCTCCCACTCCATCCTGTCCACACTGCAAATGGTCTTCTGCTCCCAAAAGGGCTGTTCTCAAACTGGAGTGATTTAGTCAGAGTCATCGCTGCAGTGTTTTGCTTTTGCACGAACAGGGTGAAGGCTTTTTATGACAACAAGCAAAATTATGCCTTGCTTGGCACTGTGAAAAGTGCTTGTGGTTATTGCTGTAAACAATGTGGTAAAAATATCATGCACTATGAAAATGCCTTTGTAACGACAGCGTTTTTTCTTCCCGTAGACTGTCCACCACTTGGCATGGAGTCACACCGCGTGGACGATGACCAAATCCTGGCCTCCTCCATGTCCCATCATGGGTTTTCAGCCCAGAGAGGCCGCCTGAACATGCAGGTGACCACACGCCTGCTGCTGCAGTTATGACTGGACTTTAGAGCTCAGAAATTGTGATCCAGTGTTCAGTAATATTAATCTATTTAACTGCACAGTTTATGACATTAAAGAAACATGTTCGCTAAAAATTAAATATACACTATTTTCTCAAATAGTATAGTCAATCAACCAAGACGTGTTTGGTGTCTAAAGTCTGCTTCTTTAGCTTTGCACTGGAACTAGGAGGTTATGTAGCTCAAATATATAATACTGTGCGAAAGAGGAGGAGTGAGTAGAAGGTTTTTTCTGTGTTTTTTCCCCTCTGAAAAACATATTTACCCAACTTTGTTCTGTTTTTCCAGAGCTCAGATGACGAGGATGATGTTTACGGAGGGGGCTGGTGTGCAGACAGTGAGGAGAAGGAGCACTGGTTTCAGCTGGATGCTCGTCGAGAGGTGGAATACACTGGGGTCATCAGCCAGGGGAGGCACTCTGAAACAAAGTAAGGAACAGGGATCACCATAACAGACATTCAGTATGATCTGTATGTCATACAGCATCAGACGCCACACAACAAAGTCTGTGTGAGATTACTTAACAACCGATGGGGTTTGAGACAAGCGTGTAATGATTTAGTCATGCAGTTTGCATGATGCTAACTGGCAGGATGTTAGCTTCCATTCCATTTTTACCCAATTTTGTCATGGCCAACTCCACCTGCTAGCCATTTCTCTCCAGGGTTGGAATGCGACTTATTTTACAGATCCTGAATTACATGATGCAACCAGTCCGCCCCAGAATCTTAACTGTACACTCTTAAAAAAATGGTGCTTCAATGGTTCTATAGTAAAGACAATGGTTCTATATAGAACCATGAACACTCAAAAAACATTTCATGCTTAAAGGGTTCTTTGCCTCATGAAATGGTTATTCAGATTGATGGAGAATGTGTTGTATGTGGTTCTATATAGAACCTTTTTGAAAATGGTTCTATATAGCACCAAAAAGCGTCCTTCTATTGATACAAGTTTTACACCATAACAATAGCATAACAATAGCAGAGTCCTTTTTCACAAAGTTTTTATATAGATCCATATACAACAAATACTCCTTTAATTTCATGATGCAAAGAGTTCTATATGCAAATGGTTCGAGTGTTCCTGATCTTTACTAATCATTGCAGAACTATCTTTTTTTAAGAGTGCATCATTGCCTTTGTGCAAAATAACTTACTCTAAAATCTGCACATTTTCATCTATTTCATTTCTCAGTAGTTTATAGTTTATTATTTATATGCTACACTGAGATAACCAAGGTGGCTAGCTAGTAATAAAATGCAGGGGTGGATTTAGTGCTTCTGGGGTTCTCGGCAAAAGACAGGAATGGGGCTCCTTGAATGCACATTTTTTACTGTCTTAGTCATTATATCTAATATTTCCTATTATGAGATTTCTTCAAGAATATTATAAGATTATTTAACTTATTTCTATACATTTTTTATTTAAGTAATTTTGTTAAGCAAAAGTATCTCACTGTATCAGCTGGTTATTTTTATCGTTTTAAGAAATAATGCCTGAAACAAGTAAAGGTATCTGCCAATATAGTGAGATAATTTGGTACTGAGTAAGGTAGATGTAAAGTAAAGAAGTAAAGTAATGAGCAGTGAGATTACTTTTTTCAGGACATAGTAAGGAACATAATCCCATTATATTTTGAGAAAAGTACTTAGTAACTTAAATGGATTACTTTTTTGAGTTTTGAGTAATGACTTCAACACTGGATCTATACTAATATTATCACAAGCACTGTGTAATCTGTTAAGCCTGAGCAGGTTATTTAACACTGATATGTACAGTATATCGAATTTATATTTTCATGGGGTCCTTGGCTCATGGTGGTCCTAGGCGGCTGCATACCTTTACCTAGAGGAAAGACCGTCCCTGATAAAATGGAAACTGCCAAAAGCTTTTATCTTTAATGTTATATTATCATGGCAGTCAACATGCTATAAGCCAAAGCTAGCTAAGTAAGTTAAGGTCATCATTTTCTCTCCGCCCACCAGCTCAAATATGTCCTCATCCTCCTTAAGTAGCTTTTTTATTGTTGTCGTCTCTTTTTGCAGTTCTTGCCGGTGCTTCACATGATTCACATATGAAGACTGCAATATCAGCGTTTTACAAATAAAAGAACTCTATAGAGGACTGCCTGATGGGTCAGTCAGTACCAGATTCAAACTCACGCTAAATTAGAGACCTTAATCTCTCAAGGCTGATGTTAGCTTCTCATTGGAATTTCCATTCCACCTTAAAAGGGCAGCAGTTACATCCCAGTACCCATACAGTCACAGGGGCAGATTCTGGGGATCTAGGCAAAACGTGGGAAAGGGGCCCTAGGGATGCACATTATTTAATTTGTGGAGGCTCTGGGCTACGGAGTGACACTGCCAAAAATAATATTGTGGCAAGAAAAATCATCTTAAATCTACTTGATACATCTAATGTTTCTCATTTTGAGATTGTTGTAAGGTCATTATATGATTATTTAATAATCTGTACAAACAAAACTAAAGTCAAATATGACATTACATCAGAAAAACAAAGTTCTGAGTCCTGTGACTGATCAGTCATCTCTGCTAGCGCACATTCACACATCTTGTACTGTGTAAGGCACATGTCTTGCATTAAATTACATGCATTCCATGATTAGATGGTTATATAAGAATTCCTAGTTTACCTCTGAAAGAAAATGAATCATTTGATTAACAGTCAAAATAATGGATAGATTACTCCGTTAATAATATAGTATTTAGTGACAGCCGTACAGGAGCCCTACAGCCCTCGCTAGCTAACCAGCCACTTGCAATAAAACATAGTTAGCAGCTTTTGAGTTTAATAAATAGTTGCCATATTTGTTCTCCTAAAACAACAAAGTAAGAAGAAAATAGCAAAAGGACTCGGTACCAGTTTAATTAAGATTAGCTGGCCAGTCAGCTAACTGCTTGTAAGCTGAGATGTTGAAAAGGAGAAGACAGGCCGCTGGTTCAAACAGTCCACTGTAGCCGTGCGTCATTCTGTAGTCCTCGTTATGCCCATATTAGGAACTCCGGGTCTAAGCCCCATTTCTCTATGGCCAGAATGAATAGGGTTTTCGAAAAATCGCCTCTATCGCCCCCTGTGTTAAATAAAAATGTTCAGAAGCCGAGACGTTTTGTCCTGTGTAGAATTTTCTCCCGAATACCACTGGATCCTCTGAATTACGAGGTCGTAAAGAGCTATAATACTAATATCGCTATAAGCGAGCTAAAGCTACTGCGCATCGATTTGATGCCACTAATCTACACGAAAGGCGGGCTGTGGCGGTGCTCTGACCAGCTGCACTACCTTATCAAAATGTTCTACTGTAGCGCATATTTACAGGTATACCCGTAAATAAAACCTCTAGGTGGGACATGGTGGTTGGCTAAAACTCCTTATCAAAAAATACTACCCGTGTTAAAATTACGAGGCTGAATTTAGCTTGTTTTCGCAGCTTCTTGTTTGAATGTTCCCGTTCCACCTTAAATGGTGCAGCAGCTGTGATTAGCCATCACAAACATTAGCAAACTAGACAAAATACTGACCTGTCGGTTCTGTGAAACAGCAAAATAAGTTAATGTTACTCAGCCGTTAAGCGGAAATAGAGAAACATCCTCATATCAACCCTCCATGAAGCTGAACTCAGCTTCTTTTTCGCCGGCTGCTTGTTCAAATTTTTCCGTTCCACCTTAAATGGCTCAGCGGTTCAGAACGTGACTGCTGCACCATTTAAGGTGGAACAGGGAAAAGTCGAACAAAAAGCTGGCGAATGTCCTGAGAAATGTCCTCAGAAAAATGTTATTAGCATTAAAGTAATAATTAGGATATTCAGAGAGCCTAAATCAGTTCATCAGGGGGTCAGCAGTGATATAAAGCTGAGTCTGTGCTGGATTAGCCTGAGTGCAGGTACGTACGTTTGTTCAGCTTTTCAAATCAAGCTAAAAGGAGAGATCTATCGTGTTTCAGTGAGCATCAGATGAAGAACAGAACTGCAGGGAAACCTGCTGATTTTGTTTACTCCTTTTCTTCTGCCCTCAGTCTGAACATGGAAATGTACTCTGCCAAAACCCGCTTAAGGAGGCCGCCAGTCTAATGACGTGAATTTACTGCGCAGTCGCTTTAGCTCACATGGAGCAATATTCATTTTTCAACTCTTTATCGACCTCGTGATTCAGAGGATCCAGTGTTATTCGAGAGAAGAATGTTCAGAGGACAAAACGAATCGGGTTCTGAACATTTTTATTTAACACAGGGGGCGCTAGAGGCGATTTTTCGAAAACCCTATTCATTCTGGCCAAAGAGAAATGGAGCTCAGACCCGGAGTTCCTAACATGGGCATTACAGCATGTAGCCGACTACAGAATGAAAAGTACTGTGGTTTAATTATTTAATAAAAAAGTACCATTACAGGAAAAATGTGCTGAAGTACTATAATAAGGGTAAATGCAATTTGTAACTTTCCACCTCTGCCTAACAGACTCCCGTGTTAGCAAGCATGGCACTGAGTGATGGGGGCAGAGGGAGGACCATCCTACCCACCCAAAGGCCAATTATGCTCTTTAGGAATCACATCCACTCTTGGCCGTAGTCACACTGAGGGTCTTGCAGTCTTCAGAAAATATGGCCAACATTTACATAGCTGCACCTCTCAGGATCCCCTACATTAGCCTCTTAGCTCCAGTGAAAAACTTCAGGCGCTAAATATGTTTGTTGCTATTTGATTTTTTTTGCAAATTATCACCTTAAGGCGAGGCATGTTTCTAACCAAATGTACTCTTGTTCTTTTGCAGTGATGACTTTGTTTCATCATATTTTGTGGCCTTCAGCAACGACAGTCGTGACTGGACAGTGCTTCACGATGGCTATGCTGAATGGGTGACCAGATTTTTAAGTTCAAATGATTAATAGTATACAGTAATGTGGTATATAACTGTTGCATCTTGGTGACAAATAATCATGCAGATAATGCAATATTTTTTTGAAACATTAGCAAAGTTATTTTATTTGCATGATGTGAAAGCAAAATAATGAGTCTATTTAAAGTTAAATAACCACTATGATTCTTTACACTTCAGCTCTTTTACGGCAATGTTGACAAAGACACTCCAGTGAAGGCGGAGTTCTCTCATCCTGTGGTGGCACGGTATATCCGAATCCTACCCCAAAGCTGGAATGGCAGTCTGTGCATGAGATTGGAAGTGCTTGCCTGCCCTCTGCCTAGTAAGGGCTTTGCTTTTGTAATCATTTTAAACTTTGGTGAACAATAATAGCCACCTAAAGTTGTTAAATGTGCTGATTTTACAACATTTTTGCATAACTGATTCAAATTATGAAGTCAAAAGTCATTCAGAGTGGTTTGATTTCAAATGCTCCATTCTAGAGAAGCCAGAATTGTTCACAGTAGTGGTGATGGGAACCAAGTGTCTGAAGCGTTTAATGCCTCTAAAAGCTCCCTCACAGAAAGCTATTACATTATTGATTATGAATATGCTGACTCATGCCTGACATTGTTTTATGATGTTTTTGAGAGAATTCTTTGGTTTAAAATGCATTTTTTAAAGGTATATTCATGTCAGAGAGGTACATGCTGGGTTTTATAAGGCAACAGTACCAAAAGAAAACATATTTCAGATTTATCTCAATTTTATTATTATCAACATGACAAAGAAAACAAATGGAGGTTTAGGGTCACTGAATTTTGGATAATAAATAAAATGGCTTTATTTGCATTGTACCCATTGCTACCCCTGATTCCAGTCATAACCACTGTAAAGAGCCATTTCACATCAAACTGCTCTGATTGACTTTTGTAACATCTCAATGATGGAATGATGCAGACATTTTGGAAAATTGGAATAATTCCCCCAATTAAGATCAACCGATGATATGAAAACTCAGTTTATAAAATTACCCTATTCCAACAGCTAGCTTCCCAAATGAAAATGACGTTACGCCCACTGATGACCTGGATTACAGGCACCACAACTACAAAGAGATGAGGCAGGTGAGGCTGCTCTCTTTAGCACATTCCCAACAGGCACTTTGCTGCTGTGTCAAGGTTAAAGGGCAAGGCTTGAATACTCATGTCTGAACATGTATAGCACTCTTCTTGGACTCTTGTTGAGTGTATCTGGCCATAGCCTTATCGTTCCATCATCATCACTTGGTTGGGGTCCTCGTTTTTTGTCCTCTTTAACAGATGATGAAAGTGATAAATGAGGAATGTCCCAACATCACCAGAATCTACAACATTGGCAAGAGCTCTCAAGGACTGAAGATGTACGCAATGGAGATCTCAGACAATCCAGGAGAACATGAGACAGGTACATTGAGTGCTAGGGTTGTCACAATACCAGAATTTTGCCAAGTGTAGTGTCACAGCCCTCAACACCAGACTAATGCTATGTCAAAATACAGCCCAATAAACACAGTACTAAACATACTAATGTGTACTTGATATTCAAATCTTACCAGAGTACAAAATACAGCGTTGAAAGTAGTTTTAGCCTATTTAAAAAGGTTTTATGTCCCGAAAACAGTAATTCATTTTTACATTACCATTTAGGCAGATATATGTAAATGTGATGGTTTTGTAACATCACAAAAACAATTCATTCAATATGGGCTGATTTTACAGCTTAATTTCCAAATTGGCTTAGGCACTGTAAGGCTAAGTCTGTTAGGCTAAGTGCACAAGAGCACATGTTTTAAATATCTATATATTATATTTAAATATATAGTTTAGCATTGTAATAAGTGCATTTATGCTTATAAACACACGCACACACACACACACACACACACACACATTCTAAGCCACTTAACCTCCTGGGTCACAGGGGGTGCTGGAGCCTGTCCCAGTGCTCATTGGGCAGAAGGCAGGAAGAACCTGGACAGGGCAGACACCCAAACACATTCACAGTCACACCTAGCAGCGATTTAGTAACTCCATTTGGCCTGACTGCGTGTCTTTGGGCTGTGGTAGGAAACCAGAGAACCCGGAGGAAACCCACACAGACATGTGGAGAACAAAAAACTCCACACAGAAAGGACCCTGGTTGCCTCGCTGGGAAATTGAACCTAGGCCCTTCTTGCTGTGAGGCGACAGCGCTACCCAGTGTGCCACCATAATGTATGCAAAAGAATAATATGTAAATATGCAAATTAATATAAATACCATAAAGTATTTTCAAGAAAATATCTGAAGAAGAAAGTGTAGTTACAGGTTCCTTGTGGATGCCTCCAGCCATCACATGGATTTTTCACCCGCACACTTGATTTAACATAATGAAGTATTGATTAACCAGATCAAGTGTTGGATGATATTTACAGATAATACAGGGCTGCCATGCAGGGAGGTTTGGAAATGGTTAAATGAACACATTGACATATGTAAAATCTCTACACGCTCATTTGTTACCTAAAGTTAGAACCAGAAACGTTGGTTTTTAAAATCAAAATTCTCAGGTGCCTAAGATGTTTGCACAGCTGTATGTGGACAGAGGAGTGAATGGTACATTTTGAAAATGAAACAATGTTTATTACATCAAATTCTTAACAAAAAAAGAAACCTAAGGACAATTCCATTTTCCATTTGGGCTCTTGAAATAAATAACTGAAAGTACATTGTACTGTTGAAAAAATATTAAACTTTCAATACTTTATGCAGTACTACACTGCACAAGTTTTAACACTCATTGCATAAGCATTAACAATAATGTACTTTAGTGGTCTTTGATGCATCAAAAAGCTTTACAGCTTTTTGATGCATCAAAGACCACTAAAGTACATTATCGTTAATGCCTATGCCATAACATATTTGTGGGTGAAACCACTATCAGGGAGGTTTATTAGGAGGTCCCGGACCGCCTGGACGCCCTGTATTTCACACCCTGGTTGTATGTTGTATTTGTGTAATGCATGCTGGATATTGAAGTCAGAGATCACCGGTTAATTAAAACCTGAGGAGGCTGACAGATATAATACTGTGCTACAAAATAAAGCAAAATACAGCAAATAACATGAAACTCGAGAAAACTCTGGCCAGAATGCCCCTTTAATATGACCAGACACACAAACTAACAAGGTAGAAAATCAAGTCTGATTTAAAGTAACTTTAAAATTTGATTGAGCTAAAAAATTAGTAAAGTGTGCTAAATGCTTGACTTTTCATATCTTTTCCAGGTGAGCCAGAATTCCGCTACACTGCAGGACTGCGTGGGAATGAAGTTCTGGGAAGAGAACTCCTGCTATTACTCATGCAGTTCCTCTGTAAGGAGTACAATGACGATAACCCTCGGGTGCGCCGCCTCGTGGACGGAGTGCGCATCCATTTGGTGCCCTCTCTCAACCCAGACGGATATGAGCTGGCTTATGAAATGGTATGAAATGCTTCTTAATAAATCTATACTCCATCACCTAAGCATATTGATACTGTATGATCTGTTTTCTAGCCTTTCTTCTAATATAGTTTTTTTTCTGATTAGGGCTCAGAAATGGGAAACTGGGCATTGGGACATTGGACAGAGGAAGGCTACGACATTTTCCAGAACTTTCCGGACCTTAACAGTATTCTGTGGGGCGCAGAGGACAGGGGCTGGGTTCCTCGTATTGTGCCGAACCACCACATCCCCATGCCAGAGAACTTCTTGAATGGCTCGGTGGGCAATAAAATTATATTTTTTAAAGCCTCTGTTTATATGCCATCATACTCTGTTAATAATTTGTACATTTAAAACAGCCCAGTTAAAATCTGCATTTTTATACATGGTCCTGTAGATCTGACACTCATGCATTTTTAAAACCTCACTAAAGGTGGGGCAATTTTTAGATAATAAATATACATTTGTATGAAAAAGTTGAATGTTTACATTAAGTTTACATTAAACATATTTTGTTGATTTTTTTTAAATAAAAAGAAGTAAACACAACCTCTGCAGCAAACTATTTAAAATAATAAACACATTTTTCTGCAAATATTAATGCATGGTTACTTTATATTTGATGAACTTCAAAAATAGAACAAAATAAAATCGGAATTGTCGCAAAAGTCTGGACACACTAGTAAGTCAGTACTCAGTAATACCCCCTTTGGCTGATATCACTGCTTGCAAATGCTTTCTGTAGCCAGCAAGGAGTCGTTCTATTCTTGTTTCAGGAATTTTCACTCACTCTTCCTTGCAGAATATTTTTGGGCCACCATGCATGCACAGCATCTTTAAGATCTACCCACAGATTTTCAATGTTCATTCCAAAAACTTCAGTTTGCTTTTCTTGACGTAGTTTGAAGTAGATTTTGAGGGATGTTTTGGATTAGAAGCCAGTCTCTTTTTATCTTTAGTGTCTTCATTAACTGTGCTACTTTCTCTTTCAGAATTAGATTATATTTATTCTTCCATTTAGCTATGCTGTGTTTTTATGTGCTACTGGCTGCTAAAAAGTATAATAGATCCACCCTCATGCTTAACACTTGGCAAGGTGTTCTTTTCATCAAATACTGCTCCTTTTTTCTCCTAACATACCTCTGCTGATTGAGGCCAAAGAATTACTTTTTATTTTTACTTCATTAGTCCACAGCACTTGTTTCCATAATGCTTCTGGCTTAACTAGATGTTCTATTGCATACTTCAGACATTGACTTTCATGCAGATCATATTCTCGCTGTCAGGACAAAACCTCTTATGTTCCATTTTTGCACCTCTTGCACATTTTTTCATTTTTTGACATAATCTGTCAGCTAAGCTTTACATTGTATTTGAATTTCATGATAAATGCGCCAACAGAAATGTTCCAAAATTACTTGGAATAATAAGAATAATTTTTTCATTAACTTATATCAAAATTAAGAACATTTTTAATCCTTTAAAGTTACTAAAGTTAGTTTTTTTTACAGGTCCTTTATTGTTATATGGGGGTTTTGCTTTGCATTATCTAAGAGTTTTCTTGGTTTCCATATCTTGCCTTGATGTCCACAGTTCCCCTTAACTGCCATTTCTGGACAGTGCAAATTTTTAGCTGGAAGTGCTTTGATATCTTTTTTTCGCCTTCCTCTGACATCATTTAGTTTTATTTTCAGACCCTCAGCCAACTGCGTAGAGATTTAGAGATTTAGTCTTCAACTGGCAATTCCTAATGACAGTTATTGACCTTCAATTATCAGTCCTAACGTCTCAGTTAACACCTAACAAGTTTAATAGGTTTTAAGACTTTACAACCGGAAGAAACTTTTGCACATGCCACAATTGCTGTATTTTTCCATTTTTAAATTAATCAAATATAAAGAAACTGCATTAATATTTGTAGAAGAAAATTTAAATAGTTTGTTGTTGAGGTTAGGTTCACTTCTTTTTTTCTTAAAAAACAACAAAATATAAAGTATAAAAATAAAGGTTTTACAGAAAAAGGCAGCTTTAATTCTAGCTCTTCCTCACACAGTACCATCAGCCCCAAATTAGAGTAGCGTACTTACTCAGATCTCTCCATATTTTATGTTCAGGTTGCTGCTGAGACTAAAGCCATAATCGCCTGGATGGAGCGAACACCCTTTGTTCTTGGAGCAAACCTGCAGGGCGGTGAGAAGATTGTGACGTACCCCTTTGACATGCAGAGACCACCCAGGGCCAGTAGCATGGATGGTAGAGGGGTGCGGCGCTATGGGCGTCCCATAGTGGAGTACCACATGAACGAGGAGACTTGGGCCCGGATCCAGAGGCAGAACGAGGGAGCGCTGAGGGAGACAGCTGACGAGAGCATGTTCCGCTGGCTGGCCATGACCTACGCCCACAGCCACCTGACCATGACCGAGACATACCGCAGCTCCTGCCACACTGATGACATCACAGGGGGCCAGGGCATCATCAATCATGCCAGCTGGAAACCAGTAGTAGGCAGTGAGTGAGAAAAGACATGCTGCACTAATTCATCAGTCACACTTTGATAAAAGGTGTCCATCTAGTGGGAAACATGGGTAATACATGCAATTTGAATTATATGGACCATTCTACCAAAATAGTTAAAACTGACCACAGTAAAACAATTGAATAAACCAATTATCTGTTAAAAATTTAGATATTTATAAAGATTATGATATGATCTATTTAAATACATTAATTGAAATAGTAATAATTTAAATTACATTTACACTTACACTTACATGTGTTTCCATCTTTTCATTGTAATTTTTAAAAAGATTTTTTAAAATTTATTTTAAAGTGAAGTTGAAAAATTTTAGAGCAGGAAGTGAGAATGCTTTCCTGTCCCTCATTGGCCACATGGTGAGCAGTTAGATTCCATTGTTTTGATATAAAAGTGTCCCAAAGTCTGAAAATCAGTGTGGAACATTGAAAGAATTGTCACACACACTTATTTTTATTGAAAAATGTCATGATTTTATGTTTGTACAACTGTCCAAAGATGTGTTTGCTAGCCATGTACTGGCTAGCGTTTTTGAGTTCTGCCCAAAATGAACTAAAATTGTCACTATCGAAACAGTCAATACCAAAACATTTGTTTTGTAGTGACAAAATGGAATGTTCAATCATTTGTTTTAATAAAGGTATCGGACTACTCAAAACAAAAAGATTTTAGTCCAAGTCAGCTAAAAGTCTGAAATGTGTTTTTGAACTCTGACTTTGAACCAGTTTGGTAGAATCATTCATATACATGTGAAGATTTCACCAGTATCATTGTATCTCCAAAATGGTTACTTTTGCAAGTTAGCCCCTCCAGGAATTTCCAGTCACAAAGTAACACAATTTTTGGGCTGTAGGGGTGATATAATCCATAATCCCTTTTCTTATTTTATTTTATTTTTGTTTACATTAGGAAAATATTGAGTTAATTGTTTTTAGGATACTGTCCAGGATGTCCTACAAAACTGAGTTTGAGAGCCCTTAATTGACTTTATTCCTTATCTTTTCTGAATATTTCACTCGAACTGTGGTCTTTATGTTGTTATTTCTTAAAGGTAACCTCACTTTCCAATTTGGTGCTCACATATTTTTGTCAGGAACTAACTAGGCTACATTCAGAACTAGTTGAAGAAACATATACAGTCATCACAATTTATACAGTTTAATTGCAAATCTCCCCAAAACAAAGTGCAATTTGCGGAAAAGCAGCTGCAAAATCAAACCACAACAATAACAACACCAAAAAGACCCATGATCTTGGTGGGACTGCAAGAAAGTTCTAAATGTAATGTACGATAATGTAATTAAACCATTACTTTGGTTTTTAGTACTTCTGAACCATTTCTACTGATCCAATCATATTGAAATGTCCACAAAACATAAAACACATGATGCAGCGGGCAGCACTGTCGCCAGACAGCAAGAAGGGCCTGGGGTTCGATTACCTGGCCAGGTGACTGGGGTCCCACCCACGTGGACCCTGCGAGCTGCCCCCCGGGCATCCCCTCCAGCCACTCTGTTAGGAGGGCTTTTGTTTGGCCTTTGTATACTGAACCAGTATACAATTTACGATTTACAAAAATCATAACTTTTCATATGCTTTTACTCTGTATTTCCATAGGTATGAATGATTTCAGCTACCTTCACACTAACTGCTTTGAAATATCCATCTTCCTGGGATGTGACAAGTTTCCTCATGAGAGTGAGCTGGCTCAGGAGTGGGAGAACAACCGAGAGGCCTTGCTAGCTTTCATCGAGCAGGTATGAAAAAAACACAAAACAGAAATACACAAAAATGTATGAATAAGTATAACATTTCAAAGTTTTAAGGGTTGATTACTGTATGTAAATTTCTGCATAATTAAATCAGTAAGATGTAAAACAAAGTAATTCAGAGTGGTTTGGTGTGAAATGCTTCGTTTAGAGAAAATTACAGAGTCAGAATTATTCACAGTGCTGGTGATAGGAACCAGACATCTGAAGAGTTTAATTCCTCCAAAAGCTCCCTCAAAGAAAGTTATTATATGGAATGGTTATGACCGTGTTTCCTGACGCCTGAGACATTGTTTTATGATAGTTTTGAGAAAGGTTTTAAGATATTGGCCTAAAATATTTTTTTTAATCCATTCATGACAGAGGGGGTGTTGTAGGGCAAAATAGTACCAAAGATTTACCACTATTTTACAATTATCAACATCACACATATAAATTCAGAAGACAATGTAGCTTCACTTGTATTTCTGGATAGTAAATAAAATGGCTATATTTGCATTGTAGACATTGTGATCTCTGGTTCCAAACACCACCACTGTAGTAAATTTCTCTACAGTTAACCAAACCACTCTGAATGACTTCCAATGACTTAATCATTCAGAGATTTTGAAGAATTTGCAGAACTGTCCTTTAAGGCATATACTAAAGAATATCTCCATAATAAATCTGAGCTGGTGTAAATAAAATGAAATAATGTCATCAACCAGGTGCATCGTGGTATCAAAGGTATTGTAAGGGACACAGAGCAAAATGTAATCGCGAATGCCAGCATATCAGTGGAAGGCATCAGGCATGACGTCAAAACAGGTAACGTCTACTGTGTATAACTGATCAATTAAAGTAATCATTTGGCAAAAATTAAATGTGCACATTTTTTCCCTCATCCCAAATGTAGTTGATCAGCCAACACATGTTCAGTGTCTGAAGGTTGCTTCTTCTTTTTTTTTTCACCCAAGCTAGTCTAATGTAGCTATCAAGTAATGGAACCTTATACTCCACCATCGCATACTTGCCTTAAATTGTTAATTTCAAACATTCTTGCTTATGTGGTTTCTGACACACTGTTGCTTATAAACATGGACAAAAACTCAGGCTTCAAGGTGGCTGCCACTATCATGGCTATACGATGTATATTTAGATAACATAAGGCCCTACAGTGTCACAAACCACTTAAACAAGTCTGTTTGAGATTACTTAACAACTCAATACAGCAAGTCTGTGATGATTTAGGCATGTAGTTAGCACAATTAGAAAAATGCTAGCACACTTCCATTATTTGTCAGCTACATTGGCCTTTTAGCTTTAGTGCAAAACTAAAAAAGGAAACTTGGGACACCCAATATCTCACTGTTGTCAGAAGAAAACCTCTCCAAAATAACTTTACAGGAGAAGGAAAAAGCATACTTTACTTTTAATGTAAGTCAATGTAACCAGACTTTTTTTTCCAGGTCATTTTGAGCCGTTTCTTTAGTCCATTCATCATGAAATTTACATATAATGTTTAGGGCAACAGGCATTTTCAAATTATGTGAGAAACTGAAAAATGTAAAAAAATGAAGATTCTAGGTTTTCTTCCAACAACAGCGGTATATTGTTTGATCAGTTACATTTGAGGTAAGGAATAAATTGTGCAAATTTAATTTTTGGTGAAGCCATCGCTTTAAAGAGCAATATTCAGCATTCTTGTTGCATTTTGTGTTTTTATGGAGCTTGAATGGTTTTATGTACTGAAACAGCCACAGTTTATTTTCACATTTAACATTTTATCACCTCTCTTCATTTCTTCAGTTAAACAAGCTGTTATTGTCACTATCTCCATAAGACATAACACTGCTGTCAGAAGAAAACCTTGTATCTCCATTTTTTTCAGTTTTCATGAATAATGGACAAAAGAAACGGCCCAAAATGACTTGGAAAAAACTCTGGTTCCATTGACTTACATTAAAAGTAAAGTAGGTTTTTTCCTTCTCCTGTAAAGTTATCATTTTGGAGATACAAGGTTTTCTTCCAACAATAATGATATATACAGACATGTGCCAAAATAACACTCCTGGTTACATGCTTGTTGATTTTCTAAGTGAAAATAAGTTAACACATCCTCTATAGGGAGCAAAGTTAAGAGCAAAGAGTCCAACATATTGGAAAAAAACATAAAATATCCAATGTGCAATGACTTTCACACAGGCCACAATTTACGTGTTATTTACTTCCAGTATGTTGTATTCAGCAAATAAACAGTAACTGTGAATTAAAATGTGCAAAACTGTGTTCTTTGTAGAGAATGTGTACTTCAACAAAACAGAGTTTGACCAGGGGCACCCAAACTTTTGCGTACGACTGTATATGATTAACGTCTATTCTGATTGGTTAGATTGTATCATGTCTACTTCAAAACACAGTATGTGCTGAAATGCTCCTTGTAACTTTAGCATGAAAAGGCAGGGCTAAACTGCTGTACGCTGAATAGGCAGATGTAAGTAAATGTGTTGGTTTCTGTGACCATCACAGAAACAATGAAATCAAAATGGGCTGTTTATGCAGCTTAGTTTCCATATATGGACTGTAAAGACTGGGGAGTGAACTGAGTGTTGGGAAACTATAACAATGTCAAACAAACTGTAAAATGTGTAAAAATTCTTTTTTTTCATGGCATGGGTCCTTTAAGGCTCAGTTATCAATAATGCCTCTGTACTAGGCCTCTGTACAGGCTGTCCTAATCTGAAATTTCAGGTTTTCTGCTTTTTCCACTCAAGCTTCCACTGGTGATTACTGGCGTCTCCTAAACCCAGGAGAGTATCGCGTCACTGCAAGAGCGGAAGGTTATTCGCCTCAAACACGGCTCTGTATGGTGGGCTATGAGGCGGGGGCCACGTCGTGCAGCTTCACGTTAACAAAGTCCAACTGGGCCCGTATTAGACAAATCATGGAAAGCAATAAGAAACCAGGTGTGACCTCCAGACCTGTGGTTCAAAGTCCAGTTAATGCAGGTGCTGACAACAAAGGCCCGTCCACTGTCCCCCTAAGTAAGCGACAATGGTGTTTACGTCGATTCAGAATGCCAGTGCGGAGATGGAAGTGTATGAGGCCCAACATGACCACCACTGTGGCCACCAGCACCAGTACGACCACCACCACTCCGCTGCCCACTACTACCACGCAGTTAACAACACAAACCTCTGACTCTTGGTATGACTCCTGGTTTGGGCAGGACAGTCCACCCACAGCCGTCCCCAATGAAGCTGAAATTGAAGAGTCTGAGCCTACGCAGGACTATGACCTTGCATACAGAATAGATGATTATTAAGCACAGATACACTATATGGACAAAAGTATTGGGACACACCTCTTAACTATTGCCATAGGTGTATGAAATCAAGCATCCAGCCATGCAGTGTGCTATTTGTGAAAGACTGGGTCGTTCTAAAGGGCTCACTGAATTTGAGCGTGGTACTGTAAGAGGATTCCATCGTTGCAAGTCAGTTCACAAAATTTCTTCCCTCCTAGATATTCCACGATCAACTGTGAGTGCCGTTATTATAAAAGTGGAAGCGTTTAGGAGCCACGGCAACTGAACCATGAAGTGACAGGCCACGTAAATTTACAGAGCAGGGTCCCCGAGTTCTGAGGCGCATACTGCATAAAAGTCCCCAGCGCTCTGCTGACTCAATAAGAGTTCCAAACCTCCTCTGACATTACAATCAGCACAAAAACTTTGCGCCACGAGCTCCATGACATGGATTTTCCTTCTCTATCTGTCAGTCTGATGGACGAGTCTGAATTTGGCAAATGCCAGGAGAACATTTCCTGCCTGACTGCACTGTGCCAACCATAAAGTTTGGTGGAGGAGGAATAATCCTATGGGGTTGTTTTTCAGGGGTTGGCCTAGAACCCTTAGTTCCAGTGAAGGGAAATCTTAATGCTTCAGCAGAACAAGACATTTTGGACAATTGTATGCATCTAACTGAGCCCCAGTGCACAAAGCAAGGTCCATAAAGGCATGGCTGGGTGAGTTTGGTGTGGAAGAACATGACTGGCCCACACAGAGCCCTGATTGCGAGCCAGGCCCCCTCGTCCAACATCAGTGTCTGACCTCACAAATGCTCATCTGGACGATTGGGCAAAAATTCCCAGAGACACACACTGAAATCTTGTAGAAAGCTTCCCAGAAGAGTGGAAGCTGTTATAGCTGCAAAGGGGGGACCAACTCCATATTAATGCCTATGGATTTAGAATGGGATGTCATAAAATCTCCTGTAGGTGTAACGTGTAGGTGTCCCAATACTTTTGTACATATAGTGTATCACTCCATTGTGAGAATGGATACAAATGCTTTGAACTTTTCAGCCTAAGCAGTGTTTTATTCTACTTCAGTGACTGCAGAGTTTTGCCTACAAGCCTTTAGACCTCTATAGAAATATGCACATTCTCTCTGTGGAACAGAGGGTATTAACACATTGGATATTGGTCGAATTAAACAATATTCAAGAAAACTGAAAGTCTAAACAAATATATATGGTTCACTATTAAAGAATAGTAAAAAGATGAGCCTATCCACCTTGTCTTCAAATGACGTAAGTGCACTTCTTTTGTATTTGTCATGTATTAAAAGCTTTTTCTAATAAAAATGTGTGAACTCAGTTTTAGTATTTGGTCTTATTAAATACATTTAAGTGGAATTCCTCAAATTTTTCAAAATTTCTATTTATTTCAAGCATTAGATCTTAATGTCATTTAGAGTGGTTTAGTGTGAAATGCTCCATTATAGAGAAACTCACTGAGTCAGTATTGTTTACAGCAGTAGTGATGGAAACCAGACATCTTCCTCAAAAATCGTATTATATTATCTTATTATATTACCTTATTATATTATATAAAATGGTTAAGAGTTTGCTGCCTAATGCCTGACACATTGTTTAATGACAGTTAAAAAAGTTTGGAGACATTTTGGCCTAAAATGCACTTTTAAAAATACATTCAGGGCAGAAAGATCCATGCAGGGCACTGTAATGCAAAATAGTGCCCAAAGGCAAGGCAAGTTTATTAATATAGCACATTCATATACAACGGCAATTCTATATGTTTTACCTAAATAAAAGGTCATCAAATGGAAAAGTAAAGACAAACTTCAAAGAAAACTTTTTCTTTTCAGATTTACCACTATTTCACCATTATCAACATTACATACATTACAAGAACTGATCGTTTTCAAATAGTAAATTTCTGTATATGTGTAGATATTGGGACTCCAGGTTCCAATCACCACCACTGCAAAGAAATCTGAGCTGGTAAGTTTCTCCAAATCCACAGTGCACAATTTAACATCAAACCATTCTGCATGACTCTTGACATATCAGCAATTGAATTATGCAGAATATTTCAATAGGTGAAATGCCCCCTTTAACAGCATTAACAACTCATATACTATAAAGTAATTAAGACAAATAAAGTACAGCAATTTCTATCAACAGAGTTCAACTCAATGAAGCATTCCCTTTTTAAAAGCAATAAAGTGACTGTTGGTTTTTTAGAAATCTGTATTTTAACTTAAAATAAAACTATTAATTATCATAATGATTTAAATACTCAACAAAACACTTGAAATGTCTGTGTCCACCTTTAATATGGTGATATTGGACTGCCCCACCTCACTGCCATTATAATTACGACGTCATTTGGGAAAGTTCCAAGAAATTTAATGTTTAAAGAATGATTTTTCCCTAATTATTTAATTTAACAAAAAAACAAGTCCCACATTTTATGTGCAGCCCTGTTACCCAAACTTGGTCCCCCCGAAAAAAATGGAACATTCCATCGTTTATGATATATACAGGAATTTGCATCATCTTGTTGTTTTCTGCAGATCAGACAAGCATGTATTTTCATTCTATTTTCTTAATTTACACACAAAAAGGGTGATTTGGTTGAATGGGTAAAGCTTGACCATTCAACCCTGTTATAAAAGTTATTATTAGAAAAAGTTATTGTTAGAAAAAAGGACATATATTTATATTTTTAAGTAGTTAGCATGCATTATTTTAGGCCAAATTCGCCAACACTGTTACTTGCAACCCTGTTACCCATTTTTTAAACCTTCAGTTGCTTTTTAATGAAAATTAAATGAAAATGGCTTGAAAAAAAAATCTGAATTTGGAATTAAAATATTTTTATTAAAACATTTTTCAGCTCCCTCTTCTGCTATATGTATACTTTATATGGTTTTACTGCATTAATATCAGTTAAATGGGGAATATAACAGCGTTGAACACACAGATCTTTCTTTTATGGTGAAAGTAGCTCATATATTATTTGATTTGACAGCCTGGGGTGGTAAAATAACATTTTCTGAACGTTAAGCACTGACGGTGATTAATACTTTGTCAAAAACACCAAAGAAAAGGTACATTTTAAAGAGTTTCGATACAGAAAATGAGCTTCTTTTAATGGAAAGTGCCATACATATTTTTCTGTTTTTTGTTCGTACGTTCACGTGCTTTTAATTTGAAGTCTCCTCAGAGCCGGGACGTTGCCGACACATTTTCAGTTTCTCCAGACGAAACAGTTTGCTTAGCCAGGTTAGCAGTCAAGTTCCGGAACAAAAAATCTGGCGATAGCGTGTGTTGTCGTCCGTAGCGCTTTTGTGACTGTAATACAGTCTATTAAACCGGTGTTTTAAGTATGTATTGTCCCTATCTCTTACTGAGAAAGCAATATTAGAGTTACGAAAGTTAGCTAACTAGCCGGCTAGCAGCTGTCTGTTTGGTGTTAGCGTAACAGTTCAGCTACACTTTCTCTCCTCAGACGTGAAAGGTAAGACTCGGCTCACGTTTAAACGTCATGACAAGCCTATTGTGTTTAGCGTAAGATTAGCAATGCAAAATAACTCCATTGTGAAAATAATCTGAGGTAGCCTGTTGCCTCGCCACGAAGATGAAGTCAGCTTCTTGTTCAGCTTTTCCGTTCCACCTTAAGCGGTGCAGCAGTTACAGTCTGCGCCCCTCTGAGCCTCAGAATGTAACTGCTGCACCATTTAAGGTGGAACGGGAACATTCGAACAAGAAGCTGGTGAGGAGGAAGCCAGGCTCGTTGCCTCGCCTTGAATGCTAACTATGCTTATATGACACGTCTCCGTGTAGCTACGCGACCCGCGATGCTAAAATGCTAACCAGCTAATCCTTGTATTTAGCGGCTGTGTGAACGCCAGACAAAGTGTTATTTGAAGGCTGATAAGATTAGCTGTACAGCAGTCTTGGTTAAACATTTTCAGACCGCTAATAATAATGGTGACGGTTTTTGAAGAGGACGTTGGGCTAGAAAATGATGTTGAAGTGCACTTAATCTTCTTAATGTGTCAGTACTCATCAGCGTGAGTCATATTTGTGTCCTATTTCAGGTCTGTAAATACCCCCCCTTCCAAAGCAAAGATAAAAAGCACCATGAAGCTCTACAGTTTAAGTGTCCTGTACAAAGGCTCGACCAAGGCCAACCTGCTGAAGGCAGCATATGACCTGTCTTCATTTAGTTTCTTTCAGAGGTCCAGGTAAGCACCCTATTACTGTATACCATGAAAATACAAAAGGCGGTATGAAATTGCACAAATGAAATGGAAAGCTTGTTTGCTTCATTGCTAATGTCTGATGAGGTTTTTTAAAAATTCCTTTCTAACAGTGTACAGGAATTCATGACGTTCACCAGTGCCCTGATAGTTGAGCGCTCATCACTAGGAAGCCGTGCATCAGTTAAAGAACAAGGTTTGTACAGATCAGATAACACTGAGGCATTACGCTGGCTTTGCTTACGCTTTGGCTAAGGAAGCTGTCATCATTCGGAGCTGGTCATTACTTTCACTGTAACTGGAAGAGCAAATTACTGAGCTGATAGTTTCACTGCAATTAGAACAACAAATTGGCCAGCTGCTTTTCCTCAGCTATGGACTGTCTTGGTTCAGAAACTGTGGCATGCATTGTTATCATTGCCCACCACAGTGTTCTCAGTGTTCTCATAATCTTTAATCAGAATCTGCAGTCCAAAGTGGACCCTGGAGTAACATAAATACTGCTGTCCTCTTTTAAGAATATTGTCTTCTTATCGGTCTAATAGCCATGTTTTCCTCCTCTTGAGCTCTATTCAGATTGGATCAGTTTATCAGGGAGATGTCTGTATTAAATTTTTTACATGTCTTCTCAGTAATTCTAGCATGTGGACTACAACAAAATCACTGCAGGGCGAGTGAGTTTCTTGCAAGTTGTATTTTCTATGAACCTGAAGTTTGTTTCATACATGACGGCAGTGATACAGTTTGACATGACTGACAGATTTACACTTTCAGTACATGAGCATGACTCAGGTTGTAGTGAGGAGGACTAAATAAATCTTAGGCTATCGGTCAATTCTGTAAGTTATTGAGTAATCTACTGATTATTTTGATGATTAGTAATCAGAGTTTAAAAGCTAGTTAAATAAAAATGAACTTAATCACAGCAAACATATGCATCCTTTAAAAAATCTACATATTTTATTGGAAATGGATAAACTAGGAAGCATTTAAAAGGCTTAAAAGAAGAAAAATCTGTGTGTGGGACAGGGATGTGTATGAGTGGGTGTATCTGTCAGCCTCTGTAGAGACTGTAGACTCATTGGCAGTCCATCGAGAAGATGCATCGAAATCGGTACATTTTTTTAATCGATTAATTGCGACAGCCCCAGGTGACACACTCATCTTACTCAAATGCCACCTTTACATGTTTAATCCATTGGATGTAGGGATGCACAATAATATCAGAATCACATTTGCGTCAACAGATTATTGCTTAAAAACTATCAGCATTGGACAGAGTCCAGCATTAGACTAGTATCTCAAATTAATATTTTATTTAAATTGATGTGATATTTATTGTACTCTAGAAGAGCAGAGGTTTTAGGTGATGCTGGGATGCTGAGCAAAAATATCGGCATTTTATTTATTTTGCTGCGTTTGTAACTTGACTGAACTAAATGTTTTATTTCTCCGTAATGCTAATCCAGGTAGATTTAGTCCCACTTTCTACATTTTATAAATGTTTATGTATCAGCATGAGTGGATATGTACAGTGTCCTCCATAATGTTTGGGGCAAAAGGCTTTACAGTCTTCACAAGCTTTTACCATCTAGTCTTGATTCTAGGCTTTTGGTCATCTTTAGAGGCTGATTTTGCTGTTTGGCAGCATGAGGACTAAAGTTGTGTCAATAAATGTCAAGGAACACAGTTATAAGCCTGAGAAACAAGACTAAAACAATGAGACATCAGACAAAATTTATGCTTACCAAAATTATCAGATCAGAAACAGTCTTCAGAAGGCAATCCACTGGATGACTACTGTCTGCCAAAGACTTCATGAACAGAAATACAGAGGCTGCACTGCAGGATGCAAACCACTAGTTTTTCTCAAAAACAGGATGGCCAGATTATAGTTGCCAAAAAAGAGTCTGCAGAGTTCTGAAAAAAGGTCCTGTGGATATGAGACCAAGGTTAACTTGTGTCAGAGTGATGGCAAGAGCAAAGTGTGGAAAAAAAAAAACTGCTCCAAGTTCAAAACCATATGACCTCATCTGTGAAACATGGTGGCGGAGTGTTATGGCCTGGTTCTGTATGACTACCACAGGTACTGACTTACCTTCACTGATGATGTAACTGCTGATGGCAGTAGCAAAATAAATTCTAAGGTGTATAAAAACATCAGCTTCGTTTAGTATAATGCCTTCAAAATCACTGGACAGCACTTAATCCTACAGCAAGACAGTGATCCCAAACATACTGCCAAAACAACAAAGGAGTTTTTTACAGCTAAAACCTCAAAAAATTCTTGACTGGCCATGTCAGTCATCTGATCTGAATTCAATTAAGAATTCCTTTTAAATGCTGAAGAAAAAACTTAAGGGGACTGCCCGCTAAAATAAGCAGGAGCTGAAGATGGTGCAGTACAAGCCTGGCAGAGCGTCACTAGAGAACATACTCCACACCTGGTGATGTTTGAGGTGCAGACTTAAAGCAGTCTTTGTGTGCAAAGAATATGCAAAAAAAAATACTAAGCATGTCTAATTTACTGTGCATGCCACTGCTGTGTCCCAAACATTATGGTGCCTTGAAATGGGGATGGGTTATGTATAAAAGTGCTGTGAGTACAATATTTTAAGAAACTGGACCACAGAGACATTATGGAGGGGCGGTGTATATTAAAATATCAGAAATGTGCATGGGCCCCACAATTCCCATGTTGGTGTATCCCTTACCATTTATTGTAAACTGTGCCTGCGTCATTTAGCTTGACGCCATCTAGTAAGTCTTTAAAGGAAAACAAAAGAAGCGGTTGATGTTATTGGTTCTGCAATGGCTGTTTATGCAACAACTTGCATGAATGTATGTACAAACCCAGCATAGGCTGTAAGTGTGTTTCCTTTAGTACAGTTTAACAGATGCAGAGCATTGATTGTCTTTTCCACAGAATATCTATGTCATGTGTACGTCCGGAACGACAACCTCAGTGGAGTAGTGATTGCAGACAATGAATACCCTTCCAGAGTGTGCTTCACTTTGCTTGATAAGGTGAGCCTGTGTTTGTGTGTGGTAGGAAAGTGTTTAAGGATGTATGCACTGTTGTGAAAATGATCAGTATTAAAAATAGCTTAGTGATGTTTTGTATACAGAAGAAGGAATCTGCGTTAAATGACAGTTGTGCTGATGTGTGTAGGCTTAACTTGTGTTATATTTGGGTCAAAAATATGTAAAATATGTAAAATGTAGCTGGAAAAAACTGTGAACTTAAATTTGTTAAACCAAGATTGATGCAAGCCAGAGTAAGAACACTTGACCTAGAGTTTTTATGGATGTGAAAAAGGGAATGTGTAAATAGATTTTACTACATTATTGTTTAATATTCATTTTCCATTATATACGATATAATAATCTCCATCTTCATAATTGATCATAATAATTGAAACGTAAATAAATAAGATAATAAAAAAGTATATTAGCTATTTTATAAAAAAAATAAAAAATAAAAAAATCATAATTGTCCCGGTAAATTAGATGGCATGGATCAATACAACCCATAAACAGTATAACCATTGTCATGTAGTGACCCGAACATAATAGTTAATCAGAATGATTAACATGATAAGAGCTTTCTAAAAAGTTAGGTCCTAAATAGTGTGGTAGTGCAGTCAAGTGACAGCTTGCTCTTTCAACGCCTTTTGTTCTTTGGCAGGTGTTGGATGAATTCTCCCGTCAGGTAAACAGCATAGACTGGCCCTCTGGTTCACCAGCCACTGTTCAGTACACAGCCTTGGACAGCTATCTGGCCAAGTATCAGGTAAAATGTGTGAAAATGTAATGTTGTGTCAGTTTGAGCTATAAAATATTGAGTAAAATAGAGATCACTAAGCTCATTGGAATTCTTCTATTATACCTCATCTGTCGTTCATAGAACCCACGTGAAGCGGATGCCATGACCAAAGTACAGGCTGAACTGGATGAAACCAAAATTATTCTGGTAAGAAACTAGATATTTAAAGTCAATGTGAATCAGAAATCACAGCGCATTTTCCTTCTGAGTGAAACAAGGTATCAGGGAGGGTGATAGGTGAGGGTGGTGGGAATTAGGTTAAATATATTATTGATTAATATTATATGTGCATGGGAACAAAACCAAAAAGCAGAAGATGTTTTAGAGATGGGCAAAAGTCATTATATTTAGATGGAAAATTTGAGTAGTCAAGAATTTATTTTTTTAAGTGATATGATCGGGACTCCTGAGTGATGCAACCATCTAAGCATTGGCCCTGTTTTTAGGAGATCGCGAGTTCGATCTAAAGCCATCTGTGGCCGGGAGTCCAAGAGAGCACAATTGGCCTCGCTCTCTCTGGGTGGGTAGGATGGTCCTCTGTCTCCCCAGTCACTCACCGACATAACAGAACTGGTGGTTGGCGCTTTCCTCCGAGCACATTCAGATGTCGTGATGTTGTGTTAGTGGCAGTTCGAAAAGATGTGATGGCTGGCTTCACAGGTCTCGGAGGACGGCTGTGCTGGCTTTTGTCCTCCTAGCACTGGTGGTATCGTGTGACTGGGGGAGTCCTAATTAGTGGGTGGAATTGGATACGTCTAAATTGAGGAGGAAATTGGTGGAAATTAAAAGATAAATAAAAAGGGGCATCAACTAACAGCAAAAAGGTCAATTTTGATTTCAGGTTGACCTTAGGACAACATAAATATTTCAATTGAATCGTAATCATAGTATTACCTCTACGTATGTTTGTGCAGAAGTCATGAGTACTGGGTGTGTATTTCGTCATTACTTTGTATAATTTGTAAAAACAGATGTCTGTAACTTTGAAACTCCTTCCACAGCACAACACGATGGAGTCTCTTTTGGAACGAGGTGAAAAGCTGGATGATTTGGTGCAGAAGTCAGAGCATCTGGGAAATCAATCAAAAGCCTTTTACAAAACGGTTAGTACAGTGAGCTGTGAGCAACAAGATAACACTGAATTTGTTATAGTTGGTTGGTTTCACTATGACAGCTTGCCCAAACAGTGTGGAGGAGTAAACAAAATGGCTAAAAATGAATGAAAGCTAAACTTGGCGGTTAATATCATGTCAAGATAGCAAGGCTTGCTTTCATTAATTGCAAGCGGTGTTGACACTGCTTGGTTTGACTAAGTCTCTGATCGTACTGTTATGTTAATATATAAATCATTCAATATATTGATCTTTTTATGCGTGTTTTATTCTGTTCCATTTAGGCACGGAAGCAGAACTCTTGCTGTGAGGTGATGTGATGTGATGTGATGATCACATTATGACGGACTGGGTTATTACGAAGTCTCCTGGGCCAGCCTTTCTTTGTCCTTCCTCTTTATTCTATCTCTCTCATTTCTTTCTCTTCCTCTCTTTCACCTGGCCTGGGCTGAGACACAGAGCAGACAGTCCTTCCAGAGACCCCAGGGGGCTATATTGAGTGCTGAGGATGGAGAAAATCACTGACTTAGGTGTTCGTTTTTGCTTTTCCCCCGAATGGTTAGAGGGGGCTGATTTCTCAGACTCCACCACACTTACTTCGCTCTTTTTTTTCTTTATTGTTCCATTGATTAACCTAGGTGGTGTTCTCAGGGTCTGACTTAAATTGGTTTGGGATAGAAAATGGGCAGCGCAAAATAGAGGGTCAAGTCATACTTCCCCACTGTGCCTTACTTTTAGGTGGCTGTGTATTGATCTTAGGTGCATTCAGTTAGACTGTTCATTTAGCCTTAAGAAGTATGGACATTTTTATTTGCTCAGCTTTTTGGATGGAAGCCTCTTGTAAAGCATAGTGAAAAGGTAGGATGAAGTTTTTTTATTATTAATTTTCAACATGCTGTCTTGTTGGATTAGGTTAACTGCTGGGGATGCAAGCACTGAGGTGACCAAATCCTCTTAAAGCTGAAGGGTATTAATGATGACCAGGTCTAAAGTATGAATAAAATCTTTTGGAAATGTGAAATAAATGTGAAAGAGAGAACAACGTGCTGTTCTCTTCTGTTGTATTTGTACATTTTAACCCATAAATTAAAAAAAATGTTTTGCTGTGTTTTCACATAGAACATTCCTAGTTTATCTTGGCACTTATCAAGTTTTAAACACAGAAGTTGGTGGTGATTATGCTTAGATAGTGGTGTGTTTTGCTAAAGCCTTAAAGTGTGGTCTGCTGTGAAATCAGCCCCGCTTCCCTCGGGTGGCATCTGCTAACTATATGATGTCCAGGACAGGCCAGGCCACTGTAGTTTTGTTCTAAGCTGGACCTGTCAAATGCTGGGCTTTACTTTTTTGACCGGGCCTGCCAAGATGCATTGCACAGCATTGGATACTCTTTGCTAACAGTGATTGGACTGGAATCACATTGGACACTAAGTCTTAGTCTTCATATATTTTTGTTTATTTCTTCTTCTTTTTGTTTTTTTTGGCAGAATTGGCAGATAATACTCTACATGCAATGTGATACCCACTTTCATTTCTCAGATGCATTTAACTTGGAGCATCCTGAGAACTGTGACTGTTCTGAGAGAACAGTGTGTGCTCCTGAAACTGAAGTCTCATTCGATCATTTATCATGGAGAAACGATCAAGGCTCTTGACTTTCCAGTGTTTAGTGCAGACACACTTCTTAAATGACACTTCTGTTAGATGTTGGGGTTTATTTTGTGAGTATGCTTGTGATTCCTTGGCGTAAAAGAAGTGACTGATGTTTTAGTGATCCGATGGTGTTGTATTTTATGCAGAATTACTGCTCGATTTGTGTGGCTTCTGTGTGTCCCTACGCATCGTAAGGGTTATATTGTATAAATGACGGTGTATTTGCCTTGTCAAGAGTGACGAGGTGCTCTGGAGGACCTTTTGAGGTGCCTTTCTTGTAATTGCCAAATCCTCACTAGCTCATTCAATCTTAACTTGCCATAATGGCAAAGTGCTATGTGTAGTTGTGTATAAAACTAACTTTGCAAAGTATACTCCTCTTACATGTTCATTAATTGTATTTATATGCAACATGTTGGTTAATATTTGGCATTAAATATACTGTAATGTCTTTCATGGAGTTCAACGCAGAACTAATCAGCTTTGTACTATGTAGTTTTTAATCCTACTCGTCTCGATGTACTCAATGTATGATTAACACTGCTGTTGTATTTAGTGGGAAGTTATTTGCAATCTGTAAAAACTAAATAACATCACTTTGCTGAATCTGTCTGGAGCTTTTTTTCTGGGCAAGTCTAATCTGACGGAAAACATTTATTTATTTGAAATTTCTTGGGCTTTTACACACTGTGGTATATAATATCTAATTATATTATCAATTAGATTCATTACTGATCAACTTTCCTCAAATGTAATTGGCAGTTGTGGCATATATAAGCAGCACTTCATGACGATGATTCTTAGCTCTTGTGAAGTCTTAGTTTTTCTAATTGTGGGTAGGAATGTAAGTTTCATGTAATGTAATTGGAGTAACTGTGGGGGATCAAAACAAACACCAAGGTTAGAAAAAGCTTTTTTTAGTTTTTGCTGTCTTTGGGATTAGAAGGTACATTTCCAAGTCTTAAATCTCTCCATGCAGTTTACAATAATTCTGTACTGTATACAGTACTGTGTAAAAGTTTCAGGCATCTGAGAAAATTAAAGTTTGTGTGTATTTGCTCACCATAACACTAATTTTAGAATAAACACAAATAACATTAAAATAAGCAGCATGTTTGTTTAGGCATTTCATAACTTCTCCTTGTAGCAACCCAGTATTTGTAGCTATTATCCAGTACCTTGTTTGGCTAATCAGTGCTTCATTAAAGTAAATCTGGTAACCTGGTCATAAAATATCAATTGTGTTGTTTTAAAACAGTAAGTTCTTGTTACTGTTTTTACTCTATTAATGTTTACATATTTATTCTAAATTTGCATACAAGCAGAAGCACACGTTACCCAGAGAAAGGTTTTCAATAACATTTGCACAGTACTGTATAAATATCATGATCAACAGTTGCTTGAAATAGAGAAACACTGAATTAACAAATGCAATACTATACATTTGAGGAACGCTAAACATTTAATTGTATATTTCAAATTATAAAATGCAGAAAGTCTGAACCATGAAATGAAAAGGCAAATTGAGAGGGAACTTGTTTTATTCCAAAGCAGGACAAACAAGATCTCAATGGCACAATCAAAAAAAAAAAAATCCTAATCTTTGACTGAATTAGTTTGACATGGTTCCACTGTGGGGAACAACTGGTGAGAGGGGCTGACAAAACTTGGGGGCTCAGATAAATTAAACCCAACACTGAACATGTTCCTCATATAAGAAATACTGAGAGTTTCCATGAACTCTTTTGTACACTGCTAACTGGCTTCTGGTAGCCTTTTCTCTGTACAAGTTATCTTAGAAATATTGGAGCTCCTTCGTGGAGATGCTTTTTCCTCTGTGGGGATGTTCATTGTCCTCTGATTTGCCTCACAGCTAAATTATCATTTAGGCACTTAATTATCAGCTCAGTCCTTGGTTTGCCTGTGTTCAGTAAGAAGAGTGTCCACTTAATAATAATGTCCATATAGCTTTTCATGGTAATGATTAAACAGTGACATCCCAGTGTCTCCACTGGTCTGTAGAGACCAAACTTGCAGTCAGCGCTGGAGGCCGCTGAGAGGATTTTGGCTCTGGTCAGCCCAGTGGTGTTAGGTTTGGCTCTTCTTTCCTGTGTAGCGGAAACTCTTCAGGGGGTTCTTGCCTCTGATGTTCTTCTGCAAGACGAAGGAGAGAACGGAGACCTTTCAGGATATTTAGCTTTAGAAGGCACTCTGTCTGACTACATCATAAAAAAATAAACCCTCTGTAAAGTGGATGTGTATTTACTTTCTTAAATAATCTGCAATAAGTGAATGATTATGACCCACTTATAACATTTGTGTGGTTTTACGAGCCAAAATTCAATTTTTTTAAAACCATTTTCTAATCCCTTACAATAAAAGAGGCTGTTTTGGTTTCGGTGCCTTTAACACTGATATAAAATGACTGAGCTCTGCTCTGATTGGCTTTGCTGTATTGTGCCTCATTCAAAAAGCAGTCCAAGTTGAAACACTCCTTATAACTTCAGTGTGAATGCGTGGGGTAAACTGCTGTAGGCTGCATATGCTGATATGTAACAATGTTTTGTGGCATCACAAATCAATGAATTAAAAAAAATCATGGAAAAACAAACTCCCTGTGTTTTTCTAAACTAATACTAAACTAAACAAATTTGAAGTAATATGTAAACATTGTCAACGTTTAAAACCATACAATTCACTATCCAATCCATACAATCCCTCTATTAAACCATGCTGCAAAAACAGCCTGTTTTGAAGTCAATGTTTTTGTGAGATCATAAGATCCAACTCTTTAATTAATTATACACACACACACACACACACACACACACACACACACACCTATTCAGCCCACAGCAGTTCAGCCCCACCTGTTCATGTTTTAGGGAGTGTTTCAGCTCTGAGCATGGAGTCAAAAAGATTTTGAGCTTGTAAAACGATATTCACACCTGCAAATTTCAGTACATTTGTGTTTGAGCAACTACATACACGTAAATCAAATTCACAAATGTATAAAGATTTTTTGAATATATAAAAAGAATTTTTGAATGTGTAAAAAAGATTGGAATTTGTAAATGAAATGTTGTGAATGTGTTCTACTCAAATAATTTACATTGTGCCAGACCATTACATTTCATGAAAAGTCTGAAGTTTCAAGTGTGACAGTACAAACCCATGAACACCTCTCCCTTTCTGTGTGAAGCTCTTTTTACAAGTACGGATTTTTGACCCTGTTTTGACGGCAAATTGATGGACCAATGGGAAAGCTTGAACTGTTCCAATCAGAAAGTCTGACTTTCCGATCACAACCCTGACTGGTTGCTGTTAGACTAAGCTTTGGTCCCCGTCTCTTAATGGCGCTTCGACAGAGGGCATATGTGGCCATATTCGGTATCTGATTCTAGTAGTGTGTGTACATGTTAGGTAATAGAACAAAAACTATGGACATTTGACTTTGCAGTCCGGTCCAGCAGTGAGGCCACTTTAATTTGCCTCTCGTTCGACCCGGGCAGCCGAGCTCGGGAGTTGCTTCCCGCCTTTATGGCGGGAACTCGTGGCCGTCGTCATCGTCGTCAGCCCCCTCTCTGCCGGCTGACGTCCTCCTCCCGCCGTCACTTGTGTCCGTCGGTGGTGTTCAGGATTTGCACGCCATTTGATTTCCGTGTATGTAGTTGCTCAAACACAACTACAAATTTCAGTACATTTGTGAATATCGTTTTACAAGCTCAAAATCTTTTTGACCCTTTTTGACTCCATATCTGAATGTCTTTTGAATGAAGTTCTTGAGCAGAACTTGTTTATCTTATCTCAATTGTAAACAACAATCCTGTTTAATTCTAAGGGATAAAGAAAGGTTGGAAAATGACCCTGTCAAAATGAATTATGGATTATTTTTGGTACATAAACCATACAGATGTTTTGTCAACGTTTAACCTCAAAGTAAAAAAAAAAAGCATGTAAAGTGTTGGATATGGTCCCATTAACATTATTTATATACTACATCAAACTTTTGTTCGTCAAAAAAACACAACTAAAATTTGGTGTTCCAGTAGCTTTTCTTCCTGGGGGATTTCTGTCTCACCTTAAAGGCAGTTTTCACAGCTCCCTTTGGATTGTGCCTCAGCCTCTTCTTCTTTCGTCGTGTGAGGGGATTCACCATATTCTTCAGCGTGGGTGGAACTAAAGCAGGTATGAGAGAAAATTTACCTTTCTAAATGCTTCATGCACCAGTAACATCATGTACAACAACATGTACAGACTTTTATTATATAAGTAATAATCTCTTACTCAAGTAATCGGGCACGTTTTTCAGATGGGGTTTGATAATAGCAGGATGGAGGTCTTTGTCATGACGTAGCAGCTGCAGATCTCTGGGGTTGTCTTCAAAGTATGTCTGGATAGGATCAAAATTTCACTAAAGCCATTCAAAAAAACTTTCTAAAAATAACTGAACTGTATAGTTTAACTACACTAACCTTCAGTTTCTCAGAGTTCAGCAGCTCCTGCTTTATCTCCTTTAATCTGGCCTCCTTCACAGCTTGCTTGGTGACAGAGCGCATGGCATCCTACAGGCCCAATCAAAACTCAAATCAGTGAAAACGAACAAAAGAATTTGCTGTACATTACGTTGTAAAATGGTTGTATGTGTAGTCATCATACCCGACATCTGTATCTAAACCCCTCTATTTCCTCCATTTTGAACCCATATGGCTTCAGTACACAGTCCGCATTGTCTGCACAAAAGAGGAGGAAAAAAGTTCAGTCAATGTAAATAATTATAATTAACAAAAACGTTTAGTGTGTGATATTTGCTTCTTGAGTTTTGTATCGGAGCTACATGGCTAATGTAAAGACGTATACACTTATTAATAGCACAGAGAAGAAAAAAATTAAGAAAATTAAAATACTTTTGCGCGGCCAGATAGGATTGTGTGGCCTGATCTGGCCCTGCGGGCCTTGTGTTTGACACATGGGCTATAGTGTGTGATTTTCTGGTTTAAAGACTAGGAAGGCCACCTTCTGATGATGTATCTTGAAGGTGGGGAACTTTTGAAAAACTACAGCTGCTTTGGGTGGAATTTTTTTGTTGTTAGCTGGTGAATGCAGAAGGAAAGCAGACAGTTAATATTGCTGTCAAGATCTTGTTGCAGCCATATAAATGTGGTAATTCTCTTCAAATCATCATTACAGTTTAGAGAACGGATTGTTCAAACAACAAATGACTTATCAGATGAGGTGGACAACAAAGCTAAAGTTAGCAACATGCACTACCGGGCAATATAGATACTAGATTCTATATTATATAATAGCTTCTTTTCTCTGGATAAAAGGGTAAAAAAAAATAAAAAAAAATCTGTGGCCTTCATTTTCCACTGAATAAAGACAGAATCACTGTTTGCAATTTTGTTTGATGATGGAAGTAAGAGTTAAGGCCTTTACACACTGTGATTTATTCGGAAGACAGTAAATGATTTGAGCATAGTTATAACTGGTGACATCATGCACACCAAATGTGATTTTTTCAGACTGTATTCGCTCCCTGTTCAATTTTTGCAAATTTTCATCAGCAATGAGTTCTCCCTGACCAATCAACGTCATCTCTGGCATTGTCATGACGACAACCAAGATGATGGAGCAGCTGTGTTCCAGCAAAAAGAACTTTTTATCAAATGCTAAAGGGATCAAAATCTCCAAAAGCAGCTCAAACTGGGCTACAAACAGCCGAGTTAAATGTGGACGCTCTTAAAGTTTCAGCTTCAAAATGAAGTGATGAAGCTCTTCATGCTACCAAAGACGATAGCATCCTGCTCAATGGCACTTTTTGTGAGGAGCAAAGGACCTTTTCTGATATAGCTGATATGTATTCTGCCAATATATATATTTTGATATATGTTGCCGGTGCTGGGCGATATGACCTCAAATCAATATCAGGATTAATTTAATGTTTTACCTCGATTACGATTAATGAACGATTATTTTGTTTTTGGTTTTTTTGTTTGTTTGATGTTTTTCCCCTCATAGTTCACCGACAAGGTTTGTACTGTAAATATGCTCTGCATATCTTAATGTAAATCATCTCAACAGCCAGATTGGAATTCATGCTTTTGACTTTTACGTCAATCCAACTCTACATTCGTCATAATTTCGCGCTGCTGAGACCTAATAAACATTTGGGGTGATATTTCTGTGCATAAATTAGAAGAGACTCATCCAAAACCCCTCTGTGATTTTGGAAGAAATGGCCGAACGCAGCCGTAGGACAGCGAGGCTGCAGCATCAAAGAACAGTTAAAAGTCTGAAAACACAGATTAAAGAATCCGAAGACACGAACCAAAGAAGTGACTGTGGCCGAATAACGCGCCCTTTTTATAGCGAGCTCACACATTCTGATTGATGAGCCCAGCTGTCAGTCAGTGAAGCTTCATGATGACCCCTGTGACACTGGCGGAGATGAAACTGAAAGCTCCGGGAGCGAATGGAGTTCGTTCATAGTCAGGATTGTTTACTTCTGGATGAGCCGCATGAAGCGTTGTATTTCTGCGCATGCAGGTCAGTTTAGGAGCTGATCTGTTCAGACTGATGCCGCACACAGATCACATTTAAAAGTTAATGTGAACAGCCAAACGAAAAAATTGGATTTGGTTAGAAAATCAGATTTGGGCCGCTTTTACCTGCTGTGTAAACATAGCCTTAGCTTCCATGTCGCAGGGTTGACGTGGTGGAGTCACGTGACTACACGCGCAGTAGTACGTTTTTAAGAGGACAGTATATGAACACAGAGTGGGAAAAGGATTAACAGAATTTTAAAAAAAAATCTAAATAACCGACATGAGCAAGATTACAGGCAAGACTGCCCATTTCTTTTGCAGTGCAATAAAACATGGTGAAATTCCAAAAGTCACATCCGGTCCAGTGTGTATACTTTAGATGCGAAAAATTGTGTCCAAATATTTCACAAATCTGTGTAAAGGCCTTTAAGGTCGTTAATGATAGCTTGGTTATATTTATTAGCCCACAGATCGGTAGCTAGGCGAGCAGTTAGAATTGGTTGACAGGGATTTGGCTATATGAACGGTATACGTAACGCATGCTGGGTATTGTAGTTAAAGAATACTGATAACCGGAAACCTGAAAACCAAAAGGACAGGCACACTATGCTGCGATGCAGAATACTACATAAAACACTCTCAGCTCTAAACTCTGGTTTTAAGCCACTTTATCATCTCAGTGTGGTTTAAGGCAAGTCTGTGATCATTTCCTAAGTGATAAATGCTAATTGCAGGGGTACAAGTTTTCACTACTGGTTAGCAATTATCCTTGTAGCTTCAGTGCTTTCAAGTAATACAGATCAACATTATATAATATACAATAATATAGTGTATAATGGTAATTTATATTACAACAGTATAGAGTGAAATTTAGTAAACATTAAATGCTCAGTCGTGTGTTACCTCCAGCAAGCGCGTTCTCAACATCCTCCAGCAAAGGAAGCTCTGAATGGGACACAAATGTCAGTGCGGTGCCACGATTGTCTGCTCGAGCGGTTCTGTCGATTAAATGAAGAAATCAAAGACGTGAGCAATAAGCTTCCTTACTATAATCAACGGATTTGAAGGAGTAAAAGAAGGTCATGTTCACCTGCCAACTCTGTGGACGTAAGATTCAACAGAGGTGGGAAAATCAAAGTTGATGACATTCGCCACATTCTGAAAGTCAACACCTCTGGACACACCATATTCTTTATCTTTGCCTCTGAAAGACACAGAAGCAATGCGCAAGTTACATCTCTACATTTCATTAATATCTATATACACAAAAAAAATCCTTGAAAATGTATAGTTTTAGGAAACATACACAATATGGCCAAAAGTATGTAGACGCCTGACCATCACACCTTTGAGTTATGCTGAAACAGGAAAGGGCCTTCACCAAACTGCTGCAACACAGCTGGAAGCATATAATTGTGTAAAATGTGTTTATATGCTGCATTAACATTACCCTTCAGTGGAACTAAAGAACTCCAGACCATTATCCCTCCTCCACCAAACTTAACTGCTGGCACGAATGCATTCTGGTAGGCAGCATTCTCCTGACGTCCACCAAACCCAGATTCGTCCATCAAACTGCCAGACAGTGTAACATAATTCATCACTCCATACAACTCTACTTTCCACTGCACCAGAGTTCAGTGGCGGCATTCTTTACACCACTCCAGCAGACACTTGGCATTGCGCATAGTTATCTTAGGCTTGCCTGCAGCTGTTTGGCCATGGAAACCCATTTTATGAAGCACTTGAGATGCAGTTCTTGTGCTGTTGTTGCTTCTAGTGACAGTTAGGAACTCTGTAGGGAGTGATGTAACAAAGGATAGGCGATTTTATGTGCTACGTGCTTCAGCACTCGGCTGCCACCTTGCGAGGTCTATTGTTTTGTAGCTGAGCTGCTGTTGCTCCTAGACACTTCAATTTAATAAGAGCATGTACAGATGCCCAGTGCAGATCTTGTGGGGCAGACATTTCACCAACTGACTTGTGGCAAAGGTGGCATCCTACGACAGTGCCACGTTTAAAGCCACTGAGCTTATCAGTACGACCCTTTCTTCTAACTGCAAGGCAATGTGCTTCATTTTCTACACCTGTTAGCAATAAGTGTGGCTGAACTCAATAATTAGGAGGGGTGTCCACATAGTTTTGGCCATATAGAGTATATTATAATGTTAAGGAACTGTGTATGCAATATGTTGTTCTATAGGTGCTGACTGTCTGGTCAACCATACGTTCTGCTTTTTGCCGAGCTCTTCTTCTTCCTTTTCCCCTTGGCCTCTGCACTCTGGGAAGTGGATGCTGGTTGTTCAAGCCCTTGCTCATCTGTGGCTATGATATAATCATAGAATCCATGGTTGAACTGTGATATGATGTGACACCTAGAAGTTAAACAGAAAATTCAGAGTGTGCAAAAGCTGTCATATTTGCATAAAGACAGCAATAATCCATAAAGTTTACACTGATATTGCACAGGTTGGTCACCAGCACCTGGCTGACATACATTCACTGGCTGCGTTACTAGAAACCTCTACCATGTAGCTCCACCTTGCTAGTACACAGTTAAAAGATTGGAGCTCATCTGTCAATTTGTGTTAGTCATATCTTCAAGCCTTTCATCAATGTTCAGTTTCTGACCACAAAGCTGCTCTTGGCTGGATATTTTTGGGTGGTTGACCACTGTCTTGCAGGGCAGACACTCTGTGGTGAGAATGGTCCACCAATGAATAATGAGGTAGAGCAGGAGTGTCCGGCCTTATCCGCAAAGGGGCAGTATGGCCGCGACTTTTCATTAGAAGCAGAAGCATACCTGATCAACTGATTGGAGAAGTGTGTACATCTACATAGTGAATCTATAAGGTAGGTAGAGCTTTCTAATTTAATAAGAGAAGGCAGGGCAGGGCAATGACAATATTTACTATTATCATGAAAAATTCTGTCACATTCTGTATGCTTTTCTGAGCATGTCATGGACATCACTGGTACTTAAACACTTCCCAACTGCATGTTTGACTACAAAGAGAGCAAAACTGCCCATTTAATTGAATTTAGTGCAGCGCAGGAAACAAATTATTTGTATTATTGTTTTGATAGTTTTTCATTTTTTTATGTGGCACTCCTTTGTCTTTTCCAACTTATCAAATGTCAGAAAAAAATATATCGTGACATATCATGTATCTTAAAGCATCATGATTACATTTTTGCCATATCGCCCACCTCTACATAAATCTATTACAGGTCTTACATTTCCTGATGTAACCTGAAAGGTCTGTTTTCCATAATCTGTTCTTATAAAAATATTAAGGACTGCTGGCATTTTCAAATCAAGCACGAAAACATTTAATGTTCTGAATCGCTGTTTTCCACAATATAAAACCAATTTGTTATTTGTTAAAGGATGCATTATTCTACCACTCTAACTTAAGTTAATTGCAAGAAGCTATTTAAAAGTTAAGACAGATGAACAGAGCTGTAGATGATTCTATAATAACTGACAAAGCTGTATAACACTGAGAATGAAGATTTTAAAGATTTAGAAAGTACTGATAAAATCTCACGGCATACAACTCATTGTAAATAGATCTTTACACTGTATTAGTTTGTGATGTTCTCAAAAACATTATATTAAATAAATCATCTTGTGTAAATTATAACTGAATGAAATAACAAATTATTTTGATAGTTATTCAAACCTTCTGAATGGTAGTGTAGAACAGGTAACTCTTCAATTGCACTGTCAGTAGTCTAGCGGTCGGTTATCATCTATTGCTGCTGTAAGTACTTGCCTTGAGTGAACAGGCAGTTCAGAGTTGAGGACACAGGCAGGAATGCTGAACTGCTCCAAGAAGAGCTTGAGTCGGTAGCAGCGGTCCAGGGAGCCCACGAAGATGAGCGTTTTGCCTCGCACCAGGCCCAGTTTGAGGAGTGTGTAAATGAGCAGGAACTTGTCCTCCTCCTCACATTTCACACTGTACTGTTGCAGCTGAGAGCTCTCTGGCAGGTATGAGCCTTGTAGCTTCAGAGTCACCTACAAAGAAGAGGAGACATCAATAGGATTTTTAAGGCAGAATCCTGGCACTATTTAATCCAAGCCCAGTCCTAAAACCATAATTGCATATGTACACGAGGGACACGTGTGCCATTTTTCATCTTGGCAATCAAAGGCATGCTTACGAGCAGCCTTTTCGAGCCCTTACTGGCCTTCAGCCAAGACCGCAAGGATGTGGCCTCTTACCAAAAATTCCTTGAGAAACAGGTAAAAAAAAAAGAAAGCATGAAAGTCTGGACAATACATATCCTACTTTTTTTGCTGTGTTGAAAAGCACACAGATTTCATAGAAGAGTATCAGGTTTACATTTTTTCACATCCACTGCAAGTTGAGCGTTTTTCAGTCATGTAAAAGGTCGTATCATGTAAACTTGTGAATCATCTAGAATCGTGACTTTACCAGTTGTAAATACAAATATGTCAGCCTTTCAAGCACAATTTACAAGTGGGAAAATTGGTATTTCCCAGTTTCTGACACCACTCGAACGCAGTATTCATCTCAGCTGCTTTTGGAGATGTTAGTACCATTCGCGAGGATGCAGAGGACAAACAAATCCTTCTAACATTTGTAAAAAAAAGTCTTGTTTATCGGAACAACCAGGATCCGTCAGTGTGGTTGTCCCCATGCCGACAGCAGGGATGAAAGTGACTGGTCAGGCAGTCACCGCTGCCAGTCCTGCTGTGAGGCATGAAAACGTTTTTTTCAACGGCGACTTTTAAACACAGCATTCCAGTTTGCGTGAAGCTTCCTTTCATGTATAAGCGTCCTTTACTTGTTAGGTATTTATTTAGTTGAGTAGCTCCAGTGTAAAACTAAGGAAAAATGTCCAACATCAAATGTATCTTTGCTGATTCTAATTATACGGTGAAAGGATTTTTTTTGCCAAAACATTACTTTCTGTAAAAAAAATCATCACACAGTGCAAGAGTGGAGCATTTATTTTAAATAATATAACGAAATACACCGATCAGGCGTAACATTATGACCACCTCCTTGTTTCTATGCTCATTGTCCATTTTATCAGCTCCACTTACTATATAGGTGCACTTTGTACTTCTACAGTTACAGACTGTAGTCCATCTGTTTCTCTGATACTTTGTTAGCCCCCTTTTACCCTGTTCTTCAGTGGTCAGGACCCCCATGGACCCTCACAGAGCAGGTACTATTTGGGTGGTGGATCATTCTCAGCACTGCAGTAACACTGACGTGGTGGTGGTGTTTTAGTGTGTGTTGCGCTGGTCTGAGTGGATCAGACACAGCAGTGTTGCTGGAGTTTTTAAACACCTCATTGTCGCTGCTGGACTGAGAATAGTCCACCAACCAAAAATATCCAGCCAACAGCGTCCTGTGACCACGGATGAAGGACTAGAGGATGACCAACACAAACTGTGCAGCAGCAGATGAGCTACTGTCTCTGACTTTACATCTACAAGGTGGACTGGCAAGGTAGGAGTGAACTAGATAATAAATAGAGTAAATAAATAGTAATAGAGTGGACAGTGAGTGGACAGTGTTTAAAAATCCAAGCCCAGTCCTAAAACCACTGCTGTGTCTGATCCACTCATACCAGCACAACACACACTAACACACTACCACCACATCAGTGTTACTGCAGTGCTGAGAATGATCCACCACCCAAACAGTACCTGCTCTGTGAGGGTCCATGGGGGTCCTGACCACTGAAGAACAGGGTAAACGGGAGCTAACAAAGTATCAGAGAAACAGATGGACTACAGTCTGTAACTGTAGAGCTACAGAGTGCACCTATATAGTAAGTGGAGCTGATAAAATGGACAATGAGTGTAGAAACAAGGAGGTGGTCATAATGTTATTCCCTGATCAGTGTATGTCTGACTGCAAGAACGGCTCCAAAACATGCTACTTGTTTACTTACAGGATTGTGTAGAACCAACTCCTTCAAGGCCTGAACGTCATCGTTGAATGTAGCAGACATAAGGAAAGCTTGGTAGATCTTAGGTAAATGACTGTAGAGGAAAGTATGACCATGCTTTAGACTTGGTTCATGTCTCAAACTGAGATAAGTAAAATCTAAAACAGACTTGCTTATGCGATTTCTGACGCTGTACAATTTGCTGTTTTTATAATGATGGACAAAAACAGAAACAACATTCGAGACTTCAATCCAGATTTTACTGTTTGCACTTATTAAAAGCTGTGAAGGGTACCAAGGTTTGAAAGACTCACCAGATGAGGCTCTTAAGGTCAGCCTCGAAGCCAAAAGAGAAGAGTAGGTCAGCCTCATCTATAACCAGCATCTCCAGAGAGGAGTGCAGCACCAAGTTCTGGGCAGCAATGTGGACTTGCACTCGAGATGGTGTGCCCACCACAATGTCAGGCTTTTCCATCAGAATGGGCCTAAAGTACCACACAAAATCATAACATTAACGCAAACACCATCTATACAACTACGTTCCGAGCAGCTAATCAAATGTACTTTTTTTAAGGTGGACTGACCTCTGTGCTGATAATTCTGTTTTGCCCGAGATGTCTGCCACCCGAACGTCTCTAGCACAGTAAGCAGTGAGCTGACGAATCATGGCCTGGACTTGCTGACCCAGTTCTTTGGTAGGAACCAGTACCAAAGCTCTGACCGCCTGCTCCCGCACAGTCTGCCACAAAAACAAGATGCTGTCATCCACTAATTCATTTGATGCCTGACATCCTATGGACTAATCCTATGATCAATGGAGTTTCTCAACAAGCTTGGGAAGAACCATGTGGAAAGTGTGACAAACACAAAAGCCACGTTTTACCTGCTTAGAGGTAAGGATCCGCTGGATAACAGGAACAGCATACGCTGCTGTTTTTCCTGAACCTGTTCGAGCTCTGGCTAGAAGATCCTTTCCTTCCAGAGCCAAAGGAATGGCTTTCTCTTGAATAAGGGTCGGCTCAGCCCATCCTAAGTCGGCGATCGCCTGATAGGATTGACAGAAAATAAGAATAAAGTGACATCAAGTTAAAAAAGAAAAAAAAAGACAGCCAGGAGTACAGTAAAGTAGCCTGGCAACAATAAACTATACTACACGTGCCTTCTCAGTTTTTATATGTAATGTTTACGATGGTTAAAAAGTGGTAAATCTGATAAAAATAAGTTTTCTTTGGAGACTATTTTGCCTGACAACACCCTGCATGTATCCCTCCACCATGAATGGATTAAAACAAATTGATTTAAAGTATGTTTAAGACCAAAACTTCATCACTGTCACAAAACAACATCTTAGACATGAGGCAGGGTTTTCATAACCATGTATGTAATAACTTTCTGTGATGGAGCTTTTAGAGGCTTTATAAACTCTTCAGACGTCTGGTTCCCATCACCACCACTGTGAACAATTCTAAGTAAGCTTCTCTAAAACTGAGCATTTCGCATCAAACCATACTAATGACTGTTGACATTTTAGCCGTTTTTTGTACAAAAAATTATAGGAGGAGTTCTCCATAAAGAAGAACATGTATGAGCTCTATCGTTATATATAATTAACGAATATGTCAGGTGAGAACAAAAACACAGCGAATGGTAACTGGGATATGGGCACTGCTAGCTAGCTTACTTTAATCAACTAGCTACTATATACGACGCTAAAATCATCTTCTTGTTCGAATTTTCACGTTCCACCTTAAGTGGTGTAGCCGCTGCATCATTTAAGGTGGAACGGGAAAATTCGAATAAGAAGCTGGCAAATAAGAAGCCGACTTCAGCCTCGGCCACTACATCTTAGTGAACACTGTTGTGGTAAAATGTCAGAAATGTTCAGCTGATCATGGGCGCCACAATAAGTTTTCGACAGCGGATCACCAGTTAGACACGGACCACACTTTACAAACCGCCAAACATTTAATTAAGCCAGAAAAGTACCTTTAAAAGGCGATCGTCCAAGCCCATCTCGTGGAACTGAAGCCTGTCGGCTGCCATCTTCTTCCCACGTGGGTTTCCGAGAGTTGAAGAGGGGCGCTGAAATGAGAGCGGCTCGTCTGAGGAAGCAGCAGCGACACCAGCTGGAGTAGTTTTTCGTTCAAATTGTGATGTTAACTCTGTTGAGATAAAGAAACCCCACACCAGATTTCAGTACGCAGCGCGTCGCTGCAGTTTAATGGCTCAAAGCGTCTGAGATATTTTGATTTAGCTTTGGTATTTTTATGATGAGGAGATCCAGAGCCGCGGTGTCGGTCCGCCGAGCTCCAGCGCAGAGCTGCTCCAGCCGCACGGTGGCAGCACAGCGCCGGAGGGATGGCAGCCCGCCGCAGTGCCAATCGAGCGGACGACGAAGACGACAAAACGCTAGACACAAATCGGAGGTAAGTTTACAGTTGGAAACGTAAAATTTAATTTCAGGCGAAATGACAGACTGACTAACGCTGCGCGGAAAGGAGTCGCAGCAGTAAAGTCCAGTAAATTCGGTCTCTGGCAAGCGGGTAGCCGGCCCGGTTAGCCGGTGTTTTAGAACCGGTCCAGCCCCGGTTAGCCTAGCTGCGTTAGCGGTGCTATTATCCGTATCACTAACCCTGTTTACAGAGAACTGGAGACACCTGGACCTCGGTAACGCTGGTGTTTAGGAGTTTAAATGTAATGTTTTGGCAAGTCGTGTCTTGATTCGGGCTGTTTTGTTAAACAGCTGCCACCTGCAGTCAGTTAAATAGCGAAAGCAGTTTGTTTTCCTAACAATTTCCCTTTTTAGTAACTAGTAAGCTACATTACGTTGCAGCATTCAGTTTAATTGTCGTCAACCTAGTTAAGATACGATTTCGATTTGTTAGGCAACCATTCGATATTTTGGACTGTAAAAGATGTTGGATTACATCATAGCTTTTAAAGCAGGGCTGCCCAAAGTGTGGCTTATGAGGACATTTATTCGACCCTCCAGGAAGCAACACTGTTTGTTTTGTTCTCTCTCTCTCTCTCTCTCTCTCTCTCTCTCTCTCTCTCTCTCTCTCTCTTTCTTTCTTTCTTTCTTTCTTTCTTTCTTTCTTTCTTTCTTTCTTTGCGTGTGTGTGTGTGTGTGTATATCTATATGTATGTGTTAATGTGACATATATACGTATGTATAGAGATTTTTTTATATGTATGTGTGTACATATGTGTGTGTATATAAATGTAGTGCATTCTTGCTTTTTTGTTTTCCTATGAAAAAAGTAATGAAAGTGTGATATGAAACGTACCTACCTTCCTTATTTGTTATTGTTTTGTCATTTTTGACCCTCTTCAAACGACAAACATTGCACTTTGGCCCCCCAAGATAAAAAGTTTGAGCACTCATCCTTCAGAGTCTGGTGTGCTCTTCAGAGCGAGCTGTTCCATATTTTTGCTGTTACACTGGTCAGAATATGCCATACAGCAAGTTACACAGGGTAGATTAGAATCCAGAGGTTTTCAGCTCCAGTTCTGGGGGACCTGCTGCCTTTGGCCCAGTTTCTTAAGGTTAAAATCCTCTTTAGTGCTAGAGAACATGTTCCGTGTCTTGCTTTCTGTACCACTGAAAAATGATCTTTGTGCCAAGATGCTTTTGGGAAGCTTGACCCTGGACAGATTCAGCTATTGCTTACCACAGCATGTCTGCTGTGACTCATGAAAAACTGGATTAGGTGTGTTAGAACCCCAGTTCTTGCAACTGTGCAAGTCATTGGGACCCCATGAATGAAGCTACAAACAACTGGATTAGAATATGCTGCTCAACAAGGGTATGCATTTTCTATTCTGTATCAATTAGATCTTTCTGAATTCTCCTCTTGCATGCGGAAGCAAGCTAATATGGACACACAGGTACATTTCTGCCTTAAACAAGAGTTTTGACAGCAACAGGTTGTTTTCTGCAATCTGTGCTAAACGAAGGATTGTTTTCTTAGATGAGGCAGCGGGTCTTCACCGGCGTTGTGACACAGCTGCAGGACCACCATGGCATAGTAGACCAGGAGGTGCGCTTTCCCATAAGGTCTGTGTTTTTCTTTAAATGCTCTCTAGGGAAAAATAGGAGTTTGCATAAGAGTACAGTGTGATATATTTGTGTGCTCACTGTCAAGTTGCTGTTCTCCAGTGTTGTTGTAGGGAGGGTGCCCTTGGTCGGCGAGAAGGTGCTGGTAAAAGCGGTGCAGGATCCATTGCAGCCGGTCAACTGGACAGCCCAAAGAGTGCAGGCTCTTAATGGGCAGGTAGGCTGTAAATGTATACTGTGTTAGAACTGTGTACTAACATATTTGCCATGATTGTAGAGTTATAAAATTAAAAAAATGTCCTTTTTATTTCCACCCTGCCATCTTCTATAAGCCGTTCAAGTCGCCTCCTCCCCTGTTACCTTCCATGTCAGCAAACATGAAACCAGGCATTTTGGGAAACAAACCTCAACCATTGCTGAAATCCCCCAAAATTCCTCCACTTATACCAACTATGCAACCAAATCCAGGTAAGTCATTACTACTGCAAGAATCACTGCTGCTTTAACTAATACAGCCGCCTTGTGTAATACTGAACAGCATGGTTTATTTGCAATTCATAAATCATTGCCATATTTATCCTGATGTTTCTCAGGCGGCATGCACCCAATGCCCCATCACCAGCAAATGCCATGGGCCTTTGATGGCTGGGGCGGAAACAGGAAGAGGCACAGTGAGGCTGTGGGAGGACGACGAGGTGGACGCTGGTGAGTCACATCATGTTACCACATTTGTTCCCTTTTATATTCATTCTTCCTCCCTCAGATTCTTTTTACAGTGATAGAACAGTGAAAGCAATCGAATTTTCTTTCCATATTTGATCCTTTGCTTATTAAAGTCTTTGTTATATCGGTCCTTGAAGCTGGTCTGATTAAGTGGACAGCAAGACATATGTAGCTGTTTACATTTGGCATTTGCATGTATCTCAAATGCATCTCCTGTGACCCCTTATGATCAGATTTCATGACTGGTAAAAGGGAGCCATGGATATTTTACATTCTCTTGCCGAGCGAAAGTGTTCCTCGAGTTCTTGTTCGTGTACACGTACAAACTGTTAGACTATATGAAATGTGGTCATATGCGTCCCTGACCACCTCCAACGGTGGTGATGCATTGGTCCCCATTCACACCTGTACTTGGCACTGTCCACTTACGATCAAATCACCCAAAACTCATGTTAATGCCCAGTGTGAACAGGGACTCACAGCCTTGAGTGTGCTTAGTTCCTGTAACTGGTTGGGGCTACACCAAGCATCAAAAGTACATCTGCCTCATGTCCTCCTGTCCAGGGAGGAAGGTGGAAGTTCTTGGGGAGGCGACAGCACACACCAGAAGAGACGGAGATGGAGGGCCACGCCTGAGGAAGAAGCACCAAAGAAGAGCACACCTGTAGCCAGCCAGTGCATCCCTCTCTTCTCCTGTTTTCCACGAGACAGGTTAGTTAATTCAAATGGTACAAAGCCAATTTGAGACAAGCCTTTGCTTAATAATTAGTATGCCTTTACTGTTGTAGGAGCTCCATTTCTGTGAGAAAGTAATCTTACAGAAAAAAAACACACACTGTCGTAACATTATGTTTTATTGATTTTGTAAGTGAAAAGAAGTTAACCAATCCTCTGCAGGGAATGAACTCCAAATATTGCATTTTTTTCAGCAAATTTTAATGCATAACTACTATTTATTCACTGAGTTTAAAGCTACACTGGGTAATATTTTGTTGTTAACTCTATTGAGATAAAGATACTGCATACCAGATTTCACTACGCATCATATCGCTGCACTTTAGTGGCTTGAAATGCAAGATATTTTGATTTGGCTTTGGTATTTTTATGATGAGATCTGGATCCACGGTTTTGGCCCACCAAGGCTGCCTGATTTGGAGACCTCTCTTGCGGAAACGTGTAATCGCACGTAACATGCAGAAGAACATTTTGTAATGTCAGTTATGCTTCTGATTGCTTACCTGAATGGATGAATATGATGTTTGCGAGCAGGTTAGAAGCGTATTCAAAGAAAACATAATTTAAACTTGGTGAGGGACATGTCTTTAGTTTTTTTTTTTTAGCTTGTGTGTTTTTTTTTGTTTGTTTTTTTTTGTTTTGTTAGTGCAGCTTTTTATTATTAAAGTCTTTGTGTTCATCCCAATATTTCTGTCTTTCAGCCAGGCCTTGGACAGTCTGGAACTGCAGCGGCGCTACCCGCACCTCCACGCTCCTGCCTCACTCTTTCATGTGCAGCTCTGCTGGCCAGAGAGTTTCCCTCCTAGCCAGCCTCTGCCCCTCGCAGGGCCCTGCTTCTTCCATGTGGGTGCCAGCCAGGCAAAAATGGATGTTTCAGAATCCACAGACTCCACTGACACAAGTTTCTCGGTTAAGGTAAAGTAACGTTTTTTTCAAACTCTACTGAGGTAGTTCTTCTTCTTTTTCTTCTTCTTTTTCTATTTGTTATTATTATTGTTGTTGTTGTTGTTGTTGTTGTTGTTGTGTGAGAATAAACGTAAACATTTTTGCCCAGTGACATAGACGTATTGATAATTTTTTTATTGCCTTTGCAGGTGATGTTACTGTCCATGCCTGATATAGAGGACTTGTACTCTCAATGTTGCAGCTGTTCAGAGGATGGCCAGGCACATGGGGATATAGTCCACCCTACAACACTTTTCAAGGTTAGAACATTCTGTTCTCAGTCTGTTATTTTTGCAGTAGCTATGATTTTCATTCTGTAATTGAAATTACTTCAGAAATCAGTTCATTTAGAAATTAATCAAAAATAAAAAAGTACCATTTTTTCACTCTCATTTTTTTCTTTTTTTTTTCTTTCTGTCCCCTCTCTTTTTTGTGTTCTTTTTTTTTTTCTTTAATTTTTTTCTTTCTCTCTCTCTCTCTCTCTCTCTCTCTCTCTCTCTCTCTCTCTCTCTCTCTCTCACACGTTGCAGTTCCTGCTGCTGGAGAAAGCAGGGGAGCTGCAGCTCCCTGGAGGTCCTTGGTCTCCCAGAGTGGACGGTTCCAATCCAGCCAAGGATAGCAGCGTTCTGATCCGCACTGCAGTCCGCTGTGTTAAAGAGCAGACTGCTCTGGATCTTGCAGCTTGTACACAATGGTCAGTCCTTAAACTTTGAATGTGAATTTTGGTCTCAGAATAGTTTTGTTGTAGTCTGACAGTCTATATATATATATATATATATATATATATATGGTCTGTTTCGTCCCAAGGCACAAAATGGCCGAGCTGAGACTGCTCACTGGGAATAAAACGGAGACTGTTGTGATCTTGCTGCCAGATGTGTGGAATCTAGTACCGACAGCAGAGGAGTGGGCCAAGTCACGGAACGAGCAGGAGGTTAGAGAGTGCAGTGTCTGAGTCATTCATTGTGTACACATACTGAATGTTGTCCTTTGTAAAATGTTAATTTTTCCATTACCAACTGGAAAACATAGTAAAATGTTGATGTTTCGTCTGTTTTGCAGGATGATGAGTCTCCTCTCCCTGAAGCACCCTCCCTGGTGGTCCAGCCCTCTGCAGGCCTGACACTGTCAACCGTCTCCCTCTCTTCTTTACTGGAGCGGACTAAGGATACATTTGAGGTTTGCCCCTTGATTCTTCTGCAAACACAGACATCAGATAACACTGTCATGTATTATAAAGTATTAAAAAGGGCACGGAATTACTTGCAAAATTAAAGCTGTCTTTTTTATATTTTTTTCACTGAAATGTTTTTTGTATTGCTGCACATTTGCACGTTAAGGTAGAGGATGCTTACTTGCTGGTTTAGAAATAAAGGTTCTGTGTTGTACGATTTATTTTTTGACTCTCCATATGGTGCATTTGAGTAATAAAATAAGAGCTTTGTCTTCATAAACATATAGCACTGCATGATGCTTCTGTCAGACAAATGAAGGAAACCAAAGCATTTGTATTCCTACAGCATCTAGTCAGTAAATAGTGTAGTTGTTTTCAATTATTTAAGAATAATTGATGGGTAAATGTGATTTGTCAGCCATTTTCACTCATTAGCTTTGTGTGTGGTTTCTTGTTGTTTGTAAGCCTGTCCTTCTTTGTTGTCTGCTTGTTGGTGTCAGGTTTGTTTGGTGGGCGAGCTGTTCAGCGAGATGCTTCAGAGGGACTTTGGACTGCAGCTGTACCACTCTCTCTGTAGCCTGCCTCCGAGTCCAGGTTTTCCTCATTCCAAATCTAAAGCCGAAGACAACAGCACTGCCGCGGTAAGTAAAAGCCATGTAGAACGACACATACTGTAAGGGAAGTATTGAAACTAGACAGCAACTCTGGTTTACATGATAAAGGATGAGTTGCCAGTTTATTGGTGCATCACCCAAATAACAGTTTTAATACAGTGTTGTATTGAAACTGGGGTGGAGTGAAAGTTTAAAATAGTCCGAAATGTAAAAACTATATCGGCAATTCGTCCCTTGATCTCTTTGATGGTCTTTTTTTTGCTGTTTTTAATGGAACCAGCTTTTAGTCATCAATCCTACACAGACCTAATCATGCATTCGGTTACTAACTTTGGGCCAGTCATACTTTTTTATTTATTTTTTTTTTAATCTATGGTTTGTTCCAAAATATATACTTGCATATAACTTTAGGCTATACAAACAACATCAAAAGCTAATTAACTACACATATACATACTTTGAACGCCAAAGTGCTGGGGAACATGTAAATGAGACAAAACTCTGGTATATGGGATCTACTGTTGGGTACAGAGTAAAGTGGACAGGCAGAAGAAGAGGAGTGTCAGGTTTGGCAGTATTTTGGTTTCCAACAAAGTGAACAAAAAGAACCACTAGATGTTGGTGTTACATACGTGTACAGAATATAGCAACCATATAAATTATTAAATAGTATAAGAACATAGTTCAGAAGGTAATTGTATGGTAATCGTTTTGCCATCAGGTTAAATGCAAGCTATAGGGTAAGGCTCTGTAACGCTCAAATGCTTTACTTGAGTATGACTCTTGATAATTTTGTTTGTCGTGATGATTCTGCAAAACAATCATTTGTATATCATCGTTCTAGTTTGCTGGGTGCGTCCTATCGGAGTAAGAGGCGCTATGCAGGTACCCATACTAAAATGACTACTTTTTCTTAAACTCTAGGGGTTCTGATTTGTGAGGTTTATTTTGTTTAAGGGTTGATGTGACATACAGTGGAAAAGGTTCTGAGAACTCAAAATAATAGTTAGAATTTTCTAGAATCAAGACATTTTTAAACACCTAATATTAAAAATTGTATCTTGACCTCAGAATTTGTATACCTTGAAAGTGCACTAATATGGTAGGTGTACCTGATGAAATGAGGAGTGAGTGGCACATATGTGTTCAGTGCTGATTTAAACAACAAACAAGCTGATTCTTCTTCTTTTTTTCTTTCCTTCAGGAAGAGGAGCCTAAAAAGACAGACAAGCAGGTGAAAAAGAGAGGAGCTAGTGATTCTAAGAAAAAGAGAACAAAAGAAGAGGGGATGGAGGAGGAAGAAACTGTAATGAAGGACGAACAGGACCAACATGAAAAGCAACCAGATAATCAGAAGGAAAGCAAGAACCAAGCAGTGGGTGAAGAAGAAATGACCAGTGGCACCTCAGACAATCAGTCACTCAAGGACAATGTAAGGACAAATACCTTTTGCATGGAATCTATGTGGATCTATTTAATCTATGTAGGTTTGTTTCACGTTTAGTGTTTTTGCTTTTCTTACTCTTTCAGTTGCATTTTCTGAAGTAGCTTAAGGCATATGGGCCCATACTTTAGTTTTTACATAACTTAATTAATATTTTAGTAATTTGCATGCTAGACACTGAATAACAAATCTATGAATATTGAATTTGTGTTATTTATTTATTATTTTTTATTATTATTATTTTTATTTATTTACATTTAATCTTTCTTAAGACTAAAGGGCAGGGCAAAAAATATCAGAAAGGAAAAAAAATAAAGACAAACTGCTTAGGAATGAAAAACAGTATTTAAACATTTAATCTCCAGGAGAGTCAGTTAAACCTAGGATAACCAACATGCCAGTGCACTTTTCCAGTGCCTCCAAAAGAGTTGGTTAAACTTAGGATAAACACAACTGATCACAATAGCAAGTCTAAGGTTCATAAGGTTAATAGTGACCACTTTAGTACTTGTGTTAACATCAGTGATTGACCTATTCATATTATATAAATTGATCGATTTTGTTTGTGCCATTACATTATAAGGAAACTGACAGTGCTGCATTGATTGACCAGAAAATGAATCTCTATCGCATCCTCACATTTCTCTCTGTCCTTTTCTAAAGGACCAGCCCGTGGGACAGTGTGTAGAGCTACCTCGCAGGGTCCTCCTCTCCTGGGTGTTTTTTGACCGGCAGCTCACAGGCCACTTGAAAGAACAGGACCTGCAAAACATTCTGCTGTCCCTCGGGCTCTACCTCAACACTGCTCAGGTTTACTTCCTTTAAAATGTTGGATTTGATCATTTGTGTCACATTTGAAAAGAGCTTAATTGAAGGAACATGATATGTTATTTCCAACCAAAAAGTAAATATTATATTTCTTTCATGGTTTAGGCACAGAACCTTGTTCAAAAGGCATCAGTTGGTGGGCAGTGCCTGTACCGCAAACTCTGCTCTCGCTGGATAGACCCAGAGGAGGTGGCGTACGACCTCAGTGCTGAGGGTATGATTCATATCTCGCCCACACCTAAGCAATCATTCTTATTTATGAGAATATGTCTGTTTATATTGTCCTGTATCACCTTTATGTGCTCAGGAAATAAAAGTTTGCTGCCTGGCCTGCCTGCTAAGGAGAGAGGCTCTTCTCGTCGCTCATCCAGCAGCACTAACTCTGATGTAGTCACCTACAAAGGGACAGTGGTGAACATTCCCAACCTGCTGCATGCCCTTGAGAGCAGCAAGGCAGCGCAGCAGGAGCTGGAGAAACGCATCGCAAGTCTGCACGCTACACTCGGTATGGCAAGGAAGCATGTTTTAAATTTTCTTCTCTCTGCGCAGTTCAGTGGTAGACAAGTTTAGGCTAACAGTATACAAACCCTGTCTTGCCCATTTTAGTGTTTTTCCATTCTACCTAGCAGTCAGATATTATCAAGTCAGTACTCTTAGCTGTTGATTTAAATGTGTTTGAGTGCTTTTACCCAGGAAATTATGGATGCCGCCCCACAAACTCAGTTTGGTATGGCAAGTCAGGAAATTAAATGGGTCTACTTTAAAGAGAAATAGCGAAATATTTTGCTGTCAATGCCAATAAACAGAAAATAGGGAGGAAAAACTGTACCAGTAGTGTTTTTTGGCATGTTTCAAACTGTGAGAGCACTCCTGTACCACAAATCGTAACAGTGGCCTGACTATCCATCACTCCCATTCACTGGCTCAGCTCCTCCAAACTCGCAACAGAAACAAACATCCACTAATGCGTGTCCTTCAAACTTGCAGCTGAAACCGAGAACACAGCAGCAGCTGAAACGCACTGAAGTCTATGTGCTCTGCTTATGAATAGAAACACAAATTTACCTCAGAAAATTTGGGTTAACTCTGCTGAAATGAGACAAACATTTTATAACATTTTCAAGCCAGCTGGCTTTCAGCAGCTAAAGCAGCGTTAGCAGCCCATCTCAGCTCAGGTTTTCCGTTTTTGTCGAGTGTCCATGGAAAGAGTTCCAGTTTGGATTTCAAAAGGCCAAACTTAAAATCCTTCTTGAAATCTCCTGACTTTGGTGTGAGCCGAAGACTCACACATTTGTGAATTCCACAGAAAATGTAGATCTGTACAATGTTGGAAAGATAAATGATCCACAGTAAATGTGGTCATGCCGTGCACTGCCGATGTAGACAGGACAGGCGTGTTCGTGAGCTAATTAGTCGAATTAGATGTGTTTCCCTGAATTCCAATGAGACATGATACGTCAGCATCGCGTAAGTTAAGTGCTAGTGACCATGTATTAAATCCATCCTGCCTCCTGCTGGACTTTTTTCTAGTTCTTTCTACACCCTTATAAAATGTGGTTCTTCTGTGGTTCTGTAGCCTCTTATGCTCCTAGGAACCACCGGTGGTTCGAAAACGCACTTCGTCATATTCCTCACAACTTTCATATTTCATAAGCTACATTGAAAAGGTGGGTGTCATATGAGAGCTGTAACTGTCTTCTTTCCAGTCAAATAGACAGGTAATGTAATTTTAAACCCTCATATTAGAAGAAGCTGAACACACAATTTTTTTTTCTACTGAAAGTCGACCCATTTTTCCACAAATCTGGGCTATAAACTATAAACAGATGGTGTCTCTTCAGTGATCTGCTCTTCAGCAGTAAATTGTAAGCATATAGCAATATGTGTATGATCATAACACATTTTCTGTTCATTTGAGGGGAGCTTTTACAAAAAAATAGATAAATAAAATAAAAATTTGCATTTATTTCATGCAGTTACTGAATAATTTGCCTTAAGATTTGGTCATGTAAATTCAGATGGACGAACCAAAATATACCCTGGAGCATAAGAGGTTAATAAAGGTAGTCAGTGGGTTATATTAAAGAACTAAGGCAACTCAAGGAACCATGTTAATGCATTGATGCCTCTTTGCTTGGCTAAATGGTTCTTGTCTATGATGGAAAACTTGCATGTGGTTTTTCTGAAGAATCTATTGGTTTTATATAGCACCAGATAGAATTGCAATTAAATAGTATTGTAGTGGGGTTATAACCTTCCAGCACAAACAGCAGATCTGGGGCCGGTTTCCGAAACAGCATCTTGGTGTTAAGGTCATTTTAACTGGTAAAGAAGAGCGTATATTCATTTAAGAATAACCACCCCCATTTATTGTGATATCACAATTTTTTATGGTTGTTGTTGGCAGATAAGAGTAGTTTTCTCATGCTGTTAAAGCAGTTTACTCAGCAATTGCTAGGATTACATCATCACGTTTTGATGGACCTTTAGCACAGCTGATGAGGATTGAAATGTGAATTAAAATGTAAAATGGACACGTCCGTCGTGAATTGGCTTTTAGACCAGGGTATACACCAAATATACACACAAGATGACCACCAGGACAAAGATTGAGAACCTCTCATGTTAGTTCATACTCACATTGATTAGATGTTTATGACCTCCATTGAAAACTTTCACTTATGTCCGTATGTCTGCCCTTATATCTTTCAGAGGCTGCTGAGGCAAAGCAGGAGTCTGATCAACAAGAGCAGCTGAAGAGTAGGTTAGAGAAAGCCGAGACGCTCAACAAGGCCTACGAGAAGAGCCTGAAAGAGAATGCTGGCCACATGCTTGACGTCATCGAGAAGATGCAGAAAATGGTAGACCAGGTAATGAGCATCGAGGAATTTGTTCATTCCTCAGTGATTAAATATAAAGGCTGTGTTTTGTTTCATGCTTATTAAATTCATTTTTATCCTCCACTTGTTTACAGACGACAATCCTTACACGGACAAAGGAGACAAAAGGAACAAAGGACTAACAGTCTGCTCTTAGAAAAAAACAGGAACATTTTTAATTTATAAATCTGTATTTTTCAGCTGTGTTGAACTCCATTTGGACATGGAGTATTTATGGGATTTTTCTCTCTTCCCAAAATGTTAGACTGCTCAGCGTCATGTTAAATTCAATGACAAGGTCTGAAAATTCCTGTAGATTTTTCTTTAAGAAAAAAAAATTGTTTGATTAGTTTCTTAGAACTTGCCAAGATGCTTTAACCTTGCCCTCTGTGAAGATGATAGACTGTGGATGACGTTAATGTCAGATTTGTGTGGTTTACTTTTTATTTGTTTATTATTTATCTTTTTTTTAATCTTATAAGAGGGGAGAAGTATATTAAAAGATCATGTTTTGGATGTTGGCTTATGTCTTTTCTGTGGCTTTTGGCGTTCTGTATATTTGGTGTCGGTGCAGCTGGACTGCTTATCTCCCATTGGGGTTTTGCTTTCTGTTGGTTTTAAGAAAGCATACTGGCCCAGTCCTTTGATCTCTCTGTTGTGTCCCTCTGTATCCTTAAAGGGAACCCTGACTGTGTAGACATGTGAGCCTCAATATGGTGTGCATTTCCAATATACTCTTAAAAAAAAGAGTTCTTTAGTAAAGACAGTGGTTCTAAATAGGACCATGAACACTTAAAGAACCAATTGCATGCTTAAATGGTTCTTCACATGTAAAATGATTCTTCAAATTGATGGAGAATGTGTTGTAAATGGTTCCATATAGATCCCTTTTGAAAAAGGTTCTGCTGTTATTATGATGTCAAAAGAACCCAAGTCATTCAGGGTGGTTTGATGTGAAACACTCAGCTGTAAAACCTACCATGTCAGAATTGTTCACAGAGGTGGTGATGGGAACCAGGCGTTTGAAGAGATTTATGCCTCTAAAGGCTTCCTCAGGTTCCTCAGGCAGGTTATTAATATACTGCTTGCTGCTCGAGACACTGTTTTGCAGTAGTTTTTGAGAAAATGTGCTCTAAAATGTTTTGTTTTTAATCCATTTACGGTGGGTAGACACATGTAGGATATTTTAAAGGCAAAACAGTCCCCAAAGAAAACTCGCTGTGTCTGATTTCCCACTGGTTTGCCATCATCATCATTACTTATAAAACCTCAGAAGACGTGTAGGTTCACTGGTGGTTTTGGATAGTGAAAAACAGGCATTTGCATTGTAGACACAATGACCCCTGGTTCCTATCACCACCTCATTTGTCAACAATAAACCATAAACCATTTGTCATTTGTCAACAATAAACCATAAACCACTCTGTAAACAGACGTTATGGCACCCATCACTGTCAGCCATTATTTCCTTCCGCTGTGTAGATCCAACATTTCAGAGATGGTCTAGAAGTGGACAGAAATGTTTATTTGACTTTTTTAAGGTTTGTCATTTGATCAGATCTTTCCACAATCTGACTGGTTCAGATACTTACAAGTGAGGAGCTACACTAAAGCATACGTTTCTCTCTTTGACCCACCAAAGCAATTAGATTGATCAGTGCCTAAATTTAGATCCACTAGCTGGAAGTGTGGTTTCTCATTTATATAATACCATCCATGGAGAGGCTTCTCCTTCCCTTTGTTGTTTGAGGGGGCAATGGAAAGTAGATCTAGATTGTGGCTCAGCTGGCCAGGTTATTTCCAGAGACAGATCCAAACCGGCCTACATGCCATCCAGCTTTCACAACCTTGGGACACGTTCTACAAAAGCTGCTACCCGTCCAGGGTTTTCCTGGATTTTAGTTGTCCATGCACACTGTAAAAAGTGGCTCATCAGATCGACCTTAAAAAATTACTTCATGTGGTAACAAGTAGTTTAGTTCAACCTGAACAAATACTTTGAATGAAGGGTTCTTTCAGTTGGTGTGATCCCTGAGTTGAATAAAAATAGTTCAACTGCTTGTTACTACATGAAGTAATGTTTTCAGGTTGATCTGACAGGCCATTTTTTATAGTGCAGGGAGAAAAACACAATGTCCTGAAATTCAAGCTTTTTCTTATGTTAGTATTTATTATGAAGACCAAACTGCTTTCTTTCATCCAATCAAATCATTTGGATTCAAAGAATGGATATGATTTGCTCAGATTATACATAGGGACAGTTTTTTTGTAAAGGTTGGTGTTGGTGACCTGTTTAAGGCTCTTTAGTATTCTGTAGTAAAGGCAATGGGTTTATATAGAACCAAGAACACTCAGAACCATTTAAACACAGACATGGTTCTTTGCATGGTCAAATGGTTCTTCTCTATGATGGAAAATCAGTTGTATATGGTTCTTTCAGTGGTCTTCTAAAAATAAACCCTTTTTTCAGTACTACGTAGAAATGTTTTTTGCTAAGATGTTTGAAAAAGAGATTTGTGAGTATGTGGAACATGTTAAAGGCATGTTAAATTTCATGGAATGTAAAGGTTCTTTACCGATGTAAGTGTTCCTCCTTTACATTTTCTCTAAAGAACCACCAATAGCCCAATCTCACTGATGGCAGTGTTTGGTGTACCCTCGGATGAAACTTCTATATCTACAGCCCATAAAGAAATCAGTGCATTTTCCACACTCTTAGCCAGGGACTTGATTTCATGCACAGAACAAGGCACTTCCACAGTGGGCAACGGAGGCTCATCTCATAGGTTTTACTAGGTCTGGCAGGCGTTCTTGCAGTTTTTGAGACATAATTTCACACAGTTACTGCAGAATAATGTCACATCTACTCCTACTCCCCTCCTTTTTTCCTTTTCTCTCTCTCACTTTGGTTTGACAGGTTTATTCTGACTGTTTTGCATTATGAGCCCTGGTTATTTTTCTTGTTCTTGTATGCTGCATAAATAATGGCCCAGTCAAGAAGCACTGCACTGGGTAAGCCATGTTCTCAGTGCTGCACTAACAGTGAAATCACTTCTCCACGCTCTGTGTAAGTACAACCTTGCCCTGAGGTGGCCGTGTCTATAATTCATCAACATCCAATTGAGACTGATGGATGTCAACCACCATGAACCCAACTTCAGAACTGGGTGGATCACTCTCAACACTGCAGTAACTCTGTCCTGGTATTGGAATAGTGAGTGTTTTACTAAGCTGGACATTTTCTAACAAATCGAGCTCTTATAGCCTTATCTTGTGTTTATCATCATTAAAGCTCATTCACACATTTACAAAAATGAGTATGTATGACTACATATAGAGTCAGCATATGAATAATAAACATATTACGTTTATTATAACGCAATGTTTAAAAATGTTTGATTCACTTTTCTTGCATAAGACTTGATTATTAAAATCAGAAGAAATGTTTAAAATGTAAAGTGTCCTTTTCTTGCACGCCAATCATTTAAAACCACAAGTAACGGCTAAAACATACCAAAACATTACAGAAAATAAAGTTGTTTTTTTTTAAATGACACCAGTAAAACATACTGCATGCTGACTGCTGCATAACATAACTGACTGAATTGGGCTTCTGGCAACTAACATTGCATACACATTAACACTAAATAAGATAGATTCCTGAATAAACAAAAATGCAAAAATAATTCTAAACTAAATGTAATTTGAAATATAAACTTAACAATAACTGCAATGTTCTTTGAAGTGGCTGCATAAATTACACTTGTTTGCTGCTGGGTAAATTCATTCCACTGCTACACAGTGTTGCTTCTAGGCAACAAACATATTTCAATAATTTCTCATAGCAGAAAAATTATTTATATGATACTAAATGTTAAAAAATGAACTTCACTCTGTGAATCACATCAGATGTGAATCATATTTCTGGATGGATGAAAAATGATGAACTCGTTTTTCTGATGAAAATGTACAAAAACGTCATCCAAAAGCTGCACCATGACAAAAAGAGGTTTAAATCACCCACCAAGAGATCAAATATAAGCTTTTGGTTTATTTGAGCTTTTCTCTTCATTATTAACCTTTTTGTTGTCATTAAATATGCATTATGTCACTGTAGGGGAAAATGGGTTTGTTAACCTGAGGCAATTTTGTGCAATAGAGGGTTAATAGAGTTAATAGAGTTTCATTACAAAATGTTATACATATTAATCTGCAACAATTTTGGATATAATGAGTTTTTGAAAAGATATTAATCATAATATAGCATTGATTTGTTTCTTGTACACTCTTTAAAAAGATGGTTCTTCAAGGGTTCCTGGGTAAAGAGAATGGTTTTATTTCTATTGTTTCATGCTTAAAAAGTTCTTTGCATGGTGAAATGGTTATTCAGATTGATGAAGAATGTGTTTTTAATATGATTCTACATAGAACCAAAAAGCACTTTTGCCTGAAAAACTGACAAGGATTTAAAAAGTCTGCCTGCTTTAAAATGAGGACACTGGCAACTATAATTTCGTCCATTTTAATGGCGCTGACTAGTTGTTTAAACGTGTTATGTCATATAAATTGTATTGTTTTTTCCCCACCCGTATTCAAACATGTCCCGCCTCTTAGCGCCTAATAAGATTCCGTTTGATCCGCTGTGATTGGCTAGCAGCTGGTGAATATGACTTACTAGCCAATCCTAACGCAGAGACGGAATATTATTAGCAGAGAGAGTCTAAGCGCGGGGGGCGGGACTTGTCGAAATACGGGTGGGGAGAAAAAACAACGCGCTTCAGTTATATAAACATCTCCCGCCATTTCAGCACCACCTACCGCCTGATTCATTATCTTTCCGTCTTTCTGTGGCCACAGTAGATTCAGCTTCATATTCCGGCCATTGACTCTTCACATCGCTATCCGGTGACATGGTAAGATTTTTCCCCGGTATTTCTTGTGCTGCCTGGTTGGTTTCTCTCCCCGACCAAAACGACACCTCCTCCCGTTTATGTTCGAGATTATTTAAAGTCATGTTCGTGTAGATTTAGATCTGAAACCGAACTGGCACAACTCGCTAGCCTACCTAATATTTAGCCACATAGGTTAGCGCAGCTGCGATGATTTCGGTAGGAAAAAACGCCAGCATCGACGTATAAAAGCCATTTTTGTCTTCTGAGAGAAACTGCACTACGGATATATTGCCAGTTATTTGTAGTAAGCCATTTACTAACCTTAACTGGGTTACTTCTCGTGGAAAAGGTGGGCCAATGTTAGCTAGCTAACATGGTTGCTACCTTAAGACCTGGACTGATCCTCAAATATATTGTTTTATTAGACGTGTGGCTAAGTTGGTACATTATTCTGATGAATACGCTGTCCATGTGTACAGTGTACTATATGGAGAGTAGGGAACAGTCTAAGATGTAAGATATTTACAAATTCTGTTCGTGTACGATTTCAGAAGCTGGTTAAACCAGTCGTGGCTGGCTAACGTTAGCAAGATAGCTTTTGCGCCCGTTAGTAGCGGCAGGCTAGTTTAGTTAGCTAACGTTAGTTAACGTTAATTAACTGTAACCAGCTACCCTCAGTTTTTTGGTGATTTATTTGGATTTGGCTGTAAACCAGCAGGTTATCTCGATTTTTAAAATGCTCAAAACATTGTTAAATCCTCAGCTAAGCGTTAAGTTACTCTTGGTTAGCTGGCCAACTGCTAGTTAGCTAAGCTAGCTAGCTTTGTTTGGTAGGTAGTTCCCCTTGGAGTTGCTGAATTTAGAGGGAAGATTAAAGATTTTATAAATTAGATGCCTCTGCTCATGTTATCAGTGTATTTAGCTAGCTAGCTCACTAACAGCAGTACAAGCTGGATGACTATTGCGTTTTAGATAGCTTTAAATATATTCTTAAATATTGAGTCGGTTTCAGAAATGCTGGCAGTTTTCACTCGGTTCTTAATGAATAACTGAAAGACTAGAATTGTTCCATTTAAAAGCCGTAAAACAGAGCTTAAATTGACCATGTATATAATTTTGTTAAATACATGGTTTTAAAAGATTTTTTTAAGCAGTACAGCGTTGTAAAGTGTGTCATTTTAAGAACAAGTACTTGACTTTAAGTATATACTCACTGGTTACAATTAGGTTTCTAATGTTTTTGCACCTTTTTCCACCCTGGTTTACTTCTCTTCACTAGGCAGGAGGAAAGGCTGGGAAGGACAGTGGCAAAGCCAAGACAAAGGCAGTTTCCCGCTCCCAGAGGGCTGGTCTGCAGGCAAGTGTGTTTCTACCCCACAGTCATTTCCAGAAACGTTGTAGCAGATTCGAAAGAGTGATTTATGACTGTTTTGGTTTGTTCTGCAGTTCCCAGTAGGTCGTATTCATAGGCATTTGAAGACACGCACTACAAGCCATGGACGTGTTGGTGCCACAGCGGCTGTGTACAGCGCAGCTATCCTGGAGTACCTCACTGCTGAGGTGAGGTTTGAGCCATATATTGCATTATGTAACTTGTGCCTAATCAACCTGTGGATCAGCAAATTATCCATTTGTGTCTTGTATTGATAAATATCTATTGGAATTTGTTCTTGTGCTTGATTTAACTTCAGCAAGATTAGATCTCTTTCTCTGAAGTACATTTAAATAGTCATGTTGAGAGTAAAATTGGTGCATATGAACCTGAAAGACACTGTTGTGTTTGTGCAGGCCTTTGCTATTTCCCTATGTCAAAATAGTGCATTAGCACTACTTAACAATATTCTTGCTATGTGTTGGAATAGTTTTCCAGACCTGATTTAAACCTGAGTGTAGAATAAATAGGATTTGTAATGGTGAAATTCTATTGGCCTTGCACTTTAGTCCACAACCTGCCTTAATCCATATCCCCAGAGCTAGCCCATTATCCTCTATGTAGTATCTATTAGGTTAGGGCCCAGACAGGTTTGGGCAAAATGTTCATTATATCCAGTACTTGTATATTTTATGGTGTCCTTTGAAATTCAAACAGTTGGATGCAGAAGTTGAAATTCCCCTGGTCAAATTTTTGAAAATGGAAATATATTAAAGCGTCATCTCCAGGGAACTTAAATATGGTAGTATGAAGTTTATTGCACAGCTTATTTATTTGGTGAGTTCAACATATTGGGGAAAAAAAACATGAAAAGATTGACGGGGTGCCTAAACTATTGCATACAACTATATTTTCTGCTTGCACAATCCTAATCCAGTCTTTCCCATGTATGTGCCTCAATAGGTGTTGGAGTTGGCAGGTAATGCTTCAAAGGACTTGAAGGTGAAGCGTATCACTCCGAGGCATTTACAGTTGGCAATTCGTGGTGATGAAGAATTGGATTCTCTCATCAAAGCCACGATCGCTGGTGGAGGTCAGTTGAACTCTAGATTACAGAATATTCTTCTGTTCTTCATAATTTTTTGGAAGGGACTGTAACAAAATTGTATCAGAGAAGAAAAATCTAATGTCAGGTTCACTCGCTGTGCCCCAAGCATTCGTTAAAACTGCTAATGGAGGATGGTAACATTTTAAAAACACAGTATCCCACTTTGACACCTAGTATTGTACAATATTGATAAAATTTTATAAAATAAATTTTCTTGTATCGCACATTATTTAAAGGGAAATTTCACCATTTTTTGGTTTTGGATTTCTGCTTAATTTGGTCATTAACTAAATTAAACAAGGTCATGGTGCTGATTGGAACCAGGGGTTGTGATATAATCATTTTTCTGTACCATTTAAAACCACCAGTGAACCTACACATCATCTGGGTTTTTATGTGTAGTGGTGTCAATGGTAAAATAGTGGTAAATCTGGGTGTTTAGTTCAAAACGTTTTTGTGAAACTATCTCAGAGCAATGGTCCAAAATCAAGCAGCGTAACCATTTAATGTAATTGTTTCTGAGGTGGCTTTTCTGAGGCATTAACTGCTTCACACATCTGGTTCCTATCCTCACCACTGAACAATTTTTATGTAGTCATTTTCTCTTGAAGGGAGCATTTCATATTAAACTATTCTGACGTTGCATCTTAACGATGGACAGCAGAAAACAATGAACAGTCAGTGGAATGATACTTTTATGTTAAAAATTATGTCTTACAGCTTGTTTGGATTGAACTGTTTCTTCTCTTGGAATGACACCATTCCACTCATTCACAAGTCACTTTATACAGTGCTGTAAACAATAAACAGACAGAAAACACACTTCCAGAAAGAAAAGGAAGCATTTTTATTTATAGGTATTATGAACTATTCATTCAAAACAATTGGAAGCACCCAGCAAATAACATACATTGTAGTTAACTGACAGGTCTAGGATACTATATGTAAAGCAAACAGGAAAAAAAAAACTAAAACAGCTTGCATACAGGCACACTGCTAGAGTATGGAATATAATGTTACTATGACTATAATGGTGTAATAGTATAATAGTAATGTTCATTATCTAATAGTACTTTTACCACTGGAAAGCAGTATTATGGCATACTGGTAGCGCTATGGATATCCTGCCTTTAATTCTTGTGTATGAGTTTTTCATGTGTGGTGCACTTGTAGTCTCAATGTACGCTGGTGTCAGTTCCATTTCATACTGATTGTAATAACTTGCTTTCTTTTCTGTCCGTTTTAGGAGTCATTCCACACATTCACAAGTCACTGATTGGAAAGAAGGGCCAGCAGAAGACTGTGTAGAAGACTTTTTGTCATGTTTGTATAGTTAACGGCAATCAGCGTGGACAGCATTTGTTTTTATGTTTTACCCTTTTGTCTGGTTATGTTGTAACTGTAGTATTAACATGAATAGTGGTTAGGCTTTTGATGTACTAAGGTCGGTTCTCAAGATGGGAGGGGTGTACAGGTGATGGCCAAGGAAAACAAGCAGGTCCTTTTTAAATGGGTTAACAAAGGTATGGGGTTTTGAGTGTAATATTACAAAATCATTGGCCTGTGTCCTCAACCTGTTTTATACATAAAATGTTGAACTTTTCTTAAATCATTATGCATTGTTGTGGTTATTTTATTAAGAGAACACACATGAGCTTTCTTTACACAAAAGCATGTTAATCCTAGTGGATATTCTACGTAACGTTTTACTCGGTGTTACTGGGGAAAATATGGAGAAAGTATCAGCCATTGACGGGCAATATCAATTACCGTTATAGGGTTTTTCTAATTGACTCTTGTGCAAACTTAATTTGCAAATTGTCATATAAAGGACTGTTTTGTTACAGTAAAATATCCTGCATTCTTGCATGTTGAAGTTACATTTGGGAGGTCAGTTTTTTAATGTTGCTGTGCAATGTGGAAGAGGCTTTGAGCATTTAGGTTTTGGTGTGAAATATTTGTGGTAAATACTGAAACATTTCATCAATCTAAACACTGAAAATAGGATTAAAAATGAATGTCATTGATAGCTCTTATTTTTAGTTTTAGTCGTAAATGTTCTTAGGCCTGTCTTTTGATGCAGTACAATACAAAAACGCTGATCGTACTGTGTCATAACAGTGCTAGAAAACAGGATATTGCTGGGTCGTGATTATAGCACAAAAAATGTCTCGCAACGACCATCTCAGGTTTTAAATATGCTCATCAATTAAATATCTTTAAACTGCCAGTGCTACTGTCGTAAGCATATGCTTAAGCAATAGAACATTAAAGGTCGTGTGTTATCGTAAAATAACATCACGGCTGTGATTTGGTCGCAGGCACAAGCCGAAGGCGACAGTACAGTGAAATAAATAAAGTAATAAATTAATAAACTGGGCCGTGAACGCGGCGTTTAATATGTTTTAATGTTCGCAGTTCCTTCACCAAATTATAGTTCCTTAACAAGCAGCTCGTTGCTACGTCAGAGTAACGAACTCCGCTCACTCGCTGCACAGCCGGCAGTTCGTTCTCCAGCTCCTTACACTAAACTCCCAAACTGTCATCACCACTGAGCAGCTTTTCAGTAGGCAGCTGTGACAGAAGAACAGCTAAACAACCTGAAATCAGCCAGAAATGAACCCAACACCATTCGCCAAACGTGTAGTCTGATCTTCAGAGTCTGACCAAATCAGACTGAGCCATAAAACTGACCCAATATCAAGTTCAGCTCAGTTTTGTCAGTTTTTGCCAGATCAGTATTAATGTTGTTTTGTTCCAGCCAGTCTGTAAAGCATCTTACAGCCCATTTAGTTTGGCGAATGGTGTTGGGTTCATTTCTGGCTGATTCCAGGTTGTTTAGCTGTTCTTCTGTCACAGCTGCCGACTGAAAAGCTGCTCAGTGGTGATGACAGTTTGGGAATTTAGTGTCGTCTCATCTTCAGAGTCTGACCAAATCGGCTGTCGGTCAAATGTGATCTTAAAAGTGTCCATTTTCTGTTTGTGGCAAAGTAAGAAATAAAAACGTTCAAATGGCTTGAGTGTCTCCTACAGCTGTCAAAGTAGTTGCTTAGCAGCGGCGTCTCAGCGGAGTGATAGTGTTTGTGAAGAAACGTGATGTTATGGTGAAATAACAGCGCGGTTAGAGCGCTTCTCAACCAATCAGCTGGCACGGCCGAAACTAACTGTTGTATAATTAAAATAATGTTAAAGGTACAGAAAGCTTCTGTAATCAGAAAAAATGTAACGCTTATGTTTAGATGGTCAAGCCTTATTCGCCTTATTAAAGATCAGACTGTATAGCATAGTGCTGTTGCCAACTGTATTCATTCAGAATCACTGCATTGTAATAGAAATAATTCCCTTGAGTTGTAGAGGTGTTTTTAAATGCCTTATGCTTCATCATGTGTACCAAAGATGCCAATTACACTGGATCACTGTCATGCCTCAGAACTACCCCCTGACCCCGAGCAGTTCATCTTATCAGCACACCAGAGGAGTGTTTTTACAAAATAAAATTCCTCAGACTGGGTCACTTCAGCCCAAAGTAAGGACTGTTCTGTGAGAACAGCCTGCACTTCTTCTCTTATTGCACTGGCTTGACTTTTGGCTCAATTTTTATGGCTAATTTTGTGAAATACCTCCTGAGTCTTGTGACATGCAGGAAGTTCAGGGTTACTAAATTTCAGCTTCACAAAACCAAACAAATGAAACATGATCAACAGCCAATTATGTGAAAAATGAGGAGTCCAGGAGCTTATTTAAAAAAAAACAGGAAAAAAGAAAACTATATAATTGTGTAGAATAAAGCATTTATAACAGTGAAAAGCAGCGCAGTTAGTGTTAGTGTTGGAGTAATACTTCTGCTAAAAAGCCATAGTCTAAAGTCCCCAGAAGGCTCCTTGATTGGTCCAAGAGCTGTTTATGATCCGAAAAGAACTTGAAGGGGAATTCCAATGATGATGTCAAAATTTATTTCCAGCGTGGTCGGATGTGAAATGGTTCATTTGTAGAGAAACTTACAGACTGATTTCCTTACAATGGTGGTGACAGGAGCCAAGGGTCACCACGTTTACAACACAAACATAACCACAACCACTTGATTTACTATCCAAAACCACCAGTGAACCTACACGTCTTCTAAATTTTGTATGTAATGTTGATGGTAATATTGTAGTAAATGTGAACAAATAATTTTTCTTTGGAAACTATTTTGCCTTACAATGGCCCCATTTCCAAAAAAGTTGGAACGCTGTGCAAAATGTAAATAAAAACAAACGGCAATGATATGCAAATCATTTAAACCCTATATTTCATGGAAAATAGTACAAAGACAACATCTCAGATGTTGAAACTGAGAAATTTTATTGTTTTTTGGAAAATATGTGCCCATTTTGAATTTGATGCCGACAACACATTCCAAAAAGTTGGGATGGGGGCAACAAAATGCTGGTAAAGTTGTGCAATGCTAAAAAAAAAACACCTGGTGGTTGACTGGCATCTCAGAGAGGCGGAGTCTTTCAGAAGTAAAGATGGGGAGGGGTTCACCACTCTTTGAAAGACTACAAAGACGGCAAACAGTGCAACAATTCAAGAATAATATTTCTCAACATACAATAGCAAAGAATTTAGATTTTTATCTTCTACAGTACATAATAACATCAAAAGATTCAGAGAATCTGGAGACATCTCTGTAAGCAAGAGACAAGGCCAAAAACCAGTATTTGGCAATGATTTTTGGGCCCTCAGGCGTCACTGCATTAAAAACAGATATGATTCTCTAGTGGAAATCACTGCATGAGCTCAGGAACACTTCTGCCACCTTCTCTGGGCCTGAGCTCATTTAAAATGGACTGAGGGGAAGTGGAAAAGTGTCCTGTGGTCTGACAAATCAAAATTTGAAGTTCTTTTTGGAAATCATGGACACTGTGTCCTCCGGGCTAAAGACCACTCAGCTTGTTATCAGTGCACAGTTTAAAAGCCAGTATTCATGATGGTATACGGGTGTATTAGTGCACATGGCATGGGTGATGTGTACATCTATGAAGGCACCATTAATGCTGAATGATATATACATGTTTTGGTAACATATGCTGCCATCCAGGCAACGTCTTTTTCAGGGAAGGCCTTGCTTATTTCAGCAAGACAATGACAAACCACATTCTGCATGTATTACAACAGCATTGCTCTGCATTAAAAGAGTCTGGGCACTAAACTGGCCTGCCTGCAGTCCAGACCTGTCACCACTGAAAACATTTGGCACATTATGAAATGAAAAATACTGCAAACGAGCCCCCAAACTGTTGAGCAGCTGAAATCCTGTATCAAACAAGAACAGGAAAACATTTCACTTTCAAAACTACAGCAGTGTCTCCTCAATTCCCAAACTGAGTGTTGTTAAAGAAGAGGTGATGAAACACAGTGGTGAACAGGCCCCCGTCCCAACTTTTTTGGAATTTCTCAGTTTCAACATTAGATATGTTGTCTTTGTAGTATTTTCCTTTAAAAATATGGTTTACATGATCTACATATCATTGTGTTCTAATTTTATTTACATTCTGCACAGCGTCCCAACTTTTTTGGAAATGGGGTTGTAAATATCTGCTATGAATGTTTTTTTTAAAAATACATTTTTGGACCTCAGAACTATCTTAATACAAAGTCTAAGGAATCAGTCTGCATATTCATAAACATTTCATGTAATAACTTTCTGTGAGGGAGATTTTAAGAGGCATTAAACTCTTCAGATGTCTAGTTCCAAACACCACCAATGTAAAAAATTCTGACTCTGTAAGTTCCTCTAGAACTGAGCATTTCACACCAAACCACTCTGAATGACTTTGTGTACTTCTTAACTATTTAATCATGGCAAAATTTTGAAAGACCGGTGGAGTTTCCCTTGATGTTACCTCCATGGTTCAGCTCCTGCCTTAAAGTGCTTACAGCACTCTTTACACTGCACCATTGTGCCATCTGGTGTCCACATGTTTAACTGTCTCTAAAAAGCAGCACTTTTCAAAAGAATATAGACAAACATAAATATACAGATAGACATATTTATTATACACTCATCTTGTACATATAAACTTGAACAAAATATAACTTTAAAGGATTTACAAGTATGTATTTAAATATTCAACGATCATAAAAGGAAGGTTTAAAAAATAGACATTCATTATTGCACTCAACCCTGTTACTCCACAATGGGTCTGACTGAGAGGGATGCTTTAGTAAGACTGTTGTAGTCCGTGTGGCTCAGATTGACTCAGTTCACTGTGAGCTGAAGTACTGGTGGTGGTACGACTGGTAGGGGCTCATCAGGGCCGGGTTGCTGGGGGCCAAGGGGAGGCTCTGTGGGCTCCTGTACTGGTAGAGGGTGTTGACGGGCAGGGCTGGGACGGCTGCGGCGGCGGAGGGGCTGTAGTGGAGGCTGGGGGGGCAGAGGTATGACGCTGAGGTGTCCTGTGGGGTGTAGTAGCTGGGATACGGCGCAGGCCTGAAGGTCTGCAGCTCGGGGTAGTGAATGAGCTGGGAGGCCACGTTGGCCTGGCAGGCGTGAGCCAGAGCGTCTTGCACCGTCCTCTTGAGCTTCATACGCCTGTTCTGAAACCAGTTCCTGATCTGTGGAGGCAAAAGAAATGATCATTACTACATGGAGATAAAAGTCACCCAAACAATGCTAATGTTGCTAAGAGTGAATAAGACCTAATTTTGCCAGTTAAGCAAATTCATTACACCAGTGCTCCTCATACCTGTTTATCAGAGAGACTGAGGCGCTTGCACAGCTCGGCCTTGTCCTGGGCCCCCAGATAGGCGTTCCTCTTGAAGGCTCTCTCCAGGTTCTCTATCTGCTCAGCTGTGAAGGCGGTGCGGGCCCTGCGGCCGGTGGCTGGGGAGGCTCCTTGGAGGCTATGGGCCGGCTCCTTGGAGGCTATGGGAGAGAGAGAACGTCCTCCTTCACTCTCGTAGCCAGATGTCTCCTCCTCTGTTCCGCTACTAAAGCCTGACTCTGGAGCTGTGATGGAGAAAATGTGAAAGGATAGTTAACATTTTGTCTTTGGTTTAGACCATTTTGTAGCACCATTGAGGGGTAATGATGTTCAACACTTTCAAGTTTTCAAGTTTCAGCATGGCTTATTTTAAAGAAACCTAGTATTTCCAAAATGGTAACTTTTTCCAAGAAAGAAAAACTTTCATAGTCTTAAAGTATGTTGAAGTATCTAATAAGATTTCATTATAATTTAATACAGATAGTCATTATAGACCATTTCTATTGGTCCGTTTGTCATGAAATGTTCATTCAATGTGAAGGGCTGCTATTTTCAAAAGCCATAACAATGAAAACAAATAAAATTGAGTTTCTACAGCGTTTTAACAGTCAATGAATTAACCCTTTAACCCCCAGGGACCCACACTTCCTCACTATAATAACTATAGTTCTGAAAGCTTCATAGTAATTACCAAATAATTAATGGAAGTTGAGTAATACATTTTAACATTAAATTGCTAACTACTAATCTTAAAGTTAACTGCTGTTAACTGAAAAAAGGTCTCACCATGTTGGACGTTCTCTTGGTTGCTTGTGCTGGTCTCTTGTTTTGGAGTTAGGAACCTACATTCTGGTCCCACTGGCTCAGGCTGTGTGCCTTGAGCTTCTGTGCTGTCCACTCTCCTGCTGTAGAAACCAGGGAGGCTTTCTGGAACAGTCCCCGAGGTGCTGGCTCTGTCAGGGCCCGTGGAGATCCAGGAGCTGGAATGGTGCCCGGCTCTTGGGCTGGATGGAGCCTGGCTGCTTTGGGATAGCCATTCGATGGAAAAGTGTCCCTTCATCGTTTCAGTTTGAGCAAGAACAAAATGATATCCAGAAAAGTTTCGGTGAAAAAAAAGAATGTCCTTTGTTTTGTTCCTGTAAGGTTCCTGTGCGTTCAAAGCTGCTGGTCCTGGGCTCTGGATGTGCAGTGAGGAGAGAGGTCCTGAGAGCGAGTGAGGCAGAGCACTGTTTGTCTTCGGATAAGTGATAACCACCTCTGGCGCAGGGCTGGAGTATTTATAGGGCTAATCCCAGCTCATTTACAATTCACTTAGGCCAGGATCAAAGGAAACATCCTCCCGTCCCTGCTCCCCCACCCCTTGAGTTTTCACAAGTGTGGTAATTAAGACGTCTCAATCACCTCTGAATGAGCCCATTAATTCCTGGCTCCAGTAAGTCTGGTGATGTAGCAAGACCCCCCCCAACCCCACCCCCCCTCAACTTCCAAAACCATCTCTGATCCTGTCTGCTCTCTGAGGTTTCTGTGTGCGTTCACATGTTCACATGTGGTGAGGGATCATGGTTGAAAGTCAGTGGTTAAACATGGGATTTCATGCCTCAGATGTCAAATATTATTTAATTGGTGGTTTTTATTAAGTATTAGTTTATATTTTCTTATGAAATGTCACACTTTGAACTCAACAGATGAACTGTTGGACTGTTAAGCTGGTTTATTGTATTATATCCCATACACTTTATACGATACTGACAATGCACTATAGGGGCATAAATATAAATAGTAATATGTAATACAGTAGGCCTCTCACATCTACACTTGATGTTCCTGTGAGTGTCTGCAAATCTACGTAATCCAGCCCTTGTTTATGCCCTCTTTAGTCGGTATTGGTATCAAAGCGCGCAGGTCCTTTGAAGTGCCAGGCAGCAGTTAATGGCCTATTAGAGAAACACTACACCGAGAGGAGTTATGCTTTTTCCTCCACCCGTATTGCGACAAGCCCCGCCTCCTGCGCTACGATTGGCTAGTAACATCCCGCGTCCTGCGCTAGGATCGGCTCTTACGATATACTCACAAGGAGCCCGGAGAATAGACTGCCGTTCCAGCCAATCCCAGCACAATATGCAAATGCGCCAGCTCCGGCTAACAGTCCGTTCCACAGAATTTTTTTAGCTGTGTCCAAAACCACTTACTACTGTACTACACATATTACACTGATGAATGGACTTTTATTGACGGTGTGCTTATTTTTACACACTGTTTAGTGTGGTAGTATGCGGTTTTGGACGCAGCCCTTGTTTAGTGTACGCTAGGCGGTCTCCGGGGCCGGAATACAGGTGGAGAAAAAAACAACAACAGGCGTGATATCAAGTTTGGAGACAGTAGTCTGGCGAAGCCTCAACTACTATTAGCGATAACAGGAATTATTGCGGTCGGTTTATCTGGTTCATCAGCCGTTTATCTCTGCACTGAAACGATCAATCTAGCTGAGCCCTCACGAATCATCACAACAAGGTCTTGACTGCAAATTGCCCATAAGCTCCAAAGGGCGGCCCATCATTGTGTGCAAAGGATCCCATTGATCTGATCCCCTTAATTCCAACAAGAAAAAAAAGAGACAAAGGAGAAAATAGACGGCGCCATGGGTGGAGATAGACCCATCAGTCCACCATTTTAAAGTGATCATAGCGCAGCCTTTACCCTGACAATAAGCACTGTTACCCATAGTGTATTAAACTGAAGGAAACTTTACAATTAGTAGAGGTGGATAGAAACTACTTCCATTTATCAGGTCTAAGTTGTTTTCTTAGTATTATTAAACGATGTCTACATTTAGCTGGCCTTTTCCCATTGATTCCCTTGTTCCTTTAGGGGTTCAGTTTCATTCTGTTCCTTTGGACTACTTTCCCTCTTACTCACTCCTCTCACTTTTGGGCTTTAGTATTTTATTTTAAGCTGAAAGGATCCCAAAAAGAGAAGAACGACACCTTATAAACTTCACTCATATGCTGGAGGAAGGCCTGCTAAATTCCAGTGCTGTAATATAGAGAGTACTTCTGAGTTGTTAGCTAATTTTAATTATACTAGGGACATTACTCTATTGAAGTAACCGTAGGCTACTCTACTACCAGGGTTTGGATATAATGGAATACAAGTAGGAATACATATTTAGAATACAGAAATAAAGTATCTGTATACAGCCAAGGTACATTTTGTAAAGGCAGTATTCAGAATACAGTTACCCACTAAATTTAAACAATATAAACCAGCATTAAAAGAACACCATTAATGCTTGTTTATTAACTGTTTAAAATGTTTTTTTTTGTGTGTGTGTAAAAAACAGCTTATTTACAGACAACAAAGTTCCTGCTAAAGCCTGAGTAGACTGATAAACCAATGCGATGATCAGTTATTAATCTCAGTGTTACTGAGCTCTGCTAAAGCCTGAGTAGACTGATAAATCAATGTGATGATCAGTTATTAATCTCAGTGTTACTGAGCTCTGCTAAAGCCTGAGTAGACTGATAAATCAATGCGATTGGTTATTAATCTCAGTTTTACTGAGCTCTGCTAAAGCCTGAGTAGACTGATAAATCAATGCGATGATCAGTTATTAATCTCAGTGTTACTGAGCTCTGCTATGCATGTGTTTTGTTACACAATGCCATTAACTGAAAATCACAGCTACCTACTTCACAGTCTAATTTGCTAGATTTTGTTACTGAGATACGGAGGAATGTTTATTTAGTTCATCAGACAGCGGTCAGATTGTGGGAGCAGCAGTGGACTAAAGCAGGTGATGAGAGCCAAAATAATGTTGAGAATTTTGTAACTTCTTTTAAAGCAGTGAACTGCCACCAGTAACAGTGAGGAACAATGTGAAATAAATGAAAATTACAACAGCAAAGTTTTTACCATCTGCCTTATCAGTATGTATCAGAAATGTATTCTAAATGTATTCTGAATATGTATTGTGGTGGAATACATTACTGAATACATTTAGGACAGTGCATTCAGTAGTCAGCCATCATTACTTTTTTAAAGTATTCTGCCCAATCCTGTCTACTACTATTCTGAGTACTCATATACAAGCATGTCATACTCAATATAACCGAACTGCACTATAATCTACAATGACATTTTATAGTAAGGTGGTTTATGCTATAATAGTTTAATATGGTGATCAAATCTTCTTGAAAACTTTTTGATTTTTGCATGGCTTTAATACATTAGGCATCAGATAACACTGATCTAGTATATCCAACTCTCTAATTTATACTGTGCTAATTCTCTTATCATAGAGAATTGAGCCCTGTTCCAAAATGAAAATGGACCTTAAACATAGACCTGGGGAACGCCATAGAATTTGCTGACTTTCTTCCTCAAGTCAGGCAAAAAAAAAAATATGTCCCTGAGGGGCTCTATAATTCAAATGTACATCACATAGCCTTCCCTGTTTATGACTTCAAAGGGCAGATAACTTGCTGACCCTCTCGTCTCATATCTCCAGTGCTATCTCTCTCCCTCTCTTTTGTTTAAAGGCCACAACAAAACCCAGAGCTCATGCCTTTCTGTATCTGCTATAGATCTCTCGGGCGCGCTTGCTGGGCAGTTTCTGTTTTCCAGTGTGGAATGCATGGTCAGGGGACAGTCCCCCAGCTCGGTTCCAGCTTCCATGAGTCCTGAGATGTGATAAAGGGGAGGAATGACTTTGATGTGAGTGGCAGGAGAGAGAAAGGGAGCAAGAGAGAGAGAGAGGGATACAGTACAGACAGCTGCCTGGTTTCATGGAGGACAGACGGGAGGGGCAGGAGACGGCGTGTCCACCTCCTGTCCCAGGGATCCTGCCATCAAAGGCCAGATTACAGTGTGTCTGTGCTGTTTGATATTGGGTTGATACTCCGTTATCAGGATAGCGAGACTTCTGAGCAGGTGCTTTGCGAAAGATCTGTTCTGTCCAAAAGTAGTATAAAATGACAAAGGTGAGGCGCCTCTAGCCAATAACTGGTAGGGAAAATAAACTACATTACAGTTTTAGAGTATTATGAAAAGTATATTATGGCATGTTATTTATCAACGTAGTATAAGAAATGCTAAATTTGTATTATTGATTTCTAGACTATGTATGCATGGAAGGTGGGTAACAAATGTGTCTAGATAAGAAACGGGGGTTTCCACCTCAAAAAAGCCAGTATCTGGATGCCTGTGCTTTTAAATAACACTGAATTTAAAACCCTTGAACCTTTTAATGCTGGGTTCAGTGTTAAAAGATGGATACTTTAAGCCAACAAAAGCAAATATGTAAATACAGTACTGTGCAAAAGTCAGAAACCATTTTTAAAAATTTCCAGTCAAAGTGCAAGTTGTTAGTTTTTAGAATTGGGCATAAGATACCCCGCTTACATAAGGAAGGGGAAAGTCAGAGGAAAAGTGAAAAGTTTCTGAAGCTGGAGTTAAAAAAACGATTAAATGATACTGAGAAAATGTGACTCCTAACAACTGAAAGAACGTGTAGCTGTCAAGAAGAAAGAGCTCTTGCAGTAGAACACCAAACTGATATCTGAGATGTGGAGTTATACTTTATGTAGTGCATTTTTTTTACAAATATTTATTTTTATTTGCATATTTTTTTTAGAAAAACTGATAGCAAGTTCCCTGAATACAACAGAAGCTGTAAATGTAAAATTTACATAGACCATATGGGAAGCTCAGTTACTGATCATGCATTAGTTTGCTTGAGTAAATTTGGATGGCAAGTTTGCGCTTAGTTAGAAAAGGGGTCTATTTATTGTGTAAATCTATTACTTTTTTTTGTAACTACTAGTACAGCCTTTATCAGTGCAATGAAAGTGTCACTCAAGCCGGCTCCCTCCCTCCCTGTCAGCCTTTAGAGCTGCTACAGACGACAGTCTCTGGCAGAGAATGGGCTCCAACAGTGATTGCCTTTGATTGCATTCACTGATCCCCTTTCATCTCTAATGGGCGCTGTTTGCTGCCCTGTTAGGGACACAAACGCGTCGTCTCTTCCCTGCCCCATCCAAGCTCATCCTGCGGGGGCCTGAGAGCAAGGCCTGACCACGGCGGTCTCCATCGAGTAAGCTGGAGCCGCCATATTTCACACAGGATGGGAAAACCTCAGTACAGCTTTATAAGAAGTGAGAGGGCCATCAGTGTACTGCTCCGCCTTGTAGGGCTGTGTGGAGGTTCAAGCCACTTGCATTGCATCCACATAAAGAGCACTAGATGTGTTGTTCTAAATGAGGTTGCTTGTGTACTCTGTGCTCTTGTATGCCACCAAGACTGGAATTTTATGAACTTTAGTCACTTCATTTCGCAAATGTTGCATGTCAAAATACTGAGGTTTACTTGAAATCCTGACTTCGGCTATTTTGGAAATGAATATTGGATAAAAATAGAAATTTATATTGGCTCTAGCACATACACTACAATGCGAAAATTTAGAATCACTTTTCTTGTGAATATTTTTGTTATTTTACATTCAATAATTTTCTAAAACAAGTTATACAATATATTAACATAAAATGTGCCATAACTTGTGCACAGGCCAGATTTTAGATTTAATAATTTCCCCAATATGTAAAAATCAGCAAATAAACAGTAATCATGCATTAAAATGTGCAGAGGTTTGTTCCCTGTTTTAACTTATTTTAATTTAGGAAAAAACAAAAACAGCCCTAATTTGAACTAACTTTTGCATCTGATTGTATATAGATTTAAATATGATAAACTAGATATCAATTTGTTTGTTGTATTGTTTTTAGCTTTTTAATTCGATGTTTTTTGTTTTTTTTGGTTAAATATTATTAATGATAAAATAACAGTAAAATACTGTAATTATTTATTTATGGTATGTTTTGTCAAGTTACGTGCCTCAACACTTTGGAAATAAAATGCATTCTGGATAATCATTTTATTCTAAGGTTATCCTCAATTGTTTTTTATATATATTTTAAAGTCATTTACAGCTTTGTTCATGACTCTGGACACATCTCAAATTTTACAGCCTTAATAACTATTTGAAATCTATGAAGCCGTATAGTACAAACATCATATTAGAATAATTTTATGCAATAAAATTGGTTTAACGTTATTGAAGACAGTGAATCAGAATAGTAATGTACTTAGATATATTTACCTAGGTCAGTTCAAACAATGCTTGGACCCTTTTTTCCAGCATCCACTCATCTTATAATCACATCATTTTGACTACAATGCCCCCATTAACCCTCCCCTATTGATTCCAATCAGTGGCAACTTCAAAGAGTGGATAAAGCCTGGCGGTGGAACTGGCCCTATTTGAAAAGGCTCCGATTCGGGGATAAGAGGGGAGGTGAAAGGACGTCAGGTCGTCCACTAAAGCCTGAATCCACTCAGACCCACGGCCCCTCGGGCTCAGACGCAGGACCGCTGGCCTGACTCCGAGCTCTAACTGTCCTCTCAGAGTCATCACACCCATCTCGTCTCCCATTCAGCAGACTTTTGCTTTCACACTTGTGGACTGGGAAGAGTAAAGGTAAGTGTCGAGAAGGGATTAGGCCCTATTGAGCTTCAGTAACCCCTCTCCCCCCACCCTTCACACGGATCCACATTCAAAACTCCTGGCGCAGGCCACAGTGGAGCCGAGGACAGCTTACATGTTTGTGAATGGGGATTTAGATCACGGCCTCCAGTATGAAAGGAGTGTCAGAACAGTCAACGCAGGAAAAGAATGGGGGGGCTACATTTGGGGCTTTCCTTTTCCTGTTAAAGAGTGGTATAAAGAGCGCCGTGAGGTGCGACTTTGGCCTTTGAAGTTCAAAGGACGTTTAGAGGTCAGTTATGCTGTTTGGGGAAAGGTGGGCGGATGTTTATGAGGAGTTTAGCCTGGTGGACCGGTCCCTAACTGATGAAGACAAACCCGTAAACAACAATGGAAAACCAAAGTGACGAAAAGGTTGAAATGACACAAAAATCACAAAAAAATTCATAAACTATTTAAATATTTATCATGTATAACATCTGTAATATTAATATATGTATATAATGGTCTCCAAACCGGTTAAAGGTCTGGAGCAACCTAAACGTACATTTATATCATACATCTTCAAGACTGTATGATCTAAAGAAAACCCTTGTGTGAGCAGATGTGTCCCGTCCAAACTTAGATGCTGGAGCGAGACAACATGACAGTATTTATCTGATATTTCTGAGATGTTGTGTCCATAGTGTAACTCATGAAACATTGTGTTATTTTAAAATTGAAATAAAATAACATGAAGGCAATGTATGTCACTTTCTACAAAGTCACAATGTGACAACAGTTGCAGTTGCAGTGCACTATATTTTACAAATTACAGTTTTATGTAGTTTAGTAGCTTCTGTCAGTGGTGTTATGGTCAGTGGTGTTTCAACTTTACTGATCTTGTTCAATATAACAGACTATGTTTTACACTTGAGTTATATTATATAACCCTGTTGGCCACCACAGTGCAAAAATGACAGTTATCAATGCTACAGTAACGATAGTCACAATGAGGTGAGTGCACGTGTGTAGACGAGCTGGTGGTTGGGGGTTACTATGTAAAGATTCTGTGAGAAACAGCAGTTGGGAAAAGTAGGTCAGAACATGCCAGGTGCACATACACGTCACAAGACTCACATACGCTTCGACTGAAAGGCGTGTTGCACAAGTAATATGACAGGTGAACTGGTAGGAGCGAATAGCTGCTGCAATAAAACTGATCTTTCAAGTCTGAGATGTTCTGGAGGCGGAATCTCTCATCTTGAATGAGCATTTATGTAATTTCCACAGAAAACAGGGAAACGGTTGTTCATCCCTTTGCCTCAGATCCACTTTGTCAGTACTGAGATTTAGGGAAAAACGCAAAAAAGGCTTTAATTTTGGTTTATTTCAATGCATAATATATATTAAAACACACACAAAACCTCCCTGAAAATTTCATTTTTTGCACATCAGCAAAAATCAGCTGTATTGTGTGATGCAACTTTAAAATTTAATGTAAACCAGATTTACAGTCATATGCAAAAGTTTTAACACCCCTGGTCAAATTACATTTGCTGATTTCCTAAGTAAAAATATGTAAACACACCTCTACAGGGAATTAAATATGGTATTTACAGGGAATTAAATATGGCCAATATTAGTGTAAACATTCTATTTTACGTTTAATTTTATTAAACATAATATGCTAAACTCAGCAAATAAACTATAACTGTGCAGTAAATGTGCAGGACTGTGTTCTCTGTAGATGATATGTAATAATTTTTACTCTATTACTTTTAACCAGGGCGCGCCCAAACTTTAGCACACAACTGTATATTATACTTTGATGTGGCAAGGAATTATGAGAGTAAAGAAATTCCATGAAACTGACTTATAAAAACAGAACATGCTTACTTTAAAATATTCAATGCCAGAAGTAATGCACTTGATGTGAAACTAAGAGGAATTAACTAATAGAAGAACTATAAGAATGTTGGCAATGCCTTATTTCTCAACGTTCCTCATACGTGCAGAGGAATACTGCTCAAAAACAGCTGGACTGAACACAATCATTAAAGTTAGGCTACTATCTGGGGATAAAATTACTCTGGCTGACCCTCGCTGAGTGCTGGATTTGTTGAGGTAGATTGAAGCTAAGCTGGACTGCAGTGCATCAGGCGTTCCTCTCACATGGGGGGATGTACTCCAGACCCAAATGGGCAAAGATTTCTTCTTCTGAATTTGCACGAAGATAGCGCTGCTGCAGAACAGGTGAGAAATGAAGGAGAAGAGGCCGATTCTGAGATCAGGAGAAATACATATCTTGTTGCTGAAGTAGCAAAACATCTCTACAATGGTAAATTCATAGGAGAAGGAAGAAATGTTCTTAAAAGAGAATTTGACACTTTTTTCCTGCATAATTAAATGGTTAAGATGAAAATAAACTCATTCAGAGTAGTTTGATGTGAAATGCATCATTCTAGAGAAACGTCTCAAAATTTGTTGTGATAGAAACCAGATATCTGAAGTGTTTAGTGTCTTTAAAAGCTACTTCATGTAATATTATAACATGAAATTAGTATAAATACATGCAAATACTTTGCCTGTCTGTTTTATGTTCATTTTGAACTGATTAAACATATTATGTGTTATTATATAAGATTGATATAAAAAAACAGATTTTTGAAATACATTTAAGGCGGAGAGGTACATACAGTGCATTGTAAGGTGAAACAGTCCCCACAGAAAATGTATTGTTTGGATCTCACCATTATTAACAATATATGGGCCATTAAAAAAACAATTATGTATTTATATCTTAGATGTTTACAAGGATTATGTTATGATCTATTCAAACCCAAGATATTCATCGAGTGCTAACAGGTTAGTTTATATAGTAGTTTCTATTGGAAGGTGTCTGTCCCAAACTCTAACCCTTAAATTTCAATTTGTGAAAAAAATACTCAAATTTTTTGAGTCATGTTTCCAATGTTTTTTTTTTAAACCTCTTTAATTTCTTTTAAAGAAGTTGAAATATTTAGATGTACCAGTTTAGAGTTTATTTTTTAGAAACAAAAAAAAAATGCTGCCCCACATTTTAATGCCACTACCAAGAAACAAAAACTGTACCCTATTCACTATATAGTGCACTATTTTGGGATGTCAGAATTTTGTAGTGTCTGAAAACAGAGCAGAAAATCTAGTGCAATCAAACAATCCCACAATGCACAGCAAAAAGTAATGTACAACCAATGTACCATATGGGATAGGGGATACCCATAATGCACTGTATTGTTTGATTTGAAGATTCATGCCCAACTTCTCTGAGTAGGATTAGTGAGTCAAGCTACATTGGCAGTGTCTCCACAGAGCTCTCCTCAGACCTGTTACAAAGACCTGTAACAATAAGCTCTTCTCATGTGTGCAGTCAAACTCAGCGGTTATACTGGACTGATGGCAGGACGGTTATAGTGTTTGAGACTGCATCCCTGTCCCCCATGGCTACATGGTGAGCAGTTAGATCCCATTGCTTTGCAGTGTCCCAAAGTCTGAAATTCGGTATGTAACATTAAGATTTGTCATTACAAAAACACATATTTTCTACATCAAAACATAATGTTTTAATAAAAAATATTTTGATTTTATACTCATGAACTGGCTAGCGTTTTTGAGGTCTGCACAAAATTAGCTAAAATTGTCACAACCGAAACAGCCACTACTGCAACATTTCGTAAAATTCGATAGTGCTATTATTGTTTTGATAGTGACAAAACTGAATGTTGATTCATTTATTTTAATGAAATAAACATAATTAATATAGGGTCACTCAAAGCAAAAGGATTTTAGTCTACAGTGCAAGTCAATCAAAAGTCCGAAATGTGTGTTGAACTCTGACTTGGAACCAATACAGTAGAACGGTCCATAAAAACTCAGATCAGATGCATACAGGTTCATTGGTGGTTTTGGGTAGCATATAAAATGGCAATATTTGCAGTGTAAACACTGTGACCCTTGGTTCCTATCACCACTATTATAAAGAAATATGAATTAGTAATCTTTTCTTCAATGTGCCATCTCACATCAAACCTCCCTGAATGAATTTGTTTACATCCCAAAGATTGAATTATGCAGAATTTTGAAAAATCAGTGAAATTCCCCTTTAAGGTTTCTATTTGTCTATTCATCATGAAATTTTCACACAACATAAATGGCAGTCAGTGTTTTCAAATGGTGTAAAAAATAAAAACAGAGGGAAAAAAGGTTTTAATATGACAGCGACCACACATAAGTAAGATGACCCCAAAACTGTTTTTATTTTTTATTGCTATTCACTGTTCCTGAATTGTTAGCGCCATTTACAAGTTGCATGGGCTTTAAACTCCAAAGGCCTGTGTATCAAAATGCAAACACTAAATAAAGCACATGCAAAACAAAAGAAAGTATGGCTACCAGCCTGAGCAGTTGTTTGCTCATTATAAGCACACAAATGTCGAAGCTCATGCAATATTGGTATAAGAGAGGCACTCTGTTGACTCAGATTAGGAACTGACTTGGACTAAATGACATAGCCAATGGGAATTTCCCACTAAAAGCCTTTCTAGTCCAAGAGTAAGCACACATGGTGTCTGGAAAAAACACCATTTTAGGATTTTTCGATGTGTGAAGCATGCTTTTACTGGCTCCACCGCCACTGTGACAGTATGTATCATTCAGTACATATAGGAGTTGAGTACATCCACTTACTTGTTTGCTGTCATACAGAGCGTGACTGCTTAAGGACATGCCCTTCTCCTGCCCCGCCCAGCGCCTCAGCTCCCTCTCAAACAGCTGTGTGAGAAAGCCGTTTCAATGGGTTTAGTGGGTTCCCTTCAAAGGAACAGAGTGGTGAAATATCTATTTTTCTATTTTCTTCTTCGCCTTGACTGACTGTAAACGTAGTTCATTAGTCAAGACATGTTTAGTGTCTTGGAAGTTGGAAGTTTGGTTCTTTAGTGTTGACTAATGAAAACAAGTAATGTAAGCTCCCAGGCAGCAAGAGGACAGAAGGCCTGTCTGATCCCAATTAATGAGTAACTTATCATTCACAATTCAAATATCATTAAACAATGACGATACCCCTTACCTTGGATCCTGTCCAACCAAGCGTAGCAAAAGCAAACTGACTGAATGGACTGACTACGAGGTCCACTCGAACCGCTCTCCAGGAAGGGCCTGGCTGTTCTGTTGTCCCGTTGATACCTTCTGTAGTACCGGAGTCATAGGAAGCGTTCAAAGGTGTTCCACTTCCTTCTTTACTTTGTTCAAGTTTAAAAATAGAGAAACATCTCTCAAATCGGTCCATGTTATGAGGAGGTCGAGCAGGCCCGTCTTTGCTCTCCAAGTAAGAATTCCTAGTTGTGTTCTGATACAACAGCAGACCCTGTAAATAAAACATAGTAAACAGGGAAATGGTCATATTAACTGCCTTAAATAAAACACTGAACATCTTATCCAGTTAATTGCAGTATTTAAATGTTCCATACTGTGGTACAGAACATTTAAGACCGTTGGAAGAAAAATAAAAGCCTGCTATAAATTCAATTTTACACAGTTCTCCCCTTAACCCAAAAGTAGTTGATCAGCAAAGGCATTCTTGAGGTCTAAATTTGGCTTTTTTAGGTTTGAACTGAAGCCACGAGGCTAATGTAGCTAAGTGATGAAAGCCTCTACCCCACCAATAAGCACTGAGTAAACTGTATGACACTGTATGATATACTGTTGTCTATATAAACGGACAAAATATGGTGCACAGCTAAAAACAGAAAAAAACGGCCATATGCAACCCTTTTGTCCATACTTTTGACCATTTTTACAGATAACAGTATGTCATAGAGTGTCTTAATCCTTTAAAATCCAGGCTTATTATATACTAAGGCTTATTATCCAGTAACTACAGGTACTTCAGTGCAACCTGCCTGCTGGTTGGCCCTGGCCATTTAAGGGGTTAAACCACATAGGCATACGTCTATTGGCGATTACTTAAAAATTCAATGCAGTGTAGAGGGCAATTCCACCGATTTTTCGAAATGTCTGCATAATTAAATGGTTAAGATGTAAACAAAGTCGTTCAGAGTGGTTTAATGTGAAATGTTTCATTCTAGAGAAACTTACAGAGTCAGAACTGTTCACAATGGTGGTGATAGGAACCAGACGTCTGAAGCAGTTAATGACTCTAAAAGCTCCCTCACAGAAAGTTATAACATGAAATAGTTATAAATGTGCTGCCTGATGCCTGAGACATTGTTGTGTGGTAGCTTTGAGAAAAGGTGTTGGTCTAACACATTTTTCAAGATGCCTTCATGGCGGAGAGGTAAACGCTGGGTGTTACAGATTTACCACTATTTTATCATCGTTAACATTTCATATGAAAACCCAGAAGACATGGGTAGGTTCACTGGTGGTTTTGGATAGTAAATAAAATGGCTTTATACTTGTTGTAGACATAGCAACCTCTGGTTCCTATCACCACCACTGTAAAGAAATCAGAGACTGTAAGAGTTTTGTCAGAATTACTTTTTTCATGTCTGAACAACTGAATGACTCAGAAAGTTTTAAGGCAAGTGTGTAATGATGTAGACATGTGGTTTACACACAGCTAATTGGTTGGGCATAAGCTTTTATTACATTAGCCTTGTAGCTCCGGTGCAGAACTAAAGAAGCAAATTTCAGCCACATGTCTTTGCTTCTCCTACATTTTGGAGGAAGGGGAACATTGTGTAAATTTGTCTTTTTGCTAGAATGTGGCTTCAGATATCATCACTGGCTACCTGTTCCTCCAGCCAATTCAGAACTTTGGGCATCAGCCCCTCCTCTGCTCCCTCCTCTGGGTGAGTGATGAGGAAGTCCACGTCATGCCCAACTTCCTTACCTCTAAAGAGAGATACGAAATAAGCTATTATACAACAGTTAGTTCCGGCCGTGCCAGCTGATTGGTTGAGAAGTGTTCTAACTGTGCTGTTATTTCGCCATAACATCACGGTATTTTCACAAACACTGTATCACCCCACTGAGATGCTGTTGCTAAGCAACGACTTTGACAGCTGTAGGAGACGCTCAAGCTATTTGAAGGTTTTTATTTCTCACTTTGTGCAAAAACAGAAAATGGATACTTTTAAGATCACATTTGACCGACAGCCGATTTGGTCAGACTCTGAAGATGAGACGACACTAAATTCCCAAGCTGTCATCACCACTGAGCAGCTTTTCAGTCGGCAGCTGAGACAGAAGAACAGCTGAACAACCTGGAATCAGCCAGAAATGAACCCAACACCATTCGCCAAACTAAACGGGCTGTAAGATGCTTTATAGACTGGCTGGAACAAAACAACATTAATACTGATCTGGCAAAAACTGACAAAACTGAGCTAAACTTGATATTGTGACTATGATATTTATGGCTCAGTCTGTACGTCAAAAGACAGTGCAGCGAGTAAGCAGAGCTCGTTACTCTGACGAAGCAATAAGCTGCTTGTTAAGGAACTATAATTTGGCGGAAGGACATACCATCGGAATAACATCGCGATTGTGATGATCTACCGCACGAGCCGAACAATCATAGCCTTGATGTTATTTCATGATAACACACTCCTTCTCGTGTTCTATTGCTTAAACATACCTCCTGAATCCTCCCATGAGTGTAATGATGGCTCCAGGCAGCACAGCATTCACTGCCTTCTCCACTATATGACTGATGGCCACAGCCTCCTTTTTAGTTACCGGTCTGTTCAGGTCATTATAATACTGCACTCCTAACAGAGAGAAAGTTCAGTACTCACATCAGGCTTTTCTGTATTAGAAATGCATCAGTATATTCAATGACAAACAGAAAGGAAGACTGGAAGGTTAAAGTGAAAGCTCAAATGTACGTCTTTCTCCTTAACTTAACTTAATCCATCAGTCAAAACATGCTTGGTGTCCAAAGTTAGCTTCTTTGGTTTTAAACTGGAGCTTCGAGGCTAATGTAGCTAACAAGTAATGGAAGCTTGGGATTATCAATTAGCACTGTGCAAACTGCTTTCCTAAACCATTACAACTTTGACTCAACCAGGCCTTTGCGGTAAGAGAGTCTTCTTATTCAAGTAACCATGTGGAAAATAACCATTGCTCTGAGATGCTAATTTTTCATCATGATTTGAGGTGGACAGTAGCCTACAGGTAGGAAAGGTGAGCAACCGGAAGGTCGTGGGTTCATAACCCAAGACTGACTGACTACCTCAATGTGGCCTTGGGCAAAGGGCTTAACCCCCCCAGCTACAAGTGGTGCTGCTCCAGACTAGGCATAGTTAGGCAGCAAAATGACGTACGTACTAAAACATGCCCAGTGCAAGCAGCTGTTTATTACTGCTGACTAGAACCAAAGATTATATATAAGGCAAACCAAGACAGCGCTTCTTTATTCAGGACAATGGGGTGAAAAGAGGTACAGTTCCTGTCTACTTATGTCTTGCATCAACCATTTCACCATGTTTCCCAGGGCAACAGCAGCACCGTGCACAGAAAGCCTGAACAAACCCAAAACATTTAGGCTCTAAGACCCTAGCCCTCACAAAAATGGCCATAAGTTCATTGCCATCTTAGAGGGGGTAAATATACTCGCTAAAGTTTAGTGAAATGGGCAAAATCTGCTGCTGGTGTGAGTCTTGAGTCTCTGCTGTCTGCTTAAGCCCCCTCTTGCTCGGCCAAAACCACTTGACCATATTCCCGAAAATATTTTGACATGCCGGCTCTGGCTTGATGAATCCTCTCTGCTAGAACTAAGTTGGAAAAACAAAACTTTCTCCTCATGTTTCCCATCCAATGATTAAAAAAATGTTGCACAGAAGTGTGTATACACGTATGTGCATGAATGCAACTGACCATATCACGATAGTTGTGGCCAGCTTTGTGTGCTAAAGATATCAGACACTTTATTTCTGTGGGGAGACGGAGCATCTGATGCTGAAACTAACCGTCACTGGGCTCAGGCCAAGCCTCAACCATCAAAAGATGCTGCATAATTTGCTTATTTTGTCTTGGAGCTAATGTGACAAGCAATGAAGTTTATGACTACCAGTCAGCATTGTCCAAGATGCATGCCTAAATCCTTACATTTGCCCCCAAAAACCGTTTAATTCAAGCTTTAAGATAATGTGACCCACTTGAGACAATTTATATCCACAGTTTTGTGAGACACTCTTTGACCGACAACTTGGCGTGTTTGGGGACAAGCGTGATGACATTTTGCATGATGATAACTGGTTTTCATAAGCTTTTATTACTTCTTAGGTACATTATTTTTATAGCTTCAATGCAAAACTAAAGAAGCTAACTTCCGAGACCAAACATATCTTGACTGACTCACTACATTTGGGGTGCAAACAAATTTTTCACCAAACTGCCTCTTTCATTGTATTCTTCACATAAAACATGTACAGAAGGATTCAGTCAATCCTGTACCTGCCTGCTGTGCTTGGTTCAGTTTTTGCCCAGTGCGTATCAGATCTAATGGACTTCGTAGGCCCTCCCTAAACCAGCGGTCAGCACTCTTTACTCCCACTCCAAAAACACCTGTTAAAGCCTGGAAGAAGGAAATAAAAGGATAAGAACTTTAGAAAAACATTGAAAGAGAGCCAGGTATGGTGCTATCAACTCAACTGCTATTGTATACCTCACCTTCATGGCCTGATATTGTTCAGACTGTCTTGTTGACTCCACTTCCCTTGATGTGCCGTCCTCTAAAATCTCCTGAAAGAGTGAGATGCTTATATCAACCATCTGCAGTCGGTTCACAGAACAGCTTAAAATGAACCACAGCCTAAATCTGGATTATCTCTTACCTTTATAACTCTGAGCGAATGCTCGCCCAAGCAAGGTAAGTTCTTCAGGTTGTCCATCCCACGCACAACATGAGGAAGAGCCTTCAAGACAGACGCTGACCGTCGAAATGCTACACTCCTGCCCTCGTTCTCACTGAACTCTGCGTTTTCTGCTAAAATCTCCAGAGCGTCCTGCAGGACAAAATGGAGTAGCGTCAAGTTGGTTGTTTTGTACCATTTTCATTTTGCACCATTTATTTAAGGAGCATTTTTTGTCCTCGCTAAGATTCAGGATCATTTTGTACACAAATAGTCAAAATTTCATCAAGTTAAAGGGGAATTACAGCCTAAAACTAGAGTTATGGGACTCCCGAATGGCACAACCGTCTAAGCGTTGGCCCTGTTATGAGGAGATCGCAAGTTCGATCCCGGATGATGCTACAGCCATCTGTGGCCGGCAGTCCAAGAGAGCACATTTGGCCTCGATCTCTTTTACCTACAGTAGTGAGAAAACCTTTTAGAAGGTTTTCTCACTACTGTACCCAGAATGTATTATACAAATACATCATACAACCAATGGGTATCCCTGGGGTGTCAACCAATCCTGACTGCTAAGCTGATGTATAGGCAAATAGATGCACCCAGGCTAGCATTAGCGTAGCTCTTACCTCAGTTCTTGAAAAAAATCTTAGAGAAAACAGCACTTCTATCATCATTCAGCACAAAATGACAAGTCACTCACTTCAGAGACAAGTTTTTTTACGCTTTCAGCCAGAGAAGCCAAACTGAGGTGAGGTATCTAGGCAGACTTTGGCTTTTAGCTTGTTATTCTCCTTATCTTATAAGTTACTTAAGTAATCCATTCTGTCCCTTGTAATGGTGATTTGAAGACAGTTACCACAATTATGCAGTTGTAATAGGATCTTCTATGATATAGATATACTTCGAGCAAATCTTTGCACTGTTGCGCACTTATTAGGCCTCATTCATGAAACCTTCCTAAATATACAAGCAATCTAGAAGTAAACTGTGAGTAAAAATCAATGCCCAAGGGCCCCAAAATATTGCTCAATAAATGAACAAACAAACAAAAACACAAATAAATAAATGAATTAATAATTTAAGTTAATATAAAGCCTTTTGAAACATTCAGTTTGCTTTAAATCAAATATCTTTTTATCTATAGATTACACATAAGATAATTCACTTGCGTAAGGAAGGGGTAAGTCAAAGGGAAAAAAGTGGAGTTTCCAAAATTGGAGCTCAAAAAATGATTAAATGATATAGACAAAATGGGACTCCTAACAACCATGCAAGACCTGGTAGACCAACAAAACTGTCACCAATTGATAAACAGTACTTAGAGCTTTCATCTTTGAGAGATATCAGAAGACAACTCGACGCTATGAGTCTTATAGGTTGTGTAGCTGTCAAGACGCAAGTTAGCAAATCAAACAAGGAAGCTGCTGGTGCTCTCAGACGAATGAACTGTCCACCCCAGAGTCCAGACCTTAACAATGAATGTGTGTGCGATCACCTGGACTGTGAGAAGCAGAAACTGAAACCAATTTCTAAGACTGAACTCTGAAGGTGTGGAATAATCCCTGCAGATTTCTTTGACAAACTGAAAGTAAGTCTCCCAAAAAGTGGAAAAAATGGAAGCTGCTTTTTGTGACACCTAAAAAAATGTAATAGCTTGTCCTAAATGTCTATTTTGACTGGAAATGAAATAAATATAAGTGTGGGCTCTGACTGAGCAGCACAAACATAAATGTACACGGTTGGGCTGATAAATTTCTCACTGATCTTGATTTACTGCTTATTTTTTCCACTCAGATAAGCAGACACACCAATTTAAGACAAGTACAGAAGTAACAAAAGAAAGTGAGGGAAGTAAAATGACTCACTGTCAGGTGTGTGTTGTGATGTTTCAGAGGAGTTCTTCTTTGACAGGCGTAACTCTTCACTGTGGTTGCGGGAGTGTCTGGAGAGGGCTCTGGGCTGGTCTGTCAGACAAATTAAAGGGCTTTTAGTCCTCGTTCCTCCTCCTGTGTCTGAAGTTTCAGCTCAATAGTGTTAAAGATACGCACTAAAGGTAAGAACTGCCCATTACCTTCAACCTGTGTCTGTACTGAATTGCTAGAGGCCTTCCTTCAGCCATGCTCTCAGTCAACCAACTGATGTCCAACAGATTGATAGAGTCCGTCGAGACTTCTCCCTCTGTGTGGTTATTAAGCCAGGCCAGGACCTCATCTCCGGTGTTACTTTCTGACACAACATGAGTGGCGGAAAGGCTGAAAAAGCACAATTCTTTAGCTGTTGTTCCAGGAATGGACCTTCTATGAAGCATCACTCTAGTATAGAACCCTCAGCCGTAACATTAAAACCACCTCCTTGTTTCTACATTCACTGTCCATTTGATCAGCTCCACTGACCAAATAGGAGCATTTTGTAATTCAAATAATTACAGACTGTAGTCCATCTGTTTCTTTGTATACTTTGTTAGCCCCCTTTTACCCTGTTCTTCAGTGGTCAGAACCCCCACAGGACCATAACAGAGCAAATATTAATTGAGTGATGGATCGTTCTCAGCACTGCACTGACGTGATACTGACGCGGTGGTGGCATGCTACTGTTGTTGCGCCGGCAGTGCTGCTGGAGTTTTTAAACCAACAACATCCTGGAACCACTGATGATGGACAAGAGAATGACCAACACAAACTGTGCCGCAGCAGATGAGCTACTGTCTCTGAGTTTACATCTACAAGGTGGACCAACAAGGTAGGTGTATTTAATAGAGTGGACAGTGAGTGGACACTGAGTGTTTAAAAACTCCAGCAGCACTGCTGTGTCTGATCCACTTGTACCAGCGCAACACACACTAAACATGCCACCACCACGTCAGTGTCACTGCAGTGCTGAGAATGATCCATCACCCAAACAGTACCTGCTTTGTGGTGGTCCTAATCATTGAAGAACAGGGTAAAAGGGGGCAAACAAAGTATACAGAGACACAGGTGAACTAGTCTGTAAATGGACAAAGAGTGTAGAAACAAGGAGGTAGTTTTAATGTTAATGTTACGGCTGATCTTAATGAAGTGAAGCTCCAGGTCCTACCTGTAGGACTCTTCAATCTGAAACCCTTTGCTCCTTGCAAGCCGGGAAAGGAAAGCCTTTCTGGAGGCACCCATCTTCCTCTCCACGATGAAAATAGCAACCTCGGGAAATTTACAGACTTTACTGTCTTGATCTGCATCTTGGACTGATGTTACTTTCCTGCGTTTCAGGGGAACCATAGTCTGTGCTGCACGACACTTCACAGCCAGCTAGCTAGCATAACTGTCAGATATAAATAGATTATAATCGTAATAAAAAGATATTCTCTGTGCCTCGGAGGAAAATATTAAAATGCAGAATGTGTACAAGTGGCCACCTCAGACTGACGGTTCACACATCGCCCCTGTACAAATCAAGCTTGTGCTGTAGCAACAACTTGTCTGTAACGGGCTGTATCTCAAACCGCTTGCTGCTCCCTATATAGGGCACTGTAGAGAGGGAGAGTGCAGACTTGCGTCATCTGCTCCGAAAGGCTGGAACTTTTGTGAAACTGCCATTTTGCTATTATACTAGCACACTATGTTCCTACTGTACGAATGTGTAATGCGCAGCACCTCTAACTCATTGTATTTAGTATTTTAGAAAGACTAGCTTGTATTGAAGTAGTTGTAACCATTTAACATTAAGTCAGATTCCAAAATGTACGAAACACTAGAAGATTCAAACCTATAATTAAAACAGCAAGAGGAATGGAGTCCTTACTGCAACGAGTGTAAGATTTAGGAAGAGCCTTTTCCCTAAAAGTGAGACGTATGCTTAACAATAAATGATCAAAACAAGATGCTCGATTTTATTTATTACAAAATAACATGTATATCGTTGTCTTGCTAGTTGTTTCTGTTGTATCCATTGCAGTTGCACTGGTAGGCAAAAAAAAAGCATTTCATTTTTTTAAACAGATGTAGCCCACCCAACATTTGTAGTACCATTATTATCCTTTGTTTATGCTGTAATGTATTTATACTCAGATATATATTTTGCAGAATAAAACATTAGATGTTCAGAAAGTCATTAGGCTTATGGACATTATAACTGAGCCGTTATAATACCGTCCAAAATATTCCACGCTCACTTGAATGCTGTATTGAGTAAGCAAGGAAATGGTGTGTAGTATTTATAGTATTTAGAACTCATCGCGAGAAACAGAATAGTGCACTACTACACAGAATAAAGAGCGAGTTGGAACAGAGCCACTTTCACGCACAAGCGCAGTGAAATGACATCAGAGCGTTTCCAAGGTGTGCACCAGTCAAAATAGTTCCGACTGAGTCGTGCGCGCATGAACAGGGGTTTGTGTAGTTCCTTCAAGGCTGGCTTGTTTCTCGAACTGGGAAAACGAGTGAATTTATTTACTCTGTTACAATGAATGTTTTATAAGGTAGTTAGGAAATACAAGATTAACGTCATTCAGGTACGTTAGTTTCCACAAAGAGCTCCACTGTCATGTTGCTACCGCAGCTGATTGAGTCACACCGTGAGAACATGTTTCAGTTTTTCTTCAGAAACCGAGCTGGCTTCATAATTCGCCAGTACTGTGATATGCGAACACACACACACACCACACCGCTTTCGAAATACTAGTTTGACCCAAACTCCTTAGTCAGCAGTCACTAAATTCTCACTATATTAAACTTTGTTTAATTCACTTCTCACAGGTCTGCTGTTCTAACTTTAAACGAACCGTGTTTACAGCTGAATTAACCAGCATGCTAGTTCTGTTTAGCTTTCCTCTGACATAAAACTGTCCACCAGTGAGGGGACTGCGTCCCAGTACTTTAATGACGCTTAGTACAGAAAGATTAGTGCGCCCAAAACAGTAATATAATTACTAATATTAAACCTGTACATAATATATAATATTAATTTTACCAGAAGCTCCTACTTCTGCTATTTCTCTTTCACTTTCCTCTGAAATAACTGGCATGACTGAAAAAGAAACCACTGTCACGTTCAGGCTGTGAATTAGTGAAGAAGACTGACGGTACTGACTGACCACGTTAAGAGATGTTTTTGTGTTTGTGTGCTCCGCTGATATCAGTACCAGTTTATTATTATTGATTAGCTCCGGTCATATCGTTAAAAAAAGAAAGGAATAAACTGGAAATGCTGAAATTGGTTTCCTATTCGCCAGCTTCATGTTCGAACATTCCCGTTCCACCTTAAATGCCTGAGGCGCCAGAATGTAACTGCTGCGCCATTTAAGGTGGGACGGGAAAATCCGAATAAGAAGCTGACTTCAGTTTTATTGCTCGCTGTATGTTTTAGTGCTGTTTAACTCAGTTTTTCGCTAAGCAGGTTAAAGTCCCACTTCAAAACGCGCAGTCATATGACCGTGGAGTTGCACTTCCTCAAACTCCAGTCACACCAGCACGCCGTGACTGCGGTCTGCTTCAGGTTTCAGCTTTCAGGTCATTTTTTCTTCTTCTTCTTTCTGAAACTGTCCTGTCCAGGCAGACTGCTGTCCGCGGGTGTGAAGGCTCATGGCTGCTCCTCGGAGAGTGAAGGAGGCTGCTGGCTGCCTGCTGCTGCTCGCTGTGCTCACCTGCAGCCTCAGGTGTGGAGAATGCCTCAAAAGCAGCAACATTGTCCTCATCCTCACCGACGACCTGGACGTGGACCTTGGTGGGCTGGTGAGTGGAACAGAAATGAGAATGGAGGACCTGTCAAGAAACCAGTCCATGCGTCTTTGAGTGTGTTTCTCATCAGTTTAACTGAAGGACTTGTTTGACATCTGTTAATAATACAAATATGAATAGTGACCTTGGTGGATAGTTATGAATTTGTTTCCTAAACAAAAAAGTTTCATTGAAAACATGCAGGCCTGGTTTCTCAGACAGGAATTAAGCCTAGTCCTGATGGTCGTCTTCCACTGAATGGAAAACATAAACCAGGACTAGGATTAAAGGGGAACTCCACTGATTTTTCAGAGGTTCTACATAATTAAATTGTAGAGGTTTAACAGTCATTCAGAGTGGTTTGATATTAAATGCTCTGTTCTAGAGAAACTTGCAGAGGCAGAGTTGTTCACAGAGGTGGTGATAGGAACCGAACGTCTGAAGAGTTTAATGCCTCTGAAAGCTCTCTCACAGAAAGTTATTACATGAAATGGTTATATATACGTTGGCTAATGTCTGAAACATTGTTTATGTCTGAACATGTATTTTGATTTTAATTGAGTCATGGTGGAGGGGTACATGCAGGGCATTGTTAGGCAAAATAGTCCACAAAGAATTTTTTTTTCCGAGTTACCTATTTTACCATCATGAACATTGCATATAAAAACTCAGAATATGCGTGTAGATTCACTGGTCATTTTGGATAGTAAATAAAATGGCTTATTTGTGTTGTAGACATGGTGACCCCTGGTTCCTATCACCACCACTGTAAACAAATCTGAGTCTGTAAGTTTCTCTGTAATGAATAATTTCTCATCAAACCACTCTGAATGACTCTGTTTACATCTCAAGGAGTGAATTATTCAGAAATTTTGAAAAATTCGTAGAATTCCCCTTTAATCTTCAAATAGGAAACTGCCCCTTAGTACGTCAAGACAGTGAGGGGTTACTTTGATAACTCTGAATAAAAGTCTGAATAAAACCTCCAATTTTGTTGTTAATGGGTTAAAAACTGCAAATTCTTATTTACATTTTGTCAACATTTCATGCTAAAATAAAAAAATAAAATAACTTGTGTTAATCTTTTAACTGTCACCCCATTTTTGGGGGCAGTTTTTTCCCAATCATCAGAATAATTGTATGAATTACTGACTCAGAGTAACAGAGGATAGAAGTTTATTTCGGCCTGACTCATAGTTCTCTAAACTGATCTCTGACTCTTGCTGTATTATTAAGACCATGTTTTGCATTATGATGTCTCTGGAGATAAGGCCAGGCTTTGAAGGTGAGGAGATTTGCTGGCGTTTGCTCATTCGGTGCCTATGTTACAAATGAGTCGTTGTAACTGCTATAAATAACAGATTATAAAATGGTTTGCGGGAATCGAATCTTGAGGCTTTCTAATGGTATCAACATATTGCTGCATGGTCTGTTGCATAAAAATGATGTATAAATAAACAGAAGTGAACGCTTCAATGGACGTGTGCCAGTAAAATTTATAATTAAATGTTAAAATTTACAATTAAATGTTAATATTTATGATTTTTTTCCTTATTCTGTAAACTTACCAGTTTTGGAGCTGCAGGGTTTGGTTCCAACAGCGACAATAACATTTATACTATATTGACAAACTTTTTTTTTTTCATATTTTCATATGTTACTTGATGTTGTGGAATGTAAAAAATTGAGTATATTTTCTAACTTTTGACTGGAACAGTGTAATGGAAGGCCGTGTGGCCAGTTTGTCTCTCTTTTGAGTCATAGCCTTACCTCAGTCTGGTCAGGTGCTTGACAAGAGGTCATTCTTTCCAAAGAGCATGGTTTCCATTGCATTTTTCAGCCTGTAGAGCTTGAACAACTTTAGATTTGATTGTGGAACTGAATCAAAAGAACTGAGTGTCTGAAGCTCTGAAGCAAGGGTGTCAAACTCAACCTCTAAAGGGGCCATATTAAAAAAATCTCAACAAATCTGCAGGCCAGAGGAAAAATGTTTTTATTTAATTTTGAATTAATATCGTGCTATAACCCAATGTGGCCATTGTTCATTCAAAATACACAAAACTTCAGCAGTATAATATAGACACTTGTAGTAAACCTTGAAATATTACATGAATACTTGAAATATTCGTAATTTAAATGCCCCCATGAGCTCAGTCTTTTAAACCTAGCTATTTGCTTGAACTTGACCCCTGTCATCCTTTCTTTGCTACAAGTTCATTGATACTTGGGCTCAACTTCTGAGCTGCTGAGCTAAAGTTAGAAGTTTATGTTGGTTGAACTGCAGCTGAAATGCAGCTTGTGTGTTTGGTGATATGACAGGTGTGAAATTGTGAAGGATTGAGGTCTAACCACTGTCCCTTAGACTGATGTCTAGAGTCAGAAAAGAGTCAGAGTGCACATTACGTTGCAGTGCATGCTACTGTGAAATGGACTAATATTGATAGAAAATTAAAATACTTTTGCGGGCTGGATAGGATTGTGTCGTGGGCCTGATCTGGCCTGCGGGCCTTGCGTTTGACACATTGACTCTAAAGCGTAGCTGCTGATCCAGGAATTTATAATGAAATGACCATGTTGTCAACCCAGTGTATATAGACATACAGTAAAACAATATTGCTTTGAATTTTCTTGATTCAAGTGCGTACATTGGTTCCACAAGAGTGAAATGTATGACATCAAAACACTTACTGTCTTTCATTTTACGTACAGTCTTAAAAAGTGTTATTTCAAGGTAAAGACAATGGTTATATAGAACCATGAATGCTCCATTTGAAGCTTTTGAATTTTGAACTTTGCCTGGTTAAATTGTTATATGATGGAAACCTGTTGAATATGGTTCTTCAGAGAACCTTTCTCAAAAATGGTTCTGTACAGCACCAAAAAGGGTTCCACTATTGTAATTGTCTCAATGTCAAGCTTGTAACAATAGAAGAACCATTTTTGCTATATAGAACCATTTTCTGAATAGAAGAAAGCATGCAAATGGTTCTGCATAGGACTCATGGTTCTAAACAGAACCATTGCCTTTACTAAAGAACTCTTAAAGAACCATGGCACCGAATGGGCACATTTCAGCACAAAATGCTGGATTGCATATCAAAGGAAAATAAAACAATGAATCTGATCAAGGGCTGAAAGAGTATTTAAAGGGAGCTCAGTCAAAATTTGGTGAAGGACGTGTTTTCAGAGGATGAAAGTGAAAGATCTGCTATGTTATCATATCTTCATCAGTATAATGTTGATTTTGCATTTGAGACCTAAACATTGTGCCAGACCTTCTTTTGGAGCCTGTGCGTGTGATGTTAATATGTAAAGACATAAGATGTGGTCAGAAAAACTTCTGACCCCACACACCATATTTTATCCTGTTTTTTTTTCTCTTGGTTCTGCTACTTCTTTCATTGATTACCAAAAAGCCTTACATAGTGCAGCTTTAAAGCTTTCCAGAATAAATATTGGGTCAGTTTCGGTATTTGCAGATGCTCAGAGTTTCACAGTGTTTGTATCAGAACAGAAAAATTGGTATCATGCTGTTTCTCTTCTGTAATCTCCCTACAGACGCCTATGAAGAAGACCAAAGCTCTCATTGGTGATGTTGGTGTCACTTTCTCTAATGCGGTGAGTGAAATTGTGGTGAGAGTTTGGCAGCTTCTTTGGAAACGCTAGAGGTTCCTGAAAACAGATCAGCCAAAAGTTTTTGCTCTCAGTTTCTATTGCATGAAAACTAACGAGCGGATCTTCTTCTTCCAGTACACAGCGACGCCCCTGTGCTGTCCCAGTCGGAGCAGCATCCTCTCAGGGAAATATCCACACAACCACATGGTCCGAAACAACTCCCTGTCAGGCAACTGCAGCAGCAAAGCCTGGCAGACTGGGCCTGAGAGCCAAGCCTTCCCCATCTACCTCAGCAAGAAACTTTATCAGACCTTCTATGGAGGGAAGTACCTAAATCAGGTCTGTCTTTATTTATTTTTAAATCCTCTGCCTTTGTGGGCATGCAAATTTCAGTGGCGGTGTTGTTATTCATAAGTATTATTGTAATATCTCTGTGAAATTCATGTCTCTGGCCATATTAAGCACGAGATCATCATATTATGTAATATATTTTAGGGTTGAGCCAATAGACAGTGTCATCGTAATTCGTCAATGGCTGATAGACGTCACGATCTTGAGCCAACATCGTGATTTCACACCCACGCAGTTCCAAACTGACAGCGGTTTGCACTCTGCCTCCTATCAGAGCACATGAGTGGAGTGGAGCGGCAGACGTTTCTGCTTCACGCTCAGATAGTTCCTGTAATTGCTCTTTGCTCCAGCGCCGCTCCGGATTTTCTACGTCTTGCTCTTCGTTCGGCCTTCGCTCACTCGTTACAGAATATATGATATTTCTTTTGTGTCCTGAATGTATGGACAAGACACAACACACTATATTCCATTAATTAAATAATTTATACACAGGTGTTTTCGGAAGGTTTAGGTTTGAAGCAACAGCCCAGTCTAGCAAACTGCTGAGGGTAAATAAATGTACGTGCTTGTATCGCGCTCTCATCAGTCTTGCAGCAATATGGACGACACTGTGTAATGTCTCTAGAACTTTGTTGCACTCTGCTTCCACTCACATGCTCAGTGTCTCTACTATATTGTAGAAAAATATATTTATTACTCATTACATACGTGGAGATCCGAACTGATGAAAATGTAGGCGGCCAAGAGACTCCACAATTGGTCGTAAAAGTGGTGTTTCGCTTTATTTCTTCAAACCTTGGTGGCTTTCGTTTTGATATGTAGTCTGATCAATGTAATTATTATTATTTGATGATTCGGATGTTTATTGCTGAAAATATCATTTAGTAACCTCAGTTCAAAATGCCCATTATAATTTAGCATGTTAGGTTAATGTGACTCAGTGTGAAGTAGTCTAATGGCTGATATCCAGCTAGCTAGCCTGCTAATGTAAATCATTCATTATGATAAATAGCTAAATATAAATGTATCTCATGTAAAAGTAACTAGACAATGAACGTTTGACAGTGTAGCTCACGTGATAAGAGAGGTAGTGTAGTATTTCTGATGCAGTAGTGGTTGTTTTGACAAGCGTTTTGACAGTTTGTACTTTCTGCCTCGTTGGAAAGCTTGTTTGGATTCCTGTGGGTTGTGTCTTGAAATGAATTATTTACTTTTAGGAGGTTCTTTTCTGTGTTGGTTTTAGTTTAATTTTTAGAAAATGTCTATATCTCTTAGTATCTCAGCTTTCGGTATCATACATAGTTTGTCATACATTCAGTGATGTTTTAATCAAAGAGCCAGATTTTGTTCCATTTCCAGACTGTTTTTAAATGTTCTTGCTTTCTACAGAAATGGTGTAATCTGTATTTAAGAAAAAACAAGGATAAATAGGTTTAAGAAGGTTTAAGCTGTTTTTGTATGGGGGATCTCTGGTGTTTAATCAAAGCATTCATGATTTATAAAGTCTGTAATGGAAATGCCTAGGCTGAAAAAAGATTATTAGATTTATTTGCAGTAATCAGTCATCGTACTGTTGTAGGCAGCATGCAGAACTTGTTCTTTCCTTGTAAGAAAAATCGGTGAAGCTTTCAGCTTTTGAAATGTCCTATCATTTTAATGTAGGAAATGCACTAGATTTAATCATTTATTGGTTGATTATTAGTAGAAGGTCCCTTTTTAAGGTGTATTTCAATGTGGAAGTGCACCACAAACAGGCATTTTAGGATGTGTTTTTGCAAACTGCACAGTCAATTCCAAAACGCCTAACATGCAGATCCATGATTCATCAATGTTGTGTAAAAATGAGTGCAGACATTCAAACTCCTCCACTTCTGATTCATGGAGGAGCCTTAGAGTTTTTTGCTTTGTTTTTTTAACTCATTATTCATTCTCATTTTTGAGTATGAATAATGAGTTAATTGATGAATCATGGATTTGTATATATGGCATTTTGGAATTGACTACACAGTGTAATAAGAATATTTGTCGGATATTTTCCACCAAGCAATTCTTAACTGCCATTTCCTAACCTGTTTAATGAGACCTCTTGTTTGGTTTATTCCTGATTTTCAGACATGCAGTGATTTATAAAGCATTCTACTGTCTTTTCAGTATGGGTCGAAGGAGGCTGGAGGTGTGACGTACGTTCCTCCTGGCTGGGACCAGTGGCATGCTCTGGTGGGTCATGCGCTCAGTCATCAACTTATCACACTGATTTGTACTGCTTGACCGTGAACAGCTCTTTCTCTGTTCACTTGTAGCTCTAAGAGCTCAAACTTGCTCTCTTAAGCTAAACCAGTTAAATTATATGACCCACTTTCTCTGTCTTAAAAGCAGCATTATTAACTTTAAGACTAGGACAGTCTATATGGTTTGATCATGTGACATAGCTGAGACTCTTTCCTCCTGAAAACTGATTAAACCTCATTTTGAAAGGAATTTCACAGCAACCTCAAGGAGAAATTACTTCTAAAAGACGTATGTCATATATCCTGAGTTGCTAAACTCTTATATAAGCACCACTTTGTTTCTGCAGGTAGGGAACTCCCAGTACTACAACTATACCCTCTCTGTGAATGGAAAAGCAGAGGTTCATGGAGACAACTACGAAAAGGACTACCTCACAGACCTTATTGTAAGTTTCTGATAATTAACTAATCTAAACATACAGTACTATGCAGATGTTTGGGTGCCCCTTGTTAAATTCCATGTTTTATTGATTTTCTAAGTGACGGTAAGTACACATCTTCTACAGAGAACACACTTATGCACATTTTAAAGCGCAGTCACTGTTTATTTGCTGAATTTAACATATAGGGGTAATAATGGCCCTCATTCACCAATATCTTCTGAAGTTTTTCTTAAATTTGTTCTTGAGAATAGTCCTACGTCAGATTCATGACGTTATTAATCACAGAATTATTTGCACCTTTTGAGTTTTGAGTCTGTTCTTACTTAAAAATAAATCCCAAATTAGAAAACACTGCTGAATGTCAGAATATTCGTAAAAAAATCTGTAAATATGTTTTAAAAAAGATATTTCTTCTTAAGAATGCTTGGTGAATGAGGGCCATTGTGCCTTATTCATAAAGCAGTCCTGGCTGAAACATTCCTTATCACTTCAGTGTGAGTAGGGTGGGGCTAAATTGCTGTAGGCTGAATAGGTGGCTATGTGTAAATGTTTTGTTTTCATGACATCACAGAAACATTGCTTTGAAAACAGGCTGGTTCTATATATAGACTGTATGGACTGGGGAGTGAAGGGTATGATTTAAAACTTTCACACATGTTTACATTTGATATCAAACACTTTTATTTCAATACAGTGGTGAAAATTCAGTTTTTCTATGATCTGGTCCCTTTAAATAAAAGGCTGTTCAGATATTTTGACAGGAGTTTGGAAAGGAAAACTGAAAAACTGTTATTTAGGTAAGCCTGCTTTTCACTGCAAGGTAGACATAAATATTAAAATAAAATATTCCTATAGTTTATCAAATCACCATTATTTGTTAAGAAAACTTCTTACTTGAAAAGGAACATCAGACATTACTCAGAAAATTTAAACAGAGGGCACAGTGTTCCCAAACGTTTGATGAGTGCTGTATGTGTGCAAACAGTGCATTTGTCTACAAGGCCGGAGTTGAGCGTTTGGGTTCTCCTCTGAGCATGTGGAAATGCTTAACACTGAAGCGTAACTGCTGATTTAAGAAGCGGTGCCAGGTTTCATATGCATTGAGGAACTATAAGCAGACTCTGGTGGTGCTGTCATGCAATAGCGTGACTTTCTGTACCAGTGATGAATAAATACAAGGAAAAATGCATCATATTTTATTTTGGTAGGCCCCTATAGTTGCTCAACTTGTTTACAGACATTAGGATTAGGACTAGAGTTAAGGCTTATTTAGTATTGGTAATGGATGGCTTGAGTTCTCCACAAGGCCATATGCTGATGGTAAAAGTTAAAGGGTATTTTTAAAAAAATTCAATATAATTCAGTCATTAAGATCTAAACAAAGCCATTCAGAGTGGATTTATGTGAAATGCTCTGTTCTAGAGAAACATACCAATACAGAACTGCTCATAGTGGTAGTAATAAGAAGCAGATGTCTGAAGAGTTTAATGCCTCTAAAAGCTCCCTTACAGAAGAGGTGCATACAGGCTGTTGTAAGACAAAATAGACAAAATTATTATGTTCATTTGTAGATTCACTGATGTTTTTGGATAGTAAATAAAATGGATATTTGTGTTGTAGACATCGAGACCCCCGGTTTCTGTCACCACCACTGTAAAGAAAACTGTTGGTTAGTTTTTCCAAGTGTGAACACACACATCAAACCACTCTGAATGACTTTGCTTACATTTCCAAGACTGAATTCTGCAGATTTTAAATCTGTGAAATTCCATTTTGAGTGAGCTGATACCTAATCAGTTCTGATGGCTCCCATCACTTCCAGATTCTGTTCTTAAGACTGTCAGCAGAAAATCCTATGACAGTCTGTTCTTGCCATATTTTTAAACTTTAGTGTGACATGCTCCAGAAATTTTCAGAAGAAGTTGAGACATTTAATGGGACATAAAGCGATAATAAGGTAGAACGTCTTCTTTGACGTCTCTAAGAACAGTGATCAATTGCTAAAAACAGTGATCATGTGAAAAATGAAGGTGAATACGACTGGCTAGAGAGTATCTGCCTCAAAACAAGCCACCTCAGCATCGTGCTTTGTTTCTCAGATATAAAGTGAATATTAAAGAGAATTAACTTTGGGGGTTGTCTTTTTGGGGGACTCCAAATTCAGTTCATTTATTCATTCAGCAAACAGCATTAATCTTCATTATTTAACACAGTCTTGGAAAACAATGATTGTAAACTCAAACACATTCAGCAGTGTTGAGGTCTAGACTCTGGGGTGGTCAGTTCATTGTTCTGAGAACAGCAACAGCTTCTTTGTTTAATTTGTTTTGTCCGTTTCCTTTTGTCAGTAAGGGCTTCTTGACAGCTACACATCCTGTCAGACTCATAGTGTTGAGTTGTCTTCTCAGTTTTTTTCAAGATCTGAAGCAAGAGTGGAGCTTGATTTTGTCCTCTCTCTAAAAGATTAAAGTACTGTTGATCTGATGTGGTCTTGCATGGTTGTTAGGAGTCCTATTTTATCTATCTTTATTCTTTCCTTGTGTAAGTGGATTATCTGATCTCAGAAATACCTCTTGAAGATCAAGTGCTACCTCAAAAATGTGATTCTGTAATGTGTTATGCTTGATTACAGTAAATATGTTTGGAATGTTGATGTGCTTAAAATTCACTGTCTTGTGCCATTTTAGGAACTTGTCAGCTGTTTTCTTAGCATGCTGCTCCGTGATGTGGTTATGGCGTTGCATGTGATTGATCACTTGCGAAAGTGCTGAACTTTGTTTCCATTTGTAATCTTGCGTGGTCTTGTGTTTCATGGCCTGCTGTGACTTTTCAGAGCCTCTGGGAAACCTTAGTCTTTCTGATGTCTTATTATGTAACCTTATGAGGCTTTACTGACTTCATTTATTCTGTGTTAATGTGATTATTACTGAAGCATCATATTCTTTATTAACCATGTTTTATGGCTATGTAACGATTGAAAAAGAGTCTAAAACTACTAATAGAGGCAGAGCTCTTACTTAACATCATTGACATGAGTTTCCTGTAATTTGAGAATCCAGCTTCAGATTGACTAAATTTTAGGTCTTGAGTTTGCTTTTAACATGCCTCTCAGGTTTTTTAAATCAACTTCATGTCGTTCTTCTTTTGTCCCAGCTGAACAGGTCGCTGGCCTTTCTGGACGAGCGAAGCCCCCAGCATCCCTTCTTTATAATGCTGTGTCCTCCGGCCCCTCACTCCCCCTGGACTGCAGCCCCTCAGTACCAGAAGAGCTTTGGTGATGTAAAGGCTCCACGTGACGGCAGCTTTAACAAACCTGGCAAGGTAGAACTGACGCAAGAACTAGCTGGTGTCGTCTTGCTAGAGGGATGTTGTGTACATTAACAATAATCTGTGGGTTTTGTTCTTTGTTTCAGGGCAAGCATTGGTTGCTGCGTCAGCCTCCGAACCCTATGGCAAACAGCTCCATCGACTATCTCGACGACGCTTTCCGTAAAAGGTACAGAGACCTTTGTATCCGTAATGTACAGTTATTATTGTCATCTTGCTATGTGTTAGATTTAATAATTATTTACATTTATGTACTTAATAAATACCTAGTTATGTAATAATTTGCATTTACATTGTGCATCATTCTGAATGTCAGAGTATCAGCTTTCGACTTGTTTCCCTTTATTTTGGTGTCAAAAGAATGACAAACTTCAAAAGAAAAGACAATCAAAATATTGATAAAGTTTACAATTCAACAGAATTTATCCACATGTTTTAGCGAGCTACGAGTGATATAACTAATATAAAATGACATTATCGCTGGCAGTAAATGCAGTCTGCAGTATTTAATGCAGTGATGCAGCTAGGACCTTAAGGGCCATAGTGTAAATAAATGAATGGGCCTCACATACGAAAACTGCCTTAGATAAACAAAACAGTGAACGTTTGCTTGTTTACTCACAATAGCTAAGTCTCAACCAAACTGGTGCTATAATGTAGGCTAAAGGCTGAAGAATATTATTAAGCTACAATAGCTACCCATGAGTCCGAGGGGCAAAACTGCTTAAGTGGCAGTATAAAGGGTTGATATTGGCCAGTCAAGAATTTCACAATTGTGCTGTGTTTTTTGTGTTATGTATCAGTACAGTGTGTTTGGGGTTATTGTCCTTTTGCGTGACTTTGCATCTCTGCCAGCCCTCAAGCAGTTACTTCTCCTCATACAAGACCAGGCTCAGTGTCTACATAAATGGGGAAATGACTATAATCCTGAAACTGATGGCTAGGCTTATGTTTCAAAACCATGTTTTCATTCACTGCTAAAAACAGACTAAAATTGCATATATAGTTTCTGGTGTTTCAGTCAAATAATGCATAATAAAGCACATAATGAAGTAATGCATCAAATAACATTTAAAAAATGATTTTTTTTTTTAATGGTTGTTTCGGCTATTATGTGTGTGTATGTTCAACAGCATTGTGTACGTGTTAATGCAGTGAGATTAGGATCTTATGAGCTCCAGTGCAAATAAATGAATGGGCCCCACATATGAAAGTTACCTTCTGTGTAATTCGCTTGCTTACTAATGTCTCAATCAAGCTGGTGCTCTAATGTAGGCTAATGGTTGAAAATTCTTATTAAAGGGCCCATATCCTGCTTTTTTCGTAGATTTTATTATTTATTTCCCTGAGGTCTGCTTCTAACATTTGTGTGGTTTTATAAAGCAAAAACACTGATATATGTAAACGATCACAGTTGTGATTGGCTGCCCTGTATTGTGGCGTTTTCAGAAATCAGGCCGGGGTGAAACAATCCTTAAAACTTAAGTGTGAATAGGCTGGGCTAAACTGCTGTAGGCTGAATATGGGGAAATATGTAAATGTGTCAGTTTTTGTGACATCACAGAAACAATGAATTCAAAACTGGCTGTTTTTTCAAAAGCTTTTTCATATATTTACTTTGTTCTGGTTTGCTTGAAGGTGGCAAACTCTTCTGTCTGTGGATGACATGGTGGAGAGGCTGGTGAAGAAACTGGAAGACATAAAAGAGCTGAACAACACCTACATTTTTTTTACGTCTGACAATGGCTACCACACAGGTACACTCATCTCTCCCTGTTCCTCATAACTGTGGCTTATAGGTACTGCCTCTAATACTGCTACCTCTTCTAATTTCTCCTTTGTAGGTCAGTTCTCCCTCCCTATCGACAAAAGGCAGCTGTATGAGTTTGACATCCGTGTACCGCTTTTGGTCCGAGGGCCCGGCATCCAGCCCAAACAAACTCTGCAGGTTAGCTTTGGGTTTCTACTCCACAGAAACATGCTCTTCAGTGTTTGTGCATAGTTTAACATTGGTGTTAATGTCTCGTAGAACGCAGTGATGAATATCGATCTGCCAATGACCATTCTGGACATTGCTGGAGTCAACGTCTCTACCTTGAATATGGATGGGCAGTCTTTTCTACCACAGCTTGTGAGTGGACAGATATGACATGACACTTAGCTTAAACATGCACACAGTACAGTTTGTGCAGTGACGCAACTTTAATTTCGTTACATCTTGAGGTCTGTAATAGACAGATAAACAGATGCTGGTAATTTTCCTATGTTATTTTTAGGTTATCATTCTCATAACTTGCAAATTAAACAATACTTGCAAATTAGATTCAAAGTAGTTTTTTTATTTATAGTAGTTAATAGTAGTTAATAGTAGGAATCTCAGCTTGTGCAGCATTGATTTAATTTTTAGCTGCTAACAACTCCTGGGGTACCAATACAGTGTCCCTTACTTATCAGAGTTGCATAAAAAAGACTGCAGAACTATGCATCTGATTCATAAAACTTTCATATGACATGGAAACAAGCAGATATTGGATTGCAAATGATGAATCAGCTTCAGTGCATGAAATCAAGCACCAGACTACTAGTATCTCATTTATATATAATTTACATGAAGCATGCCCTAATTCATGCAAATGTCCAGAAGGAAGCCAATAAAACGACAGCATTCAGCAGCTTGTGAGCCAATAGCTGTGCTCATTGACAGTTTGAGATCAAGTGCACTGCTCCCCCTACTGACAAAACTTTATATTGTTAAATTTCAATGTAAGTTCACTGTAAATATTAAAACACGTTTTAGAGAGTAGAATGACTTGTTTTCTAAAATAGCATATTTATTTGCTGCATTATTGCAGTGTATGAGAGGCTTCTGTGTTTTGTATTTTTTTATGGTTTGGGCTGTGTCAGTAATGTAAAACAAAAGCACAGTGTAATATGTCTCTCTTCTCTCTTCCAAAGCTCTCTCTTCCGCTTCTCCATTTCTTTTTTAATTGTCATTTACCAGCCGTTATAAATGGTTATATGACCACCTATACAGTATATGTACCAAAAGTATGTGGAGACCTGACCTTCGCGGCTATATAAGCTTCCAAGACCATGGTCATTAATATTTAGTGGGCCCCCAGTTTGTCGCTACAAAAGCTTGTACTGTTCTGGGAGAGCTCCCGCAAGATTAAGGTCTGTGTCTGAGAGAATATGTGTCTGTTCTGTCAAAAGAGCAGGCACTGAATTTGGAAGAGGAGGCGTGACTGAAGTGCAGAGCCCAAACTTTGAAAAACAGCACCACTATCCCTCCTCCAGCAAACTTTACTCTTGGCACTGTGCATTCTGGTAGGTAGCGTTCTCCTGGCATCCACCAAACCCACATTTGTCCATCAGACTGCCAGATGAGTGAACTGTTTTTCATCACTACAGAGAACGTTTCCACTGCTCCAGTGTCGAGTGACGGCATGTTTTATGCCATACCAGCCGGTGCTTGGCATTCTGCATAGTGATCTTAGGCTTGTGTGCAGCTGCTTGACCATGGAAACCAATTTCATGAACCTCCTGACACATAGTTCTTGTACTGATGTTGTTTCCAGAGGCAGATTGGAACTCTGTTCTGAGTGATGCAACACACAACGTAGGCAATTTTTAAGTATCCACATACCTTTGGCCTTATAGTGTAATATCCCTTACCACCACCAAAGGTGGTTTGAGTGATCGGATCACACTGCGTCTTCCTGATGCATTGGATTCTGTCCCTAACTGTACCTGGTATTGTCCACTGCCCAGACCATATCACCAAGTCGCATGTTAATGCCAGGTGTGAACTGGGTGCATCATTGCAAGCCCCAGGCGGTTATTACCACTCATTAAAAGATAAAAAAAAAAAAGAACTAGATTCTAGAACTTGGACTCTTTTTTCGATGAAGAGCAGAACTTTCCATAATATCTGCATGTTGAACGTTACGAGCAGACGGTTCCTCTGTAAATTTTAAAACTGGAACTGGAGTTGTCTTCAGTAAGGGCAGCAGGACAGATTAACTGGGGCAGCTGCAATGATGCATATCTAAGTAGTACCAAGCTCTGTAACTGGTGATGAGGTTATTTATTTTGTCTTTAGTAGTTAAATTTGCTTTCCATGCTGAATCATTCTAGTACTAATTAAAGTCTTATCTAACTATGAGATTGTTACGCAGTTGAACACAGGTTTTAATAAACGGCTACCGGAGTGTCTGTTCTTCTCACTTCTTTGTGGTCTGAGTCTGTGGTGTACCAGTGGAAGGTCTGCAAGGCTAGTTTTACCACATTTCTTCCTGATCTAATTCTTGACGCTGGTTGGTTGGTTTTCTACACATCTGAAGCTTTTTCATCACAAGTCTTCATTGTTCTTCTTTATCAGCTACTATTGGACTTTTTACGTCTTAATATTGTAGCAGACAGTTGACTTTAATGTACTGCAGACTTGAGGAATGGATTGCAATAGCAAAAGAAAGGTCTACAGTACTGTGCAGAAGTCAGAGACCACCCTTCCTTTATGTAATTGAGTCGAAATGACCTTTAAGTACAAGTTACTCATTTTCAGGAGATATTAGATGAGTTTAGATATAATCTACTTGCATAAGGAAAGAGAAAGTCGAAAAAAAATAAGTGACAAAACGGGGATCTGCAAAATTGCAGTTCAAAAAATTTCTTAAACGATATAGAGAAAATGGGACTCCTAGCAGCCATCTGCAAGACCTGGTAGACACCGAAGTTTAGAAAAAAAAATAGAAAAAGGGTAATTAGAGCTTTCATCTTAGACAGATAGGAGAAATTCAAGGTAAACTCTTGCTTCATATCTGAAAAAATACACAGGTGTTTCCATCCATCCTTCCACTGTCAAGCTGTCAAGAAACCATCAATGAGAAAAGGAAACAGACAAAAAAGAAGAAAATTTGAAAATCAGACAAAGAAACTGCTCTTGTTCTATGATGATTTAGACGCAGTTTACAGTGTTAACTGGCATCCATAAGCTTCTGTTACTGTAGCTGTATTAGCCTCATACCTCCATTCCAAAAAGAATGGAGAAAGAAGCAAATTTCAGATGCCTGAAGTTGTTCGACATTACATTTGGGGTAAAGGGTGAAAACTGTAACTAACTGTTTTCTTAACTATTTCTTTGATATAAGACCAAAGTGTTTTAAACAGTGTTTACAGTTCTTTATCATGTAACTCAGGCTGTTGGTTTGGTTTTGACAGGTTTGCTCTTTAATAAAGTTGCATTTTAATTGTACCACGATTCTCCTCATAGGTCCCGCCAGCGCGTAACGGCACTTCTCGTCCTTACTTCTTGGTGGAGTACACCGGTGAGGGTCACTTGCCTGCAGATCCTTACTGCCCCAAACTCGGCCCAGGATTGGCTGTAAGAGCCTTTCACCTTCATTCTTTCACTCCCTCTTGATTTCTCAAAAGTGTGTAAACTGGTACTGTTTTCTTCATCCTGACTTTTCCTCTGATTCTGTAGAATTGCTTCCCAGACTGCGTTTGTGAGGATGCTTTTAACAATACATATGCCTGTGTTAGAACCTTCAAGGACTACAATTTGCAGTATTGTGAGTTTGCTGACAATGAGGTAAGAGCTGGTTTGCTGTCACACATTTGATTCTTGATATATTATATCCTTCCTATTTTATCCACCCTGCACTGGCTACTAGTTACAAAATTCTGCCGCTGACATATAAAGCAAGCAGGTGCACTCTACTATTTACTCAGAGATTTTTTTTATGATCTTTCTTATTTAAAGGGCCCATATCCTACCTTTTTCTCTTATTTCCATCAGGTCCTTTCAAGATGGTTGTGTACCAAACACAGTCATGATTCATTTTTACATGGCCACTGTCCAGTCTTTCCTTAGAATTAAACAGATTTTGTTACTCTGCCTTTTAAGACTGATATATGTAAAATACCTTCATTCTGATTGGCTGTGCTGTATTGTGCCTAATTAAAAAAAACAATCCAGACTGAAACACTCCTTATACCTAGGACTAGACAGATGTGGGCTGAATCGGTGGGAAGTAAATGTATCAGAATGGGCTGGTTTGCAGCGTAGTTTCCACAGTACAGAGCAGAGAGTGAACGGTTTTAAACTTTAACAGTGTTTAAGTACAACAAATTTTATTACTTTAAAAAAGTGAGGAAAATTAGGTTTCGCATGATATTGGCCCTTTAAGAAGTTCTGCAGAATATAATTGTCTTTCTTGGTTTGGTGTGAAATTGTGCCTTGTAGGGAAACGTACTGACTCAGATTTCTTTACAGTGGTGGTGATAGCAACCAGGGGTCACAATGTGTACAACACAAATATAGCTGCTTTTTTCTTATCTCATATATCAGGCAGCATATTCATAACCATTATAGATAATAACTTCCTGTGAGAGTTTTGTTTTGTAGTTATAAACCAGTTAATTGAATAATGTAGCAACAACATAGAATCATATTATAAAGTCAAAAAGCACGAACATGATCTGAATCCATTTAAAATAATTGCTTCCCTTTTAATTACGTGAGTCTGCAAGTTGTATGTAGATTTTCCCAAAACCTCTGGGGGTGCTAAGGAGGAGCTAATACTTTTTCAAGGGTAGCTAGTAGCTACAGGCCTCTTAGCGCTTCACTCACACAGCCACTCATTAAAAGAGCTAAAGAATCGAGGAATCTTTAGCAGGACGAAATGTGTTCGTATGCAGATCCCCGAAACTATGGAACAGTCTAACTAACAGTGTAGTCTAGTTTTTTAAATTACAGGTGCATGAATTTGTACATCTTCATACTTCCTTGGTTTATTGAATTTTGTATGTTTTATTTAGTCTTAATTCTTATTTTTCTTATTGGTAACTGGGATGATAAGCAATTTTTAAAATTTGATAATTTGGGACAAAACTATTGAATAAGTCAATATTGCAATTTTTTTTATTTATTTCAACTGTGGGTATATTACAGTGGCATATCTAGTATATGTAGTACATACTGTTCTATCTCCTGTTTGCACCAGAGGGGGCTGACAAAGCTCAAGGCTTTTTCACACCAAGCCTGAGTTTTATAGACAAAAAGCATGTTAAAACAACTTTTTAATGCTGGTGTATTTAACTCTTAACAGCAATGGTTTTAATGGTCTTTAATGGTTTATTTGCTCCCTTTAATGCTCTTTTGTGAGTTGGACATTCTTTTTAGCAGAATGGGCTGTTACCCAGTGTCCATGACATAGTTACACCGGCGAGAAAAAGACTTTGTAGCTTCATTGTAGCACATTCTAAAATGTGCTGTAAATTTTGCACAGGCTGCATTTTATGTTATATACATATATTTTTCAATATGTTGAATTCCGCAAATAAAGAGTAATCGTGCATTAAATATGCAGAAGTGTGTTCTTCATAGAGGATGTGTTTATGTTGTTAGTCAGTGATGATGCTGAAATGATGCTTTTTCTTTTTCTAACTGCCAGGCGTTTGTGGAGGTCTACAACTTGACAGCTGACCCTCACCAGCTGGAGAACATTGTGAAGAAGGTGGACCCTACTCTCCTGCAGACCATGAACCAAAGGCTCATCAAGCTTCAGTCTTGTGAGGGAAAGAGTTGTCGAGACCTCAAGTAATGTCTATAAACCAGTGTGCAGTGCAGGAACACCCAAACTTCTGTTCAAGCCAAAGTGTGAGAGTCTCTCATGTTAAACTGACTCCAGTATGCATTCTTAAACAACTTTATCAACTTCAGTGGCCAAATTTTATAAATCACAACACAGAAACTGGCCAAGACGTGTTTACAAACAGCCTTTGCTGCTATACTTCACTTCAAATAGATTTACTTGTGACTTTAGGAAACTTTGGCCATTTATTACTCATGTTGTAATTGAACTGAGTCAATGGCTACATAATAGTTTTAAACTACTAACATGTTCACACATGTAGTCAGAGACATTATATGTACTTAAAACGATTCATTCCCGTTTTCTATATATTATCTCCTAAAAAGGGTTTTACAGTTAAGTCAGGATGGTTCTAAGAGGTCTGAATTGTGTGCTGGGTTTGTTATTAAAAATTACACTTGAACTGCCCTCAAATAATCGTGTTGAAAGAAAACTGTGCAGATTTTTCAACATTTTCTGCATAATTCGGTCGTTAAAGCTGCACTATGTAAGAAGAAAAACAACAGGCTAAAATGTGGTGTGCATGCGCTGCTGGGAATCGTTCTGTAAAGCCAGAAATAATCATTCAAAAGGCAGAAGCTTGAAGTTTAGGACTCAGAATTAACATTAGTCTGATGAAGATATGATAACAATAGCAGATAATTCACTTCAATCATCCGATTCATCTGCTCAGGAAAGAGTCTGTAGCATAATCCATATCACAAGTCATTCCGAGTGGTTTGAAATGCTCCATTCCGCAGAAACATAGTCAAAAATGTATTTTTAAAAAATCCATTCATGGCCTGATTTTTCAGTATTTTAGCATTTCATTAAATTAAATATAAAACCACAGAAGTGGTTCACTGTTTATTGTGGAAAATAAATAAAATGGCTGTATTTGTGTTGTAGACCTTGCGACTCCTGGTTCCTATCACCACCACTGTAAAGGAGTTTCACATCAAACCACTCTGAATGACTGTTTACATCTCAGCAATTGAATTATTTTTTTAATAATTAATTTTTTTATGTTTTTTTAAAAATCAGAGGAATTCATCTTTTATGCAAAAGAAAATATCAGTTTCTCTGCCCCTAGTTTATTTTTTCCTCAATCATGACTACATGCAGTAGTCCCCGTTCTGAGCTGACGAGTTCATGTCGAAAAGAAATCACTCCCTTGAATGTGAATGTATCTGTAGCGTAAGTGAGATGTGTGATGTCAGTTGTGCACTTCTTCACTATTTCATGGCAGTTGGCGAACTTGAGATGTTGAACAGCTCCATATGAGGGCTTACAACTTGGCTTTGCTTCTGCAAAGTTCAAATTTCTTTCTTTTTTTTTTTTTAGAGCACTTTTATACTCGATGAATGATTACAACTACATTGTACCTTTTCAAATGAACTGTGAAATGGTTGAGAGCCTTAAAAGTTTTAACGCAATTGGTCATCTGTTGACTGTCACATGAAACCGTTTATTACATTTATATTATCAGATCCACCTAGTCCTTCTCTGCTTTGTTAGTGCATCCATCATTCCAGCATTTGTAGCTGATAATCCGAGGAGACACTCCAGTGTCTGAACAGCCTTTTCATTTGTGTTCATGTAAATCTAATTGTTTTTAATTTTTGTCTGTTTTGAGGAAAATTGAGAATATTGGATATTTAAGGGAAACGGTCACCTTCAGCCAAAGTTTTATTTTATGATGATGTAATTATGTGCCTTGTCTTTTGCACTGAAACAGTGAATGTGCCTTTGCATGATGGGAACCTTTAATTTTAGGTAATCAATAAATGTGAAAGGAGGTTTTCTACCCATGTGGTCACCCTGTGCCATTTGGCCCTATTTTTTTCAGCAAAAACATGGAAGTTCAAACATTAAAATGCTAAGAAACTCTTAAATGGGCTTTGATGTTTTCTGCTTTTATTGAAATAGCGAATAATAGAATGAAGCTATAGCAGCTTTCTTGTTCTTGTTTTCTCGTAAAGTTGGATAGAAGTGTAGTTACTTTTGCCTGCCTCGTCTTCTGAGTTTGGATTGTGTCACCATGCACCAGTGGGTGGGGACAAATATTAACCAATAATATCACAATGCATCTCCCAATACCCATCATACAACAAAACGCTAAGCTAGCTCTAAAGCGGTCCCTGATACCATGTTTTATTCAGACATATATAACGGTAAGGAAGGAAAATTTCCGTTTATGTTGACTAACAGCAATGTTTTTTAAAAATGTTTTTTTATAAAAAGTTATTACCACCACAAGAATCCAAAGTCAAAATACAATACAAAGGGTCCCAAACTGGTGAATCTTATGACATTTATGGTGATTTCATGTACTTTACTTGTTTTTATCACTGCTGTCAGAACAAATCCTTTTATCTCCAGAAAGATGACTTGAAGAGAGAAAAACATACTTTAATTTTAATGCAATTTAATGTAACCAGACTTTTTTTCAAGTAATTTTAGGCTGTTTCTTTTGGTCCATTTACCATGCAATTTACACACAATGTAAACGGCAACAGGCTTTTTCAAATTACGTCAAGAACTGAAAATCGCCAAAAATGGAGATACAAGGTTTTCACAGCAGCATATATTTTCTTGCCTTTTGTCTCGTTTGCTGACCGAAGTGTAGCTTCATAGGTTCCACACTGGATTGTTTTTATAAGCATAGAAATTCAAACTTAATTCTGCAGACAGAAATTATCCAACAAAAAACACATCCGGTTGCCCAGTTACTCTCATATTTACAGCATTTTATTATTTCTATATTATTGGAATTATTACATTTAGAAATTTGCATACAGGGCACAAGAGTGACAAAAAAAAAAAATCAACCCACTTACATTCACATGGAATTCAGATTTATACCAAGAACAGTATTAACTTGATGGAAATCCTGCTGTATCTTTCAGGTCTTCCTCTATTACCAGAATAAACCAATCAGAAGGTCTTACAGATACTTGTAGACGGCTTTTTCCTCTAGTGTCTGTATCTCCATCTTTACTGGACACTTGTAAAAGTGTGACAGCAATTCTTCGGTGTAACCGACAAGGAAATAATATTTATGTGGAGGGAGCTTCTGTAGCATCAGAGCACAAATGACCAGGAGGTTGCCTCTGCGCTTAATGACCAGTTCGTCAGCTAAACATCCGTGGAACGTGCCATATACGAGACGCCGGATGAAGACATCTTCTACAGTCCGATCTGCAGCACCGTCCTCTCCTTGGAGGTTACCTAGAGGAAGAGACATGTTTTGTTTATTTGTTGTATTTTGTCGAGACAGTCATATGCAAGAGTTTGAATACCCCTGGTCAAATTACGTTTTGTTAATGTTTAAGGCTGCGTTCACATTACAAGCCTCATTGCCCAAATCTGATCTCTCTGACACGATGGTTCACACTCGTTTAGGTAAGTGATTCAAATCGGTCATTAACATGAACGAACCGGTGTCCTGAAATGACCCGCATGCGCACATCCTACTCAGTAAGGAAGTGAATGAATCACGTGCGTCATCAGCAAACAAACTAACGAGCTTCGCTGCCAAGACAATGAACTCTGATCAGCTCTCTCATTATCAGAGAGAGACGAAGGTGAAAATGGTGAGATGTGTGATCGGATACGTATCCAATTTATGACCACATATGAAAATGGCTCAGGTCGGATTTGAAAATAGATTTGCGTGTCCACACAGCCCTGAAAACATCAGATCTGAATCACATTAGGGCAAAAAATCAGATGTGTGCTGCTTCAACCTGGTAATGTGAATGCAACTTACGACATCCTGTACAGGAAGCAAACTTAAGTGTGCAGAAGAAATATACTTAGGTGCACAGTTTCTATTTAGTTGCCGAGTTTAATGTATTGCAAATATATATATATGTGCCATTTATGACTGTATATTCCAAAATCTAAACAACACATTAATACGTACTCTACAGCCACTTTGTTAGAAATCCCTACCCCTGTGGTACTCCTACCTTAAGCTCCACCGATCACAGACAGCCCATCTGCTGTTGCACAGTTCGTTAGCCGTTCTCATCAATGGTTAGGTTCTGACCACAAAGTTATTCTTGGCTGAATATTTCCGGGTGGTGCAACGTTCTCAACACAGCAGTGACACTGATGAAAACCCCAGAAAAAGCTCTGTGCTTGATGCAAATGTACCAGCATCAATGTCCCAAATCACACTCATGTCCAAAACTACACCCTGTTCCATCAAGTTTTTATCCTGCTCCTGGTGACCCACAGAACTGCACTGTTTCAATTATTTCCTGGACACACCTGATCCAGCAGACGAAGGGCTCTGTAATCAGCTGATTAACTAGATCAGTCATGATGAGTCAAGGAATACTTGAAACCGTTGGATGCTGTGGGTCGACAGGAGGACCAATAGAAAACATGGCTCAGTTCACTACTTTATTTTGGAAGTGGTGTTTAGACACATCACAGAGAACATTCAGTGCACTTACACAGCAAAAGGTTGTGTACAAACTGTGTGACCTACCAGACACGGAAAACCTCCAGTTGTATGCAAATTACATTTTGTTGATTGTCGAAGTGATAATAAGTTGACACATTCTCTACTGAAAACAAACAAGTTTGCCATTTTAATGAAAATTTTAGTGAATATTTTCTATTTATTTTCTGTTAAACATTTTTGGAAAAAAAACAAACAAACAAATACAAATAAAGTGTGCCATAACTTTTGCACAGGCCACATTTTATGTTTTATTTATTTTCCAATATATTACTCAGCAAATAAACAGTAATTGTAAATGAAAATGTGGAGAAATGTGTTCTTCCTAAAGGATGTGCTGACTTATTTTGTTGGCCGTCTAATTCAGCTGCACTGTTTTAATGCTCAAAAGTCTTATTGGGACTGGATGAGCTTTACATGGGGAGGTGGGGTAAAGTAAATTTCTGAGGTTCTCAGTGATTTTAGTCCTGTCAAAATGTCACCCGTTCTTGCCGACTGCATGCTCCAGTGTCAGTAAAGTTTCCGGCGCCTTTTACATTCTATAAAATGAGCAGCAGAAACAACCTCCAGTTATATTGATCCTGTACCGATCAGCACGTCAGTAAAAATGCTATCATATCCTGTGTGTCGAAGAAGCATTTTCTTGTGTTTTCTGTGGCTAAAATCAAGCCGATAATGGTACTGTCCTGTCTCGTGTACAACACAGAACGTAAGAAAATGTTTTTATGCGGTGAAGGTGACCGCTGTGAACTCCCAAGCTAATGGTGATGCTTTTGACACACTGCATTCATTTAAGACAGCAGGGTAAATGGTTAGTGTAACGAAGTAATGACTAAATTAAATGTTTATATTTTCTACTCAGAGTAAAGGCAGTGTATAAATTGAGCAGACACTTCAATCTCTGTCATTTATCCTGAGATTTCTTATCCTGTGTGAATCGGTCATAAATATCCTGACATCTTGTGCTAAACTGGCATTACCCCACCTCCCCATAAAAAAACCCAATCTTGTCCAAATAGGCCTGAAGTCTGCAAACAATCAGCGACAACTCACTCCTCCTGCCTCCCAGCTCTAGTGTCATCAAAAAGGTGTGTGACGATATGATGAGAGTCATAGTTTTTCTTTATTTTAATTTTGCTCAAAATATCACAGAATACAGAGTCATGAATCAGACTCAGCGCGTTAAATCAAGTGCCAGCCTGCCAGCACCTCATTTACATGAACACCCTAATTCATGCGGATGTTTCAGTAGGAAGCCAATGCAGCAACAGCATTCGGCAGCTTGAGAGTCAACAGCTGTGCTCGTAGGCAGAGTTTGAGGTCAAGCGGTGACCAAACTTCATAGTCTTAAAATTAAGACCACTGGAAAGCATTAAATGTGAAATAAATAAAATGTTTTTTTAAGACAGTAGAATGATGTAATTGTGTAGTGTGCTTAATTAATAATGTTAATAATAACATATTTAAACTCTGTATTATTGCCATGTGTGTGCTGTTTTGTATTTTTTGTCAGTAGTATAAAACGAAACCACAGTGTAATGTGCTTTTAAATGGAACATGGAATAGTTGTAGCATTTGTTTATACCGATGTTCAGGTCCAAACAGTATTATTGTTATTTTCTGTTTTTATTCTTATTACTGGTATTCTACACTACTGATAATAGTTTTGGTAAACTAACTACAAATTAACTACAAAAAATAAATTTTTTTCAGGTTGTTAAACTGTGATGTTCAAATTTACTCACCCTCCTATCAGACGAGAGTTTGATCATAGACATATGCCAAAGATTGATGAACGAAACTAGCAGTGAAATTTGCATGTACTCAGATTTGACTGCATGCTTTGATGTATATGTAGGCCAGTGTACCTATGAGGTAGGTGGAGATGATAAAGTGGCCAGTGAATGAATACTACATATTTTCTTTGAGATTAAAAAAGTAGCATTGAAGCATATTGGTGAATGTTCAGTGAAGCTCAAGTCTGACTGGAGTTTAGATTCAGAAAGTAATGACAATAAAACTGAAACTGTGACTTGCTTGTATGCTGTGAGAGCCATCCCTTTCTGTGGGCTATCTGGTGAGGGTGCAGAGCCTGCTCATAGGTCACTGGACGGTCGCCTTTACCCACACGAATACGGGCTGCACGATTCTGCAAAGACGTAACATCAAGGCATTAAAGACAAATCAAGGCATTTAAAAGCTTAGTGTCCAGCCTGGGACACTGAGGAACATATCATCAAAACTAAGAAGACGTTTTAGAGGGGGGGACAAAAAAAAGATTCTGACAAATGATTACAAAGAAAAAAAAAACTTTTATATGATATGGTGGGACATGAACTAGAAATGTACGAGAAGAGATATTTTCATTTCAGGTTAACTTTAATAACTAGTGGCTGGCTGACATCTCTCAGCATCTATCGACTTCAAAGTTTTGGGTGTAATTAGAGAAAAATCTCAATTGCATTAGAAAACAGCAGCCCTCCACAGCTTACCTTACAACAGACTGCAGTGGAGTGGATGCTCCTCCCTCCAGTGTTCAGCCATAGTGAGGAATTTAACTGCCTACACAGCTAAAAAGAGACATTTCCAGTTAAAAAGACAAATATTATCTACTTCTTCTTCATAGGCCGGCATTAAGGGATCATTATTCATTTAGAGTTAGATAACTACTCATCTATAAAACATAGGTTATATTATCTATACTACTGGTACTAGCTGACTGCAGTGCACAGAACTTAGAGAACATTACAGGGTGTCCCAAAAAAGTGACATCATTTCGTGGTCTAATAACAGCCAATTCTCCCTCAAATAATCTCAAATTTTAACAAAATGTGTAAAAACTAACCAAGTTTAATTTTTAATGTTTTTTTTCAGGTTGAAGAATTGCGTTCACTAGAAATGAAAAGGCATTTTGTTAGAATATGCTCGAACAGAGTCAAACAAGAGTGTGCAGCAGCATTTTCGAGAAAATTCAATAAAATGCACCAACTGGAAAGCAGATTTGGACATGGCACAAAATATTCAAAGAGGAAGGCTGTCTGTGCAGAGCAAAGGGATCTGGACGACCACCAGTATTGGAAGATATTACATTTGTGCAGCTGTGAAATCGGTTATAAAATCTGCATCCCTCTGAATTTCTTGTTTCGAAATTAGATAAATAAATCTTGTATTGTTCAACATGAAGCCTATTTAATTTCGTTTGCCAGGACATGTAGTTACTCAGATATTCACATCTCAAATCATGTCAATTTTTTTTGGGACCCTGTATTTACATGTTTGTTTGCACAGATTTTGTTCAATAAACAAATAGTGCTAGTTAAAAACGAATATATATATATATATATATATATATATATATATATATATATAAAACGCTACGAAATGTCAACACTGTGATCCACATGCTTTCCTGTTACGAAGCTGGACAGCTTCTTGTTCTAAGTTTCCCGTTCCACCTTAAATGTTGCATTGCTGCAGCAGTTACGTTCTGCGCCAGAACGTAACTGGGGACCATTTAAGGTGGAACGAGAAAATTCGAGCACGAAGCTGGAGAATAGAAACCCAAATTCAGCCTTGCTTTCCTGCCTGTCATTTCACCGCTGACTGGTTTCAAGAAGATATATCGATCTAGCAGCACACTGACAACACGAACTCGAACTCACTTACAGATCATTTGTGGTTGTTAAACAAGTTATTTCGTTTAAACGCGCTTACTGTAAATAACGCTGAGTGTCTCAAGGACGCCGCCATTTTAGTTACGTAGGTACACCGGCTGAACTGGACCGTTTTCTTACAGGCAGCAGAGCTTTATTTACCGCCCCCTAGCGGCTCCTCCGCTGTAGCACACTCACACTCAACAGCCTCCCGCTTTTCCTGCATTTATTTTTTTACTTTTAAATACTTTTTAAATACGACTGATTCAGCTCGAAACTACGTTCTTATTCACCTTAGTAATCGAGTAAAATCTTTTTTATGTCAAGAATTAAAGTTAAATAATGTTAAATTAAAGTTCCCTTCAAAACCGACAGTACATTTTATAACATGCACAAACAATCTTTCACCTGCTTTGGATTTGCAAACACTCGATTCACTCGAATACAATACAATGCATTCAAATTTTAATTTTCTAATACTTTTCAAAACGTGTAAACATAAATGTGTGTAGCTTTAATGTGGACTTTATTTAATTCAAGTGGACTTTAATTCATATTCAAGTGAATTTGCACTTTATGACATGTTTTATTTGAGTTTACAAGTTACGAAAAGGAACTGAAAAATTAATATTTAAAATGCTGTTTAGCTAATTTATTGACGAAATATTACATACATAGTATAAGGTGCAGAGGAGCAGACTCATATATTTAAAACCTTAAAATTACCTCCTGCACTAAGAAATATTTGAAAAATCGGTGCTCAGATTCTGGTATTTTTGTATAAAATCTAATGTCTTACAAAATATACCCACATTCTCTTGTTTTTTATATATATATTTATAAATTTATTATCTCTTTGTTTCAGTTTACACTTTTCTTTACTCTTGTCCACTCATTTGGGTTTTCTTATTCTCTGCTGTGTAGCTGTAGCTCCCCTAACGATACGTAAAGTCTATTGATACGTGTTTTGGTCTGTTTTGTGACTGATGCCTTTGTCGCTGTTACCGCGCAAAATTGGATAATTTAACTACTTTCTGTTTCATAATTTCATATTTCATAATTCGTGCAGTAAATTGTTAAAACGCAATGTATTTAATATAAAAAAACACTGACACTTCTAGTGATAATGTTCGTGTATATATTTTCACTTTGCGCTAAATTATTTATAATATAAATGTGAGAGCTACATCACACACATGAGGTTTTTTCCGCTCTGTCAATGAAGAGATAGATGCTGTTTCTATGGTAACAGACACTGAGTTAAATATGTCAGCTTTATTTATAAACTTCTACTGGAATGTGCAAGTGAATCCTTCTTTCAGAAGACTTTTATTTTGGTGAACCATACCGGAAGTGTTTGGAAAGTCCGTGTCCTCCTAATGCTCTCGTATGTTCTCCGAGGTTGTGTTGGTGTGTAGCTGTCTGTCTAACCAAAACAGTCTGATTAAACACAGTTTTCGTTTCCAGCGCTCGTTCTTTTTATGTTCGTGTAGTTTTCGGGATCTTTGGAAATGTCTTCGCCGATTGAAATGACGGAGTTGTACGATAATGCTCTGCTCGGCATCTTACAGCATGTTGGAAACATACAGGATTTTCTGCAGATCTTCTTTGGTTTTCTGTACAGAAAGACGGACTTCTATCGTCTGCTAACCAACCCCAATGAGCGCATGGGTTTCCCACCGGGAGTAGCAGAAAAAATGGTGCTGAAGGTAGTATTTCATCCTCTTGGAAACTTTTGTGCCTTGTTTGTATATCACCACCTGTCATCCAGTCCCACAGTCCACACAGTGCCTGGAAAGCCGTAAACAGTTAGAAATCAGAACAGCTGGTGTTACACTGACCTATCAAACACTATCACAAGATGTCTTTTTTGCATTAAGTAACCAAATTACTGAAATATCACATGTGGCTTTTTATTTGATCAGAAACGTTATTCGCCAGGTTCCAGATGTACAAGGAAATTCTCCTAGTGCAGGTGTCAACATAAAATTAAATATAATAAAATAAATATAGAAAAAGACATACCATATATAAACGTAGACAGTACAGAAACAGCCTACAAGTAACATAAAGGGTGTGCAATGGGAGGTAAATACAGACACAATCAAATACTGAGGTACATATATACAGTATGTAAAGCTATAAAAATTGAACAGCAAATGTAAATATTAATGTAGGTGTTGTCCATACTTACAAAATATGTATATTACGAAAGTAATGTGAAAACATGCACTGCCTACAAGTGGAGGAAAGTGGGTTAGGCTCTTATTCATAAGGATTATGACATAGTATATACAGAAGGATGATGGCCTGGGGAACAAAGCTGTGGAGGTGAATCTTTTGGAGCTCTCACTCTTGGTCTCTGCTGAGATGGAAACCGCTGGAAGAGAGAGTGACCAGGGTGTGAAGGGTCAGCAATGATTTTTCCTGACCTCTTTCTCATCCTAGATGAGTAAAGATCTTTGAGGGTGGAGAGCCGACAGCCAGTGGTTATCTCTGCACATTGCACCATTTGCTGTCGAACCAGACGGAGATGGAGAATGTGAGGACGGATTCTGTTATGGCCCTGTAGAACTGGACCAGCAGTGCTTGAGGCAGCCCAAATTTCTTGAGCTGTTGCATTAAATACAGACACTCCTGGGCCTTCTTCACAACCGCAGTGCTGTGTCTGTCCCTTTTGAGGTCCTCCTGAATGATGGTGCCAGGGAATTTATAAGACTGTGGAGCTATGTATTTCTAGTGGAGGCAGTGGGGTGGGTTTCTTTCTGAAATCAGTGGTCATCTCCACAGTTTTTTCTGTGTTCTCAACTCCAGGTTGTTACCCCCACACCGTGACACCAGCTGTGTTACTTCCTTCCAGTACGTGGACTCATTGTTGTTTGAGATGGAACCGACCAGAGTGGTGTCAAAATTAATAAGTTTAACAGAGTCACTGTTAGAAGTACAGTCAGTTGTTGAGAGTAGAAAAGAGAGCACACAGCCCTGTGGAGCATCAGTGCTGAAGCAGAGAGGGTCAGAAACGTGGTCAGCTTCATTTGGTGGAAGGGGAAAATTGTGTATTTTTCTATGAACTACTGCTTCAGTTGTGGTATTTCTACATAATTCTGAACAGAAGTGATTTTAACGCTGCTAATCAAAATCCCCTTCTTTGCCCCTTCCTTCAGACTTTTAAGCTGTTTGAGAAGTTGGCAGCTCATGACAGAGAGAGGGTGATGCAGCTTGCTGAGGAAGCAAAAGCAGTGCCACCTGCAGTACAGGAGCTTGAGGTTCAGTCGCAGCCAGAAGATGCAGCACCCGTAGAGGTCAAGCAGGAATCCACACCTGCCGCAGCTTCGACCACAGAGCCGGCCACCGCTGCAGACACAGAGACTGAGAGAGAAGACAGCGTTCAGCATGCAGAGGGTGAGCAGCCAACAGCAGCACCTGCAGCAGCAGCAGCAGCAGCCAGTTCGGACTCTAGTACAGCTGCACCGTAAGTGTAGTCTTGATTTGTTTTAGATGTGTTCCATATGTATTAACTGTGCATCCCTGGAATATGTGAAAACATCTACCTCTGAGCTTGAATAATAGTTTTATTTGTAGGGCTGCAACTGATTTCTGTAATTGATTAACTTATTCACTTATTCAATCAGTCGACCAATCTATTACGCCTCCTTCTGTTCCTCTTCTTTTTCTGTCTGTGCGACAAGCAATTTTTACTTTTATGATGCAACAAAACAATAGGAACAGTATCGCCCCCTACACTTCCTGTGATGTATTGCAATCTGTCAGAATGACTGCATAAGTTGTATGAACATGATTGAGTGTTGTAGAGATTATAGAGATTTTTTAGTAAAAAGGTGCAAACACAATTAACATGTCAACATATTTTTCACAATCGTTGTCATCGGCTTTGTCGGCAGCAGGTTTAATAACGAATGTAATAAACAGTAGCTCCATGTTAAGTATAATATAAAAGGGGAACTTTACTGCTTTTCAATATTTTTAAATAATTAAATGGTTAAGACACAAAACAAGTCATTCAGAGTGGACTGATGTGAAATGCTCCATTGTAGAGTCACCGAGTCAGAATTGCTCACAATGGTGGTGGTGATAGGAACCAGACATCTAAAGAGCGGTAACACTGGTCTTTAATCATGTCATTCATTGACCTGATATGTTGCTTGTTTTCCAGCGGGCAGTCCAGTTTTCAGTCCAATCCAGACAGCTACAACGGTGCTGTTAGGGAAAACTACAGCTGGTCACAGGATTACACTGATGTGGAAGTTCGAGTTTTCGTCCCACCCAGTATTGTCAAAGGCAGACAGGTATCTAACAGCAACAGGTATCCAGTGCGCTTCAGGCTAAACAGTTATCACCCAGATCCTACTTTGCATGAATTGATTTGATTGGTTGTCTAATAGCCAGCCAAGGAAGAACATGTGCATAAGCTCAATTATTCACACAAAAGCTTATATGTTAATGGCCATTTGTGCAGAAAACCCTATTTCAGTATTCATATTGGCTTCGGATTTGCTTGAACCGATTCATATCCAGGTAAATCAGCTGAAATGACATCATCTTGAAAATAAACGACATTTCCTTTCTGTTTGCAGGTGTCTGTCGATCTGCAGCCTAGCACAGTATGTGTAGCAGTGAGGGAGGGAGCGTCAGAAAGAGTCTTGATGGAAGGCGAATTCACACACAAAATCAACACTGAGAATTCCTTGTGGAGTCTGGAGCCAGGACGCTGCGTATTGGTAGGCGTGGCTTTTAAAAGTAGCAAATTTAGAGTAACTGATGATATGGATGAAAATGTTTTCTCCTCTCTTTTCAAAAAAAATCACGCCAGCAGTGTTTTCTAAGATATATCCATCCACACAAGAACTTAAAAATGACTCGAAAAATGCTCACATGAGCATTCCGGCCCAGTAGGGGGCGACAATCCCCCATAAAATTTGATGTCAAACGCCTCAACAAGAGCGTTGGAAGATTGCATGTTGCACAAAATATATAGCTTGAAGCTAAATTAGAGATTTTCTATAAAAGTGACAATAGGCTTGTTTGACTTAACACAGACTGGCAGATATCCATAATTCAATATCCAGATGTGTGTGGATACGCATGTGTGCAGTTATACCCTCTTCCTCCTCACAGCTCTCTCTCAGTAAAACTGGAGAAGTGTGGTGGAGCGCTGTGCTGAAAGGTGAGGAGGAGATTGACGTGAACCAGATCAACCGCGAGCGCACAATGGCCACTGTGGATGACGAGGAGCATGCCGTGTTGGACCGGCTCACCTTTGACTACCATCAGAAATTGCAAGGAAAGCCTCAGAGCCATGAGATGGTAAAGTCATGCAAAGCATAGGCGTGCGTTTACTTAAAGTATTTTTATTGGGGGTTTACACGGTAGACAGTAGACAGTAACAAGCCATTAAATACACCTCCTTGTTTCTACACTCTTTGTCCATTTTATCAGCTCCATTTACCATAGAGGAACGTTTTGTAGTTCTACAGTTACAGACTGTAGTCCATCTGTTTCTCTGCATACTTTGTTAGCGCCCTTTCACCCTGTTCTTCAGTGGCCAGGACTGCCACAGAGCAGGTACTATTTGAGTGGTGGATCATTCTCAGCACTGCAGTGAAACTGCCGTGGTGGTGGTGTGTTAGTGTGTGTTGTGTTGGTACGAGTGGATCAGACACAGCAGTGCTGCTGGCGTTTTTAAACACTGTCCACTCTGTTAGACACTCCTACCTTGTTGGTCCACATTGTAGATGTAAAGTCAGAGACGATAGCTCATCTGTTGCTGCACAGTTTGTGTTGGTCATCCTCTAGTCCTTCATCAGTGGTCACAGGACGCTGCCCACAGGACACTGTTGGTTGGATATTTTTTGGCTAGTGGACCGTTCTCAGTCCAGCAGTGACACTGAGGTGTTTAAAAACCCCAGCAGCACTGCTGTGTCTGATCAACTCAGACCAGTGCAACTTACACTGAGAATGCAGAGAATCATTTGTGGTGTTCCTGTGGGGGTCCTGACCATTGAAGAACAGGTTAAAACGAAGCCAACAAAGTATGCAGAGAAAAAGATAGACTACGAATGTACTACAACCTGTAATTGTAGAACTTCAGAGTGTCCTCGGTGAAGTAGCCAGTGGGTGTGTAGTGACAGTGACAAGAAAAGAGTGGTCTTTTTTCGAGTTTTATAAGAATCAGGGGAATTTCTTTTATTTTTTTTTTCCTAAATTCCTGCATAATTCAGTCACTGAAATGTAAACAAAGTCGTTCAGAGTGGTTTGATGTAAAATGATGCATTGTAGGGAGATTTGTTTATAGTGGTGTTAAATGGAACCACAATGTCTATCATGCAAATACAGCCATTTTATTTATTATTTAACATGACCAGTGAACTTTACGATGTCTTCTGATTTAGTAATGGAAATAATCGTAAACTAGTGATAATTCTGAAAAGTTTTCTTTGGGTGCTGTTATTAAATTCATTCACCTCTTCACCAAGAATGGATAAAGCAACATTTTTCGAAGCTTTAATTGCTTCAGATATCTGGTTCTTGTCACCACCACTGTGAACAATTCTGTTTAACATACACAACTAGCATAAATATGCCTTTGAAACTGACACTGAATTAATTGCACTGTTGATAATGAAACTTTTTTCGTGCATTTGTGTTTCAGAAAGTTCACGAAATGCTGAAGAAGGGCTGGGATGCGGAAGGATCGCCGTTCAGAGGACAGCAGTTTGATCCATCCATGTTTGATATACAGCCAAGCGCTGTCCAGTTTTGAGTTGTTGCATGTTTGGCAGATGCTGGATTTTAAGTCTGTACTGATAGAGTCTGAAGCAAGCACTGACAACTCAGCACAGACAGCACCGGCGCTAGCAGTTACAGGAGTTTACCGCTGCGTTGCAGACCTTACGAAAGCACTGCAAAAGTCCTCATGCCTTGAATTGTTACAGCTGTGGATGATTTTCTCAAACATTTAGGTTACTGTACGGCATGGGGATCTGTTCAGCTCCGATTCTCTTTCGTCCTGATTTATAATTCAGTGATTTTGCCACTGGTTGATTTGGTCCTCATTTATATGGTCCATCTATCCACTTACAAAAAAAGAATTATATGGCCTCTGCATTTGCCCCTTCAGTAAAAAGATTTGATTAAAGAATTACAAACTACATACTTACCTACTGAATCAATTAGTAGAATTATATATTAGATATGAAGGGGGGTAAAGGTGGAAGCAGAGGGTTTGTTAGCCAAATTAAGACTGATGTTTTATGTGTATTCTCTTACATCCAGCACATCTCCATATGTTTTGAGACATTTTCAGGCATTTTTCATTCATGAGTTTTGGTGACTGATGGATATTCAAAGAAATGAGTTTCATTTTTGTTTTCATGCAGGTTGTTTGATTGTTACTTGTGCCTGAATTGAATAAAGTACATTACAAAGATTACCTGAGCTCTTTGATTTCAGAGTCATGACTGATATTGAACTTACATTGAAAAACGTTTTTATCATTTTCATCGTATTAGTTTGTACCGATCAGCCACAACATTAAAACATTGAAACTCCTTGTTTCTACACTCTTTGTCCATCTTATCAGCTCCTCTTACCATGTAGGTGCACTTTGTAGTTCTACAGTTACAGACTGTAGTCCATCTGTTTCTCTGCATACTTTGTTAGGCCCCTTTTACCCTGGTCAGGACCCCAACAGGACCACCATGGATCAGACACAGCAGTGCTACTGGGGTTTTTAAACAACTCAGTGTCACTGCTGGACTGAGAATAGTCCACCAACCAAAAATATCCAGCCAACAGCATCCTGTGACCACTGAAGAAGGACTAGAGGATGACCAAGACAAACTGCAGCAACAGATGAGCTACTGTCTCTGACTTTACATCTACAAGGTGGACCAACAAGGTAGGAGTGTCTAATAGAGTGGACAGTGACAGCACTGCTGTGTCTGATCCACTTGTAACACAAAAACACCACCACATCAGTGTTACTGCAGTGCTGAGAATGATCCACCACCCAAATAGTACCTGCTCTGTGGTGGTCTTGTGGGGTCCTGACCACTGAAGAACAGGGTAAAAGGGGCTACAAAGTATGCAGAGAAACAGATGGACTACAGTCTGTAATTGTAGAATAAAGTGCTCCTATATGGTAAGAGGAGCTGATAAAATAGACATGAGCCTATTATATGAGTGTAGCTACAAGGAGGCGGTTTTAATGTTAGGGCTGATTGGTGTAGATGGTTTGTTCTTTTTTGTTTTTATTTGTATTATATTTTTTTTTGTTTTCCCTTATGGAAAAATACAAGGGCATATATTTTCTGTATGTGAGACACATTGCTTTGTTCTACATTGTGTTCTAAGAAAACACATATGTTTGACCGTTTGCGAGTATGGTGAAATACATTTTGTTAGTACATTTATGCATTTATTTGTTTTCCGTACATGTTTTTATTTTTTGTGCTTGACATAACTACTTAATAACCTAAATTATGTGGAGAATCGTGAGCTAAAATAGGCGGCTGCTGCTTCAGGCGTCAGGGGAAAAGATGCTGCGGCCGCGCGGAGCCACTGCGCCCCCTGGCGGCGAGAACCTTCCTCCTCGTGTCAGTGCTTGACAGTTGCAGCGGAAAACAACTGTATTGCAGTCCGGCGGTGTGTTTAGAAGTGAGGGGTCGGGAAAGCAGTCAAGCTCGCTCGTCAGCGAACCTCATCCCTCACTCGAGTGCGAGTCCACGTTTTGTCTCAGTGGTCAGCGTTGTGGTAACCGGCTCTGCTTTACGGCGTGGAGGGAACCCAGCTCAGCTCGGAGACAGATCCACGAAGCAAGCAGAAAGGAGGGGAGACATGGCAACGACAACCTGTACACGCTTCACCGACGAATACCAGCTTTACGAAGAGCTCGGGAAGTAAGACAGCTGTTTAATATCGCGTTCATAAAACCGCTCTGTGTCATTTCTAGCTTTCGGCTTTAGTCGTTGAGTTGTTAAGCGAGCACGAGGAGGGCGGTAAACTAGCAAAACAGTGGTGGCGAATTCACTTGACAGGAATCTCTGTACGACACTCCGAATGAGCTAAAACTTGCTTTTGGCTTGTCTTTACATTCTCCGCTGTGGTTTGTCTTCGGCACAGCGTTTTATTTCAAGTAACTCTTAAGGGCTCTTCTTGCTCAGTGCGGTAGTAACACGGAGACAGTGACATTTGGAGCTTGTCAGGAAGGCTGGGCGGCTGTTTGCTGTCTATAATCTGAGTGTGGAGAGAAGCATGCCTGCTGCCTGACGTTAGGAAATTATTTTGCTCTCCCCCCTCCTCCTCTCTTAGTATTGCGTTTCTTTGCTCCGTTTGTTTCCCTTTGAATTATTGAACGTCCACAGTGTCATCACGATCGTCACAGTTTAAAAACGTACTTTATTTCTTGCCGTCGGCGTTTTTGCCGATTTTTAAATGTTGACAAACCTCTAACGGACAAGCTGTGGGCTGTGGCTTGATGCTGAGGGAATGTCGCATCTGATTGGCTGCGCGTCGTACAAATTTGCATTTACAATTACTGAGCCTCGGATTGCTATTGGCCGAACGGCGTTACTTAGATACGTAATCGGTCGGTGTGATTTACATATACAACCCAAAAGTTTCTTCAGGCGTTCGATTCCAGATATTTTGGAGTCGATTCCAATTCCGATTGACGGGATTCGATGAGTCGATTCCAAGAGTCAATTCCACACAAACATTTGCTTGATTCTCAATTCCAAAAAATCAATAAATAAGGAAGTAAGGCTGCACTGATCAAGAATTCTCATATTAACCGATGTCTTGTCTTCTGAATGATTCTTAATAGACAATTTAATTTAATCTGTTCTTAAATGCTCAAGTGAACACATAAAATATTTGCAATAGAAATAACATTGTTTTCTCTTTAACAAGCCAGTCTGGTATTTTAAATTCTTAAGCACAAAATTATTTTTCCTGTTTAAATAACATGAAATAAAGTGCTACACCAAAAGCAAGAGGCTCAGATGCAGCACAGGTGTACTATTATTTACTTCATAAAATTACCACACCATGGAAAAAGATCAGGCAACATAAAAAGTCAATATTAATTAAGTTCATATTACATTATTATGATTATGTTATGGATGACAAGGGACCCTGACATATTAACTTCATGTGCTACCACGTCAGTTGTTCGTCAGGGACACAAGATGTCAGTTTAATTATTTGATATTACCACGGCGCTTTGGAGAGCCAAATTAACTTAACTGACCATCGAGAGAGAGGTCTAAACTGTACCTGATTTTCCTCTGGATGGGTAGATGTTTCAGCGCTGGAGATGTTTGATTATAAGCCACTTTTTCTGTTGCAAATGATATATTTAACCTTGATTTCCACTTGTCCAAAGCTAGAACCATCAGTTCTGTTGATGTGTATGCATTCTTCAGACAGGCTGTCAAGAGAGTGACAGCAGAATGTCTCAGTCTGTGAGCGTGTGGGTATGGGCAAACTGGAACATCTCTGTGTGGAATTGAGTCCGAAGCTTTGGAGTCGACTATCGATTTCCACATGCCTGGACTCAGAGAATCGACTCTTTTAGAGATCGACCCCCAGCAACATATATATAGATTTATGTAGATCTAACAGCTCCACAGCTTGATTGTCTGACGAAGGAGGCTTATTTTTATACTTAACAAGTAACCCCTCCTTTTTGAGTTATGTCAGGAAATGAAAGCTGTCCTGAATTTACTAGCTGATAATGGCTTTGTCACAGTAGCTCTGGCATTGTCCATAGATGTGTGTAATAGGAGGAGCCAAACCTACTGTGAACCAGCAGTGCATCAATATCATGCACAGAAAGCAGGAGTTGCTCCATTTCGCATCATGTGGGCGTAAGTGAGTGTCCCAGTTACCACTAAGCAGTGGATGGCCGCTACCGGCCCTCTGCAAGTCTGGAGAGCCTCCTGAAGTGGACAGCTCTGTTTTGAGGGTGTGCGTGCTGCACACAGAGTGAAAAAGTATACAGATGGTCATGTTTCAGGCTGCTGTAGGAGTTGATCTTCTTCAGACTGCCGCTTCTATCTCCTGACAGGCAGACTCCTCCAAATCAGCTCAGTGTCTCCTCAGAGATGGTTCGGGCCGGCTAAGCCGCTAAAGAAAGCCACTTTTCTCTTCGCACTTCATGAGTGGCAGACGAGATTCAAGCTGCTTCACTCCGGTCACTGCTTTGGCCGAGGGGAGTCTTCATCCAGTAGTTACCACTTTGTTACATTAGCATCAGTGTGATCTTCTTGACCTAAGCTGTTCATAGGAACAGTTGTTTTAAGGAACAGTTCTGTGAAAAGTCTAATTTACACAGTTTTCCACTTATCCCAGATGTAGTCAGTCAGCCAAGACATGTTTGATGTGCAAATTTTGCTTCTGTATTCTAGCACTGGAGCAAGGCTAATGTTGCTAACAAACGCTAGAAGTCAATAGTGACCCAAATTTTTTTGTAAACACATGCCTAAACTTCTCTTAACCCACTCAAACCACATCCATGTCTTCATTAAGGTCATGACTTAGCAATTAGTTTAGGATGCAGTATGACTTACTGTGAACTATAATAATGAACAGAATCCTCACTGTGTAGCCAAGCAAGCCAAATCGAGAGAGCCCAAATCATACATTATAGCACAAGGACATTGGCTTTTCAGGTCCAAAAGAACTCATCTAGTCAGGCGCGATGTTTTATCGTCTCTTCATTGATGTGGGGCCTTGGGTGCTTTGCCCTTAGTCCACATTACAGGACTGATTCTGTTCCCTGTGTCAGCAGACATGCTGCTCAAGACATGCAGAGTGTATTGTATAACAGTAGAAAGGTGCACTAAAATTAGCCCGTAAAGATGACATCAGGCATTAGTGTTGATGTCCCCACAGGTTTTTGTTATGCAAGCTGTGCTGAAAATATCAAAAGAAAAGAGGTCTGAGGCAGCAGACTCCTGAAAGACAGCATATGTTGTGTTCTTTTTTAGGTGTCTTTATTGTTTTTAGGTATTTATTTCCTGGCTGTTACTGGACCGCTGCTGTCAGATCTGCTGTACTAAATAAACATGAAATTTGTAATGACAGTTTATGCATTAAACATCAGCTCTTGTGTTTTCAGTAATGTGTTTTGCCCAAATGCTTCCCAGCATTATAATGAGTAAAAAGCCTAAGGTTTAGTGTGTTTCATGAATATAATTTTGTACATACTCATCTTAGCTTGGTAATTTAGAGCTTGGTATGTTAGCAAATAGATTTTATGAGTACTGTAGTTCTTTGGTAAACTTCACACAGTGAATGTGAATTTGCTAAATGTCACACGGATTAAATGAATCCAGCGATGAAACATCGTCATATAGTCCTTTTTATTTTCTCAGAAACAAACAGTGATGGCGTTAGATTTGAATTTTGCAGCTGTTCGGACTGGGAAGGCCTATTGTGTGCGCAGAATATGGAATTTCTCATGAAAGTATTCTTCATCTTCATCTTCCTTGTTTTTTTCCTTCAGGGGAGCTTTTTCAGTCGTGCGACGTTGCGTCAAGCTGTGCACAGGCCAAGAATATGCTGCCAAAATAATCAACACCAAAAAGCTCTCAGCGAGAGGTAGGTAAATTGTGTTCAGAAATGGGGTGTAGGCTGTCTGCATGGTCTTGTACTTAAACTAGGCTAAGTCCCCAGGACTGTACAGCCAGCTGTTATACAGTTCTGCCTCATGGGCAGAGGAAGCTCACAGGCGTCAAAGCTTGTTGACGTCATGTGTGTGGGTGCCCTGTGATATGTTGGATTATGATATTTATTTATATAGTTAGTTATTAGCATTTAGTAATTTGTTGTTATTCAAAGCAGATAGTGATAATGCACTCACACCAGTTTGAATGTAATATTCAGCAGCATGCATATAAAAATGAGAGCAATAAAGATTGATGAGCAGATTCACAGAGCTCAGTAACTGAACACAGGGAAAGACAGATAATTTGCACTGGCCAATCAGGCCACTGAGCCATGAATCTTTTGACCAAAACTAAGAAATTGTGGCCAGAGTTATATATATATTTACTGTATATTGTATTAACAATTAATAAGCATGCTTCAGTACCAAAAGCCAGAGTTACTTATGTTGTCTTCCATGCCCACTCCATTTTTTCACTGTACTAGTCAAATCAGAGATTGACACAACATAATCGTCTTTTTTTAACAATATATTAAGCCAGACTGGAGATCTTTATCATTTGATCTCGCTGACCCACCTTCATCTTTGATCAGGCTTTGATGGGTTTGTTATTGGGATCACTGAAGACTGAGATGTTCACAAGCTGCTTCATGCAAGTCCGAGTTGAGTCTTGATTCTCTGGGGTGCGGGTCCGAGTCTACTTGCGAGTCTGTGGGGTGCGAGTCCAAGACAAGTCTTGAGTCTCTGAGGTGTGAGTCTGAGTCGAGTCTTGAGTCTCTGAGGTGCACACAAAGGTAGACAGATAATTTGCAATGGCCACTCAATTAATGTTGTGACCAAAACTAAGAATTTGTGACCAGGTTTATAAAAAAAAAGTTTATTGTATATTGTGTTCACAATTAAGAAGCATGTTTTACTGCCAAAACCAGTCTGGTGTTGCTTTTGAGTCTCCCATACCATCTCCATTTTTTAATTACACTAGTCAAACCTGACAATGGCACAAAGGGAACATAGTTTTTTTTACAATATATTAAGCCAGACTGGAGATCTTTATCATTTGATACTGTAACACACCTTCATCCTCATCAGGCTTTGATCAGTTGGCCTTGCATGTCTGTCATTGTGATTGCTGAAGGTTTAGATGTTCACCAGCTGCTTTGTGCGAGTCAGACTTGAATCTTGAGTTTTTGGGGTGGGAGTCTGAGTCGAGTCTCGAGTCTCTGGGGTGCTAGTCTAAGTCGAGTCTCGAGTCTATGGGGGGAGAGTATGAGTCAAGTCTTGAGTTTCAAAGGTGTGAGTCTGAGTTGAGCTCGAGTCTCTAGGGTGTGAGTCCAGCTTGAGTCTCTGGGGTGCGAGTCTGAGTCTAGACTCCGGTGTCTGGGGTGCGAGTCCGAGTTAAGTGATGAGTCTCTGGGCTGTGGTACCACGTTGAGTCGTGAGTCCATGGGGTGCGAGTCAGTGTCAAGTATTGAGTCTCTGAGGTGCAAGTTTGATCCTGTCAAGGATCAATACGGCTTCAAAAATTTAGCCTTTCATTATAGAAATACCTGCGCTACACTTGGTAAATGTGGTTCCGTGGTATTTGGTAGCTAGTGTAATAGTAGCTGAATTTGTATTGCATTTTAAAACAACATGATCTGTAACTCAGCTGAGAACTAAAACTGAATTAACTATTGCTAGTTTTGCCTCTTTAAACCCTTGAACTGCAAGAATGTGGGCCCACACTCCCCTCTCTCTCATAATAGCTGAATCATAATCCTGCAGGTCAACAGGTTTAAAGTGCCACATTTACTGCATGTAGCACTTTGTTCTGTCCAGACTGAAGGTTTTTCTTCGATGAAAAGTTCATTATTTGAAGGCATATCAAACCTGGCGTTGTTGCAAGTTGTGAGGAGAATGGATTACAGTAGTTACCGCTGTTGACCTTTCTTGATTTCTGCCTCCGGACCGTGGTCTCGACAGCCAGTGAAGTTTTCCCATAACCAGCCCCAGGGTCCAGAGAAAGTTTCACTTTCTTACTGCTCGGGGGTAAATACCCACATTTTGGCACTTACCCTTTTTCAAAAGGGTGAGTTGGAGTGGAATGTTGGCATGTTGGTACTGATCGGGCAATTATTGCAATTAGTTCACTTATTAAACAAAAAAAGAGAGTGTCAATGAAAGAGAAAAAAGAGAGAATTTTGCATTGTGGCAGTAACTACAGTTCACAACAATAACCATAATGCAATGTCCTTAATCTCTAACGCTGCACTGTAGTAGGGCTAACTCTAAATCATGCATGTAAGGTTAGAAACAAAAGGTTTTATTTGTGTCCCACATTAAGATTGGTGATATTCAAGTCTAGACATGAGTCAATTAAGTGCCACTCGGAGTCTAGTTGTGAGTCAGTTAAGCGCGCGTCCGAGTAGAGTAGCAAGTCGGATAAAGGGGCAAAACAGTGACTCGAGTGCAAATCCCAACATGAGTTATTACACTTCTCTTGAAAGTAGTTGGTGAATTCCGACAAAATCTTTTGATGCAGTTAGTTTGCGATTGAGGAGCCAGGATCTGAATCTCTCGTGGGGAAAAATGATTTGTTGATTATTTGTTTACTATTAATGGTAGATATTTGTAAATATATGTAAATTTGTCTGGTCTGGTTTGACAAAAGAGAAAAAATGCAGTGAATCTCAATGGCAAGTGGGCATTTGGGCCACAGGCTCTGCATTTCTAGTGGCCAAAATGTGGCCATGGGTACCAGGTAATATGCAGTGTCACGTTTAGTAATCATCGAACTGTCTATTCAGCCATGGTTTGAATGGCTTAAACAGGAAAATGTGTCAGTTTAGCTCATTTCAGAAGCATCTTCCAAATGAAAGGTATTAGTACAAAGCCCTGTTTAACTACATTCAGCAGCAGTCAATAAAATTGCAAAGGAGGAATTAGGTTTGCAAAGAACTCAAATGCTGAGTTTCTAAATATCAGGTCAGGCACAAAACATCACAGCCTTTTTATAATACGGCTGTGAAAATGGCAAGCTGGTGATGGTGCTCTGTGTGTTGGTTGAGAGGCCCTTTGTGAGGGCCCTGTTGGTCATTTGTGTCATTTATGTTTGTGTTTGTGAGCGGGGGGGTGCGGGATGGTCCGTAGGCTGCCGAGGCAGCTTGAGCATTTGGCACGCTGCGGACAGCGTGTCTGTGAACCCTACATGCCTGGAGCACAGGACTCAGCTGACACACACACACACACACAGTTACACACAAACACACTTGTTTATATACAGTGTCAGGACATGAGGTCATGTATTTGTTCCTTATGTATTATGTATTGTTATTTTTAGCTATAAAATGGTGAATTTACAGGAAAAGGAAAAACATTCTTAACTTATAATGGAAATTAATGTAAAAAGATTTTTTCTGTTCATCATGAAAATTTAACACAATGTAAAGAGTAGCTTGATGTTTTAAATTATGCAAAAAAAGTCAAAAACAAAAAAGGAAATGGTTTTTGCATGAGAGACAACAATATGTAAGTATATGTAATAATAATATTTCTCAAACATATTGTACAGAGCCATCAGGGCCTTGTAGGACTTACAGTGTTTTTAAGATGGTGTTTTAAGCTGTAGCATTTTAGCTAAGCTAACAGTAGCTTTGTTAGCAGGCCAAAAGTGCCACACTTCACAGTAAAGTCTCGGTTCAAAGTTCAAATGACACATATTTAGAAAAAAAAGACTCATATCTGACAGCACCAAGTCTAGTGACAGCCAAAGTCGAACATGTTCTGTGGTGTAGTTTTAGCTGTTGCTGAGCTACTGTTCTACGTAGTTTTTCTTCTGTATTTTCTGCTGCTGATTTAGTGGCACATCAGATGGAAAAAGAGACTGTAACCATCACAGTACAAAGGAAAAGAGGCCTTTGAGGTCTATGGTATCTGTAAAACAATCAGACACTTTATTTGTAGATTGGAATGCTTGTTGGACGTGTTTCTATCTGTGGCTACAACTGTTTTCGGGCAGATCTTGCCAACTGGTTCAACCACCCCACACACCACCCACCTTCCATAAAATGTCATGGGCAGAATGTGTTTATTTGACTGTTTAGTAGAGAGACTTGGAACAGAAAGTTGACATTGTCAGAAATTTAAAAACATGTCATACCTTATTACTGTTATACCACCCAACCTCATAAGTATTATTTATATACATCTTCTGCAAACTTAAATATGGCTTTTTCCTGCAAATTTTTGTGCACAATTTCTATTTATTTGCTGAGACATATATTTGACATACTAGAAAAAACTTAAGCACAACATGTTTACACTGTCTACATTTTATGTTTTATCCTTTTCCCCAGTATATAAATTATGCATTGAAATGTGCAGATGTAGAGCGGGGTGATGTGACAAAAATGTAATATCATGATACTTCAAGAAGTTTTCATGATACGTCTGATAAGTTGGAACAGTCAAAACAGTGCCACACTTAAAAAAGGCTATCAAAAATGATGAATCCAATGATTTGTATGCAACATTTACATATTACATTGCACTAAATCCAGTTAAACAGGACTAATTATGTTCTCTTTGTAATCAAACATGCAGTGTTTTTTAAGTACTCATGATATCCATGATATCCTAAGAAGACCATATTGGGACATATTGTGGCATAATTTATACAACCATAAACATTTCCATATTGTCCAGCTCTGTGCAGAAGTGTGTTCTCTGTAGAGGCCGTATTAAACGTGTACCTTGACTGGAGCATCCGAGCTTTTGCGTGCTACTGTGGTTTAGTATTAGAAATCATGCATTTGTCACACGTACACAATGTACACCCACAAATACCCACAGGCTGTAACACAGTCAGAGCTCTGCAGTATTGTCCTGATCAGAGACCTACCGTTTGCCATCTGTGCTTTTGTCATTGTCATTTACTAAAACAAAGTGGTACCGTCAAATGGAAAAGACTGCAGTTGTCTCTTTGAACTTGTCCTGCTTTGACTCGTCCCGTAACTGCACAAGCGTTTATAATTGGAAGCGTGCGTAGATGCATTATCCTCATTTAACTCTAGAAGGGGGCACCAAATTCGGTGCGGCACGCAATCTGAGCCATGTTTTTTTAGGGCTGAAGGAGTTAAAGGGAGAGCATGGCCTGTGGAAAGTGGAGCAAATGTGAGAAGGCGGGCTGTGGTGAGGAGTGTGGCGGGGCGTTGGGGGGGTCAAAAGATTCAGCCTATATATGAATACTCAACAGCATACTAAAGCGATATTTTTTAGGAAGGGATTCTCCTGTTACATAATGACCTGTGTTTGGGAATCTGTTGCAACCCCACACTTAATCAGGGGCACCTGCAATGCAGCACAAAAGTGGCCTGAATATCACCAAAGCATTGCGCACACTGTAGTGTTTGGCACCATTAAAGCTACTAGACCAGCCGAAGCAAAGAGCTGCAGTTGTTTTCTATCACTGTGACTCACTGACGAGGTAAATACTAATACAAACAATCGTTCAATCAGTGATTGCTTTAGACAGGGCCATTACAGAGGCAGGCCGCTTTGGGGTGTGTCGGGGGGGGGTAACAAGGGATCCAGCTATGCTTGATCGCCTCGCCTCAAATCATTGGGTGCCTCTGTGGGCTGTGTTTATCATAGTCTTAAGGCTTTCTCGCACAGATTTAATTTTGTTGGCATGCAATTCAAATTACTGCGATTTTGTCTTCCCCAGTTTTATTTGGTGTAATTTGTTTTGATGAAGTCTTAAAGGACCCTCAGTCTGCATTTTTCTACATATTTTTTTTTCCCTGAGGTCAGCTTATAATGTTGATATGGGTTTATGTACCCACCACAGTTGTTATTCCTTTTTTCATGACCATTTTCCAACTTCTCTTTATCCTTTGTCTTTAAGACTGATATGTGTAGATGGCCTCTGTTCTGACTGGCTGACAAGTTAATTTAGGCACCCTATGTTTAAAAATTAGTGAGGGCTGAAATGGACGGATGTAGGCTGGAGGTAGGTTTGGGTGATCGAGTGATGTAATTGGACCTGGCCAAAGGTGATAATTGCTGTGTGGGGAAAGAGATTTGGTAGAGAGTACTAAATTTAAACGTAAACAGCTTGCTAATTTATATTAAATATAATTTAAATTATATTAAATTTGTAATATTTTATTATATTTTACTGTTAAAACCATGGATTATTATAGGGCGTTAATGAGTTATTAGACTATGTAGAGTAAATTTTCCTTTGTTTCCTTTGCTTTCCTAAAGTGTGACATACCATCTAAGGACATACCATCTTAGGGCAATATCTTTAACAAATAAATATCGTGCTAATTAGGGATGCACCAAAATTTCAGCCACTGAAATGTTTTGGCTGAAAATGGTCAAAAGTGTCAATTTCAAGTTTTTGTCCGAAAGATAAGAAACGCCAAACATTTTGGCCTCAGAAAGATTAAAACCGCCTACACTGAAGTGTCAGAAGTTATCACTTACTATGAAACAATAATTTGAATGGTAATGAAAAGTGAGAAATACTGATTAAAAAGGTGGTTTGTTTTCTTTGCTCTCCTGCAGTGTTTTATCAGCAGATAAACAGTGAAAACCTTAAAAACACTCCACTGCAACAACATCCTGTTCAGCTTTTAGCTTGCATGCTTTTTAGCCTTAACTGATCTAATCAAATTCTCAAATGGAAAACACATAAATAACACTGAATAACTCTTTGATTATATTCTTTTGATAATAACCTTTTTTACCTCTTGTCTTGAAATTTAGTGTTTGTGTTTAATGTTTAATATTTTTAGCAAGGTATTCAAAATGAGTCCTCTAGTTTTGTCAGTCCTCTTTCACAACATGGTGATAACCGCCTTTGTAGTAAATAAGTAAATATAAAAGAACACTTTCTTTCGGTTCACAGTTTTCAACTGAGTGTGACCTGAATTTGAATTTTGGTTTTGGTCAAGAACTTATTTTCGGTGCATTACTAGTGTGTATTATTTTTAGAAATCACTCAGGCCTAACAAACTGTTAAACTTGGACTGAAATCCTCAGGAATGTTGAATGTCTGCAGTAATAACATTCCTTATTTCAATGGTATGGGTGGGCTAAAATGCTGGGCAGTGACATCACAACCATGATAAATTAAAAATGGGCTGTTCTTGCTGCTTGCATTCTCTATATAGACTGTATGGTTTAGGGAGTCAATGGTAAATTTTGAAACTTTAGCAGTGTTAATATACTACATTAAACTTATTAATTGAAGTGTGAGGGAGTTTTCCATGTTATGAGCCCTGTAGTGATGGCATGGTTGAACCAAACAATGCTGATGTGACTTACAGTGCAGGAAAGTTTGTGTTCTCAGTTAGCATAAACAGTAACATAAGCGTCACTCATTTGTCAGGCTTGTTGTGGGTTCTGTTTGTGCTCAGAAGGTGCAGACAACGCAAAGGTTTCACAACCATGTCTGAAACTGTTTTTTGCTGCTTTAGTTTCACAGATTTCTTTCTCCTGTGGTGTGTTGACGTCAGCATTCTCACAGATGCCTCTCGCGCTGCTTAGGGCCTGAAGAGCACAGTGGCATTAAGATAACGGCGAGATGGTAGACGATACCATTTAAACACTCTCACTAATTCAAGATGATTGTAAGGCCACAGAACTTTATGGGAAATTCACCTGAAGGCATTAGCCTCTCCTCATTAACTATGATCGGGTGTTTTTGAGCTTAGAGTCTGGGCACAAAAGCAACTCAGTTAACCTTTGTTGAGGCGAAAATGCCTTTTAATCTACACTTTTCCTTTAATAACGTGATTTATTAAAGCCGAAAATTTGTAGATATTTGTCACAAACTACTTTTTGGATCAAGTAAACAAAGGCACAGGGATATACGTCAGAGGTCAGTTACCTTTAGCCTTTAGTGATGTGAATTTCATTCTAAATTATCACAGTGCATCCGACAATAAAGGCAGCACTGAACTTCTTTTATGCAGTGATAGGAAACACAGTAATACACAGAAGCTCCAGTTCCTTATGCTGATCAATTTTACAATGACCATTGTGGACATGCATGCAGCCCAACTACAATAGGGGCTGATTTTAATGAGTTAACAATAAAAATAGTCTTGTACGGCCAGTAAGATCAAACAGTTTTAACCGACTGAACCAGTCTGTGCAAAGCTGTCCATCTTTTGACTTCACCTGTGTTGAATTTGAAGCCGTACTCTTATGATGAATTGAAACTTTTGCTGACCCAGTTTCCCAAAAGGCCTACCATGGCAATGCTAACATCATCATAAAATGTAGAGAGAGTGATATTTGAGCACTAACAGTTGAGAGGGTTTTAAGACCTGGACTTCTTTTGGAAAAGTCTTGCATTGTCAGTCAGTAGGAGTGATTTCAGAAGCCGAGGCATTGCTCTTCCCCCAGCTGTCCTCCTTTCCTCATGAGTCATGAGCGGCAGACAGCAGGCCCCCACAGTTGGGCGTGCAGGATCTAAGCCCAGGCCTCATCAACCTGTCTGTGTGCATGTACTGTTTGTTTGAGTATCTATGGTGTATCTATTAGGGCTGGGAATCTCTGGGCATCTCACGATTGAATTAGGTCTAGATTCATGGTGCCAAGACACGATTATAAAACGATTCTCAATTCATCTCTGATTTCTCTAGCCTACATTATGATGGTTGTTCTTATCTTTGTCATTAACAGCTAGTGTTAGCTTCTGTCTAATAAGCTGGAACCAAAATCTAAAACTTGTGCATTTTGTAGGTTTTTTGCTTTTCCAAGTTGAGCCGTGTCAGAGTATCATACCTTATAAGGTCTCTGGATGAGCATGACTTTATTTTACAGTATAGAAAAACCAGAGCCTACGTAAAACCTATATAAAATCGCAAAGCATCTAAGAATATTTATCCCATCCCTAGTATCTTTGAGTGGGTATACTTATGTGTGTCTGTGTTTTTGTACGTTTTTAGGAAATAAATTCCAGACTTTGTAGGAAAACCAGCTAACCTACATATTACATATAGGTACATATCGTAGCTATTGAAACAAAACCTCCAAAACGGTAGGTTTATGGGAGAAGAAAAAAATCTTAGCAGATAATGGAAAATAATGTAAAAAGTGTAGCAATTTTGATCCATTTCTATTGGTCTATTGGTCCATTTCTATTCATTCTGAAATTTTTACACTATATAAAGGACACCTGGTGTTTTTTAAATTACGTAAGAAACAAAAAACAAAACAAATGGAGATACAAAGTTTTGTCCAAGCTGTGATTATATATATTGTACTTAAGGGACAGTATTATTATAATTACATATCGCTGCTGTCGGAAGAAAATCTTCTGTCTCCATTTTTGTCGTTTTTCAGTTTTTGACATATTTTGAAAATGCCTGTTGGCCTTTACATTGTGTGTAAATTTCATGAAGGGTGGACCAAAAGAAAGTCTGGTTCCATTGACTTACATTAAAAGTAAAGTAGGGTTTTTCCTTTTCCTGTAAAGTTATCATTTTGGAGATACGAGGTTTTCTTCCGACAACAGCGATATATGTGTTTGCATATATATAATACGTAAGGAGTATGTGACATCCAGACATTGTATAAAATGAACCTGTGTTCGAGTGTTTCCTTTCACTGTACATTCACTTCACTGTACATTCTGTAGTTCTTCACAGGTAGTTTTGCGGTTATGTTTTAGATCTTCACTGAAGAAATCCAAATTCTGCTGTTTTATTTTAATTTTTTTGTATATTTATATAGTTTGAAGGTATTTGTAGTGCTATGCAAAAGTTCCTAAGCACATCATTTAAAGGTGCATTATTGCTAGTATAAATAACCTGGAAAATATGTAGAACATAAAATAATTGTTTTAGCAATGGCACTGACATTCTGTCAGTCATTTTATAAGATCCTCCTCTACACCGCATTACTCCGCCCTCATCTATGTCTGCTCGACAAAGAAAAATAGCGAAATCTGGTTAGCAAACTGCAACGGTGGGTATTAGTGCTGTGGGGGAAAAACATGCTGTTCTGCCATCAAGGTTGAGTAAACTGAATCAACATTGGAGGCACTTTTCAAAGATGGAATTATTACATGCAAAGGGTATAAAGCTGGACACGGAATTAGCGATGTTCCTCCTGGACAGATATGTAAACACGATGCAGATTAAATTGAACTGTTTGAAGGGCGACTTTACATTACAAATCAAGTAGATAAATCTTTATCACTAAAGATTAGTGTAGACCTCCCCTCTGCTGGTCACTGCTGATTCTATGGGCATGCTTTGTGCTGATGGGCAAGAATGGAAGGCAGATCAAAAAGTAAAAAAATCGTTCCAGTGCTGCAGTTCTGTGCAATTAATGTTTTTTTTGCTTATAAAATCACAATATATCATTAGAGTAAATGCTAAGAAACAGTGAAAGTAAGACGTTTTTTTCTAAAAGGTAGTTGATGTATTGTGAGCTAGTTAGATTTTTAGCCATTGCATCAATTTGTTCAAGTCTGTCATCAGCACACTTGATTTAACATAATGAAGTATTGATTAGTCAAACCAGGTATTTGATGATAACTATAAATAATAGGGCTGCCAAGAGGAGAACTTTGGAAATGGTTAAATGAACACACTGACATTCATAAAATCGGCACTCACTGTATTAATATTTTAGGTATTTATTGTAATATTAGTGTTTTTCTAAGTAAATATACACTTACTACACATATAAGCAGCTTTTTAAAATCTCTTTTTCAAACTTTTGCTCAGTGCTGTATATGTAATGGTTTTCAGAAGAGACCAAACTGAGTTTTGTGGTTTTATAGAAGTTTGAAATTCATTTATCGGTAAATGATGTTTAAAGTAAAGTGCCTTTTGGCTTGAGTAGATGCGAACTGAGTTAGATTTGAGATCATCAAGGGAGCAAGTAAAAAGTGCTCCATTTATAAATGTCAGCAAGGCTGTATTATAAAGCAGCCATTTCTATAACAAGGATAGATGCATAGTGCCAGCAGCTGAGCTAAATGTAATGCATTCTCTGTGCTGGTAAAGATGGGCAGCTAAATGGGCAGTCATAGCTTAATAAATGGTGCTGTTGTAACAAAACCTCTTCATAGAGAGCAGAAGGAAAAAAAACATTCTGAACTTTATAGTATGGAAATATCTTTGTAATATAATACAAATATTTTATTTTGAGTAATTCCTGTTTCTGTTGGCCAAATTGTCAGGAAATGTTCAAGAAAGGTAGAGAGCAGCTGATGTTTTCAGATGGTGTTGGAGTTAAGATGGACAAGAGTGTGAAATTTTTGAAGGGGACTTGAAGTCTCCTTAAGGGGTGTCAGAGTTGGTCCTGGGTCAGTCTGATATAAAAGGTAAATGTCTGCGCAATTCATAACTTTTACCACCATACTCACGGATGGACAATTTCTCTCCTGACTGTATTAGGTAAAACTTCTTTTTGTATGAAAGGAACCTTATTTCAAACCTCGGGTTCTTCGTTTGTTCTTTAACAGGAGACTGATGATAGCTTGCCATCAAGCCAGTAACCTTCTGGAGTATTTATAGGATAGCTTGCTCTATAGGCGTGCCATGCATTTTCTGAGCGTCTCTCATGGAAACCACTGTCGGTGATCAGAATTAGGCATCTGGGTGCATCCTGTCAGAGTAAAGTGGGCAAGGAGGGGGTGGGGCTTATGCCAACCCAGTCTGTGCAGTATATAAATACAGCTCTGTAGAATAATGACATAAAATGCTGAATAAAATCTTGACTTCAGACTCAAATTTCATATCAGACCTAAACATATGTGTGTTAGGTTTTGATCAGATTAATACACAGTTGCCTGATTACAATGATTTGGGCTGACTGCAATTATTTAAACTGACCACAGTTATTTTATTAGGTATTAGCTGGGAATGTTTTTGTCAGTTCGGTTGAATTCTTGAAAATGAAAGGAACACCTTTACAGGGCAGCAGTGAGTGATGTTTGTTTATTTGAGCTCAAGCTGTTTCTGTGTTTAGTTGGGAGCTGCTAAGCATCGACAGCTAGGAAGTATGATAGCTAATTAGCCAATTTAGCCACTTTAGATGTGTACATTAATACAGTTTGATTGTTGTTCAAAAAACGACAAATTATTAATTGCAGTTATTTTTGTGTCACTAAAAAATCATGATCGTGACAGGCTTAATTTGTTTTGTTACATGATGTTGAAAGGTGGTGGGACCAGGCTGAATTTAGGTGTTTGCACACTTCGTACTTGTCTTGATGGTGTCTGCAAACCACGTCCACTCCCAAGTTCACACGGTAAACTTGGTTGTTAAACGTATTACAAGTGATAAAAGTAATTTCCTTTGTGGCAGCGCTGTGACAACACCAGTCACATCACACTCACTAACTGCAGACAAAGCTTAAACTCTAAAATGCTAAAACGTTTAAATCCTCCCAGTCAGTTTTTTTGTTTTGTTGATTTACTAAGTGAAAATAAATGAACACATCCTGCAAATTTACTGCACAATTGCAAAATTTTATCTCTTGTTCTCATGTTCAGACAACTCTTAGGTGGATCTGATCTGCTGTGCATGCTGTCAATAAAGCAAAACAGGGACAAATGTTAAGAAACTGAAAAATTCATGTTACAATTTCAAAGATTCAACTTTTCACTCAAATTATGCTGTAACATAATTGTAACACTGTAATATATATATATATATATATATATATATATATATATATATATATATATGTAAATGACTAGCAGTACATAACTAGCAAACACAGCTTTGACCAGTTGTATACACCTAAAAGCATAGTATTTTTATTAAAACCCAAAAAAGTTTACTTAAATACAGAAGATAAGTGTTTTGGTAGTGACAGTTCTTAATGTTATACGCTGATTTTTAGACTTTGGGACACATTTACTTCAAAACAGTGAGATGTAACTGCTCACCATGTGGCCATGAAGGGCAGGGATACTGTCTCACTTCCTGCTCTGAAATGCAGGGGCGTGGCTAAAGTAAACCTCCGCCAATGGACTAAAACTCTATGTGTGGGAAAAAAATTTAGAATAAAGTTTTTTCATTTAAAAAAAAATGAAAAAAATTAAAGTATCATTTTCACAAGTTGAAATTTAGGGTTTAGGGTTTGGGACAGACACAACCCAATAGAAAATACCCTATAAATGATGATTTTGTATTTCGCTGTTGACAGAAGAAAACCTCGTATCTCCAAAATGGTAACTTTGAAGGAGAAGAAAAAAACATACTTTACTTTTAATGTAAGTCAATGGAGCCAGACTTTTTTCCAAATAATTTTGGGTCATTTCTGTTGGTCCATTCATCATGAAATTTACAGACAATGTAAAGGGTAACAGGTATTTTCAGATTATGTCAAAAACTGAAAATCGTCAAAAATGGAGATACAAGGTTTTCTTCTGACAGCAGCGATATATTTAGCTTATTACTATCTCAGTTAATGCCTTGGGTTTAAATAGATCATAATATAATCCTTGTAAATATCAAAGGTCTGAATGATACTTAATATTGTTTTTATGTAGTGTTTATGCTGTGGGACTGCAGTTTAAACAAATTTAGTAGAATGTTCCCTATAAATAGTGTGTGTGTGTGAGTGTGTGTGTGTGTGTGTGTATGTGTGCGTGTGTTGAGAGGGTGGTGCAGGCAGCAGGTCGACAGGAAGCAGAATCATAGATAAGAAACCAAAGCTTCAATGACATATCGTTAGTCCTTAAAATGAACCTGATGACCATAAGAGGCAAAGGGAAAGTCGACCAAATATGTCTGTGAGGAAAAAAGGGCACTTCAAGGACAGAGAAGGCAGAGTGAAGGATAGCCTAGACTATGTGAAAGGCAAGTGGAACAATCTGAGGGAGACAGTTACAAAAGCAACAAGCTGAAGCTTTAAAGCAGTGGTAGAAGTGTTCAACGTTTATTTAGGATGTGGTTTCCAAAGTGCCCTGTGGCATTAAGTGATGACGTACAGAAGTGACAGAGGCACTACTGGCCTCAGGTTTTGGGGGTCTGTTTGTGAGCATAATGTCAGAACAGATGTAGAGGGTTTTTTTTTGGGGGGGGGATTAATTATTAAAGCCTTAAATCAGTACACATTTCTTTGAGCAGACCAACTTCCCGATTGAGCCAGTTTAGATTAAAATCTCCCATGATTCCTAATTCTAAAGCGGCAAAGGAAGATATTGGGTCAATTACATTTAGAGCACTAGGGATAGCGCTCTAAAAATTCTTAGCCACTGGCTGAACCGTCAGCTTCACTGAAGCTCTGGATTCCATAACCTAGATCTCGGGTACAGAAGCACAGCCTCTAGATCTTATTCTTGTTTATTCGCTCTAGCTACAGACAAGGGCTGCGTGATGTGTACAGTGTATGATTATAGCGATTACATTGCTGCATATTGTGATTGTGATATTACAAACACATTAATTAATCCTTGTAGTTAAAATCAGCATGTGTTATCTTTGAGGTTGGTCAGGAAGCTGACAGCACACAATAAATAAATAAATAGTGATTTGAAAAAATACTAGTTTTTGACTAGTTTACTACTACTAATAGTGAAAAAATCAAGGGGGACGTTGGGCTGGCTATGGGGCACAGGGGCAGGAAAAAGAATTTTCAGGTATGTCATCTTACGTTGTGATTAGGCTGCCATTTGGTATTTCTTTGTATAGAAAAAAAGTACTATAACCTGTAACTATAAAAAGTTACTAGGAACTGTAACTATAACCTTTTTTACTCTTATTATAATTACAAACTTTTTATTCATAGTCTTAAGTGCATTTGGAGACCCGTGCAAAAGTGTCTCCAAATATAGCACCAAAAAGGGTTCTTGTACTGTTACAAGCTTGACATCAAAACAATAGCAGAACCCTTTTTGGTGCTATATAGAACCATCTACAGCACATTTTCCATCAATCTAAAAAATGCTTTCATGATGCAAAGAACCCTTTAATCAAAGGGTTCTTTAAGTGTTCATGGGTCTGTACAGAACCATTGTCTTTATGAAAGAACTCTTAAAGAACCATCTTTTCTAAGAGTGTAGGGAGAAGAGAGCCATTTGAGATTCAGTCTAGGTACTGGATGGTAACTGTGAATTCTGGGCTTTGGAAAATGCTGACTCATAAATCCCAATGGATCATTTATTTGTGTATTTCTATTTATTCTAACTTTTTTTCCAAACGAATAAAACCAGATAAATAGATTTACATATAATTTTCTCGGATTGCCTCAGAATTTTGCACAGTTTTATATATACGCAATTTACAGCCTTACAGTTTTATTTGCAATTGAATACAATCAAATTATGGGCTAGTTTCAGCTTCTGGTGGGTGGGTTTTAATGGCACTTTGAGCTGGAGATTTTTACAGGACCTGGCAACCCTGCACACCAGTTTCATTAGCTCTGCTGTTAACAGTTAGCATCACGGTCAGCTTCTTCCTCTTTTAAACTCTGAGCTGTTTTGCGGTTTCTGGCAAAATGGACAGCTGATGTATGTTCCTTGAGAAAACTGTAATGGTATGAGGTCAGTTACTCCATATATGCACTGCTCTCGGCATGTAGCAGTAACTTTTGACTTAGATAAAAAAAAAAAAGCAAAACTCTTAATTCAAGGAGTCAAATGATCAAAATGCTCAAATTATTGAGACCTCTGAACATTTATAAACACATGAGCAGTTATTTAAAAGTTCAATTTATCAGGTGATAAGTCTTTTACAATATGAAAAATAAAACACATGAGATCCACAACAATAAAATGAGATATTTTCCACTAAATATTATGTGATTCACAAAAAAAAATGAGATCCACAAGTAAATAATATGAGATGCACAAATATTTTGTTTTTCGCAAATAACTAATCTCTCTACAAATGAGTTTGGGATTCAAAAACATGTTTTTTCCACTCATTTATTTGTAGAATCGACTGTGTTTATTTGTGAATCGCTCCAAGTGCATATATACACGTCACGCAGCACATGTTCAAACCGCCTGCGTTCGACTGTGCATTTATGACACAGTTCTCACGTTGACTTCCGGCACATCAATCCACATGTTTATTTTTAACTGGGTCTGCTCCAGCCAATCAGAATATAAGACAAACCTTTTGGTTACACCCATATTACCTCAACCAATCACAGCAGGAATGTGCTCAACTAATGAATGTATAGCTAAGTTAGCTTCATGTTGTCCAAGCTCTTCATATAGGGAAATTAAAATGTCATTTTATCAGTGTAATTTGCACACAGAGTTCACTCTCTTTCCAGCTTGCTCATTGGCAATCACCAGTCATTAACATTAGCTAACTAGCTGTGTGGTGGCAAGACAACCAATCATTGATAAGTGATCAGTGAACTGTTTACATCTAAACAACTTAATAATACAGATTTTTTGCAGAAACTTTGGGTACTTCAAAGCTTGGTTATTTGTAATCTTATTTGCAGGTTAAGGTGTGGAAAAGAAGATGATTAAAGGCTTCCTGTGAGACTCTTTGGCTTCCTATATCTGGACTTGTTTGGATTGAAACTTAACCACTTTTGTTCTATTTTCAGTTGATGCCTTCATTTGCACATTTCCTGGTTTTAAAAACTTTTTTTTTTAGATTCATGAGACTCAATTTGAGATATATAGATATAGACTGCCTGGTTGTAGTAAAGCCAAAGGGTATTGAACAGAGAAGTGGTGCATTTGTTCATACATTACCGTCCTGATTGTTCACATCTCAGATTCTTTTTCATCTTAGGTTTCCGATAACAAATGTTCTTCCTTGAACATGTCCCTTGATAGGTTTTAATTGACTACAGAAGAATGTGTATCATTTTATCTAGAATCTGTTTCAAAAAAATAAAGTCTTTGGAGATTTTTGTGAAGTCTGTAGACCCCCAGATGATGCAAGATGGCATTGTACACCTTGGTCATACATACAGGCACTCAGTCCTGCCAAAAGACAATGGTTGTAGGGTTACCTCTGTATTAATGCATTACTAGATTTATACTATTTTCAGTGATAGTATTGCTCAAGGTAAAAATCTTGCTAAAATCATGTAATAGTTGGGCTAAGCTACTAGACAACATTCTTCAGGGCCAGGAAGTACTCAGTATATTCTGCTGTTGCACTGACCTGCACAGCATAAACATTAAGATACAGGTACCAGAGGACAAGCTGAGACACAAGCACTTGTGTTGGCTCAAACAGTACACAAAGAAACAGAAGACTGACAAGTATAGAAACGTTTTTTATGTCAGTACGTCAATATACGTGCTTCCACCTAAACTGAATTCACAGACGTACACATGCACACACACTAAGCAAAATGGGCCATAAAAGCAGGTGCACTCCAGCAGTTGGTGTTTTTCAGGACAACTCTAGCACAGTTTGGTGATTTCTCTGCTCAAACACTCCTACTGAACCTGGTAATTAACGGATGAGTTGAACAAGGGTGTATGAACAGGCCCATCACAAAGTTATGCTAGACAAAGGTCCTCCACTAGAGCTGACCATCCTTGCTGATGTTAAAGGTTGATATTATGTGTGGTTACATACACCAGGGTGTCAAACAGATGAGATAGTAATACTGTAAGCAGTGTCTCTTAACCCTGTTCCTGACAACAGGATAGCTTTGCACACTTTCAGGTTTTCCTTAACTGAGCTAGCTGTCCAACTGATTATGAAACCATTCAAAACCCAAATTCTTTTCCTGCTGCATGGAAGATGGAAGGGACCATGGCAGCTATGCACAGGTACATGATCTAACATAGATACATAAATAAACCAACCAACCCATGATTGCCCATGGTCAGCTTCTACAATAATTATGTCTCGATACAAACTTTACCATATATGTGCAGATACTAAAATTGTTAAAATTCTGAGATTGTGAGTTTAACAGACATCGTGCTAGTTCTATAAATTCATAGAGTATACCTGTCATTTTTCTTGTGATCAAATTGACCTTTTTGTTGATCACTAAAATAGACAAGCACATACTGAAGTTTTTTGGTATGTAGAACTGGTGCATTGTATTAGTTTTTTTTACTCTGTAGTTATGAACTACCTTACAATCCTTAAGTAGCTTTCAGTCTCCAAAGATAAACACATCAGTTGTTTCAGGGGGAAAGTAAGAAAAGTGTTTTCTACCTCAGCTGAGAGGCCCTACAGAAACAGTCATTTTAGAGCATATCTACAGGCTAGACTAGTGCCATTATGACACTAAGGGGGTAGATGGTTGAGAGGTGTCAGCATTCAGCTTGACAAACGATAACATTAACCACAGTTGTAGACAAAGAAATTACTAAGACTGCAAATAACCTAGTTTTAAAATAACTAGTTAAAGTTGTCAGCTTTTACTGGTCAGCTAGTCAGCTAGTAAACTGATGTGCAAAGTGCCAAGTCTTCACACGCGGTCATCTAAGTTACCCTATTGGTTTCTCTGAAAAACTAATGGAATAGTACAAATAAAATTAATTAATGACTGTTGATTGCCAGTAAGCAAGTTGCAAAGAGAGTGAACTCTTTGTACAAAATACGCTGAAAAAACGACATATTCTCCTTTTCTCATTGAGCTCAGTCAATGTGAAGTTTGCTAACTAGCTAGTTAACTTAGCTATACATTCATTTGCACAGTAAAAGGAAATGAAGGAAGCTCTTTCGTGTTCGCTCCTCATTATCTCTCTAAGTAATTCTCCGTTCTTTTTAGTTGAGCTTAAATAGTCTAGTTTTATCATCCCAAGCATGAACAGTTCTGCAAACTTACCTGAAAATCTTGCCTGCTGCAATCCAAGCTGCGCTGGAGCTGCGCATATTACTCCGTCCCTGATGCTCTGTAAGGCTTGAGCTGATTGGTTGAGCACATACTTGCTGTGATTGGAATTACATACTATTTATTTGTGCATCTCGTTTTATGTTTGTGGATTTAATAATTATGAAACAAACTTAATCCATATAAATGAAACACCAAGAGCGCACAACTGCTCATAGGAGCACAGCTGAGGGGCTTGATCTGAAGCAATTGGAAAATCTTTAAAGCAATATAAACAACATCATTAACCATTTTCTAGACTCATTGCTTAATAAATGTTACATCTTTTATCTAACAACAATTACGAAATGTTAAACCGCAGAGTGGAGCTGGTTGCGCAAGCCTCTAGCTGAGGCTGATAGCTCCACAGACCAGGATATTTTCTGGCCAGCTTCTTCTACAACACCGGTTACTTGACTCGCTCCCTCATACTTCAGTCTTTGTTCTTTATACTTCAGTTTAAGCGGAGCATTCATTGGCAGGAATGGAACCTGTGTTGTGTTGTTAGCCTACTAGTTAGCATAGCCAGCAGGCTAATACCTTGGCATATCCCAAAACAAGTTAGACTCTGTTATTCTCAGGCCCAAATATCACTCAACTTCATGCCCTCAGATGAGTGAAGAGCCTTTATTCTCTAAGCTTTTGTCAAAGGAGCTTTTGTTTGCCGAAATCAAACCTGCCCTGTGATGTGTGGTAGATGTGTGATGGGGAGTCGGTTTCAAAAGAATCGTGGTTGGGATATAAGAGCCAAAATGCTTGGAATCGACTCTTTGACTCGTGTTTTCTCACCGTAATGGGCTGGAGCGCCATGCAATGCAGAAACGAGTCTGAGGCTCTAAGTACTGTACTGTGCCATTCTGTGTTGGTGTGGACTCGAGAGACTGGTTACGATTTCTTATTCCATCTCTTGTGCTACTGAATCAGAACCAGGAAATGCAAAAAAAAACTATACAAAAGATTGTCTTACTGGTAACAGGCTAATAGTTACACACACAGCACCCACCACAACACTGACTCTGTCACTCCACCACCAGTCACTCAGCGTGCTCTCAGATTCTTTATCCTGTAAATGGGTGTTATTTGCACATCAGTTACTGAAAATGAGCCTGTACTGAGGTGTGTTGCACGTGTAGCCAGCTAACTACGCTAGCATTAGCCTCACCCAGCAGGATACAGCTCATATCACCACAGAACAAGTCTATTTTTTGTCTTTCTGTCACTTTAACAGCAGCTATTTAAATTTGTGATCTCAGATATGAGCCTTTATCCTCTAAATGGATGTTTTCAAGCATTGGTTCGCTGAAACTGAACCTGTACTGCGGTTGGAGGCACCACTACCTTAGCCTAGCAGGCTACAGCTTAAAACAGTAAAGAACAGGTAGATTTTAGCTTTGTGTCACTCCAACACCAATCAGTTAACTTTGCTCTCATTTTTATAATTTTATAAGTTTTATAAGTTACCATTTACATTTGCAATATCAGAGCACCAGTTAGTAGAACTGAATCTGTACTGAGGTGATAGGACTTCCTCACCTAAGCTAAGCTAGTTAGGAGAGAGGAACCAGCTAGCATTAGCTTAGCTAGGAGGCTACAGCGCCTGACACCTCAGAACAGGTTTAATTTCGGCTTTCTGTCACTCCAGTGTCAGCCGATCGACTTCGGTTCCTCAGAATTCAGTCATTATCATCTAAATTTGTGTCGGTAAAGCTTTTGTTAGTCAGAATTGAAACTATTCTGTGCTAAGCAGTGATGGCAGCCTAAGCTAATGCTAACCAGCAACTCAATCCTGCTTAGCAGCATTGGTTAACATTAAGAAATTGGTGTTAGAATAAAGCTTTAACCCTTTTTGAATAGTCGATTTAAAATCATGCACTCCTTTCATTTAAGTGGCGTCTCTGTGAGAAAACTGTACTTATTTGATTGTTTTTGGGTTTGAAATAACACAGCAGAATGCAGTGGCACAATACCGACATAAACATAGAACCAATCAGTGAATAGCTACGTCGTTACATCAACTATATCCCTTTATCAGCAGCTCTGGTGCTGTGCGTCAAGGAGTTGACTCCATCAATTTCAGGGGCAGGAGTCAAGATGTGGAGTCAACTCCAGAAAGTCCTGCATCGCTAGTGTGTGGGTCTGTTAGCCTGCTAGCACTTAGTGCTAACTAGGACGGTTCAAATCTATGCCTATCAAAAGCATCAAAAATATATGAATTGAATGTCATGCTACACGCTATATGACTGTGTGGAAGCTAGGAGCTAGTTGAAATGAGAATTCTTGTAGTAGTAAGTAAAACTAACATTAGCATATATGCTAGCACTGTTCATTTCCATCCACCTAAAAGTTCTTGCGTTGGTGGCATGTATGTCTCGTCAGTACACACAATATTCAGGGTCAGGTCTCGTTGGGCTCTTTTATCTAGGAAGATTACCATATTCATTTTTCTTGTGTCTGTATGCTGAATGTTTAATAGCTCTGGCTATGTGCATACGCATCATAAGTTTGTTGTTAATAATTTGACAATGTTCTTAATAATTTGTGATTAAAATCGCAGCTGTTTTGATTTAAAAAACTTGCTCCTTCAAATTGCAATTTTGATTTAAAAACAATACATCATTTAACCGATTTCACTTGGTAGAAGTGTTGATCATTTCCTAGGCCTTTGCTAGGAGTTTCTTCTTTTGTTTACTGACTGCAGACCAATTTTTTTCTGCTTCCATATATTAATTAAAGCCAGGTTTTAGCAAGGATCAGTATGAATGGCAACAGTGGCACACAGCAGGAACTGCGTATGTCACTGGAGCTGCCGGGCGCAGCTTAACAGGAAGAAACGTCATACTAGCACAGGCCGATTAAAAAAAGAACCTTGAGGGGCTTCGACAGGGCACGCATTATAAATTATGAACGATCGCTCTCTATTTTGGAGCTGCTCAAATGATTTGTCCTGCCATGACCTTCAACTACAGTTCCTTACTAGAGGCCTAATAATGAACAGCAGTTAATGCGCTTATTAGACCTTAGCTTATCTATAGCCAATGTATGTACAGTACTCAGCTGGTATTTTAGTAAGCCCGCCTGAAACCATGCTGTAGTAGAAAGAACTGATAATATACCTTTAACAAATTGACATCTAGTGTCGGTTTTGCTCTGCTGTTTTCTGACATGTTAGCATTCTGATGCAGCACTTTTCTGATAACTCCTGCAACACAGTGCTTTGCATGTATCTCTTTGCGTCGTAACTCAGCGTAGTCAAATCACGCTCACTAGATGCAATCCAACATATTGTAAGTTCAAACAATAGAGCCAGTTGAGTAAACCTCATCTTTATTCATGGTAGGGAGCGTTCACTGATTTCCTCCCACACTCTGTCAGTGGTTCTTTCGCTTAGCCGTTATACCACAGTAACCTCAGCGTTTTTTTGCTGGCTTTGTTGGTGTTCTGCTGTGCACTAAGACATAATGCTGTAGTATCTCTGCACCGTCGCGTAGATGCAGCCCACCTCAGACCCTGGAGCAGTATGCAGTGAGGTGTTGATCTGAACAATGCTAATGTGGCTAACAGTGGTTGTAAAATAATGTTGCTATAATGTTGTCTTTAATGAGGGTGTTGGCTGAATTTTGTCTGAAACATACAATGGTACAGAAGCATGAGAATAGTTCATAGTTGTTGTGTTACATTGTTTTTAATCATTTTCAAAAGGGAATTCCACATATTCCACATATACATGTGTGTATAATTAAATGGTTAAGCATGATTTGATATGAGATACACCAGTCTAGAGAAACCAAAACAGAATTGTTCACAGTGGTGGTGATAGGAATCAGGCGTTTAAAGCCTATAAAACTTTCCTCAGAAAAAGTTATTACACAAATGGCTATGAATATGTTGCCTGTTGCATGAGACATTGTTTTACAGCAGTATTGAGAAAGGGTTTTGGCTTTAATTTTTGTTTTTAAAAACATTCATGACAGTTACATGCAGGCATTGGGAGACAAACCATTCCATTTAAAAGCACTTTTTTAGACTTACCACTATTTTGCCGTTATCAACATTACATATAAAAACTCAGAAGATGTGTAGGTTCGCTGGTCATTTTGAATAGACTGTCAGGAACTCCAGGCTTCAATTCTTCACTCTTTTAACTGCATACCTAGTATTGCGTTCATAGTAATTCATATATTCATAAAATTAAGTAAATACTAAGCCTTATGATTAATACCTGAACTATCAGCTTAGAGTTTGAGGGTTTAATAGACCTCTGTGGTTCATGTAGCTGTACCTTACTTTCCCCTATGATTGTATTTTTACTTTGACTGAACCTGTCCTTACAGATCACCAGAAGCTCGAACGTGAAGCCCGCATCTGTCGTCTTCTTAAGCACCCCAACATTGGTGAGTGTCCTCCTTAAACACAGACTTGCTATTGTCTTTAATACAAATTATCGCATTCTTAAATGAGCTTTTCAAATTCTTTATTGCATTATAGTTTATAACAGTGTTATTAAGAACATAGTCAAATGGCACATAGTTGAGAACAAGGCAGGAGCATCTGCAGTTTCAGCAGGAGAGAGCTTGGCTGAGCTCCGACCACGAGAGAACGGAAAGTAGGCTATTCCCTGCCTAGCACACTGTGTGCTTAAGCTCCACTTTTCTATTTATGCAAATGGAATAAGAGCATTTACAGCGCACGCCTGTCAGCCTCGGAGGACGACCGGAGGCATAATGCATTCATTTCTGTCCTTCTTCCCCAGTTCGACTCCATGACAGTATATCAGAGGAAGGCTTCCACTACCTCCTGTTTGACTTGTAAGTGCACGTTCCGAATGCAGCACATAATTAAAATTGCCTGCGCCATATGTCCCTTTCTCTGCTATCTGCGTTCGCCGCATGTCTGATGGCTCCCACCCGTTTGTTCTGCACTCATCCGCTACCCCCCTCCCCACCCCCACCCCCCTTCCTTAGCATCCCTCGCTCTCCCCTTTGCTCAAGAGCTAGTTTCTATGGCAACAGAGTCGGGCTGCCCGGCTGAAGAGAATCCTGCAGCAGGGGCTTCCCCCCCGAAGCCCCGGGATGTCTCTTCTAGAGGATTCCCCCATCCATTCCGGCTCGCAGTCTCCCTCTCTCTCTCTCTCTCTCTCTCTCTCTCTCTCTCTCTCGCTCTCGCTTTCTCTCTATAACACCATAGCACTCACTCACTCTAGCATATAAAAATGTCATCTCTATGTCGAAACCAGTTGCACTCATCATCACTTCCCAAGCAGAAAAGCTGCAGTTAAAGCTTTTATGTGCCCAGCATGACAAATGACCGTTCATATAAACGAGGCTTTGCTCTTTCCCTTTCTTATAGGGTCACTGGTGGGGAGTTGTTTGAAGACATTGTAGCTAGAGAGTATTACAGTGAAGCTGATGCCAGGTAAAGTGCTCTCTCCATTTTCGCCTCCCTTTTTTGCCCCTTTTCTGCAGCTCCCTTCTGTTTTACCCCTTGTATCTTCAAATCATTTCTACCTCCTTCCAGTTACATTACATGAATGTGGTAACGTGTATGTTTTTAAATATTTTTGTTGTAGTAAGGATTACATAGTAATACACAATTTAATCTATACCAAATGAAATATTACAGTAACACATTGTATGGCATAATACATTAAAACCCATATAGTCATCGCACCACCCCTCCCCCAAGCGATCGCTAGCAGTGCGATCATATTTTGAGCAGTAGCTCAGCGATTCTCTCATAGAAGGCAGGCAATTTTCAGCGTGGGCGGTGGCGCTATGTCAACGTCTCATCGCATACCCGGCAGATATCTGCTTCCACAGGTCCCCCCCCCCTCTCTGTTTTTCTTGTCTTTCATTTACTTCCATCTCACCCCCCCTTTCTTTTTGACGCCTGTCTCCTCTCACAGACTTGCACCTAGCCGCTCACACTCACACACACGCACATGCTCACACACTGCAGTACCCCTCAGGAGAGGGACTTTAATCAATTTGACTGCGTGGGCGTATTGTGGGGGCGTGAGATGCACAGTGAGAAACAGAAAAAGAGAGAGAGAGGGAGATGCCAAGGGAAGCAATATAAGAACTGGAGGAAGGGGAAAGAAGAGGCCTGTTAGATTTTGCAGATAATGTTTTTTGACAGAAGTAGGCTTGTAGTTAATGTATACATGTTTCCTTTACATAGAGAATTGGATGATAAAGTGTTGATGATGTTTTCTGAAGTACAGATTATTTTCACAGCATAACACACCTGTCAAACTCTGAAGCCCTTTTCACACTCAGTACCCGGTAAATTACTGGCGTACCTTTACTGTTAATGTTCATGCCTTGCATCATTCACACTTGCAGCTCTCAACCCCTTAAGGATGACACATACCGATTCCTTCCATTTAATCTAGTTTCCTACTTGATTTCTCACTGCTGTTTTTAGCTTATATGTAAATAACATGATATAACAGAGAAAAATTTATAGATTTTTATTTGTGTGGCAAACTACCTTTTGAAACAGGAAAACACATGACTAGGAATGTAAGTCACACATCAGTGCCATTTTACTGTTCCCGAATCTGAAGTGTGCTCTGAATGAGCATGCACACTTACAGTAAAGAAAACCTCATGCATCTTTTAAAAAGTGATAGAAACACAGTATCACACTAAAGGCTGTGATACATTTCACTCTTGCTAACATGGACATGCTCACCACAGAACTTAGAGATTTAAATTAGTTAAAGAGAACATTGCCAGTCAGCGCAGGCGTCTGTTAGCTGACGTAACAGATCTGGCGGTTGGCGCTTTCCTCCAAACGCGTTCGGCTGTCCAGTGACGTTGCGTGAGCGGCAGTTCGAAAAAGAAGCGGTGGTTGGTTTCACTGGTCTCGGAGGAAGCCTGTGTTAGCCTTCACCCTCCTAGCGGTGATAGCATCGTGTGATTGGGGGAGTCCTAACTAGCGGGTGGAATTGGAAACGACTAAATTGGGGAGATAATTGGGTAAAAAAAACAAGTCTCAGAATAGACTGCAGATTTGAAAGGGTTAAACAGTATTTTACCAGGATGCATACCTTCACATTTGCCATAAAGTTACATTAAACAGGATGTGACATCCTTAGCATTTCTAAATCATGTACCAAACATATAGTTTTCTATATAACAATACAATAATAATACAATAATTTTGTATTATTATACTCAACTGTAACAAAAAAAAAGAAAAACAAAAATATCACAGAAATGTTCCACTTTGCTGTTAAACTGTCTGTTTAATTATCACTTAATTCCTGTCATGCATAACAAACATGACCAAGGCTGGTCTGGAAGATTGGCGACGAAAAAAATTCAATGCAGTCAGCAAGCTAGATAAATTGCTTACCATAGTTTTATCAGATAACTGTATACTTGCCACAGCTTATTGTTGTGCACTGATCTGTAGCAAAAAAGTGAAGATAACCGGTGCCGTTCCATGGCATTGGGGTGACTCGTGAGCAGCTGTGGTTAGCCAAGGAGCTAACATTACAGTTGGAAAGTTTGCTTACTCATCTACTACAAAGAGTAAAATCACAAAAGTAATGATAAAAATACAATATCCTCACTGATAGTGTGGCATTCGTCTTTTCTTATGTGTGTATTTAGAACCATTTGGGAAGAAATGTGTAAAGTTTCATGCTAAGACACTGGTTAAATTAGTGTTTCCAACATTTTATTTCTTCAGTGCTGCTATATAAAGGGCAGCACTATTGCCTATCGATACAAATTTGCATATCAAAGTTTACCAAAGTTGAACTTGACGTGAAGTTTCACATGCGAAATTGATTTGCCCCAGATGTCTGCAACGCAGAATCTCTCATCACGCCAATTCTGTTGAAATTAATGTAATTTCGCTTACGAAATGTCGCTGGCAAATTGAAGCATTTGCAGATTTTTAGTTTCGTCCACCACGAGCTCATAGCCTTTTTACTTTGATTTCATAGACTTTTGCACTGCTATGTTGTAGCTTGGCTTTTACCCATCTAGCAGCTCGCCAGCTAGCCTTGAAAAAGAAATATATGGGTAAATCTATTCAAATATCCCTTGAGGGCAGAAGAAAGTAGCATCTCCACCCCTCGTTGTGGGCCGCACCCTAGCCCCCAGCACCTGCTTGCTTTAGCGTCCCCTGGCCCAGCCTCCCCTCCTTAGAGAGAGCTGAAAGTAGGCCTCTAATTAACACACAGATAATTAGTGTGCCAGCTCTGACTCAAGCCACCACCACACACCCAGCACTGTCAGCTTCCTCCACACACACACACACACACAGATACGCACACACAAATACATACACACCTTTTCACACATACAAATCCCATTCACTTCGTTTATTACTCACAGATACTGGCCGTCGCCCCCGCAACGGATCTAAATTTCCAGCCTCAGTGCTATTGTTTGGAGTCCTCTCACCAGAACAGTTAAGAGCTTTAGAAATCCGAGCGAGAGAGAGAGAAGTGTTATTATTATAGACAGAATAGCCACAGACACTGCTGACACTTTAAACTGTGGATCTGTCTGGTTAGCATCATTTTGTGGGTCTATATACCTGGAGCTTGACCAATACATTGTTTGGCTGATAAAATCAACACAAATCTCACCAGTAGAGCGATGGCTTGTTTTATTATGTAATGAATAAATATCTCTAATGTGAGGAGAATCACTAATTTCTGAGGATTTTAAAGGTTTAATGGTTTCATTCTCTTACGCTAAGCTAACGGTAGCCAGGTTTCCATCCAGCTATGTTGCAAAAGAAATTATGTGAATTAGGTTTCCAGCAGTTATGTGCAAGAGAATAAAACATTCGCTTCTGAGAAATACGGAGCGGCGCGAGTTTGCAGTAAAACATGTTGGGCAGTTTCTCGTTGCTGTTTTGTTTAATTTTATGGCTATTTTACATCGTAAGTGTGTGGAGACAAGACATGCTGGCAGACATTATTCAGGAAATCTCAAAGGCAGGGGACTTATATTCTTTTACTGTCAAATGTCAGAAAAAGGTACGTATTAATTGTTTGAATAGTTTGTTAGTCCACTGGTACCTGTTGCTTCCTGTCGTTCCTACGACAGGGTAAAAAAGGAAACAATAGGTCAGTCAAATGTTTTTTGTTTTTTTTTTCGCATTTACAACATCTATTTGGCAAATGCATTTTCATTTATCGCATTTATTTTTTTAGCAGGAAACATATATCCATCCCAAATGTGCACACAAACTTTAATGCAAGGTCTGGCAATTCATTTAGATATTTGCCATTTCGGTTAAGTGTTTTTTATTCTATATTTCAAAATATGCACAAAAATACGTTGAGGGAAGTTAAACTACTAATCAGCTACCACCCTTTGTTATGGCAATACATGCTGAACAGATATGCAATGACACACTGAGGATAAGATAACACAGAAATCAAATCAAAAATAAAAAAGCCAAATCTATTCAAACTGTTTAAGAAGACCAGCTGATTAATCTGAGACTCCAACAAAACTTCTGAGAATGTTGGGAAGCTCCGCCCCTGCGCTACAGTAGTTACACTATTATAGTTACAACATTAGTCAGACAGCCCTTATTAGTGAATTTGGCTACTTTCAGGTGGTGTTGATCACACAGCTGTTGAATTGTGCACACATAGTGTGTATAATCTCTATAGAAAAGCAGAGCGAATAGAATAGGATGCCCTATGCCAATTCAAAACATTGTTTAAAGGTGTATAAAGCCTCCCCAGCATTAGGCTGAAATATTCCATCTATCCTGATGGCTCTGAAGATTTAAATGCCAGAATACACAGGAAAGCATATGTGTCTCTCTATGTTGTTTTCCATATGTCCATATCTTATATCCGTCCTGTTACATTTTCTGGCTTCAGAGCATTCTATAGCATCGCAAGGTAGCATTTTAAAGTTTTTTTTATGTGGTCGTGCTTGCTAAAGAGACAAAGCCATCCTGCAGCCTTCCAAAAGTGGATCTGTACTCATGGAAACATAAACATCAACTGACTGGAGTTGTTAAAAGCTAACAGAAAATTTCAAATTTCTCAGGCTTATAACGATAGTAAGTTACTGGAACAGTAGCCAGTAGGCTAACCTAACGCAGTAAGTTTTTACCAGTTTATTATTTTAACACATGATTAATAGGCCATAAAAGTGATTTTTTTCTAACCTTACTAAACAAAGTTATATGAAACACAAGCACGTTTTTACAGTGTAAGACACTTTCTCCTATGTGCACTGAAAACGCACTCAGGCCTTTTTCTTTCTTTTCAATAGGCAATGGATAGGGCACGCGATTGTGTGATGCTATATTACATACAATCTCACAAGCTTAATTAATACCCTTGATTTCAGAAGCGACAATGTAAACTTTTGGATATATGTACCTGGATGAATGTCTGAAGCCTGGACCGCTCAAACCTTTCCACTCCCACTCTGTACAGTTTCTTACATCAAAATTTAATCAGCTGAGCTTTGCCGGAGAGAATCACATTCCTTACAAAGCGGCACACACCCCTTGTTATTTTGAATAACAGACCACCTTGCATGCCTTTGTCAGTTGCCCCACCTGGTTCCCCCACCTGGTTTCAGCATTTCAGATGTTGTCTTTTGTCTCCCTTCATGTTTCAAGCACAGTAGCTTCAAACCACTTACGCAACAATGTAAAGCGATCAGTGTGCTTGTAGAGCTCACAGTACTCCTTCACCAGCGTCTCTCCACAATACTAACCCCTTTCCTCCCCCCACTCCTTGCCCCCTCGTCTTATCTACACCTTTTTCCTTTTTTCTGTCCCTCCTTCTCTGTCTTGTCTTCGCAGTCACTGCATCCATCAGATTCTAGACAGTGTCAGTCACATTCACCAACATGACATAGTGCACAGGGACCTGAAGGTCAGTATGGCGAGTGCACTGGCCACTGCATGAGACTTGTGATGCCTGCATCAGTGACCTGTCTGCGTCTCTGTCTGTCTGTCTGTCTGTCTGTCTAACACGTTTGGATGATTCTGGTTCCTGTTTCTGCACTTTAAGCTGCACATGATGCACTGGGACAGCTGGCTACTTCCTCTAACTTCTAAGGCATCTTGTTTTCTTGCATAAACAACAACCTACCCAACCTACTTCTCTCCCCTCTCTCTTTCTCTGTCTCTGTCTCTCACTCTCTCATGAAACAATGTGACTTATCCCCCCCTCATTGATTTTCTTTTTTAAATATACTGGATATTGAATGTAATTTTTTTTGTCTGTGCCAATTTACTGGTAGAATAGAGGCCATCCACATCCACAGTCTTCTTTCTGAATAATGAGTGCTTGACTGAAGTGTACTTACCAGAGTGTGGAATGGCTGGGCCGGTTGCTATTGTTCACCTACTCATAGTGCATTCAGATGGTCCTTGTAAACTTTCCACCGGTAGGTTGCACTCAAAATACAAGTGATCAACTTGGGCAAGTCCCAAGTTACTTAACTTGTGATGATTATAATCTCTGATACTTTGTGAATATACCAGGCATACATGGTATTGCTCCACCGCACTGGATATAGGTATATTTCAGGTGCGTTTTACTAGTTAATTGGTGACCATCCAAACGCAAACTCGTCAATAAGATTTGGTGTCGTGACTATTTTCTAACTTATTGAGTTAACATGGACCGTCTGAATGCACCACGAGGCTCGGACGACTTGAGGACCTTACTTTTACAATGCCAGCATTCTTGATCAGCAGTTTTAGTGTATGCTGAGGCACATTTAAGGATATGAACGAAGTCCAGAAGTCCAAGACTTAAAGGAATTGCGAAGGAAATTAGCGTCTCTTTTTTGGATATAAACAATAAAATCTGCTTGGTAGGCCTGTCACAAAGGTAACAATCATCTGATCACAATTATTTGAGCTCATCACAGTTGTTTTCCACAGTTTTCAATCTTACGTTTGCCTCACAACAATGTCAGTTTCTTCAATAGGGTTGGGGCAAATGCAAGTAAATAAAATAAAGCACACAAATGCGTTTATTGAGACACATTATGGATCTTACGATAACAACAAAAGTTCTAAATTCTGAGATGTTCAATAACAGCATTAATGAGGAGCAATGAGTGATATTTGCTTATTTGAGCTCAAGTTGTTTCTTTTGTCAGTTGGGATCTACTGGGTATTGGTGGCTAGGAAGATATCTGATCAGCTACTGGACCCTTTTCACACTTACAGATTTAATGCAGTGGAAGTTGTCATAGTAGAGAAAACATTACAGCAGTGGTGGCATTTATGAATGAGAATGCGGAGGACTAACACATTTTTCAGCATACTTGCTGAACTCGCGCGAACTCACGCAAAATCTCGTGAACTCACGCAAACTCTCGCGAACTCACGCAAACTCACGCAAACTCTCGCAAACTCACGCAAACTCTCGCAAACTCGCAAACTCTCCTGTTCTCCTTGTACTAGGAGACCCAAATAAACAAATGTGGATCTGATCGCTGCTGCTGTTTTCTTTGCCGCTTGCCCTGACACAGTAAGGAAGCAGCGAGTAAAAATGTTTAAGTGAGGGTCATGGATTTAAGTGATCAGTTTTTTTTATCTGTGTTTTTAGAGTTTTAAATGTACATAAACTCGATTGTGCTCATGCCTTAAACTCAGCTCATTCAAAAGCTTTGCTCCACACATGAGTGACCTTTTGCCATTTTTCTTTATTTGCTTGTTGTATTTTCTTCTTTTGCACTCTCAGTTTTCATTGGCTATTGGGGGAGTCCGTTCAGATTGAGTCGTTGACCAGAATGCACTATTTGATCACGCTCAGAGTTGGGTCGAAACAATCAAACATGTTTGATATGCTCCGACTGGTCTGAAACGCGATCGGGAGTGCGACTCCGACAACTTGCACAGGCTCAGCCAGACTGAGAATCAGTGCTAATATTGGGGTAAAAGTCATGAAGCGTAACCCCGGCTTAGACAGTTAATTTAACCTTGTTGGATAATTTGCCATAAGATTCTTAACTTACCTTCAAAGTCATGCAGATAATTCTCAAAGAAATCATCCTGTCTGAAAATGAACTGCTCCACCAACAGAACAATATGTTTCATAAAAAATTAGGTAAATACATTAATAAGGACATAAAATAAGTCCTCTATATCAGAGACATTATAAAGGAGGACTTTGTCTTCATTCTCTTTCATAAAAGCTGCTGCTGTGATGTTTTCTGTGCTATTATGACTTCCGCTACATCAAATCTTAGACTGTTTCTTAGTCTGTTTAGCCACTTTAGGTTTGTGCTTTAATAGTTGCATAGAGTGAACAAAACACAATTAATTGTTAATCAAAGTTATTTAAAAGGCACTTAATCATCAGCTAACATTTCATGATTGTGTCAAGCCTACTACTGGAATATTTCAGCATTGCCAATGAATATCACCCAACCCTACCAGGTCAAGTGTGTGCGCCAGGCCTGGCTTCATATCAGGCCACTGGATATAAAATAAGCCAGAGCAAGACCAGTCTGTCCCCTCACTCACTAGAGGGATATCTGATAGTACAGTGCAGTAGCATTGCTGACAGGGCACAGGGAAGCCCAATCTATCTGTCCTTTCTGGACTAATGGTTCTGGGATTCAGAGGCTCTCTCTGTGTCATATGAGCGTGCCGTGTACACGCTACACGATGTTTGCCCAGGATTCACACTATTGCGCTGTCTCGCAAACTCTCCCTCTCTCTCTTTCTTTCTCTCTGTCTAAATCAGCAACCCACGCCTACACAGCCTGACTCACTCTGTCCGCATCCCGCTCCTTTCACTAAAGATGGGTATTTTATCAATTTCAGGTATTCAGAAATTCACATTTCGAAGCAAATAGAATCTCCCAACAGGAAAATGTGTTATGTTGTCACAAATAAAACTATTTATTGGTTTATTTTGTGGACCTAGCGTAACGGGTGATCCATAACTGATCATTCTGTTGTTTATCTTTGTGTTTTAGGCGCATGTGATTTGACCTACAGTATGATGACTTGCACAGCTTTAGAGTGTCATCTCTTTTGTATGAAATGTTTCCATATATAGCTTGCCCACGCAGTATCAGCTGCTTAAGTCTCGACATCCTCTGTGGTTTTACATTATTCACTCAGACGAAACTTATTTAGGGTCAACCTGACCTTTTTAGTTCATGTCCCAGGTCATATTAAGTACAATTCATTGTATCATAGAATTTAACCTTTTAAGTGTACAGAACCTGTCAACTTTTATCATACGCTGCCGTAGCTTAAAGACCCAGCACGGTTGTTTTTTTAACATCTATCAAAAATAAATATTTCCGTAAACAATTTCATATTTTTTTTAATTACCTTCCCAAAAATGGCCTTAAAATTTGTGTTTCGTAATGTCTTTTTTCTTCGCCTCCTACCATTCTGCTGTGTGGGTGCGAACCCCAGCAAATTGCATATTCATTAGAACCTCTTCATTTACACCCTCTGCGACAAATCTTCTTGCATTTCTTACTTATTACCTTTAAATATGGCCCAGGCTGCAAATTGCATCATATTAACCCAACCCTACATGTATGAGCCTGAAAAAGATGATTCTGAACATGAAATGAACCTGAAAATCCTCGCAGCCTTTTGGCAGCTTCTCAGAGGTGCCATTTCGGGTCCGATTCTGCACTTGTGTTAGCCAGTTAACTTCCATCTATCTCCACAAGCTAGTGTGCTAGGCCTTTTTGAGTAATCTAGCCAGCTGGGGTCACTATATCTTGCAACAAAAATAAGTTTTTAATCTGTAAATAAACATAGTAGTTCGGTCAGTGCAGCAGATGTTTGTGACTTTCTCTTCGTCACCTGAAGGATTTGCACTTCACCTGTTAGCTGTAAACTCCAAAATGATGTACGTGCTGGATGCTCATCAGCTGTCAGCACACTGGCTGGTTATGTTTCTGCTGTATGGAGCTAAATGACGTGAGTGAGTGGTCACGTTAACGTAATTGTCAGGAAAGCTGTTCCTTTTAGCTGGAGTTGGCTGACAAATCCTGAGCATAATTTTTAAATGAGTAGATGAGTGTACTGGGTCTCTCCAATCCAGAAACAAATTTCAGACATTTTGCTTTTGTGTCATTATTTGGAATTGAATGCAGTGAGTGACCAATTAGTGAATATGCAATATAAGACGGTCTGTGATTTGCTGTAGTCAGTTGGCGTCATGTATGGTGTCAAAGATTAAACTGAAAAAAAGTGTAATTCCAATATGGTGGAGCAGTGTAGCAATATTTAAAAACTTCAGAGGTTAGTTTAGATACTCCTCAGTGCACAGTGAATGTGCTAAAGAAACAGTATGAACATAATCACAAACATCCTAATGATGTAGAATTTTGAGTAAAATACTGTGCTGTGTCTTTAAGAATAACCAGTTTGCGTTGAGTTCACTGAGTTTTGCTTGGTGAAAAACAATATTCATCAATAATATCATGTAATAATATCATCTTTATTTATGTTCTGTTTTTTAACCATACACATGAGTCATTCAAATACCAGATTTAGTAAATTAATACTATTGATGCACCGGGACAGGAGTTTTCAACTCATAATACTATGTACAAAATATCGTATCATCATTGTCCAAAATGAATCCTGATTTTTATTTGTGTGAAAATGTCTTGATGTACGGACCAATAGAAATGCTCCAAAAAAACAGCTTGGAAGTAAACCTTTTTTACATAGACTTACAATAAAAGTGAAGTTTTCTTTTCCTGTAAAGTTGTTTTTTTTTTTTTGGAAGGCTACAATATAGATGGACATGGCATCTGCTGGCTGCTGATAGGTCAGAACCCTGAAACTCAGGAAACATGGAACTTGCCGGAGTTCACTATTAGTGTTTACGACTGACCATCCAAGTTTTTTGTGGTAAAGTCAAAAATTTGCGAGTTTATGGGTGTACGAGAAACATCCGAACGCACCAGTAAGATATTTGACATCCATATATTCTAATAATACCCTTACTTCCACACGCCACACTTCAGCAGCTCTGCCACACTCACTCACTCTCTCATTCTCTCTCTCTCTCCTCTAAGGCTGCCTCTCTCCATCTCTCTCCCACAGCCCGTCTCTATGCTTCCTCCTTGCACTTGTCTCTTCTGCTTCCCCTCTTGCTCCTTTCCTGTCTCAATCACACTGTGTCTCTTTCTTAGACTCTATTTCTGTCGACCCCCATTTCCCTTTCTCTGTCTCTGTCTTTCTCTCACACTCTCACTCTCTTTCTGTGGGTGGCAGTATGAGATTCTCGCCTTTTGAGAACTCTTTGTTAAGTGGTATAGCGTTAGTCTGAGCTTCCTGTGTCAGCAGTGCAGTATAGGGGTGTCAGGACTCAGCAAAGCGTAACAGAGCGTTTGTGGGTGCTTCTTTTTGACATATATACGTCGGACCCTGCACATACATACTGGACGTGCGGCCCTCGAGTAGTTGTTTGAAGACGAAACTGCTGTCTGAAACTGACAGCCATCCTTCCTTCCCACTTGGTTTACTGAACTACAGTTTTTGTGAGAGAATGAATGCTGGACTGTTCACGTTAAATGAAGGCTTTTCTTTTTTAACTGCACAAATTTCTCAGTTGACAGCTGAGGGTGTGAAGCCGATGTTATCGTATCTGCTTTGTTGCTCTTTCTCTTCCTCCTGCTCTGTTTCTTCCTTTGAAGGCCAACTTTCAGAAACTGAAGCCCCCACTGGTTCAACGATTTGATTCATGCAAAATAACGTTGATATTATATCATTTTTTCTCATTGCTATTAATCTTCAGCAGAATTTCACAAGATTGTTAAAGAGGAATTCAAAAAAATTAAAGAATTAAGATGTAAGCAAAGTTATTTAGAGTGGTTTGGTGTGAAATGTGCTATTGTTGAGAGACTTACCCACACCGAATAGTTTGCAATGGTAACCAAACATCTGAAGAGTTAAATGCCTCTGATACCTGCCTCACAGAAAGCTATTACACGAAATGGTGACAGATACCTTACCTGATACCTGATGATTCACAATAGTTTTTCACAATGTTATAGTTTTATGAATTTACAAGCCATTCATGTTAGAGAGGTACATGCAGGGCAAACTAATACACAAAGAAAGCTTGTTTTTTCTAGATTTACCACTACTTTACCATTATCACCATTACATATAAAAACTCAGAGGACACATGTAAGTTCACTGGTCACTTTGGATATTAAATAAAATGGCTATGTTTGTGCTGTGGACATTGTGACCCCTGGTTCCTATCACCAGCACCATCTACAGTGCACCATTTCATATCAGAGCTCTCTGAATGACCTTTTTTACATTAGCCTGCAGAAATTTTAAGGTGTTTTTTACATTTATGGAAGATACACAGGTCAAGATGTTAACATGCAGATGTACAGTAGTTTTTCATTTTGCTCCCCCTCATTCCCCCCGCCTGTGCCTGTGCACGAGAGAATGTAGCTCTTGCTCAGACTAACATGCGCCCCCTGGTGTTTGCATGCAGTCATTGCATCCAGCAGATCCTGGAGGCGGTGCTTCACTGCCACCAGATGGGTGTGGTGCACCGAGATCTCAAGGTGAGTGACCGGTCTTGTTCTTTCCTCTCGTTTCGTGATGGCTGCATGCTTGTGTATCTGTCCGTGTCTGTCTGTCCACACTGATGTCCCTCAGCACTGTACATGCAGTGTATGAAGCATATGCATATGAATTGACAAAGGATAAGTTTGAAATACAGCTATTTGGTACCACTAGCTGACATATCTAACATAAAATATTTGTGTAACATTATGTTATGGAGTATGTTTGGTATGAGGGCCTTGTTATCATGAGACTGCACGACTGGATGTGTTTGCATCCAGCATAAAATTGTAAAAATTTCTTGTATTTATGACAGCTCTATTGACTCAGCTCGGTGCTGATGTTATTTGATTTTAAAATGCTGTATTTTATCTGTTAGATTCTGTATAGACTCACTGTCCACTTTATTAGAAACAGTTCCCATGTATTTACAATTACAGATCTTTCTGTCCTCCACCCTCAACCTCTTTTATCATTGGCATGTTTCCGACCACAGGACCACTTTTGACCAGATTTTATCTGTGTGGTGGACCACTCTTAGCACAGCTGCGACACTGACATGGTGGTATGTTTTGCGCTGGTATGAGTGTGTCAGGCACAGCAGTGTTGCTGGGGTTTTCACTGCTAGGTTGAGAGTGGTCTACCACCCAGACATATCCAACTAGGAATGGGTCTGTGGTCAGAAACGGACCACTGATGAAGGTCTAGAATAGAGGCTGACACGAACTGTTCAACTGTTCAAACTGTTGCATAATAGTTGTAATTGGCTACAGTCTCTAACTGTACATCAGAAAGGTGGAGCAACAAAGTAGACGTTTCTGATAAAGTAGCCAGAAACTGTATTTTTGCATTTCAGGGTAAGAAATTTGATGTAGATCTTTGTTTCACATGTCTTGAATATGATTAAATGTGATTATGATGAATATGATTATGAACATGCAACAGCACTAAGATGATCCCTTAAATGACTCGTGACTGACTAGACTCTTGGTTAGAAACTTACGAGTTTTGAAATTTCAAAATGAATAAAACTTTTAGTCTCCAACCTTAAGTGTGTGATTTGCGTGTCAGTTTTGAAACCGTTATGCACGGTCATTACTGCAAATAACAAGCCTTTAATTACAGAAAAAAACTTCAGTCTGAAGGATGAAATTAAGCACTACATGCAGTGAATACTATGTTTAAAGGAAAGAGAGAAAACAACTTGAAACAGTTGGCTACCACATAGTGTGCATAGTAGGCTTGCTAGCTAGCATACTAGCTATTGTAGCTGAAGTCGTCGGTTAATCTAGTTACTCATTACATTCTTTTGAAATTTACTAATGTTTCAGCTGGGGAAGTTATTTTGCAAGCTTACATGCTGTATAAACTACAGACTAACCATACTTTTCAAGCTGTTTTGCCTCTTTCCTTTAAACACATTTACTGTGTTCTGTTTTTTCTGTAATAAAGGGCTTGTTATTTGAAGCCGTTTCAGACCTGACATGGTTTTAAAAGGGTTTACTTTTGGACAATACAGCACCTCAAGACTCAAGACTCACGCCCTGGAGACTAGAGACTCGACTCGGACTTGGATGAAGCAGTTTTTGAACATATCATTGCCCAGTGCAAACATGGACGTTAAGAATTGGAATGTTGGAATTTGGAAAATCTTAGTCGCTCACGTTTGAGTACCAGCTGGTCCACGGCTTGTTTTGCGCACTGGACTCTGAAGTCGTCTGATGTCAGACAGCCGACATTGACCATTGACTCGGTCGGCCGGCTTCTCAGGCAGTACATGAGGAAGCTCTGGTTAGGCTAAGGCTAACCCCAAAAGACTGGCCATTCTTTTATGTTCATTTTCTTGAAAACAAAGTGGACTACTTCAGATGCAATGGACTAGACAGCAGGAAGTGACAGAGTGACTGCTGCTTTTTTGTTTTCATTTGAAATGTGACAGAAACACCCCTCAGCCTCTCGGCTAAACGGGCTACCGTTAGCATGGTTTGCACTGTTTGTGTGTCATGTTATCTGTGGCATACCAGGATAAAAGTTATGACAACACTCTTACATGAAGAACAGTTTCAACCAGTATAGTGGATAAACCGATATACCACACACTGCTAACACTAACTATAAAATAACATCATATTGCCCAGCCCTACAGGTAATCATCACATACTTTCAGAGCAATAAGCCTAACAAAGGCAGAGGTATGAGATCAGATACAGCAGGATGTAGATATGAAAGGTTTTTAACTTTCAGCTTAAAGCTTCAAGAGAGCAGTTTTAAACTTTAATGCTGGTCTGTCTGGTGTAATAGTTAATACAGGGTCTTTGACAGCGCCAGTGTGTTTTAGATGTTAACTACAGTATGACCTTTCCAAGAATGAGATCATATTGCATGTTCTGAGTCGGGCCGGATTTCATTTGTTCTTTCAGAAAGTCTTTTAACCTCTGCGTTCTGGATTTTGATTCCCCAGTGCATCCCAAGCTTGACATTGAGCAGTCATTGCGGCTCAGAGTTCCATTAATAACGGCAGCGAGTGACACTAGCCATGGATTCACGCAAGAAAGCCTCTGTCGTCCACAGCTCTGCTTTTATCTGGGAGCAGTAACTGTGCAGTGAGAGAGAGAGAGAGAGAGAGAGAGAGAGAGCTGGAATGTCTCTCTGACACCCATGCTGTTCTTCTTCTCTGCCTTCTAACCCACTTTCTCACCCAGCCCAACTTCCACCAGAGCGGAAGCAACCTAACCTACTTAATACTGTACCGGGCACAGTGTGCGAGGCTGCAGCACTGAGCGCAGCATACACTAATACACACTAACACACCCTCACGTACATGTGCCAGGGCCGTAAATATGTTTTGTGTGTGTGCTGTTAGGCTTAGAAATGAAACTGTTCTGTTACCAGGTATTTATTTTGAGCCAATATCAGCCAAGGATAGTGAATGCTGAGTCCAATCCTGTAACAAATCTAGCCTGAAAGAGCACACACTCACATTGTGTTGTGTCATGTTAGCTACAGCGCTTCCAAAAAGTGTTAAAACATTTTTCCGTACTTAAATATGTAGAGTTTTAGCATTGTCGTAGTATTGGTATCCGACCCAATGCTGTAACTTAAATACAGTACTGATATCAGCAGTAGAGAATACAATGAAGTAGCGGTGGGCAACATGGCAAAAGTATTATATCGCAATACATTTTCACAAGACACAATATGCATCATGATATTTTGAACATAATGCACTAGCAGTGCATTTGCATCAAAAACTGAATATGGTTCTTTCTGTTCAGTGTTTTACATACTGCAGTGCACTAAACCCATTTAAACAGGACTAATTGTGCTCTCTCTGTAATGACATATGTAGTTGTTCAGTGTTCTTTAAATGGTGCAAATCATGGAAAAGCAAATTTTCCACCTTTTTTTTTATTAAAGGTTTGATGTACTATGTAAACACTGCTATTGTTTCAAAACATACAGTCTATATATGGAAACTAAGCTGCAAAAACAGCTTGATTTGAATTGTTTTTGTGATATCATACATTTGCCTGTTTAGGAGTGTGTTAACCCGGACAATGCAGGGCATCCAATGAGCTCTGTCGTATTTACTTATATCAGTCTTTAAGGCACAGTAACAAAAACAGCCTATTTAATTAAAAGGGGTAAAGAAAGAGATGTAAAAATGACTGTTTTGGTATATAAACCCATACAAACCTCAAGGAAAAGAAAATCCAAATAATTTTGTATAGTATGTACTAGGTACTGACAGTATCCACGATAAGCTCAGAAAAGGGTATTATCACGCTAACAAAATGAATCATGATAACTAAAATACTGTCATATTGCCCACCTCTACTGCGAAGGAACTTCTGACCTGCACACACGTTACGGATTGATGCCAGTGAGCAGATCACAGCAGTAGTACAAATGCTTATTGGGAAATCATATTCCCATTTCCCTTCAATCCTTGAAGGGGAAATGGGAATATGTTGTGCTGGCTCCAAATGCGGTTCATTTAAAGCTGATTTATTTGTCAAACAGAACTGCCTTTACCAAAGTAAAATATTTTAGATAGATTTCCAATAGTACTGAATAATCTAGGCACCTATGTCAGAGTTAGGTTAGGTAGAGTAAGGATCAGGTATTGGAATCGAAAGGGTAAAACTGGTATCAGGGCATCCTTGTTAAGTTCAATGTGTAGGAAACTTAATATCAAACCAAGTGGCATTATTTATTTTATGCAGACCATTCCAAGACTGTAATTTTCTTTATGGCAAAATGCAGCTGGCGTGTTTCAGATCGTTATTGTTTGATCACTTTCTTTGCAGACGTCTGCAGGTTTGCACCCAAAAAGCGTTTTTTACAGATTGATTCCATCAGTGAACACACCAACACCACTTCAAGAAAAACTGCCTACTTTCACGTTTCCACCGTAGTACTCTGGTAGATTTTTTCATACAAAGAGTTTACCAGCAGTTTATCAAATAGAGAATATCTTTTTTTTTAAATAGAAATATAATTTTGTGAAGTAACCTAAAGAATGTCAATAAAATTCACCAGTAGGTAAATGGATAAAGTATCCAAATACTTTCCTGGCCCACTGTATGTATAGAGCAGAGTGTTGAAATGTTTGAGGGTGCTAATCTACTGTTAGATGCTCATTTTTAAGTAAAGTGCTCCAATTAAAAATAGCTCTTTTTAAGTTTAGTTGTTTTTAAGGAAGGAAAAACTGGTTGGCACTGGCCAATTTTCAAGGTTTCAATGTCTGTATCCATATTTCAAAAAAGGAAAAGTGGTGTTGTGTCATCTCTGGTGAGGCTGCCTATAGTTGACGAATGAAAGTTGATTTTGAATTTAGTAGGTTAGTGTGAATGTTCATGTTTTGAAAGGAACTTTGAAGTGTCCATTTTAAATGATCTCAGAGATATCACTATGAATCATAACGAAAACCTCTAGCAGGGAGACGCTGTCATCTCTTGTTTCAAGCCAAGACATTTTTTTTTAACTTCTGTGTCGCTGCTGTCATGCAGTCCAGTCACGCACAAAGTCCTGACAGGTCATATTGCAGCAAACTGCTTGGCAAAACTCACTGTGCCGTCCATAAAAGCCACTTCCTGATTGCAGTAAAAATAATTTATATACCTTGATACACTCACAGTCCACTTTATAAGAAACACCTAGTTTATGCTTCCACTCACTGGCCAGTGGGTGAAGTTCATCTACCTTGTAGTTCTGCTATACAGTTAAAGACTGTGGCCAGTTACAAACTCTACATCAGCAAGGTGAAGCTGCAAGGTAGATATTTCTAATGAAGTAGCCATAGAGTGTATTGAACGGCATAACTACTAATATACTAGGTTATGGTTGACATTTGAATCAACAAATCTCATGACCCAATGAGACCAAGTGCTGCCTCACTATGTTGGTGAGGCAGGGTGCCTCAGCAACATGCCAAAAAGTAGAAATATTTGTTGCATTGACTTCATTGCTAGACAAAAAAGAGGTAAGCTCACAAGAACTGGCAACAATCTTCATCAGGTCAGCAAATGTTAGACCGATTGAACGATTGGCTTTTTGATCAGCATAGCATGACTGGTGATTTCATGATGGTTACTGTGTTAAATTACAGCTGTCTGCCAAAAATAGACAGTCTATTACTGACTGAGATTCTCTACTACTGTTCGAACTGCATTAGTTATATATGAGGCGATGAGGTGATTAAATTATTACCAGTGTTTCTCAGTGATTTTAGTCCAGGATAAATTTGCCATGTTGACAGTTTTATGGAATGCATGCTTCCTTTGTATCCTTTGGAAAATGAGTTTTTGCGTGAGTTTTACATATTCTCTATGTCTCTAATGAAGCCAGTATGTATTGTTTTACCTCAGATATGTGTCTCCAAACATTGAACCGTGTCAAATGACAGAAAAAGGTTTGATTTTGTGTGGCGATGTTGACTGTTGCCTGTTAATTCCCATGACACACTGTGTTCACTTAAGACAGCTAATTAGATGGTTAGGATAAACAAAATTACAATAAAATGAAATATGTGAACATTTTATAAGTGTGAGCAGACAAATGTATTGTTCATGGAACAGTAAATGGAGAAGCTAACACAATGTTTTCTAGTTAAAAAATTGTGATTATCAGTTTTTAGTCCATTCCAGTTGACCTGTAGGTCTAAGCTGTTTTTATCTAGGACAGAAATGAAAAAAGTCAGAAACGATAGCTCATCTGCTACTGCACAGTTTGTGTTGGTCATCCTCTAGTCCTTCATCAGTGGTCCCAGGACACTGCCCACAGGACGCTGTTGGCTGGATATTTTTGGTTGGTGGACTATTCTCAGTCCAGCAGTGACACTGAGGTGTTTAAAAACTCCAGCAGCACTGCTGTGTCTGATCCACTCAGACCAGCACAACACACACTAACACACCACCACCACGTCAGTGTCACTGCAGTGCTGAGAATGATCCACCACCCAAATAATACCTGCTCTGTGGTGGTCCTGTAGGAGTCCTGACCATTGAAGACCAGGGTGAAGGGGGGCTAAAAAGTATGCAGAGAAAAAAATGGATTACACTTCGTAATTGTAGAGCTACAAAGTGCACCTATATGATAAGTGGAGCTGATGAAATGGACAGTGAGTGTAGAACCAAGGAGGTCTGCTGAATGAAGTGGTCTGTCTGTGAATGGCTGGTTTATTTCTCACTTACCAAACTGCAGTTATCATTTATTCATTCACATCCATCAGAAAAATTCTAACAACCTACAGTCATGACAAGGTTTACTAACTGAAACTCAAAATGACCTGCTGATTAACTGAAAAGTTAAAAAAGGGAAGTAAAAGTGCTGAAACATTAGCGACAAATGTTAGTGTCTCTTTGCTTCATGTAGGTTAATATTTAGTATTTCGTTTAGGTTAGTATTTTGTTGCATATCCCTTCTTTTGGATGGCTGCTAGGCATGATGGAGTGCACAACTGATGCTCATCCAGGCTTATTGGAGTTTGACTTTAGGATGGCCAGAGTGTGGCAGTTGGTCTTTTTCTATGATTTTAGTACATTCTTCACATTTGGTTCTGTAATTTTCTGTGTATTTGTAATCTTTTGCAGAGATGTTTTTATTACAATATTTTATAGACATTTTTTGACAGATTAATTCAACTTAATATTCAAGGTTTCTAAAGCAATATCTTTCAGATTATTAATGAAATTAGGTCAGGTGTGTTAGATGGTGGCTTTCCAGGAGTAGAAGTTGAGATCTCTGGTTTGAACATGACGTGTCTGCATTTGGATTAATGTCCCAACATTTTGTTTTTTAGGTGGCGTTAGGTGAAAGTGTTGCCTATTGTTCAGTTGGACTCCAGATTGAGTGCGTTTACATGCACTTAATAATCCAGTAACTGCAGAAATTCAGATTTTGTCAGTAATCCGATCAACGCATTTACATGCACTTGAGTAATCAGATAATGTGAAAACTCTGGGTCTACATGAGTCAGGCAGTAATTGGATTTCTGCTTTGCAGCCAGCCAGTACACTCAGTTTAGAGAAGACGATGTGACGTAAACCTCGTGTAAAACTCAAACTTCATGCTGTGGCTTTTTAAAAAAAAACATCGCTCCACTTTACCTGAAAATATAGATATACTTCATCTAGAAGATGAAGAATATTTTAATTCTTCATTTCGTCAGGAATGTGGTTGGTTTCAGCGTCACTCTAAAAGTGTTTTGCAGCCATCTCACAGCGACACTGCTTGCTTATTTTCCCGCACAGCATTCTGTGCAGACCGAGAAATATGAAAGAAATCAGAGTAAGAGTACATGCACTAAGAAATCTGATTACTGAGCTAAAATCTAGGTCTCTTTATCGGATTTTTTAATCGAATTTCTAGATTGGAGAATGGTGTTTACATAACCATTTGAATAATTGGATAACTGCAGAAATCAGATTATGACGAGAAGTTATAATATAGTTGAAACAATGCACTTTTGAATATGGTAAAGCATAATTCGCATTAAAAATTAACAAACTAAATAATTCTAAAATAAATACTTCATGATGTAGGAAGCTTTTTATTTGCAATTTTCTAAAACACCATTCATAATTCCAGTAAAAAAATGGCATACACGGTGTCTTTATTTGGGCATGTCACTGACAAAAATTACACACAGATGGAGATCAGAATACAAAAGTTCCAAAAGGGTTCTGAAAAAGGCTTTTTAGGGCCACTGTCAGTGATCTTTAAATAATATTGAATAAGTCATGTCTGCTGTGTGTGCGTGATTGTGCGAGTCTTTCCGTGTTCGTCTGGATGAGTGGGAGCAGTGTGACAGAGGTCACGCAGAGCCACAGGCAGCGTTTGAACTCAGCAGGGAGGTGAAGTGTAAACTAATGAACTGACCTAATGTCCAGCGCACTGCATCTCTAACCTCCACAAGACAGTCTGACCCAAACTGACCACACAGACCCTCCCTGCCTCAGTCACTGAGACTTTTGATCTTTATCTGTATTACACAGGTAAAGAATATGGCATGATATTGTACTGGAACACATTCCAGCTTTAAAGTGGTGAACATTGTGTCTGTTGAGCTGCCTTTCTCTGTGTATCTTGAGTGTTGTGTGTGTTTGTGATTTTGCATCTAGGCAGAGTGTATAAATTACTGTTGTTTCAGTGGTAATCTGAGTGCACCTTTGATGTCCCCCCATAGCCTGAGAACCTGCTCCTTGCCAGCAAATGCAAGAATGCAGCAGTGAAGTTAGCCGATTTCGGTCTGGCCATTGAAGTGCAAGGGGACCAGCAGGCCTGGTTTGGTATGTAGCCGCTTTAGAAGGTTTAGCCAGACTAGAATGACCAAATACATTGTCACTCAAGACTGGAAACACCATTCACGAGTTCACAATCCATTTTTCAGTAGTATAGCAATAACTGTTGAATATATAATATATAATAAATTGCATACATTCCATTATTAGTAAGAGGCTTGAAATCTGTAAAAAAAAATAAAAGAAATTTGTGTGTGTGCAGAGTGATGAATGGGAGCTGTTTAAGTTATAATAAAATTAAAATGCCTCATATTTCAAAATTGGTGATTAAATCTTTAGGCAGATAAGATTATTATGACATAATCTTGTGATGTATTGTTTATTACAACTTCTTGTTATGCTCAAAATACCTAAAGTATTGCATAAAACATGTAAAAATACCTTTTGGTGTCTAATGTGTAAGGCTTATATCTGTCATTGTGCACCAACTAACACAAAACCTGGAAATCTCAGAGATTTCCATGAAGAAATTTAAGCCAAAACTTAATTGAATTGTGCTCCAAATTGTTTTTAGTCATAGATTTTTATACAGCAAGTTCAAAAGTCTGAAAAGAGTATATCTAGTTTGATGCTGATGTATCGGACAGTATTTGTGCCACATTAACAGTATGAACAGGCCTCAAAATGTTGGAGGTTTAATATAAGGAGTGATTTCAAACTGATAAACGGTATTGTACATGTTGAATCACGCTTAAAAATTCTTTTCATGTCTTGATGTGCAGGATTTGCTGGAACACCAGGGTACCTGTCTCCTGAGGTGCTGAGGAAAGAGGCTTATGGGAAACCCGTGGACATTTGGGCTTGTGGTGAGTCAGACGTTCCCTTTGGCTTTGTTATCTCTCTCTCTGACTCTCTCTTTGGCTCTCTTGCTCCCTCTCCCACATATCACTGCAGCATAGATGCATCAAACCAAGGCAGACTGGAGAGCTCTTCTGTTTCAGGCTCTCCAGAAAGGCTTTGTTTGAGTGCAGCTTTTGCTCCTCTTAACAGTGACTACAGTATGTACTTCCTTAAGCACAAATTTGCCCCCTTTTTCTTCGGGGAGATTCCCTAGAGTGTTTGTTTTTGGTGGGAGTCATTATTTTTGTTATAATTCAAATTTAAATCTTTATTTTTTATTTCATTAAAGCTATATCTTTATTTATTGGCATGGCCATTTTAAGTTACAGTGTTGTGGAAGCTTTCGGATCTGTTCATCACATATCAGTCAGTCTGAATGTAGTCAATATTTCATAATGATCTTAAGATATAGTGTTGCCTAAGCATTTAAACCTGTATATTGTACATCAATCAGCCTTACGTTCAGTCTTTATTTATAAATTAGGTTATTTTGACTGTGTATATAGATACGTATTTTATCAATGTGCATTTGGGCTTTCTGTGAGCAGACCTTCATAGTAGGGCTGTAACAATACATTATATGTTAGTATGTGGTATTTTATTGAACTGCAATAATGGCATGTTAGCTTGCGGCTAGGATGTTAGCTTGGGGCTACCATAATGTTTTGTGGTTACAGCATTAGATTGAGGCACTCTAATGTTGAATGCTCTAATAAACTGAAAATGGAAGCATTAAGACAAATCACATTTTCAGGCACTCCTGATTTCTGCTGTACTGGAAATTGTTTCGAATTAAGACCCCACTGTATTGTATTGAATAGTAGATTGTTAATGAATTGTTACACTCCTACAACACTACATAACCTTTCCTCAAGATGTGGTGCTTTTGATTAATTTTTTCCTTCCCCTAAAAACCTTTCCAGTTTTTTTCTTTTTCAGGGTGATTCATGAATTGTTTACCTCAGATATTCTTGTATCTTTGACCGTATGCAATCTGTCCCACAGTGACCACATAACCTTTACATCTTCAGAATCTGTATGCTTGATTGATTTTCAAATGACTGGTTTTTACCACTGTTGGGAGTTGACTGTGACTGCTTGTTAGGTGGTCAGCCTTTTTTATTTCTTAAAATTCCATTATTTCTTAAGATTCCCTGGTTTAAAATGTCTGTGCAGGGGTCATACTCTACATTCTGCTGGTGGGCTACCCTCCTTTCTGGGACGAGGACCAGCACAAACTTTACCAGCAGATCAAAGCCGGAGCCTATGACGTAAGGGCTATACAATTCATCCTGATACTTCTTCAGCTTGCGCACAACTTGTACTTAAACACTCATTTACTTAAACTATACTATTAACTGCTGTTTTGCAGTTTCCTTCTCCAGAGTGGGACACAGTCACCCCTGAAGCCAAGAACCTCATTAACCAGATGCTCACCATCAACCCAGCCAAAAGGATCACTGCACAGGAAGCACTTAAACACCCATGGGTCTGCGTAAGTTGTCCCACCTTTAGCCATACAGCAGTTTTATATACCTTTTACTCAGCACATACAGAGGAACATAATCAGAAAAGTGTAAGGGTCTTTAACACTTCAAAATCAAGGCTACTGATATTAGCATTTGCTTGTATTTTAATAATTTTAAGCTAGAAATAATTTTTGGTTCCATTTTTCTGTATGAATTACAGCACTGTGCAAAAGAGACCACCCTTTGATTTTTTAATTTCCAGTCAAATCGCCATTAAATACAAGTTATTCATTTTTCAGGAGGTATTTCTAAGGTGATTAAATATAAGATGCTCCACTTGCATGCGTGGGGTGGGGGGGGATCAGAGGAAAATGAGGAAAAAACAGGAGTTTCCAAAACTGATATAGGGAAAATGAGACTCCTACCAACTGTGCAATACCTGGTAGACCACCAAAACTGTCACCGTCAGATAAACAGTACTTAAAGTCTTCATCTTTGAGACATTGGAAAAAATTTGCACTAAACCACCAAAACTGGACATCTGAGATGTGGAGTAAGGTTTTATGGACTGATGAGTCTACATTTGTAATTGAGAAGCAGAAAACGCAACAAACTTCTAAGACTGAACTTTGAGGGCAGATCCTACAGATTTCTCCTGAAAAGAATGGAAGCTGTAAGACAAAGGGTAGACACAGTGGATACTGAAACAGTGTATTCAGTTGTTGAGGCTTCTGTGTAATTGTCTGGGAAATATATTTTTCATCTTTTTTTCTGACACTGAAAAATGAATAACTTATACCTAATGGCCATTTGACTACAAATTAAATAAATTAAGGGAGCTCTCTGACTTTTGCATAGTAGGCTACTGTGTTTTCAAAGCGACAGCTTCTCATAGTCAATCTAATTATGCATGTGGTAAATAGACTACGGTAGAAAATATTTAATGTGTTAAAATTAGAAGACTGTATTTAAAAATAGCCAGCTATAGTTAAAAATATCTCCTCTGGGTCCAGACTATTTCTGTGTACCTTTGACTAACCACATAATAAGGGGACTAGTATGTTTTATCTGTTGAAACTAGTGGCTTATTTTACCTTCATACTTCTATGCTATACACAGTCCATAACTAACTGGACAGTGCTTCAGTTTTTATTGTATTGGCTCTGTACCCTAGCACAGTAGATTTGAAGTGATATAATGAGAAGGTTCAAGTGCAGAATGATGTAATTCAAAGGTTTTTCTATCTGTATTGAGTGAACCATACAGGAATTACAGCTGTTTTTATATACAGGCTTCTTCATTTCAGTGGGCTCTAAGTAATTGGCTAAATTAATATACTCTTAAATAAAACTGCCATGTTTACTACTTGGATGGAAATCCAACGACTGCCTGAAATCTGTGACCCACTGATATCACCAGATGCTGGGTGTCCTCACTGGGGATGCTCTGCCAGGGCAGTAATGCAGCTCTATTCAGTTCCTGCTTGTTTCAGGAGCTTTTTACCTTTAATTTGGCTTTGTTGTGTGAAGTACATTCTCAGGGGTGTTCATGTCAGGGCAGTAAAGGTTGATTTGACGTTTTGGCCCTTAGACACTCCACGGCTTTAGTAGTGTGTTTGGAGTATTTGTCCCTCTGTTAAGGTAAAGCTATGTCCAAAAGCTTTACCTTCATCTTAAAGGGGAAAAATTATGCATAATTTACTCATTTAGTTGCAAACAAAGTCATTCAGAGTGGTTTGATGTGAAATGTGTTTATGTATCGGCATTGCAGATATGTAAAGAAAAATATAAGGTACCAGCATCGGCCCAGAATTTCTATATCCCATAAAATATGTCTCAAGCATTAGACAGAGTATTCTTAACCATTTCGTGTCATATGTGAGGTAGCTTTTTAAAGGCATTAAGCGCTTCAGACATCTGGTTCCTATTACCAGTGCTGTGAACAATTCTGACTTGGTTAAGTGTTTTCAAACCACTTTCAATTGCTTTGTTCACACCTTAATGGTTGAATTATGCAGAAATTTAGAAGAAGTAAGTGTGAGAAGAAAAATGTGTAAACAGGTAAGATAATTCCGTGCACTTCAGCATTCTTGCTTCTGTTCTCAGTCCAGCTGGACATGCCACCAAGCTTCATGAGCAGTTTTACCTCTTTCCAAAACTTAAGTTTAGATTATTGTTCATCTCCTCTTTTTTAAGTAAATCTTCACAGTGGAACTATAGGCTTAAATCTGTGCTTGTTTTATTTTCTTAACAACCTATAATTAATGCATTCTGTTATTGTAGCTTAACAGTAGTTTGCATCTTGTGGTAAACCCTCATATTATTGCCTACATGCTGGATTTGTGATCTTAACAACAGATTTTTGTCATGCTCAAAAACAGACAGCAGGGCTGCAAAAAACGAATATTTTGATATTCAGTTATTTATGTGAATTGACAAATGATCAATCTGCTTAAATGTGGCCTGTAAATGTGAAGAGCTGTTGCAATAAAATGTCAATGTTTTGACAAACTGAGGTGTTGTTCACTAAAATCTAAATTACCACCACAGAAAAAAGTGCAGTGAGTAATAAGCAATAGCTAAAATAAGTGAAATAATATTAATTAGATTAACGTTATAGCTCTTCAGGCTGCAACACCATTTAACCGGTTTAACATTTTAAAATGCTAGATGAGTTCACTAGATGAGTTTCATGAGTTTGAAACGGCTTCCAGGGTAATAAGTGGCCTTTTTTTCATGTGAAAACTTTGTTTACAAGAAGTTAATTAGTAGGGATGCATCCATACCTTTATCAACAGATTTTCGTCATGCTCAAAAATGACAGCAGGGCTGCAAACGCATCCATACCATACCTTTTTTTCAGACCGAGTATGAGTAGGAGAACATGTTTTTAGTATTCGTTGATACCGATTTCGATACCATACTGGGTTACCTTGGATAGAGTAGCGCCGCAGTAGTTTTTGTTCCATATTAGAAAAACGCTTCTGTACAGCTGAAAGTAAAGTATATTTCATAGTTTTGATCCTCAGTCAGTATCTTTTAACAGCAGTCTCTGTAGCACAGAGACAACAAGGATTTTAGGTCTTGTTGGAGTCTTCTTGGCTGGTTGAGCGGTATTTGAATGTCCTCTAAAGCTAGTCATACACTGTGCAATTATTATTTGTTCTTTGGTGACTCATTTGGTGACAAGCTGCATGAAACATAGCCCCTACAGAAATTCAAAACAACACGCTGTGCACTGAGTATTGAACAGAATAGCTGAGAAACTGTCCTATAGCAGCTTTGCGAACCTGTGACACACTGACCACTGAAACTAAACTAGGCACTGATGTAGACAGTAGGACAGTACGGTCTCTCTACAGCCTATATTTTACAAAGACAGTTTAAAAAATCACCATATTAACATTTACACTGTGCAGTTCTTTTCAGTAAATCAGCATATATGGACTTTAGTACCACAAATGTTGACTTTTTTCACCTTCGTTTTGCTAGCCTAGTGAACTGAATTGCTTGTCCTAGTTCAAAGTTGGCTTCCTGTTCACCAGCTTCTTACAAATTTTCTGTTCCACTTTAATTGGTGCAGCAGTTACGTACTGAAACCTGTAAGAAGCTAACTTTAGCTTCATCCATTTCCTCTCTCTTCTGCTGTTTCAGAATCAACACCAGCTTGTTTTCTTTTCTGGTGGTTGAATATGTTGTTTGTGACCACTGCATGCTCCCTGACTTTACATCTTTTTAAACTTCTAGCCATATTTGTTACCTCTCTGTCTTACCTCTGTGAGAGTCTGCTCACATAGGTAAGACGCTACAAGTGAACTGCTGCCCTTTTCAGGTGAAGTCGTTAACTTACTCTATGTTACTTTGAAAATGTAAATGAAAAATCAGCAGCATTAATATCTATCTATGATTTTTTTCTTGTTGACAGTATTGACAATGTCAAATAATTGTTTCAGCCCTAGTAGAGAGTGTTACTGAAGGCCTATTGAGTGTGTAAAGAAGGTGATCAGTTCAAAGTGGCTCAAAAGTACAATTTCTGTGATTTCTATGGCACTGTTTTAGAAATTGAAAAGCTTTTTGGGGAGAGTTTTGTCCATAGCCATGATACAATAAAGCATTTGGAATTTCTAGAAGACAGCTGTGGAAATCCGTGTATATATATATTACTTCCTTCATATCTGAATGTATTCTGTTGGCAATGGCCCTCCATTGTCAGCTCAGGTTTTTTGCTATTGCAGAGCTCAACAGAGTCTTTATGCTTTTTAGAAATGTACCAAACCCTTCATTTTGACACATTTGTTCTGTCTCTTGATTGCTGTATTGACGTTCTTTGGTCTGAATGTTAATCGGATCAAATGCCTCGTCTAGAATCCACTTCAGCCCCTTTGTTAGTTTCCTTGTGCTGAGCTAATGATGCTTTGGCACACAGCTGGCAAAGAAAGAACCGAGCCGCTAATTGTCGTCTCCTTGAATGGGGAGCTGTGATTCTTGTCTGGATCTCTTGCTGCTGATATAAATACCTCCAAATGAAAGCTGACATACACTTTAACCTCATAGTGATTAATCAATTCAATACAGAGCCAGAAATGTCACTGTCCAATTGATAGACCAGTATGGGCAATATGTGTAGTGTATAACATTATGGAAATTTGGCAAAACAGTAACGCAGCATTAAAATGTTCTTGCATAACATTAACACAACTTGTAGCTGGTATGTTTCTAATTCTGTCTTTCTGTCTCACAGCAACGCTCCACTGTGGCCTCCATGATGCACAGACAAGAGACAGTAGAGTGCCTGAAGAAGTTCAACGCGAGGAGGAAACTGAAGGTTTGAGAGTCTCTACTGAAACAGATAATAGGGATTGGATCTAATAGGGATTAAGAGTGTGAATCTCTAGGCACCTCATGATTTCAATTCAGGGTGCCAGTATGCAATCATGAAACAATTTCAGTGCATCTCAGTGCATCTTTATTTCTGATTTCCACAGCCTACATTAAGATTTTTCCCGTGTTTGTCGTTAACAAGTAGCGCTAACGTAAATTTGAATGTAGTCTACGCTCATTTGTTAACTCTAAAGGCCACAGGCTCATGTTTACTGTGGTTTTGACCTTTTATTTCATATACATGACAATTATGCCCAATTTGTGACGGCAAACAATCTTGCATTGTTTTCCTCCTCCAAGGCAGGCTGTGCCAAAGTATCCTACTTCATAATGTATCTGGGTGAGCATGAGTTGATTTTACAGAAGAAGAAAGGCAGAGTCTATATATAAATTTGGTTACAGTAGTCACCTTTTTACATGTCAGCATTTTACATGTCAGCATTTGTATCTTAAAACATGTTTATTGTTCTGATCAGCTGAAGGAAATTGGTAGGTTTTCATGTTGGGTGAGTAATGGAGGCTGCCTCTTCAGATGAGCCAATGAGTTAATAGAGCTAACTGGTAAAATACAGGATACTGATAAGGACTCATTGTCTTCTTACACGTGGACGATGTATCATCGTAGCGTCAGAGAAGTATATTTTCGCTGTTTCTGGGTCAAACTAACATCAGCTAGCCTAGTTAGTGATAAAGCCATGCCAAGTGTAATGGCATATACTTAATGGAATTTACAGTCCTGTTAAAACAGAAAATCACCATTTTACTGTATTGTTTCTCCATCTTTCCATGATAAAACGAAATTAATACCTGAATAGTCATTTCAATATTGGAATATCGGCACCTCAAACAGTTAACCAAGGACATTGTGATGCATCTAAGAATCTATCATTTCTCCCTTCCCAGTGTCTTTTTTTTACTATTTGAGTATCTGCGTTTTTAAAGTGTTCAAAACTTTAAAAAGGAACATTTTTTTGTTGTTAGGAACAGAAGCAAAACACTGATAGTTTAACATCTGATTATTTAGTGATTTAGGAATTTATCTTTGTGTTTCGTTTGTGATCTAACATATTAAACATACTTTATATGTGATTTAACATATAGTACCTGCTGCCCTAACTTGGAGATGCACAATTTACACTGTACAAATTTATCTTTTTGCTTAAGAAATTTTCATATATAGTTCCACTTAGATGTGAACTTAATGAGAGGCGCAGTGTCAGCTGCTGTCTTCCCACCATTCTCTGTGGTTTGACTTTACATGCTCAGTCCAAAACGTGCATGTAATGCACAATTTATCTGCATATTGTTTGAATACCAGTTTCTCCAGAGCTTCCGCCAGCATATGTCTGTAACCCATTGTTCTGTGACCTGTTTGTCCTTAGGGCGCCATTCTCACCACCATGCTGGTGTCTCGGAACTTCTCTGGTAAGTAAACACCAACCCTGCAGCCTGTAAGCTCCAGCCAGGAGTGTTTTGTTTGTGCCTTTCTGTGGCAAAACTGCCTAAATACAAGAGAAGTCGTCAAGAGCTCCTCTCTCAGGATTACCGTCACTATTTCTGTTGACAACCGTGTTACCCGTTATTCCCTTTGTCCCGATAAACACTACTGTGCAAAAGTCTTTTTCAACGTTGTTGAAAGCTATTTGACTGAAAGGTGTGTTTTTCTTCTGGCACATGCACTATAAAACTTATGAAGAATAAATATAGTTAATCATGAATACATTAGAAATTAACTGGAATTTCTTGTTTTAAGTAAATCAAAAGAAAACTCTCTTTTTTTCAAAGCAGAATGACATCTGACACGGTGGCTTGAGTTTGTATGCTTGTTCTTAGACTGCGTCGTTTCTTCTGAGACTTCCCGCTGACTGCAATACTGCGATCGCCCTAATCACCGCATCATTTGTTCTGAGACCTGCTGCTGACTGCTCTGAGACCTCCCTCTAGCTGTGATTGGTCCCAATCGCTGCATCTTTTGTTCTAAGACTTCCCCCTGACTGCTATTGGTCCTAATCACTCTGTAATTTTTCTAAGACCTCCCCCTGATTACGATTGGTCCTAATCACTGTGTAATTCGTTCTGAGACCTCCTTCTGACTGTGATTGGTCCTAAGCACTGCCTGATTTGTTCTGAGACCTCCCTCTGACTGCGATTGGTCCTAATCATTGTGTAATTTGTTGTGAGACCTCCCCCTGATTGTGATTGGTCCTAATTGTTGTGAGACCTCCCCTGATTGTGATTGGTCATAATCACTGTGTGATTTGTTCTGAGACCTCCCCCTGACTGTGATTGGTTCTAGTGACTGTGTAATTTGTTCTGAGACCTCCCCCTGATTGTGATTGGTCCTAATCACTGCCTAATTTGTTCCGAGACCTCCCCCTGACTGCGATTGGTCCTAATCACTGTGTTGTTTGTTCTAAGACCTCCCCATTACTGTTCTGAGACCTCCCCCTGACTGCGATTGGTTATAATGACTGCATTGTTTGTTGTGAGACCTCCCTCTGACTGCGATTGGTCCTAATCACTGTGTAATTTGTTCTGAGACCTCCCCCGATTGTGATTGGTCATAATCACTGTGTAACTTGTTCCAATCCCCCTAACTGCCATTGGTCATAATGACTGCTTTGTTTGTTCTGAGACCTCCCCCTGACTGCGATTGGTTCTAATCACTGTGTTGTTTGTTCTAAGACCTCCCCATCACTGTTCTGAGACCTCCCCCTGACTGCGATTGGTCATAATGACTGCATTGTTTGTTCTGACAAACTTGTTTTGGGACCTTCCCCTGACTGCGATTGGCCCTAACCAGTGTTGTTTTTTTTCTTAGACCTCCCTCTGACTGCGTTTCATCCTAATCACTAAATCGTGTGTTGTGGCACCTTCCTCTGACTGCCGTTGGTCCTGATCACTGTGCTGTTTGTTCTGAGACCTCCCTATCTGTGATTGGTCTTTAGCACAGCACTGTTTGTTTTGAGACCACCCCGTGACTTTGACAGGTCTTGTTCATCACGTTGTTTGTTGCGAGACCTCCTCCTGACTGAGGGGTCCTGTTCACAGCGGCATTTGGTTCACATGTCACATGGGTGCCTGTGAAGCAGGCCTCTGGCGGTGCTGAGTGTCAGAAAGACGCACACTTCTTTTTAAGCGTACTTAGGGCCGCATGTTCAATTCAGTTTCATGCTTTCATCGTTTGTAGTATACTGCCAGTTTTACAGCTCAGATAAATAGCTTTCAGCATCATTTTCTCAAGTGGCCCAAGACCTTTGCACAGTAGTATAGAAGCAAAGCGCACGTCACACTCATAAAAATGCTTTTTCTTAGCAGTAGGTGCCATTAGAGAATTGAGATTGGGGACATAGCTCAGCGAGAGTGACAGACTGCTACTCTAGATTTGGATGAACATTACAGAGGGAGGCCCAGTGTGTGTGTGTGTGTGTATGTGTGTGTGCGCATGTGTCCGTCCAGGAAGTTCAGTAAGCTCAGACGCCGCGTCTGGAAAAGCAGTCGTTTTTGGGTGTGTGCCTCTGTGGCAGAATGTGCGCGGTTTACTGGCATTTATAATAACATGTGATTTCTGTCTGCTCTAATGAAGCATCTGCTCCTTCACACACTCCCGCCACACACTCACACATCTCACACACTCACACTCTAACAGCAGGTCGGTGGGCGGCAGAGACAGTGCGCCTGTTCTAGGAAGCTTTTACATGAACTCGGATCTCTCTCTCTCTCTCTCTCTCTCTCTCTCTCTCTCTCCTTTTTTTAACACTCTTTCCTTCCTCTCTCTCTCTTTCTCCTTCCTTCTATATCCCCTTCTGTCTCTCTCTATCTATCTCTCTCTCTCCTCCTCTTTTTTCCCTCTCTCTATCCACCTTCCTCTTCCACTTTTCCCCTTACTCTCCCACCTCTCTCTCTCTCTCTTTTCCTCTTTTTATCTTTATTTCTCCCTCCTTCCCTGTTTTCTCTCTCCTTCTCTTTTCTTCCTTTTACTGTCTCTCTCTCTCTCTATCCCGCCTTCTCCTTTCCTCTCTCTATCTCTGTTTCCTTTTTTTCCCCTCTCTCTCTTTCTCCCTCCTTCCCCTCTCTATCTCTTTCACGCTTCCTCATTTTCTTCCCCTTTTCTTTTTCCCCCACTCTCTTGTTCTTTTTCTCTCATTCTAACTCTCCCTCAGTCCCTCTCTCTCCCTCTCACACTTTTTCTCTCTCCTTTTCTCTCACTCTCCCTCCCCTTTCTCTTCCTCACTCTGTTCCTCAGTCTTTCTCTCTCCTTCTCACACTCATTGTCACTGTCTCTGAATTTCTTTCTCTCTACTTTTTTTTCTCTGTCTCATTCACATCCCTTCTCCCTCTCTGTCTCTCTCCACTTCTCTTCTTCTGTCTCTTTTCCCTCATTCTGTCTCCCTCCCACTCCTGTCTCTCTCCTTTTCTTTCCCTTCTTCTCACCCTTTCACACTCTCTTCCTGTTTCTCTTCTCTTTCTCTCCCCCTCTTACTCTCCCTATCTCTCTCTTTTTCTCCCCTTTTACCTCTCCTTCTCTTCCTTTTTTCTTGTTTTCTCTTTCTATTTCTGTCCCTTTTTGACTCTGCATGTTTGAATCTCTGTCTTTCTCTCCCCCACTCTCTCTCTCTCAGCTCTTCATCGGCTCTCATCCTGCCACTCTTGGTTCTCTCCATCCCTCTCTCGTCATCCCTCCCTCTCTGTGCTCTCATTACTGTAATTACCTCATCCTGCGGGGTGAGTCAGCGGGAGAGGAGGCGGAGGAGTGTCCGAGCGTCACTTTCTCTCACACACACACACACACACACACACACACACACACACACTCACACACACACACATACACACACACACACATACACACACACACTCACACACACTCAGCCAGCCCTGAATTCAGCTCTTATTCTGCTTTTCTTCAGTTCAGCCTAAGTCCAACTGCTCTGAAACTCAATACATAAGACCATGGTTGTTATATGTTTGTTACATTAATACAGATAATTGCAGTCATAACTTTAGTTAAACGTACTTCATACAGGGATAGTAAGTCCTGAAACTCCAGCCCATGTTTAGCACTGCACCACCTGTACGCTGGTGGAGAGGGAAGTGGGTCTAGTACGCTGTAGCCATGTGTCTGATGCTGATAGCAAAAACTTGACGAGAAAATGAACCATTTTTTTGTATCACTGTGACAGGGATGACAGGAGCTAATGCCACTAAGCACCACGCACACACTCTTTTCTAGGAGCGCTGCACTCAAATCATCGGGCACTGCAGACGGCAGCGTCTAATCCAGTTTAACCCCTTAAACTCTAAGGGTCCGTATATTGACTCACCGTTCAGTTCCTCACTCTCATATTTAGATACCTTACAGGTTAGTTACTGAATGATTTATAAAAGTTGCTGAATAAAGAAAAGGTCTGAAGATTAATAGCCTAGGGTTCAAGGGGTTAACCTTCTACACGCTAACAGACTCATCTTCTCTCCTTCCTCCCTGCCTCTTGCTTTCTCCCTTCTCTTTCTCTCTCTCTCTCTCTTTCTCTCTCTCTCTCTCTCTCTCTCTCTCTCTCTCTCTCTCTCTCTCTCTCTCTGCGGCGTGTGTTTGTTCTGGGTGTGCGTGCGCGTCTCTGGCAGTGGGCCGGCAGACCACAGCACCGGCCACAGTCTCAGCGGCCGCAGCAGCTGCTGCAGCTGCAGCCGGCACTACCGCCGGCCTGGTGGAACAAGGTAGCCTTCCCCAAGCCCCTCAGAGGACTCGGCACCTCTTTCTCTCTCTTTTTCTGTCCCCTCCTCGCTCTGTCTCTCTGTCTCATTTGTGTGTCAGAGCCCACATTTTAGCATGGAACCTAGCATGTCACAATCACAGCTTGTCTTATAGCCACTAGTGCACTATGCATAGAAGCATTTGGCTGATCATTTGGAACAGTATGTATATTTAGAGATGTCCCGATCAAGTCTTTTGGCCATCAGTCCCTGATCTGAGTATCTACCAATATCATGTCTGCCTGTTATTTGCATTACTTCAAGCTGCAAACTTTATATTTAAACTTCTTGTGAACTCCTCTTTAAGGCCAAAGCAAAAAAAGTGACTATTTTGATCGTTGAATCATATACATGGTGTATATATACAGGTCAGTGGCCATTGTTTCCATCAGTGTTTTACTGATGATATATATTGCTATGTTGTTTGGGAGGGCCTTTAAAGCTAAACCCAATCTAAAGCTAAAGCTAAATTGCTTGGGTCTGCTGGATAATGTGAATGTTTCGGCAGCAGACCATTCAAGGGTTAAAGGCTTTTTCATAGATTTTGGCAGGTGTTAGCTGAAGCTAGCTGTTTTGGAACACAACAGCCAAAACCAATCCTGGTGTTAATTTTAGTTCTCACAAAGGAAATGATATATGAGGGGACACCTACACCACTAAAGGCACAGTGGTCAAAATCAGCCCTTTGGAGCCCAAAGCCCACTTCAGATAGGCTACAGTGTTGGGCAGTATGTTTAGTTAGAGCTACAGCATAAGGTAGCTGACGTAGTTTATGGGCATCTACGTTAATGTTAGCTATTTAGCTCTCTCTTGGCTTTCTCCAGCACTTTAAAGCAACACTGTTCACTCTTGTCATTCTTTTCTTTTCAACTTCTGTCCTTCCACTTTTCTTTTTAGCAGTTTTGTTGTTATTTTCTCCAAAACAATTTCTTCAAAGAAGTAACCAGCCATCACAGTGGGTCTTATTTCAAGCTAGCTGGCTGCGTAAAGCTAACGCCAGGCTATGGCTTCCCACTATGTGCTGTGCTTGTGCAACATGATTGACAGGCAAGCAGAAACAAAGTTGGAAGTTGGTGATCCACGTTATTTATTTCGTCTCGTCAGCACAGTGTAAAATAGTCTTAAGTAAGGATTGGAAGTTGGTCAGGCTTAATATAGATGATACAGATTCATTAGATCATGTCCTGATACTGATCGTGCGTCTCTGCTCGGGACATCCCTAGTTACATTTATTACACTTTATCATTCAGTGTTTCTCTGCATCACTCTGTCCCTTTTTCTTTTCTTTATTTTCCCTGTCTCTTTTTTTGTCTCTCTATATCTCATCATGCCTCTCCTCCATCTCTTTCCTCCTCCCTTCCTTTCTTTCTCCACCACACGCTCCATCTTTCCCCTCATCTTCGTGTTCTGTTCTGTAACCTGTTCTGTCAGCGGTTTAGCATGTTCTATCCTCTTGCACTCGCCGCCACCACCTACCCTCTTTCGCTGCCCTTTCACTGCTCCCGTCTTCCAGCTGTGCTCCCTTTTACATCTCTTTTTCTCCTCACCTCTCACTCATTCTTTCTCACCCTCCTTTCCTCCTCATTTCCTCTCGCTCTCTCTCTTTCTACGCTCTCTTTCTCTCTCTCTATCTGGTTCCCTGTCACTTCTCTCCTGATAGGTCTCTCTCCCACCCCCCAGTGCTCCTGTGCCTGCTGATTTGCTGAATGCTGCACGGGGGCTGCATGCATGTATTGCGATGCTGAAGATGGCCCAGATCGCATTGCATGAACAAATGAGAAGACTTTAATCTTTGCATTAAGGAAAGGGGGTTCAATGTCAGTGAAGCGGGGCGAAATGACGTATCCTGGTTGGGGATCAGTTGATTGGTCCTTTGTGTTTTAGAACCCAGTTAAGATTCCCTTACCAATGAAGTCGAATGCTGTACATTGAGAGTCTGCGGTGTCATCGGATTTATGCTGACTCTACGACCATCATTCTTTTTAATGAAATCTATGAATATCGGCGTGGACACAGTTGACCTAGGTCTGCTCCGCCCGCATATGTGTACTTTGACAGAGCAACCTAATGAGAAATTGTAGCTTGCAGTTTACAGTTTTCAGTTTAAAATGCTTTGCTTTTTAGTTAGACTATCTATGTTGTACTTTTGCAGGTTTGTTGTTATGGCTTTTGCAGGTTTGAAATGACAGCAGCAAATTTGGCACCATGCTAATGCTAGCTTGGTTATGCAACAAAAAAATGAATATCTATCCAAATATGGACCTAAGAAGAGGCATAGTAAATATATAACACTTCATGCAAGTCAGAGCCAAGACTTGAGTCTCTGAGATGTAAGTTCAAGTCTTGACTCTCAAAGGTGCGAATCCAATTCAAGTCTTGAGTCTCTGAGGTGCGAGTCCGAGTCAAGTCTTGAGTCTCTGAGGTACAGGCCTGAGTCTTGAGTCTCAGAGTTGTGAGTTTGAATTGAGTCCTGAGTCTCTGAGTTGCAAGTCCTAGTCAAGTCTTGAGTCTCTGAGATGTGAGTTTGAGTCGTGTCTCGAGTCTGTGAGGTGTGAGTTCGACTCGAGACCCGAATCTCTGAGATGTGAGTCTCCGTTAAGTCTTGAGTCTCTGAGATGTGAGTGCTAGTCAAGTCTCGAGCCTGTGAGAAGTCAGTTTGAGTCGAGTCTTGAGTCTCTGAGATGTGAATTTGAGTTGAGTCTCAAGTCTCTGAGGAGCAAGTCCGAGTCAAGTCTTAAGTCTCAGAGGTGTGAGTCCAAGTCAAGTCTTGAGTCTCTGAGGTGTAAGTCAGAGTTGAGTCTCAAGTCTCTGAGCTAAGAATCCAAATTATGTCTTAAGTCTTTTTAGGCATGTTGCGAGTTGTGAGTCAGTAAGGGGCAAGTCTGGGTCGAGTCAGTCAAAATGTGATTGAAGTGCTACTTAAATCGACATCTCTGTTAGTAACACACTAAATTTGGGCTTTTTCATAAAAACTTTATTGTATGCTACAATTTCTTGTCTGATTGAATGGGCTTTTTGCTAGCTGTTTGTAAGGCTTGTTCAACCTTGCAACGGTTGCTATGAAACAGCATTTTTAAGTGGATTGGTCAGTTAAGTCTTTTAGTACAATTCACTGTGATGAGGACCAGATCTAATGACTTGATTTAGTCATATCACACATATTGGAAACATAGAGGTCATGCCGTTGATTGATCCTAGATTCTCTCTATTGTACATTGCCATTACCAATGCCCATGCTATTACTGTTCTATATTTTGTCCTTGTATAAGGGCAGCCTGCTGGTTCGGTTTGCCTTTTACTCTATTTGTCCTGCTGTAGCACCAAGGCCTTGGCTCAGGTGCTTTCTTCTGCTCTAAGTTGTGACTGACTTTCTTTCCTCTCCAGCTTTTGTCGAACTCTCCATACAGCGTCTTTGTCCTTGTGCGTCTCTGTGCGTTTATTTGTGGGTCTGAGGTTTATTTGGGCAAGCGGTCAAATTCGTTACCACCCCTCCTCCCCAGGTGCCACTGAAAAAGTGAAAGGCGGATCCGGAACTCAAAGGACGTAATTAGGCATTTTTGGTCAAAGTATTCCTTTTAAATAGTGTAGTGTTCTAGTTCCACTCACCTGTGGTCAAATTCAAGCTGACTCAAACTCTCCCTGGTCAGCGTGCATTTGAACCCCCTGCCCTCTGTCAACGACCAAAGGTCTTCCACGCGCACCTTTTTTTATTTTTATTATCTCTCTCTCTTAATCCATTCTCTCCTAATCTCTCTCCCTCTCTGCCTCATCTTCCTCTCCGCTCTCTAAAACTTGTGCCAAGGTAAGGATTCTCTCTCTCTCTTCCTTTCTTCTTCTTTCTCTGACCCCCTCTCTTTCTCTCTGTCTCAGCATCTGTAGCTCTGTAAGAACGAAACACCAGCCACTTTTTTTACATTCTTTACTCTGTTGCCATGGCAGTGACTTGGCGACGGTGACGCATACAGATAAGGGGGTTCGCTCAGTCATCTCATTTACTCAATTATAAGCTAATGTAACTCATTCATCATCCAAAAGCTGGACTTTGGGTGATGTTGTGATTTATAATGCTTCATAAAAGAGTGAAGTTTTGATGAATGATGAGAATATGGTATCACCTGCACCTCCACCCCCAGTTTACACTACGGCGTGAGCGCGTCTGCTTGTGTGCGAGTGTGTGTGTGTGTGTGTGTGTGTGTGTGTGTGTGTGTGTGTGTGTGTGTGAGAGAGCTAGTAAGCCTATGCTTGCAGAAGTATGTAGGCTTGGGATGTAACAGAATACAAGTATTCAGAATACAAGTCCATGTTACATTTTGAATAGACTGTATTCCGAATACAGTCCTTTTTATGTTTTTTGGAGAATACTTTTTTTAACATACAATAAATAAAAATAACATACAGCTTTTAAAAGACATACCATCAATGCTTGTTTATTAACTACACTCAATTCCATTACTACTGGCACCCTTGGTAAAGATAGGTAAAAAAAAAGATAATAAAAAATGTCTTTGTGCTTATTTTATTTCCTTTTATTGCTGTTACCCAACAAAATCTCTCAAGGTCAACATTAATTTCAACTTTACTTCTTGTCTGTAAAGAAACAAAAACCATTATCAAATTTTTAACAAAACCACATAAGACATGATTATTAACACCCTTACAAATTCTTATGAACATTCTTATGAGCACCTTAGCATTCAGAAACTCTTAAGCAGCCATCCATGACCTATTCTGGTCATCCATGACTGTTTCACTGGATATAGGCATGAGTTGAAACAGGTCAAATTCCCTTAGCTGTTCATCAGTGTGATGAATGTTAGAAAATACATATGAAATAAGACAAAACTGTGATTAGGTAAAAATAGTTGCTACAAAAAATTGCTACACACTTGAAAGTGCGTATCCAATGTTGAGGCAATAGTTAATCAGATTAGAACAGCTGGAGCTGTAGTGAACATACCTGGAAGAGGACGTAAGTGTGTTCTGCCACATCCAGTGACGGGAATGGCTAGAGAGGCAAAAATGTCTCGTAGGATCATGGTTGGAGATTTGCAGATGATAGTAGCATTTTGGTAGCATCTACAATTACATGCCAACAAACCATTACAACTGCAGTCCATGCCAACACACTATTTAGACAACATGCCAGACTTCATTTAAGAACAAACTTAGAGTAAAGTTCAGTAGAACTTCAGTTTAGTTTAGTGCTGGAACTGGGTTCTGTAGTCAGAGGAGGCAAATAAAGCTTTTTGGAAACAATTATTCGAAGTGGGTTAGGCATAAAAAGAAGGATGATTATACAGAAACTAACCTTATCCTCATTTTTGGTGTGAGCTTGAGCTGATTAACCACAAAGGATACCAGTTTTTATGACCTTTTTTACTCATCTTCACCAAGGGTGCCAATAATTATGGAGCTGACTGTGTACATAATTGGTCTTATGCAAAAGTGACAGAGCGAATACGTTCGTGTGTACAGTGCTGTGCAAAAAACAGTTTATCTGGGCAGTAAGTATGTTTTGCTTGTGAGAAACATTATATAACATTTGAGTAAATACAAATAAACAAACAGTAGAAGTAAAATAATTTCTTGTTTTAAGAAAAGTTATTGACATTTCGTGAGCTGGTCATATGAATATGTTTAGTTCCTTTCCTCTTTGACTCGGCTCCAGCCATTACATGTTGTTGAGTGCCATCACCAGCACATCTGGTTTAACTCTAATGAAGTCCACCTTAATGAAGTATTGATTAGCTGAACCACGTATTGGATGATAACTACAAATACTGAGCTGCTTTTTGGCCTTGTCCTCACAAATACATGGGTACTGCCTGTTCAAATACCTTTGCTTAAAATTTTCTGAGGTGGCCCAACTGTTTTGCACACTACTGTACCCTTTTGCACACTCCTGCATGTGCAGTTGAGCCCGTCCCTGAGTGTGCATGCCCCCTCTGCCCCTCCCAGAGGGCAGTGAAGCCCCCCCTTGCTGTAATCTACCTGTGTTAGGGATTTTCTCCTGTGGCCGCTGTGCTGCACGCTGCCCTCCATCCGCTCTGCTCTTTACCCACTCGCTGTTTTAAAGCCCCTTTAATCCTCTGTGAGGAGAGACAGTGGCCGGGCCGGACCCAGCGGGGCTCTGTACACCGTCCCGGCATTTCGGCTGGTTCGCTGGTTATGGTGGCTGCTGCTCTCTCTCTTTTCTGCACCCATGTTTACCCTCCCTCTCTCCCCCTCCGCAGCAGCCAAGAGCCTGCTCAACAAGAAGGCTGATGTCAAGGTAAGGCCAATTTCACTTCCTACCATTACTGTTCACATCTCTTATTCTCTTTATCTCTCGGTCTCATGTTTTCTCTCTGTATTCTCTCTGTTTACGCATTGCTGCTCCTCAGTGCCAAGGCTTTCCCCCAATATAATAAACAAATCTTGTCTTTCCCTATAGATGCTTTGTCTCTGTTGAGTCAGGGTTTAAAACTTGGATTTCTAGCATCTGTTTGTCAATCGTTATGCAGTGTTTGTGTTTTCTCCTGTTGCCTGCCTTTTAGGCCTGTCACAATTATTACATAATCACCTGATCGTAATTATTTAGCTTTCACGGTCATAGGTTTACATTACAACAGACCGAATGTGATTGGGTGCATTATCATCAATTGTGTTAAGGTAAACACATGCAAATAAAAGACAATAGAAACTTCTATTGAAACATTTTGGGGGTCTTACCAAACCAGCAAAAGTTTTTATTTCTGGTGCTATAACATGTCTAGGAGGTGGTGAGTAATGTTTGTGTATTTGATCTTGAACTGTGTCTGTCATTAGTTGGAAGCTAAGAAATAACTAGAAAACAAGATAGCAAATCACCTAATTTTATCACTTCAGGCTTGCATGGCAGTTCATCATGGGCTAAAAGTTCATTATCGTGACAGGCCTACTGTCTTTTGTGGCCATGTTAGTCAATGTGTTTGTTTGCGTTTATGTAAGCTTTGCTAAATTAGTTGCCACTTGTCAGGCTGGTGGAGTCCAAGTAAAATACTACATAAAGCAGTCTTATTTGATTTTTTTGTTGTTGTTTGCTCACTTTTGACCTAATTTCAGACCAAATCGTGCTTGAAATCTGCCCAAAAAACCACATGGCGTTCACCTCGAGCTACAGCGGCTGTCGCTAATCCCTCATCCGCCGCGCTTCTAGCTATAGCGCCATAACTGTCGCTAGCATCGAGAATATGAGCAGATGTTGACCCCTGCACTCCAGCAAACTGCGAGATGCGCTCAGTGAGGATTCATTTGGGCTGATAGCGCATAATCCCCTCCCTTTCGCCTCGGCTGTGCTGCAGAATTAGACATGAGCCTCTCCTCCGCTCTCCGCCAGTGATTGGATGGCGAGTAATCTGGAAAATAATCCTCTCCAGTCGCGCTTTCCTCATTTGGAGCATTAATCATACCTTACATAATCTGGTAGCATGCCGACAGTAAAAAGCACTCGGAGGTGAATTCGGCGACGATTATCCGCCCCCTGCCCTCTCTGATGGCTTATTTCTGTAACGTGCTGCACTAAATAGCTGTTTTGAATTCGACTGCTTCTGACATTTCAGAAGCTTTCCTTTTTTGTGATACTGAAAAATAAATACAATTAAAAGCCCCACATCATTTCCTAATAATTTCCTAACAATTGGATAATTTGTTGAAAAATCTACACAATTTACATTTCATCTTACTCCGAATGTAGCTGATCAGCCAAGACTAGACAAACACTTGCCTCAGTTGACAAAAGTAGAGGCTTAAATCAGGCTTAAAGATGGCTGCTCCGACTTTTTTGCTGTGGGAATTGCTTTCGTCAGTTTTTATAGAAAACAGTATGTCAGCGTCAGAAACCACATAAGGAAGTGTATTTGAGATTACTTTACAACTTGCCTTGGTCTGAGGTGTGGATATCTTGGCTGATGGACAACATTTGGCATAAATTGTGTGAATTCATCCGAAAGCATAATATCACTTAGCATACAGGTACGGTTAATTGTAATAGGACGAGACGCTGGTTATAACAGCTTCTAAAAAGTCACAGTTAATTTAGTCTAGTTCCGTGTTGTTTGAACCAGATGAGCTTTCCAAGCTAAATACATGAAAGCATATTCAATAAAATAAATATGCTGAGTTAAAGCGGCTATGTCAGATCTTCCAATTTTTTTTTAATATAAACTAGAAGACAAAATATCAGCACAATAAAATTGAATTAGATTTTATTTAAATTACATCTACAGTACGTTTCTGATGAATCTGTGAATTGTTCCAAAAAATGAACTGTTTCAGTTTTAAATGAAAGACTACAGACTTTCTCTTGGGAGGCTCATCTTTAACACCATGTTAAGACTAACCCCACCCTGCGGAGGCTGTTCTTTAGCCTGACTAGCTCTCACTGTGAATTGGTTATATGCCTCAAAGTGGTGCCACCAAGAGGTTGATCACAATAACATAGCTGTGAATTCTCTAAATTAAGCAACCCCAGTTCGAGCTGGATAAGTTTTACCTGGTGAGGTACTGTAATTTCTGGGATTACCGATGAGATCCAGTAGCAGTATCAGTGATTTTATAAGTCTGTTAAGTAATAATTCTAGACAAAATTACCTTCTATAATTCGTCTGCACAATTGTGTGACTTGGGAAATTAGACCGATCATTTATCCCATACGAATCCGTCAGTCAAATCGCGCATAGATTACATTACCAGCCCACCTCTGGTAAAACTAATCCAGCTCAAATATGGCTTTATGCACACAAATCAGAAAATTAAAAAACAGGTTTTATGGTGCAACAACAGTCTGCACTGTGAATGTGGAGAAATGTCTGTCAGAGTGCTTTGATGATTTGCAGATGACTTCACTATGGGAATTCGAGAGGTTGACCAAAAACACGTTCTAACTCCTTAAATTGCCAGTGGGTCCAAAGTTTTACTACACACTTGTATAACCTAAGTGTAACTCAGACAATTTGCATTGTAGTGTTTGTAGTTACTGAATAATAAGCCTTAGTATGTAATAAGCCTGGGATTTTAAGGGGTAAACTACACAAAACTCAGGCCGCTCTCCCCTGCCTCCCCCCCCCATTCTCTCTTTTTCTCTCTCTCTCTGCTTCCCTAGCCCTTTCACTACCTGACTGTAGCTGCGTCTCATTCAGCTGAGCTTGCCGCCCACAGAAAGCAGTGCGCTGACCATCTCTCAGCCCCGCTTTCAAGCAGCTCCCGCCAGCTCATGCAGCACTGGGGTTAACCCTCAGAAGCGTAACACTAATATTATCATATTGTATGCACAACAGTTACTTCATCAGATTTAAACCATAATAAAATATCTGCTTTTCTTAAGAACGCAAAGGTAGTATTGACTGAAAGTTTAGAAACAGCTTGTTTCACTGAGCTACAAGTGAGATCAGTTTAATGAAAGGTAAGGAGAGGGTTTAGTTGTGTATATGCCATGCAGCTAGGAGGCACAGCCGTTCCTACAGTAAGTCTCTGTTAGCCACATAGGCAGGTGTAGCCATCCCACATCTCTACGCTTCTCACGCCTGAGCTATAGACCACTTCACCACTATCGTCTCATCATCTCCTCTCCAGTTATCCGTCTCTCCATCTCAGTCCTCCCTCTTGCGCTACATACTCGCTTGTGTCTGTGTGTGATAGTCAGTGAAGGGTGGGGTCACCTCAGTGGGGAATGTAGCTCCCGCTCCAGGAATAGCTGGCAGTCTGAACCCTGGGAACCGAGAGACAGAAATAGACGCCTCTGCGCCTCACTCATCGCTTAGCAACTGGCTCAACATGCTCCTGCATACTGACATTTTAGGCTTTTTCTCACTTTTTCTTTCTGTCTCTCTATCTCTCTTTTACTTTTCACTGCCGCAGCAGTCGTGGAGAACGCACTCCTGACACGTCTTTGCTGTTTCAACTGAACATTTTGAATTACTGATAATAAATCTATGCTCACTGGCCACTTTATTAGACACCCCGGCCTTGTAGCTCCACCTTACTGGTCTCTTAGATTGATTAGAAAATGGAAAATAGAGACGTAGATCTGCGTTTGTACTACAGACTTTCTGTCTTTGGCCATGTGTAAGTGTGTAAGCTACTGATTTATAGTTTGCAAAAAGTGCCATGTCCAGAAACTTTTCTACTGAAGAAACTTCGGCCAAAAAGTGAATATAAAGCTGCTTCAAATCGCCATATTTCAGAAAAATGTTCCCGAATGAACATTTCAGATCTGATTAATACTGTCAGGAAATATTGTGAATAGTGTGAAAAATTTGCCTTGTATCTTCACTAGTGTCTGAGATATGGAGGCATGGCCTTGTTTATTTACCTGTTTACCTTAAAATAAGTGCTACATTAAAAGAAAATGTTGCAGATAATTCATTTTTGACTTATTGATGCTAAAAGTATGAGTATTGAGGTTATTGTATGTTGAACTGCCGAAAACAGAAGGTGCAAATAAGCATGTTTGCCATTTTATGGCTTTCTGATAAACTCCAAAAATTTAAGTTTGACTCTATATATCCACACAGAAACACGTTAGATCTTACAAACATGGGTATTTATTACTCATTTTGCAATATTTTTTGGCAACTAGACGTTTGTCTCATAGTAATGAAGATTTCTGATTTATGCAAAAGTGATGAAATCATTAAAAATCATTAAAAATGAAAAAATACAATAAAAAATTACATGAGCTATAGAGATAAGATAATTTAATTAACTAATGCACCAAATATGTGATTTTATGAAGTTATTTTCAGCCAAACTCTATTTATTGTGTATTTATTGTATATATTTTTATTATATCACCTCATTTTACAAAACTGTCTTTAGTCCTAAGTTAAGATCAAATTCATATTACAGAAGCCACTCCTATCATAATTTAGGAAGTGTATCTTACCTTACAACATCTTTTCTCAAGTTAAGGTTTCAGTCGAGGTTGCCAATTGGTTTTTACACCTGTTAAAAAGCAACCAATGATAAGCTGGATGTAAACAGCTAATCTAAAGACCAAAAACAAAATGTAAGCTACTGTTTTAAAGCAGGCAAAAAAATGCAGTGCCATGTCCAGAGTGTTTTCTTCTGAAGAAACTTTGGTCAAAAAGTCAGAAATATTTCCCAAGGTCAAGCTCAAGAAGTTCATAGCCACGTTCATAAAAAGCAACTTCTTTCTTATAGACGGTGAGTGTAGAAAAATTAATTTTAGTACTTCAGCTCACTTTGCTCATTTGTCAAAAAAGCAGAGTGTCTTAAAACCATGAAAAGAATCGAAACAAAAAAGCCAGATTCTGAACTCCATCCAGAGAAATATTTTTTTAGAGAACGTTTGAGAAGCTTGTGTGTTATGAATGAATTCACATGCTTTCACTCCAGTGATGCCTCTTTGCACTCATCAAAGCTGCCTGGTGTCCCTGCCCTTCCTCATTCCAAACCATTAAACCCTCTTTGCTTTTATTTTAATGTTCTGCTTTTCGAGCCCCTCCAGTCTTTTTCCGCTCTATTGCTTATCTTCATTCCTTCATTCGTCGACTCTCCACCAATCATTTGTATATTAAATGTGCATCTCCGGTTCAAGTCCATCCACAGTGTTCACTCACCCGTTCTCTCCCCCTCTCACTCCACCATTCGTCTGTCGCCCTGCCGCCACCCCGCCTCCATCGTGCCAGAAACGGAAATCCAGCTCCACTGTTCAGTACATGGTGAGGATATCATTTAATCCTAATCTCTTTATCGTTCTCCATTGTCCTTTCTGTTGCGCAGCTATCTCTGAATCCCTTCATTCCTTCATTCATTCGTTGATGCATTATTAATTTTCTTTCCTTTTTGACGATTCTATGTACCCTTTTTAATAAAAATCACAGTGTGCATTCTAACGCTCAAATATGAAAGTAGTTATGCGTCACATGCCCTGTATAAAATTAGTTGTATTTGGAGTCCCAACTACATATGTTACGGGTGTATTTGCGTATATTTGACTGTGAAGTCAAACTGTCAAATGTCTTTCGCTTTTGTCTCTGTTGTGCTCTTTGCCTTTAAACAGCTGCATGCTGGGATTTAAAATGATGTCATCCTTGTCAATGGACTAGTCAGTCTCTGTATATACTAAAGAATGACTAGCCCAAGCCCAGAGTCTTTCTCTGTATGTCTTTTTAAGCTTTGGAGTTTACGTTCTTTTATTTGTTGACTTACTGTGTTTTGTGTGTTCTCTGTATACGTTTAGCTGAATGCTTTTAGCTGTGCTGCTGCATCTTTGGATTTGTTTGACCAAAGAACAGATGGTACCCATTATTATTTTTAGAGATATTTTCATGTGCTATAACTTTCCAGTCTTGAACAGACTACATTTTAAAAGTACAATGTTCCACTTGTGCTATTATACATCATCTACCAAAACTGAACAGGGAGACCAATTGGAGCAATAGCAAATTTGGGAATTAGTGGAGGTCATAAATGTATTTTTTTCCACCTCTTTGTGAATTTCTCTTCCAAAAAAGTGACGGGTAAGCATACACATGTTGCATACTGCCGTCTCAGGTGTGAAAAACAAGTAATCAGTTAATCACTTAAAAATCATTTTTGTGTGATATGTGCATGGCAGAAATTACCTTAACTAGAGTCAGTAGGCAAAGCTGCTTCAAATCACCATATTTCAGAAAAAAGTTCCTGAATGAACATCTCAGATCTGATTAAAACTGTCAGGAAATATTGTCATAGTGCTCAGTAGATTGTGTGAAAAATGTTAGGCCTGTATCATCACTAGTTTCTGAGATATGGAAGCATGGCCTTATTTATTTACCTGTTTACCTTAAAATAAGTGCTACAGAAAAAGTTGAAAATGTTGCAAAGATAATTAATTTTTGACTTATTGATGCTAGTAGTGTGAGACTTGTGGTTGATGTATGTCTAACTGCCAAAAACAAAAGATACAAATTAGTATTTTTATTTTTGCCATTATCTCATTATCTTTTGCATCTTATATTTGTCTTTTGTACAGTGTCTTTTGTACTTATATTTGTCTTTTGTACAGTGAGGTGCATTTGACACTTGAATAAATAAGTAATTTGGCTCAAGGAACCATATTTGTATTTGGTACTTTTGTTAATTAAAATGCTCTTTCCAAAAGTATAAATGAGGGTTTGGTAGACTTTGACAGACATTAAGTAATATGCACTTATAATGAGGGTGTAATGTGATTGTTTTTTTTTTAATGGTTCATAAATCAGAAACTTGTATTACTTTAGACCTAAAGTTAATTGGCGAAAGAGGGATGTTTGTAGTGAGTAATAAATATAAATGTTTGTGAAATGTGAAGGACTTCAAAGTGGAGATGTGTACAGTTGTTTTGTAGTCATACATTGTACAAGTGGTAAATAGCAAACATGCATCTTTGTATCCTCTATTTTGGCATTTAAAACATTGTAAACCAAAGAGTAAGACTTGAAAAAGTATGTTGCATCAATAGTTCAAAAGTCATGACTTGCAGCTTCTTCCACAGCGTTTAATTTAAGGCAAAAATTAAGGCCCACTTTGTAAAACCTCTGCATTTTAGAAACTAATGAAGATACAAGCCTAAAATTGTGTTCATTGCCTACTGAGCACATAAGCATAAATCCCTGAAAATATTACGTAAATCAGAAATGTTGAGTTGAAAGGTCGTAGACTGACCCCATGCTCAAAAATGGCTTAGGTCTTAGGCACCAATGCACATCTTTTAAAACCGTTTTTCCTGGTATTAAGTGTGTTTTTGCTTCTAAAATACCATGTAACATTACAATATATGCAAATAAACATACGTTTAGTAAAAAGTAACAAGAATTTTTTAAAAGAGCTAGATTGAAAAACGAAAAGGTTTGGTTCTAGATTTTTCCTGGATGACCCCCACTATTGCATGGATTTGCTGAATTCCATTTCCAGCATACTTCATTTAATTTAACGAAGCATTGATGAGCCAAACAAGGTTTTAATTATAACTACAAATTATATTGGGATTTCTCTAGGAGACGTTTGGAAACGGTTAAACAGAAAAATCATTATTTATTGTGTTAATATTATTTATATGTTTTCAAATATCAGTATTGTACGTGCATATGAACATGACTGTTGTCACAGCGCAGCCCTCACTGCCCAACTTCACAAGACACTATGGTGGGATGAATGTCTGTAACCAAGTTTTATTGCAAACTTACCAAGACAGTCAGCCGAATGAGTTTAGGCTGAGTTTTTCCCAGTTTTACCACTCAATTCTGGAGCAAAAGTGACATTGGATGAAGTTTAGAAACAACATTGGTGAGCACAGGATGGTCATTAGAAAGAAACTGGGCTCCACCAAGCTTGTCATTGCTTGAAGCAGAACCTGCTCCACCAGTGCCAGCTGCAGCATTTCTCTTTCTCGCTCACGTTTTCTCTCTTTCTCTTTTCTTCTCTTCCTCTCCTCCACCCAGCGTTCCCCTTTTTAACACCACTGTTGTGTTTTCTGCACAGCCCCAGTCAAACAGCACGAAAAACAGCATAGTCACCAGTCCCAAGGGAAACATCCCCTCTCCTGCTCTGGTATTTACCTCCTTATTTCTCTCTGTCCTCTCGCCCTCTGTCTCTTTTTTTTATTTCTTTGTGTTTGTCTCTCTGGATCTCCTCTCCTGTCTCTCTTTGTCCGTCTTTATCTTTGTCTGCATCTCTGCTCGTCCACCACCTGTCAGTCGAGGCCATGTGTTCTGTCAGAGACACTCACAGTCTAGAATCTGAACTGAACTTTTCTTCCATTGTTTTAGACTTTATGTAGTGCAATAGGGCTGGGACGATATGCAGTTTAGGAGAAATACTTTTGTCTTCATTAGTCAGTAATTATGAATCTTTAACTAACATTCAAATTAATATCTATTAAATGCAACTGAACTTGAAGTTGCGTGTGAAATACTCTATTAAATCTACCCCAACACTAAACCTAACCCTAACTTCAAGACAAAACCTACACCTACTCCTAAACCTAACCCTAACCGTAATGTTGTTGATAATCAACTGAGTATCACTAGAAAGTTTGTTAATGATGTAAGTAGCTGTAGAGCATCTATAGAGGACCGTCCAAATAAAGTGTGGCCTACGAAAGTTTCTATTTGTGCCAGAGGGGGCGACAAACACTTAAGGCCTTTGCAAAGCTGGTCTGAGTTGTGACTCAGAAACAGAAGTGTGTCAGCTTTATTATGATTTTTATTACTTGCATTTTTTAATATGTTCGATAATACTGTTTTCTTCCAGTGTTTCTGTTTGTGTATGTTATTCTAACACTTGTGTTGTAAAGCATCTTAAAGTTTTTAAAGGTGAGACAAACTATACATAAAATTATTATTATTATTATTAATATCATTTACAATGGGTTATTACCCAGTGTCTGAATCTTTGGGTCACACTAACATTATTGCTAGAAGTATCCTTTTTTCTTCCTCTTTGTCTTCTTCCTGGGTTGTTTTTAATTTTAAAAACTGATGATGTGAAGGTTTCAGCGCATAAAAAAAGGCTTCGCTTTTTTCGTCCATAAAGAGCAAGTTGGTTTGAAAAGACCTCACAATAAATACATGTTATACTATAATTTGGAATGAAAAATACTGCTTATGTTATTTTCTTAGTGTAGCAGCATGTTCACGTCACGGCTCACAGGGCTGCATATTATCGCTGTCTGAAAGAACCCGAAGAACTTTTTTTACGATTTTTATTTTTCTACATCATTTGAGCACAACATATGTCTTTTATATTAAATATCATCAGTGGACCAATAGAAAAGCTCTAAAATTGCATGAAATAATATCTCTTGACATTAACTCATTAAAAGGAAGAAATGTTTCTGCCTTCTCTTTTAAAGTTTATGGTTTGTGTTTTTTTTGGACAGTGATGATAAGCAACAACGCTTAACACTCATGCACACCAAATGTTAAAAAAATTATAAATTATACTTAACTATTTCATGGCCATTTTCAATAATTACTGATAAATCAATAAGTGGTCCCAGCCCTACTTTTTAATATGTATTCTGGTATTGGTTATACAGATTATACCACCTGAGAGGGAAAGTGCCGTTGCATTTTCCCTGATTTCTCTGAGAGATCTTTCACTCCCATTATTATGTTCCCATTAATGTTTACGTCTAGAAAAACATGTAAATTGTCTGTGTCTCTGTGGTATTTATGCAATATTGCATCTTAACCAAACTTTCTCCTCAGTTGTTTGAGGACATGTGCTGTAGTACACTAGTTGCTCTAATGTCAAGTCACTCAAAAGCTTCTAACAGCACACGCCAAAAGATTTGTGAATCTCTGGATTTGAGCATGGGCTGAAATGCTCTTCCTGGAAGAGTTTTTACTAATGAAACCTCAACCAGCTGTAATGTATTCTCAGCTTGGCCTTGATTCCACTAAACAGAACCACAGGTTACGGACAGTGGTGACATTTATATTGGAGTACCACAGATGAGAGATAAAAGCAGAGTTAAAACGCTGACGTCAGACTAAAAAACTGAATGTAAATTAATGTCCTGTTCCTGCTTTGGTGGATTTATGGGATATTAGTGGCCATTATTTTGAAAGACGCTTAACAATTTGCTCAGTAAGAAGCAATCTGTGGAAGTGGAATTATTACTATTCTGCGTTTTCCATCAAATTAAAGTAGTCATAATGTTTTTAAATGACTATTATTATAATTATTATCCACAGGCTTGTTACAAAGATCTTTTTACCTGATTTTTTTATATAGTTTTACCTCTATGTTTTATATGAAGTTGACCATTTTTGCTATACATGATTTATACTACTGTGACTTTTTTACTTACCTGCTTTATACTGAGCTGTGCAACATGTGCTCATTGCCTGGTTGTTATTAGAAGCGTTTGCCTCTTTGGACTGGCTTTCGTCCTTCTGCTGTGACCTTTAACTCTCTTCTCCCCTCAACCAGAGCATCACCTCCAATTAAAAATCTCCATTCATTAAACCTTAAAGTTTTCTCACGCTCCTTCTACCTCTTAACTGCTCTATTTCCTCTCTTCTCTTCGTCTCCCTCTTTCTTTTTCTAACACCTAGTACTATTTTTACTCTCTCCATCTCTCACCTACACTCCATTTTTGCTCTCTCTCTCTCTCTCTCTCTCTCTCTCTTTCTTCCCCCCCTCCCTCTTTCTCTCACCCTTCTTGCCTTTCTTTCTGTAGGAGGCTCAGACCACTGTTATCCATAACCCAGTGGATGGGATCAAGGTACATCCTTCCCCACCGCCCTCCTCATCTTTCTTTACTTTTCTCTCATCTTCTGCTTCACTTTGCCTCTTTCATCCTTTGTCTCAGTAGCTGATTAATTTATTCTTTCCCCTCCGTCTCTTAAAAAATGTTCAAAGGTCCACTTAAACGAAGATTAAAACGAAGTTCCACAACTGACACAAAATGATCAGCTACGTCTCTTGTGGCAGCATAAACCTCTAAACTGTACTACTTAGTTCTGTACGCTAGTGTTAGCATTGTGTTTTCCCTTTACTCCAAAAATAATCAGACAAGGTTAATGTTTTCTTCTTTAGTTTTGCACTGAAGCTATCAATAAAACTCATATCTCACCAGTTAACATCATGCTAATTGGTTACAGCATAGATCAAACATCACGCATATAATTTTTCAAGTAATCTCAAACCAGTTCTTTGGCTTTGTGATGCACATTTGTCCTTTTTTACCTGATTATATTTCCTCCAATTTAGCCAATTTCCACCCAATAGCTTGGTGCCCCCATCACACCTAATGTCATAAAGCCAGGAGGGTGAATGCCAGCATGATTCCTCCCAGACATTCAAGCGCCACTGCATCTTTTTTGAAATGCTGCTAGGGCAACATCATTGGACATGCTCGGAGAAGCTAACTGTCAATCAGTGGCATAGAGAGAATTTCATTATCCGGGAGGCCTGATTACAGGTTGAGGGGACCAGCTAGCAAGCATTAAGGCCTAGTGACATCGCTATTTTGAGGATGACAACCACCAGTTAGCCTGCTTCACACACTTAATTGCCGAGTTTCTGTAATAACTGACAGCATGGCAGAGCAGGTAAAGGCTAATTAACCATACCTTTTACAGCACTAGGAGAAGATGAATAGGGCAGTTTTTTAAAGAAAGCAGTTCTCTCGTCATCTTTTCACTGTATTTTGTCAGTATTAGAGGTTTGTTTTCTTGACCGCAGTCAAATACTACTAGACAGTGAGCAGCCACTTTCTTAAGTACACCTGCCCTGTATCTACACTCTTTGTTCATTTTATCAAGTCCATTTATCATATAGGTGCACTTTGTAGTTCTACAGTTACAGACTGTAGTCCATCTGTTTCCCCTGAGTAATTTGTTAGCCTCCTTTCACCTTGTTCTTCAGTGGTCAGGAGCCCCATGGACCCTCACAGAGCAGGTATTTTTCAGGTGGTGGATCATTCTCAGCACTGCAGTAACACTGACGTGGTGGTGTGGTAGTGTGTGTTGAGCTGGTGCAAGTAGATCAGATACAGCAGTGCTGCTGGAGTTTTAAACACAGTCCGCTTATGTTTCTGCACAGTTTGTGTTGGTCATCCTCAAGTCCTTCATCAGTGGTCACAGGACACTGCAAGCAGGACGCTGTTGGCTTGGTGTTTTTGGCAGTGACACTGAGGTGTTTAAAAGCATCACTGCTGTGTCTGATCCACTCATATCAGCGCAACAGACACTGAGCTGAGAATGATCCACCACCCAAATAATACCTGCTCTGTGGTGGTCCTGTGGGGGTCCTGACCTCTGAAGAACAGCTTAAAAGCAGGCTAATAAATTTTGCGAAGAAACAGACGGACTACAGTCTGTAACTGTAGAACTACAAAGTGCTTCTGTATGCTAAGTAGAGCTGATAAAATGGACAAAGCTTAGATTCGAGGAGGGAGCCTTTTGTCCACTTTTATAGTCAGAAACCACATAAGCAAGTCTGTTTGAGATTACCTAACAACTCACTTTGAGGCAAGTGACTATTTAACCATACAGTTTGCGTTGTGCTAATTAATAGGGTATCAACTTTCATTACCTGTTAGCTACATTAGCCTTGGTAGCATCAGTGCTACACTAAAGACGCAAAGATCTCAACTGATCGACAACATTAGGCGAAAGAAGAGAATTGTGTCAGTTTGATTTTCTTTCCCCCAAACCACTTCTTTAAGCCTGTGTTAGGGTTCTAAGTGTAGCCTCAAGACCTTTTTAAAGTATACAGTATACTTTTAATGTAACTCCCCTCAGCTATCGGATCGTTATCTCCTGGGAAGTCCTTCCTCTGTGTTTTCCAAATCTTTCACCATCTTCTCAAACCATTTTCTGTTTCTATATCAGCCATTCTGGAGTATTGAGTCAAGCACACTAATCTGTGTTGAATAATCCCCACATTCACAGTCCATTTCCCTCTCCCGGCCTTTTCCCTCACCATCATTCCATCACATCTGTACAGCCGCTGCTTCAGAGCGGCGAGGACTCTGGAGTGCTTTCCATATCTCTGTGCTCTGACTGCCCTGTCTCAGTCTGATAGCCAGCTCTGTCTGTCATTCTGCCTCCACGCTGAGTGTGTGCAGTGGGCAGATAACCCGCCCACAGGGGCGCTCAGTGAGATATACGGGCCCAAAGTGAGAAGCGTCTTTGTGTTGTACATGTCAAAGATTAATATGTGCTATTAGTGAGCCTGTGTTTTTGTGTGTGGGTAGGGAGATTCATTGAGGTGGGGTGGGGTGGTGTGGTGGGGGGCTGTGTGTAACAGCTGTATGCTCTCCGCCGCCATCTGGAGAGCAAATGGTGGAACAGCGAGAGCATCTTTATACACAGTGTTACAGCCTCACCAGGTGGCTAACTAGAGAATAAGCTTCAAATGCAGACTGAGCTTATTCCTGTTAGCTATGGGCTTGAGGAAACAGAGATCTGTGACTTGAGGTCTGACTGAGACTGTGCGCTAGCTAATGTTTGCATTCACTTGAAGTTGACTGTGTGCAGTTCCATTTGTGGTGACAATGGTTTTCATTCATTTCTATGGCAATTTCTATCGTGCCGAACCGGTTGCCATATGTTCAGTGACGTTCTCGACATTGTGCTTGTATATGTGTCTGTGAATGGAAAGACTTGTCATTAACATTAACTGCCAAGGTATGTTTGTCTTACAGGAGTCCTCGGACAGCAGCAACACCACAATCGAGGACGAGGATGTTAAAGGTATGTAGTATCTGTCTGCATGCATACTCTAATCACTGGTAATACCTAACAGTGCTGGTAATAATGATTCTTCCTGGCAGAGCTGGTCAACGTCAAGCAAATAAGAACATTGTAACTGGTCACTGGTAGCTTTTACATTGCTTGCTTTTTTGGATGAAATATTATTTGAAAGTTTTATAACCCAGTTAACTGTCTATAGCAATGTTATGACTGTATTTTCTCATCTGCGTTTTTGATGATTTTGCCCAAAAAAAGCCTTTAACTGGACCAGTTTACATGTTGGCATGGGTGATCTGGCAAAAATATAACATTGCGATACTTAAAGACATTTTCATGATACACAAAATGCATTGGAAGTATTTTGTTTTTTAGAGGTTTGATAAGTTGAAAGAGACAAAAAACAACCAGCAGTGCTACATTCAAAGAACATTGTCAAAAGCTATGAATACAGTGATTTCCATGTAATGCTACACATACTGTGCTGCACTAAATCCAATTCAGCAGGACTAATTCTGCTCTGTTTGTAATAAAACATGCAGTTCATCCTGTGAAAATTTTCATGCAGATTAGCACAGTTGTACACAGTCGTATGCAAGTTTGAACACTAAAGGTCAAATTACACGTGTTTTTCAAAGTGAAAATAAGTTAACACATGCTCTATAGGACACAAACCTAAATTGCATTTTTCTGCAAATTTTAGTGTACAAAGTCTGCTTATGTGCTGAGTTTAACTCATTGGAAAAACATAAATCATAACATGAATAAACATGTGCCATAACTTTGGCACAGGCCACATTTTATGTTTTCTCCCTTTCAATATTCGTCCTTACACATATAATTGAAAATTTTGGATTAAAATGTGCAAAAGCGTGTTCTTAATTTTTGCATACGACTGTAAATCTCATCAGCATGACACTGAATATGACCCGGCCAGATGAGACCAAGAAGTCCAAAAACTATAAGCTGGCATTAACTTCATAGTCCATTACAATTGTAGGTTTTTTGCTCTAAACTAGAAAGCTGAAAATGGTATATAAAGGGCTATTAAACTTGGATGCCTCTTCCGGTTTTAATGCAGAAGCTTAGCTAAATCTCTTTTTTTTTCTGTCCTGGGAGAGACAGTCAGGAACACTGCAAGGGCACCTTGAATGTAGTATTTTTAACTTTGGAAACTAAGAAAGGCAGATGTGAGATGTGGGCTATGAGTGGTGGGTGATGAGCATACTTGTGTTTGGATATGTGCACATGGTTAATGTTCTAAGTGAATGTGTGTTTTTTTATATTCTAACACTGTGTCCCTCTTCAGAAGTGTCAGGGGAGCTAGAATGGGGTTGTAATGTAGACCAGTCACCAGTGTTTCTGTGGCACGCGTGACATGACCTCAATACCAGACCGCTGTGGTTTTGTTACATGGTGTGCCCAGATCACCCATACCGTCTTGATTCTCTCCGGACCCCCCACCACCCCTCCCTTCTGACGTCTCCACCCCACTGTCCTCCTTTTTTCAGTGCTGTCTTTCTGTCTCTTCCCACCTTCGCTCTTCCCTGCCACTCACTAGGAAAAAGCCTAGATAGCGGCTCGTTTAAGGCCGCCTCAGAGTCCAGCCAGTCTCCTCCAGGCCCTGCCCCGGCCATCTTCTGTAAGTCATCAGTGCATCTCTCCTCTGCGTCAGCTCCGTTTGGCTTGGCTCGTCACTCCTTGCACAGCATCTCTACTTCTGTACTAACCTGTTTTGGCTTGAGGAATGTAACAACAGTGTCTTTTAGCATATTTCTCTGCCTATTGAGTATTATTTGTGTTTGCATATGAACAGAAGGATCAGCCTATTTATACTCTAGTGGATGCTGCATTGAGTTTGCTGTCAGTTGGATGCTTGTACATCATTGGTTCCCGGTATTGATCCTGGGTTTCCAATTTGCCATATAAAACACCTGATCCAGCTTACCTGTTGAGTTAGATTAAGTGACTTAGGCCAAGAAATACTGGGTCCCTGGGAGTGGAGTTGAGAACCACTGAGCAGGTATTCCAGGACCAGGGTTGAGAACCACTGTGCTAGGTGAGCATCGGAGGATTAAGGTCTAACAGCACTCCTCCTCAAGCACTACCAGGTCCTTTACTGAGAGCTAGATAAGAATTTTCCACTGAGTCGTCACAGAAGAAGAGCACATGTGCTTTGCACTAAGCCTGCTAGAAGGTGAGTTTGTTAACCAGCCGCTGTCAGAGAGCAGGCTTATGAGGCCTGAGCTGTTTCAGTGCTCCATTTCTGCACGGTGAGACTAAACCCAAACAGGCTTCTCCTGCACACTCAGAGCGATGATCCAACTCTGCTTTTGTGTTGCCTCCTTGTGGAAGCACTTAGAATGGCATGTATTTTGACCTTTTACTCAGGTGTCCAGCTTTGGTCCTGAAGGACCAGTATTCACCAATTTCTGGTGATTTCCCAGTTCAAAACCTATGTTATGTTTCAAAGATTAGTACATGTTTGTGCAGGGCAGTCACCAAATTGTGCAACACCCAGGCCCTCCAGGTCCAGAATTGGACACCCGTTTTGGTTTTAATTGCATGGGGATCACTCAGTCAGCACCCCACTCAGCATGTGATGAATAACTGATCCCTATTAAAGTTTCTCTGCTGTCCTTCTCCCTCTGGCCTGGTTCTGGCGTTTATTTTTGTCCTTATCCCGTACTCGCCCGTGCCCGCAGCCTCCAAGCTGACGGACATCCTGGGCTGTGTACGCAGGGGCTCCGGACCCACCGCCCCGCCCAACACTGAAGGAGGAGCCCCATCTGTTCCTTCTCCTCCACACACTCCTGCCATTCAGAGTGAGTAGAGCTCCCCACATTTGGCCCAGTGCTACTCACGGGAGTGTACGATATTGCACCCACAGTGAATAGTAATGGACGTGGTTATGCAGATATATGGATATCTGAACTAATTAAGGATTCACTCAATTTATTTAATGTAAAAAATTTTATATTTACTTAATCATTCAAAAAAGGCATCTGTAGTTTGCAATAAAAGTGAGAATATTTAGACAAACGTACAACTAATATTGCATCTGACGTTAAGCAAAAGTATATGGAGACAAAAAGAAGACATGTTTGTACAGCAGAAATTTCTGATATTTCAGGTATTCAAATGCTCTTCGTTAAAAGTGTGAAGAGCAAAAATGCCTATTTTTAGATGTGATCCAGCTGTCAAAAATGCAGTTTACCCACAGGAGCCCCCTGAGACAGCATTCTTTTAGGAAATTTTTAGGAAATAAATAAAATATTCCCACATCCGTCCTGTCCTCATTTGTGTTTCTCTTTTTTTTCTTTTCCATAACTGTCCTACTGTCTGTGTTGCGCTGTGTCCGTTTCCACATGTTCATCCAATGTCCCTTATGGCCGGGCGGTGCTGTGGGACGCCCCTCCGCCCTTTTACCCTTTTCAGCTCGCTTGACCAATCTGGTGAGCAGCATGGGCCGTGCCCCGGTCCCTTCGCAGCCTGAGCCGGAGACGGCCCCCGCACCCCCTTCCCAACCCTCCTCCCCTCCGATCCCGCCACGCTCCAACCCTTCCCTCTCCGTTCGGAGTGAGTACTGCATGGCGTGTGGAAGAGCAGCATCTCCTCAGCATTCCTCAGCATCTCCCTGTGCTTCTAACTTTTCAGTGAATTTCTGAAGTGGTGCAGAAGTTGTGGACGCTCCTAGATAGCAACACAGTGCCCGCTTAGAGCAATGTTTTGAAAAAAAAATACATTTGAACAATATTCGCCTTAAAACCCCAAAAGAATTGTCAATCAGCAAGACGTCTGTTTTCGAAGTTGCTTTCTTAGTTTTGCACTGGAGCTATGCGGCTAATGTAGCTAGCAAGTAATACACGCTCATAGCCCTACTATAAGCATTGCCCCAGGGTAAAAGAAGCAAAAATTGGACAAAACATTTCTTGGCTGATTGACTACAATAGGGATAAAGGGAAACTTATGTAAATTTGACATTTTCGCCTTTCAATTTTTCAACATTTCTGCAGAATTCAGCTTTTGATATTGAATAAACAGTATGCAGAATCATTCAGGGTACTGCATATCCTACCTACTCAGATTTCTTTACAGTGGTGATGATTGGGACCAGGGGTTGCAATGTCTACAAAACAAATATAGCCATTTTATGTACTATCTAAAACAACCAGTGAACCTACGTGTGTCTGAGTTTCATATATAATGGTACTGATGGTAAAAAAGTGGTAAAAATCTGAAAAAAGGTTTTCTTTGGGGAAACACTCTGCATGTACCACTCAGTCAAGAAGGGATTTAAAAATATGTTTTGCCCAAAACCTTCTCGAAACTATCATCAAACTGTCTCAGGCATTAAACTTTTTGGATGTTAGGTTATGATCATCACCACTGTGAGCAATTCTGACTCAGTAAGTTCCTTTACGATAGTGCATTTCACATCAGACCACTCTGAATGACTTTGTTTACATCTTAACCATTTAGTTATGCAGAAATTTAGAAAAATTGGAAACAACCTTTAAATGTTTCAGTGGCTGGGCTTTTGATGTGCAACATGTAACTTTGCTACTTGGAACAGACCTGCTCTTGGTCTAAGGTTAGCCTTGGGTTTTTCTAGTGATAAAGGAGAGCTAAAAGGCAGTAGGCCTCACAGCTAAGGCTGCTGAGGCATTCAACCTGCCCTGCTGTGCCAGCTAGAAGGAGAGAAAGAGAAGGACGTGTGGAGGCAGCGGGCCGCTAAGCTCCCCTGCTGCGGAAGAGGAAACTACAGAGGGAGGGAGGAAGAGAGAGAGAGAGAGAGAGAGAGAGAGTGAGTGCAAGAGAGGAAGGCCAGCAGTAAGCCTTATCTGAAGGACGGGAATAGCACATTGAGCTGTGCCAGCTTCAAACTCTGAGCAAAGAGGAAGAGAAACTCAGAACGTGAGAGAGAATGCACTCTATGAATGAGGGCTATGAACAAGAAAGTGCACAGAGCCATTGAGATTGTAGTGGAAGGGTTTTGTTGACTGAATTTGAACTTCGTAGACATTCTTGAGCGGCTCATCGATTGGTAGGCTGTGTGTACTCTTTGTGTCTTAAAATGTGACTTGAGTGGGAGACAGAGGTGTGAGGAGAGAGAGAGGGGGATGAGCCAAAGGATAAGTGGTTGGATCGAGCACCACAAGTGAGATGCAGTCAGGTGAGTCCACAAAAAAGTCATCCTTTCCAACCCTCCATTTGAAGTACTCCCAAGTGGCAGAGGCTGAGGATTTACTATTTCTGATCAGCGTTTCTTCAGAGGGATTGGAACAGCTGTGCTTATGTGCTCAGTAGGGACGGACGACTCAATACTGCAGATTCAGTGCTCCTGGTCCTGATGTGTCAAGCATTATTGACATTTGTTTTGATGCAATTTCATGTGTAATTGGTACTGAATAAGGAAATAATTGCAGCAAATAAATGTATGACAGGGACAAACATGCAGGTATTATCCAGGATTATAGTAATAAAACTTATGTTAGTGCTTTTTAAATTATTTAATACATGTAACTTGTTCAGAAGCACGTGTTATTTCTTGACATACTTTTGTACTATGATAGGTCAATGAAGGGGCATATAGGCTTACTGGCCAATGTACTTAAGACTAATTGAATGCAAAGGCGTTCAATAAAAACACATTACTGATGTTTACATTTGCTAGTGTTAATTGTAGAAATTATAAGAAGTCCTGTATTGGTGAGGGTACTGTATACGTACATTGTATGCCTAAAACAGCAAGATTAATCTAATGAGACAGAAAATATGGATTTATAGTTCTCTTGAGTTTTATATGCCTCAGAATCTGATGGGACAGAAAACCAGTGGTATTGCCACATACCCGGAAATCACATCCATCTCAAAAGGAACCTCAAGTCAGCTCTCTGCACCTGGCATTTCTGTGGATTGCTTTAAGGAATCATGTAGCTTCTGTTGTCTCTGCTGTAATGATGCAGTTGATTAAGGTGACCATTTGATGTTGACGGGCAGGCATGTGCACAGATAGACTCCAGGGGAAGCTCGAGCCCCTGTCTTTCTGCCCATAGACGTTACATGTGCTCTCTTGGTACTTGGCATGTGTAATAATTGGGTTTTATACTGCCTTCGTCAAGACTCATTTCAGTGAGGCACATCGCAGGAGTAGAGCTAGTGGGTCGGTTTTGGGTCCCAGGAGCTTCATTGCTCTTGTACACTCCCTCTAGTGTAGTTCTGACCACCTGTGGAGCTTTCACCTCAAAAACTCAGGTCACCAGAGTGCTTTAAATTGTCACATTGCGTAATGTGGTTATTTTGAACAACCAAACAAGCTTGCTAAAGCACATTTTTTGGGATGTATGTATATGTGGAGCTCTTGAGTAGTTGTAACATACTGGTTCTTACCAATTTAGCAGTGTAGTAGTGCTACTATTTTTGGCTGCCTTTGGAAAAACGGTTTTTCTCTGAAACTTGATTGGATTGTCTCTGATGTGAGTGTCTGCAAAATCAAATGAAGTTTAACTCGCATTCAGCATGCAGTTCTTTTGCATGAGCCCCTGCCCCCTTAAATGTGCACAGGCCTGTTGTCGGGGACACATCAGGGCGCCTAAGCGTTCACACTACCAATGTTATGTGGTCCCTGTATGTATCCCTGACCACATTCAAATGTGGTTTGAGTGATCGGATCACAATGCGTCTTTAAGACAAACTGGACCTCTTTTCCACCTGTAGTTAACGCTGTCCACTTTTGATCAAATCACCCAAGATGTGTGTTAAAGTAAGGTGTGAATGTAATGAAAGCTAAGGGCACGAGGCTTTGTGAAAGATTGTAGCGCTTGAAACTTATAATCCGATTTATTGTCCTTCTCTGCTACAAAGATATTATTTAAGAAAGCTTTTCTGTGCATTTTCGTCTAGAAATGCTTCAAACAAATGAGAAAAATACTATAGGCTTATGCTTACAGTTTCCAGTGTGTTGTTTCAACAAGTAAACACGTTAATGAATATGCTGCTTATAGACTTCTTGAGCACATTAATGAGTGTTTCTGTTGTGCATTATGAGTTCCTTTGGCAAACATGCAGTGCTTGAATGGTGAAAATGCCTGGAGCTGGTGTTTGGGTGTTTGGCCTTTGCCCTGTGTGACTCTGTGGGTGTTGTGTGTTTTGTGTGTTCTCTGTCCAGCTCGCAAACAGGAGATCATTAAGATCACGGAGCAGCTCATTGAGGCTGTGAACAATGGAGACTTCGAGGCCTATGCGTGAGTCACTGCCTCTTACCCCCTCAGCACTGAATACAACACATTGAAAGCCTGTTCTGGGCTGAGATTGAGTCATATGCAGATCAAAATGTGCAATAATGGTATTCGTTACCAGTGCTGGTTGGGTGGCCGCAGTAATGCGTAAACAACGCTGTTTTGTAACAGGAAGATTTGCGATCCTGGGCTGACTTCCTTTGAACCCGAGGCATTGGGTAACCTGGTAGAGGGGATGGACTTCCACCGGTTCTACTTTGAGAACTGTAAGTGTAAGCAAGAAGCATTCAACTGAAAAACAGTTGTGAAAAAAGATAAGCCGGAAGCGATGACCTGTTTCTGATGGTCATGTCTGCTTGTAGGTTCTTGTGTAGAGTTGAGAAACTCACACTAACTATGACTACACTCACTGTCCACTTCATTACAGACTCCAACCTTGTGTACTAGACAGTACTTACAAGACTTTTTCACGATACATATAACGCATCACAATATTTTTCTGAGGTTTGAGAAGCTGGAACAGAAAAAATGCCCCATTAGTGGCACATTTTAACAGTATTACGAAATTTCAATATAATATTTCAATATAATGTTCCCTGTTTTACATACTGCAATTTAAAATTAAACAGGCATAATTATGCTCTCTTTACAGCAGTTGTTCATTGTTTTTAGAGTGCTCATCCACAACATGCTCAGAAAAAACATTCTGTGATGTAATGTGACATAATTTATCGCAATAACAATAAATAGTGCCGAGTACTTTGAGGTCCATTTACCTTATAGGTCCTCTATACAGGTGTACAAGTACAGATTGTAATTTATTTGTCATCATGCACAATTGACCTTTCCATGTTCCACCGACAAACGTGAGGTGAGATTTTTGTTAATGTTCTGTAAAGCTTGTCCAGCCTAGCAACAGTGTCTACAGAAGAACACCTTTGTTTGTGGAGCAGGTAGGACAGTTCATCAGCTACACTGCACCACATTCATCATTGGTCAGTTTCTAACCATAGGACCGCTTTTGGAATGTATCAGACACACTAGACATCACTGTCACTGCTAGGTTGAGAGTGGTCAGCCACTCAAAAATATACAAACAAGAGAAGCTCTGTGGTCAGAAACTGACCACTGATGAGGGGCTAGAGCCCATGTGTCAGACACAAGGCCCGCTGGCCAAGTCAGGCCCGTGACACGGTCCTATTCGGCCTGCGAAATTATTTGAATTTTCGATTCTTATTATCCCATCTCACCCTGAGATGCACTACAGTCCCCAGCATGCACTGCAACATAGAAAAGATGCCTGGTGTCTAGTTCAAGCAAATAGGCAGTTTAAAAAAACTACCTAAAACATACGTACATACATACATCATCTAAACCGCTTATCCTTCTGGGTCGCGGTGGGGTGCTGGAGCCTATACCCAGCTGTCATTGGGCGGAAGGCAGGATACACCCTGGACAGGTCGCCAGTCCATCGCAGGGCATACCTAAAACAATTTATTTTTATTTAGAATTTTTTTTGAATAAGTATTCAATGCCTTTTTTGCTGTTGCAGTTTTGGCATATTTTGAATAAACAAATAAAATAAAAACACAGTTGGCCCACAGATTTGCTGAGATTTTTTAATATGGCCTTGGGCTAGAGGATGGCTAACTCAGATTCTACATCAGCACATGGGCTGCAGTAGGGATGGGCATTACGGCAAAAATGTTATATCACAATATTTCAAGACATTTTGATGATACACAGTATGCCTCACGATATTGTTTTTCTGAGATTTGATCATTTGGAACAGACAAAACAGAACCTGTAGCACCACATATAAAACACACAGTGTTTCACATACTTCACTGTACTAAATCCAAATATGGATTAATTATGCTCTCTTTTTAATGAAGCATGCATTTGGTCAGTGTTCTTGTAAGTACCGATAATATCCACAATATGTTCAAGCATATGGTGACATAATTTATCACTATAACGATAAAGTATTGTCATACTGCCCACTGCTAGGCTACAGTCTCTAACTGTACACTAACAAGGTGGAGCCACAAGATAGGGTTTTTTTTTTTAATAAAGTGGCCAGTGACTATATTTTCTACATTAATCCATCAAAATTTTGATTTTCTGTAACTTTAATCCTTAATGGATTAACTTTAATTTAGTTTCTGTAACTTCAATCCTTAATGGATTACTACTGTACTACCTAAATAACAGACTCTCTCTATTGTCCCCGTATCTCTACAGTGCTGTCTAAGAACAGTAAGCCCATTCACACCACCATCCTGAACCCTCACGTGCACCTGATCGGCGAGGATGCCGCCTGCATCGCCTACATCCGCCTCACGCAGTTTGTGGACAGCCAGGGCCGGCCGCGCAGCAGCCAGTCAGAGGAGACGCGTGTGTGGCATCGTCGCGACTCTAAATGGCAGAATGTGCACTTCCACTGCTCAGGCGCGCCTGCCGCCCCACTCCAGTGAAGGTAACACACATGTATAAATGCAATGCATACTCCCACTCCACAGCACTCCATCTGCAGTGTTATAAGCTTGCTGATTTATATTTAGTTCTGGTGTTGTTTTGAGTAAGTAGGTTATGCCCTGATCAATTATTTTTCACCTTTTATGCTCCGAGTTATTTAGTACTGAGTGTAAATGTATTATAGTGTATAAAGTGTACGTAGTACATGCGCTGTATATATATATTGTATATATAGGTGCGGTATATATTGAATATATAGTGTACAGATGGCCTATATAGCATATAGTGTAACACTTGCTCTAAGCTTTGAGTGCACTTTTACATATAATAGCACATGCAAAAATTTTATATGTGGCTGATTTAACCAAGTTTTGCAGAGGGGCTACTACTACCCGCAGTTGAAAATACTGAAATTGCATATGTTACAAGGGCAGGTATTACAAGTTTTGGGTTGTTTTTATTTTCTATCTTCAAATAGTTCCATAGTGCAGACATTTCAAACTGCTTATAAACTTCTAAAAATAAGCCACTCTCATCTCTACCTGACCTCTGAGCAATGGCAATCCATGACTATTAGAGCTAGGCTTTCAGTTCGGGCAATAAATGTCACAAAACAAGAAAAAATACTTCTATAATAAAGCTCATTTCTGCTAGCACCCCGGTGGGGTTTCAGATAGCGTATCAACTCTAAGATAAGACTGATGGGCTTCTATTGGCCGTTCTAGATTAAACACAGACATGTGAAGCTAGCAAGAGAAATTGATTGTGGTTTATTTGAAACTTGTAATATATTGTTTACCTCTTATGTTGACATTTTACAGTGACTTAGTAAGGAATCTAGGCATAGAGCTGCTGCTGCTGCTGTTTTCTAACACTTAACAGAAACCTGGATAGGGGGCTCCCACGTGGCGAGCGTTTGGCCCTATCATCAGGAGATCGCGAGTTCGATCCCTGGTGATGCTACAGCCATCCGTAGTCAGGAGTCCAAGAGAGCACAATTGGCCTCGCTCCCCCTTTAATTAGCTCAGATCATTATAAGATGTTTTAATTAGCTCAGATCATTAAAAGATGTTTTAATTAGCTCAGATACTAAACTCCTCTGTTTTTAGTGTTTTTATGATGTTCAGGTGTGTGTTGTGTCGTGTCGCAGAGTGGGACCGGGCAGGACGTCTTTCGACAAGAGTGCTCTTGCAGAGGAGAAAGGAGAGGGAGGATGGGACGGCAGGAAGGTGTCCAGCGTTGGAGAGCTCAGGATCTTCCAGCCTTCCAGCTCTGCCACACAGCCGTCTACGCCTGCATGCAAACCTACACCTGTCTCTCCACCTACTGGGCTGCTCTCCACTACTGCATCCTTCCCCACCCCTGCCACTGCTATCGCACCCTGCGGGATTCGCTCCAACACAGGCCAAACACAACACCAGTACACGAAACAAACCACACCACGCCACTATATACTGCAGCTTACCGTGTCTATGCCAAGATTCACCCAAGTGATTGACGACACACATATCAGTCCCAGAGAGTGAGCACAGACTCTAGCTAACTGATAACTGGTGTTCTAGCCTGCGCAAATGCCTTCTCTCCTACAGCCCCCCTCTTCCCTCCTCACGCACTCCACTCTCGTCTCCATTGGCCTTATGCCCTACGTGCCCAGGCACTCCTAACTATAATAGATCATGTTTTAATGAAGTACTATATTGGTATTATTATTATTATTACTATTATTATTATTATCATTATTATTCCCATGGTTACTACTTTTATTATTACTATTTGTCATTTTAAGTATTGCTGTTGTTCTGTTGAGGCTGTATATTTAATAGTCAAATTATTGATGCCAGTTGTACATGGATTTGAACCGTTTTTTTCCTGGAAGCATGGATTTTTAGTATTATTCAGTGGGGGTTTTATTTGTTTATTTGAGTAAGATGAAGTCTACTTTTGGCAGTATTGTGCAGGTATAAGTGTGGCTACTCATTACTGTACACACAACATGAGAGGACGACACAGTTCAGGCAGAAGCTAAGGGTCTTGGTCTAAATGTCTGACGTTTACACGTTACAGAGATGTAGTGAAACTAATTATGTATCGTCTGTGTTTTCCTCTGACTTGGGATCATTGTCGGTCTGGTGAGGAATCCTTTTGTGAAGGTTTCTTAGTCCCATATAAACGGTTTATAAGAAGGATTTTTCATTTAATGCGAATTACTTGGAAGACTGTCAGACTTTAACTTGTAACTTATTGCACTGATTATTAAAGTAGTCATTTTGAGGTATTTTGGAAGTCAAGAAAGAAGAACGACATGAGTTGTGTGAGCTGCAGTTAACTGCCTAAAGGTTACGTTGAGATAATCTAGAGAAAGAAGATTTTAGAGATTGTATAGAGATATTAAGGCACAAAGTTCAGTACCCTGTGGATTTACATAGTCAGGTGTACAGTTTAAGGTAAAGAGAGTCTATGTATTATATATAAATCTAGTCATCCACGTTAACTCATGCACCTTTTAACCTTCACCCTTTTGGTGGTGTTTGTTTTTGTCTGTATATGCAGGGTTTTTTAGATTTTTATATATTATTTATGCGGTGGTAAGACTTTCTCGTCACCGTTCTATCACGAGTCCTTTTCGGAGGTGCGCGTGATGGGGACGTACTTTGCGGGTGTCTCGTTGATATGCCAACGAACAGTCTTCTGTTGACCTCTTGAATGTGAAAGCATAATTCTAAGTTAAAGGGAAGCCTCACTGCTCCCACAGTACGCAGAGGAACGATTTAGCAGCTTTTTACACCCTGAATCGTTTGAATGAGTTTGGCGAGAGTCAGTTTGATGCTCTCAAAGACTTCACATAGTTTTTGTTCTCAAAACGTTAAGGAAATTCACTGAACGACTGCTGTTCACATTTTCGTTTTCATTTAATTTATTCGATTCCTTGTTTATTTCACTCTGAAATGTGAATCTAGCTTTTTTGTAATGTCACTGAACCCCACGCTTCACTCCGGGGGGAGGGCGAAACCTCTTTGTACATGGTGAACAGTGTCAGAGCTCTCCCCTCCACGACAGCAGTCCAAGCAGCATGTCAGCATACTCTACTCTAGTGTTGTTCTTTCTTTCCTCTGTGTGTTTAGTATTGCAAGGAATCATTGAAAACTATGGCAGATTTAACTTTTAACACAAATAAGTATCTTGTAAAACTGCTATGTAGTGCTAACATACTATAGGTGGCAATTACTTGCATGAACTTCGAACCTAAATTTTTGGTGATTTGCATTTCATTCTTGGTTTATTTTTTACTGAATGCTGGTGACCTATGCTCCGCTAACAATTTTCAGAGCTTTGTAAGTGCATATAACTATTTTTGTCTCAAGATGATGATGATAATGATGATGATTATGATGATTATGACTATCACGGTCGAAAAATATATATGTAATGATGATGATTGTATAGCATGCTTTTGTACAGGGTTTCGTTGTTGTCTGAGCAGTGTTGGTTGATCCTAAGTGAAGTTTGCCATGAGGTTTCTACAAAAGTGGCTGCTGTTTCTCCAGTCAGTTCAGGCTATCAGACTTTGCATTTAGAATAAATCGGGTAGAGATGACATGATACCACTTTGTCTTTTCCGATATTAAGTATTGGCTGATACCAATTCGATACTTTTTCTCTAAAAGCTATAAAGTGAGCTATTTTTAATTTATATCACTTAAGATGAATATCTAAAAGTATAGAAACTACTCAAACACTATCCCCCAGATTAACAACATGACGCCACACAGTGTGAAGATGTGCTATTTACTCAATTCAAGAAATTAATCTTAAAATTTACATTCTCAACAAATTAACTCACTCTGTACTTTTCAATTTGAGTGATAAACAGGGAATCTGTTGGTCATTATAAAGCCATGTTCAGGAGTCAGCACAAGGGGGAGTTGTTAGCAACCAATTGCTTTATGTGCATCATTGAAAGAGAGGAAACCCACACCAACAGGAGCTCATTAATACATATATGTTTGTAGTTAAGTTAAATGATAGCTATTAGAAATTGCATGTATATGATTACTCAATTAATCATCAAAGTAATCACTAGAACACTCGATTATTAATATAATCGATAGCGACAGGTCTAGATTTGTTACAGGGTTGGTAAATATAGCTGCTGTCGGGACAAAACCTTGTATCTCCATTTTTGTCATTTTTCATTTTGTGACACAATTTGAAAAAAATTGTTGCCCATTAGGTTGTGTCAAAATTTCATGATGAACAGACCAACAGAAATGGTCCAAAATTACTTGGAAAAATACATTTCTTCATTTACTTCCATTAAAAGTCAAGAATGTTTTTCCTCGTCCTGTAAAGGTACCTTTTTGGAGATATAAATTTTTGTTCCAACAGCAGCGATATGCTGATATCAGCCTGACACCAATACCTGGTACAGGATCAATGCCATCTCTGAGATTGGGCTTTGGCTGACCATCACTAAACATCATTTTTGAATGTTGGTTTCTTTAGTATATGTGGTGTTGGGCAGAGAAGGGACAGTAGCTTGGCTGAAGTTTGGCTCTGCTTTGCTGAAGTGCGCTAATTTGAAAACTGCCCTTTTGATGGTGCTGTCTACCACACATAGAATGAATCATCCTGTTTGCCAGTATTTTATAAGCCTCAAGAAATGTGTCAAACACAATGTCCTGTTGCTGAGATTACTCAAGGTACTTTCCTATTAAAATTCCACCTACTGGAACTGGTAGCCAGTCAACACGAGTAAAGCAGAAGGAATGGGTGATGTAACCTCGTGGCCAATAACGGTCTGTATGTATGTGTGTAAGTGTGGATGAACATTGCTGCGTTCCACTTCTAGTGACACCTTGCTGCTCTTTCAACATCAAGCCAATAGCTATTTGTAGTGTTTCCTCCTCAACTCCTCTTTTCCCCCTCTTTTGGTTCAATTTGATCCTTTTTTGATTTCCACGACGCTGAGCCTTCTCGAGTTCTCGTTTCAGGTCTCATTTTAGGAGGATATTTGTATATAATCTCTTAAACGTAAAACGAGATTATGTGAGTCCTATATGATTATTAGAAAAATTAGTTTACAATGAGTCCCATGTTTCTCTTGATTATTCTTATGATTATTCTTATCTGTTCTTCCAATGTTCCCTCTTGCTCTCTCTCTTTCTCTCTCTCTCTCCCCTATAACTTAAGGAAATGTGTTAAGATGTTATCAATATGTTACCAATAAAAGGAAAAATGTCAACATGAACTGAGCTTCTTTTATGCTTTTTTAAGGTAGCAGGTGTTTTGTTGTGTTCAGCTGTAACCATTCAGTTCTTTTTTTCAGTGCATTGTTTTGAATTTCTCACAATGCAACTGCATCAATTGTAGCAGAAAAAAAAATTTAATAATTTGCATCAGCAGAGTTTAAATACTACAGATCGAATGAAGCGCCATTTTACAAATCAAACTTGTTTGAACATATACAGTACTGGGTCTGTCCACTCTTTCCCTTTTTTAACAGTTTCCTTTCTTTTCAGTAGACTTGCTTTCAGGTTTTAAAATAATCTGCAGGGACATTTTTCTAAATCTCTGAACCAAAGTTCAGTTTTAGAAGTTGGTTGTGTTTTTTGCTGCTTATGATCCAACTAATCCCAAACACATTAAATTATGTTGAAGTCTGGACTCTGGGGTGGTCTGTCCATTGTTCTGAGATCACCAGCAGCTTCTTTGTTTTGCAAATTTTCTTCTTTTTTTCTGTTTCCTTTTCTCAGTGAGGCTTCTTAACAGCTACACATCCTTTCAGACTCATAGTGCTGAGTTGTCTTCTCACAGTGGAAGGATGGACAGAAACATCTGTGATTTTTTTCAGATCTGAAGCAGCTTGATTTTCTCCTCTCTCTCAAAGATAAAAGTTTTAAGTGCTGTTTATCTGATGAGGATAGTTTTGGTGGTCTACTAGGTCTTGCATGGTTGTTAGTACTTATTTTCTTTGTACTTTCTTTAACTTTCCCCTCCCTTATGTAAGTGGATTGTCTTCTATCTTATTTGATGAAATAAATTACTTAATAGCTGTTTTGACTGAGTATATATAAGTAAAATACATATATTTATGAAGTATATTTTTTATTTTATGCTAATAGCAGTCCTACCTTGGGGTAACTGGTCCAGGTGAATTGCACTGAATTTGTAGAGACAAGCTTAATTTGCTAGTATTGACATATTATTATCTGCTGCCTCTACATGATAAGAGTTAAGCTGAGTTTGTAGTCCATTTCAAAGGACGAAACCTGGACTGCCGAGGGCCGTCTACATTAATGATGATCTCATCACTTTTGTTTAGCAAGACCTCGCAAGGGTCTCGCCTGTGTTACCTGATCACATCAGTCAGCAGTTCACTGGAGGGTTTGTTTGCTTTTGAGCTTTTTAGGTCCATTAGCAATGAGGAAAGAGTGAACTGTAGAGTCAGCTTTTAGTGCTGAATTGTAGTTAATATCCACTAGTATTCTCCAGGCCGTAGGCTACTGATCATAAGTGAGCAACTGCCCTTCTTATCAGCTGTGACTGATAGCTTATGACCTATGTATGGTATTATATAGGGCCAATGCCATTACAGTCAATGTTCAAAAACATATTAAGGAAATGGAGAGCAAATATATCTGTTAATAAAGTAAGAGACACTTCATTTCACATCACAGGCATTCTGTTTTTTTCCTTTTGCTTTCCTCCAAATTTTGGGAAATGCCACCTATTTTTTCAAAATGTCTGCATATAGATACAAAGATTGGTTCATGCTGGTCTAGTGCTGGTCTGGTGCTGGTTTAGCTTGTCACCCAGCATGGTTAAGAAGGTTGACCAGCATACGAGCATCCAAAACACAACATATGCTGGTTTTGCTGGTAACCAGCAGTGCTGGTTGTTCTAGCAATGTAATTCAGTGTTTGCAGTATAAGCAGAGTCATTCAGGGTGGTTTGATGTGAAATAGGGTAGTTGTAGAAAAAGTTATTGGCTCTGATTTCTTTACAGTGGTGGTGAAAGGAACCAGAGGTTGCCATGTCTACAACACAAATATAGCCATTTGTTTACTATTCAACACCAGCAGTGAACCTACACGTGTCTTCTTAGTTTTTATATGTAATGTTTATGTAAAATAGTGATAAAGTAGAAAAAATTAGTTTTCTTTGGTGCCTATATTGCACCCTGCATGTACCTCTCCGCAAATGATACATTATAAAAAATACACAAAAGTATATTTAAGACCAAAACCTTATTGTACAGCTATTGTAAGACAATATCACAAACATCAGCATATTCAGAGCCCTTTCATATAATAGCTCACCGTGAGGCAGCTTTTAGAGGAAGTTTGGTTCGTATCACCACCTCTGAATTGGTGACTCTGTAATTCTGACTCTGTGAGTTTCTCCAAAAAGTAGCATTTCACATCAAACCACTCTGAATGGTTTTGTTTAAGAGTGTAACACAATTGACATTGCAATTTAGTCCTAGATTAGGCTTAAAGGGGAACTCCACCATTTTTTCAAAATTTCTACATGATTAAATTGTTAACATGTCAACAAAATCTTTCAGAGGGGGTTGGTGTAAAATGCTTTGTTTTAGAGAAACTTACCCTTTGCAGTGGTGGTGATGGGAACCAGACGTCTGAAGAGTTCAATGCTCCCTCACAGAAAGTTACTGCATGAATCGTTTATGAATTCTCAGCCTGATGTCTGAGATGTTGTTTTATGGTAGTTGTGTGATAAGGTTTTGGACTAAATGTGTCTTAATTCATTTAATCTAATATTTACATGTAGCGTGTTCAAGGTCCCCAAATAAATAGTCCCCAAAGAATCCTTACTTTTTATAACTGACCATTATTTTAACATCATCATCATTAAAAAAACAAACAAAAAAAAACAAAACACAGAAGACATGCATAGGTTCACTGGTGGTTTTGGATAGTAAATGAAATGACTGCATTGGTTCGTATCACCACCACTGTAAAGAAATGTGAGTTGGTAAGTTTCTCCACAAATGAACCATTTCACTTCAAATCACTTTGAATGACTCTGTTTATGTATCAACCACATTTTGAAAAAATTCATCCATGTGCATGAAACCTCGCCATAGAGTAGTTAACATAAAGAGGGTAAAAATGGCCTGTTAGACACATTCAGTACACATTAAAATCTAATAAACGCCATAACTTCCCCACATAGAGCAATTCCTGACTGTCTGAGGAGTCTCTCTCTCTCTCTCTCGCTCGCTCGCTCGCTCGCTGACGTAAACTGTAGTGACGCAGCGCTCGAGCCCTCCACACTTGAAACTTGGTTGGAGTGAGTTTACGGTGGAAGCCGGCTGAAAATTGTGTGTGCGGTGGTTTTATTTCAGTTTTTAAACGTTAACTTGCTCTGCCTGCTTCCCTCCGGCCGAAGGTAAGACTCCAGCTCTTTCCATGTCATTCTCGCGTATGTGCACCGCGCTGGTTAACGTTAGTTAACATAGTTAGCTGTCTGGCCAGCTATTTAGCTCTCCAGGCTAACTGCCGCTTTAGCTGCTGTTGGTCAGTGAGCTCGGCTTTGCTTCGTTCGCTGACTTTAAAATAACATCGGTAACGGATGACGGCTCCGCCTGCGTTACCGTTACCGTTACCGGCCGCTTTGCTGAGTGAGTAAAATACACCTGATGTAGCGAAAGTAAGGTTAACTCCTGTCTGACCAACATGTTTCTCACACAGCACATTCAGCACTTAGAAACGGTGAGAAAAACGGCGGCATCTTTATTTTAACATGTTCTTAAAAACTTAAAAGCCGATATTTAAACCAAAACAGCGGAACAGCCGTTGGGCGCAGTGAGAGCCCTGCGGAGACAAATAGCTACGAGGCACGTGACTCAAATAGTCATAAGGGGCACAAACGTAACTTTGGGGCGCTCCAACAGGAAAACATGATCTGTTTATGTACCAGAACACTTAAGAAGTGTACCCTGTTGAGTGAGCCCTGGGCACCAGATTACTAACACGCCATCTCATAATTCGGTACAGCACACAGATAGCACGCCTTCATGTTTCGCTGTGTTGCCGCAGAAAGACATGAATGACTTCAAACTTAACGGGGAACTCGTTGATGTAAACAAGGTGATTCAGAGTCGTTTGGTGTGAAATGATCCGTTCTAGAGAAACTTGCAGAGCAAGAATTGTTTACAGTGGTGGTGATAGGAACCAGACGTCTGAAGTGGCTAATGCCTCTAAAAGCTCCCTCACAGCGAGTTATTATATGAAATAGTTATGATCACTGATGTCTGAGGCAATGTTTTACAGTAGTTTGTGATAAAGTTTAAATATTTTAACCAATTTATTTTAATGTATTCGTGGTGGACGGGACATGCAGGGTGCTGAAAGGCAAAAAAATGGCAGCTTTAATTATGGAAAAACTGTAAAAATCTTTTAATTGTATGACTACCATTTCTCTGTGAAAGTGACCAGCTATAACATTCCCACAGTGTTGTATTTGTGTTTTACATTTTCAGACTTCACTGCAACTTTATGCATTCTTCTGAGGCTTTGAAGCGCAGAGAGCCCAGAGTGGCTATTGGACATACATTTTGAGGTTGGCTGGGTTAATTGGCACATATTTAAAATGGACAGTGGTCTGTCTGTCTGATTTATTTAATATCGGCAGGTTTCTGAAAGTGAGGAGAAAAAGACCAAGTGAGTCCAACATTAATTACCCGAACAGGTCACTTTTAACCGCAGCTTAAAAAGTCAGCAAAGTCCTATCTTGCATAAGGGGCCGACTTGGCAGCGCTACATGCTTTGCTGCAAGCTACATAATTTACAGATCTACAGGCAACAGAAAGTCAGGAACTCCAACCATAGCTGGGTTTCTATCACGCATTTTTATGCATATTTTAACATACTGAATAAAAATGACTTAATTGAAATGGCAAATATTGAAGAAAATCTTGATAAATTTGGATAAAAGTTTGTGCATTTGGTACTGATGCCCATTCGGAATCTGTCAAAATGTTCAAGCAAACTGAATAATTTGCTCTCATCTGATTTGCAGTTTCTCAACCCAGCTTTTACATGTGACCTGACGTCACAGATGCCAATAGTATCAGTAATGTTTCCATAATTGATGTGAACTGATAGCTTGGTTGAAAGCGACATGCATTTTGTTTTACTCCTGACATTACATACACATGTCTGTACATAGAATAGGACCCTTCATAAGATTGTATGTCAATCTGTTCTACTAAACTTTGACAGTTTTGACAGTAAACACTCAGAAGGTGCCTGCAGCTGATCTTGACCTAACCCTCTTTATTGTGTCAGTGTGTTTTGTCTCTGTGCTCTTACATTGTAAAATATAGACATTAACTTACACAAAACAGAAAGAGAAATTGAGAAACAATAAAGATTTTCAGCAAACGTGCTCCGTATTTCAGAAAATTGTTTTTAATGAACGCGTTATAAAGTTGTATTCTCTTGTGCAGCCTAATTCACATGGTTCTGCAATATTTCAGTTTAGTACTTGAATTTTATTTGACACCTGGATGGAAATCTAGCTGTTAACATTCTCCTTTTTATGGTAAAGTTTTCTCCTCGCTAGGAGTATGCATTACAGTGCTGGCTAGGATTCTCTATTGAATATCTTTGTGTTCAGAAAAATGTATAAATGCTGTAATTATTTTAAAGACCTTAAAGATGACAAAACACAAGGCCACTATGAGGAATAATGAAAATCTTTCGTTTTAACTTGTGCTGTTTAATATTTATTGTATTTAGTATTTTTTTTTTTTTTTAAACGTCCAGCTTGCACAACTGCCTGGACCAGAAAGACGGGCTTGAAACAGAGGACGGGAATAGCAGCTCTCTTCAAGCAGCACAATCTGAGGAGGACATCTGACTGGCTTCTGTGTCAGTGAGACTTTTCGTTTGGATTGGAGAGCTAAAGGAACGGCAAGCTGCGTTAAGGACTGCAATGAATCACTTCAGGACTTGTGCTGCACGGCTTCGGCCGCTAACAGCCTCCCAGAATGCTCGGAACTTTTCACAACGGAGGCCAGTAGCGGCTGGGGCACCCAGGACGTTTCAGCCCATCAGGTGCTACACAGCACCTGTCACCGCTGAACCTTTCCTTAATGGGACAAGCTCCAACTATGTGGAGGAAATGTATTATGCATGGCTGGAGAACCCCAAGAGTGTGCATAAGGTAAGCTTGTCTGCTACATTGGGAATGGGCATATAATCCAGTTGGTCTGTTTTTTGTACCGGAGCTTTGTAATCAAAGAAGTGGAATGGACAGTCTTTTTTTAAAAAATGCTTATTATATGCAAAAATTACTATGTGTTTGTGCAGACCAAACCTATAACAATGGCTTATGTATAGACTAAGTAAAACCAAAACGAGAACTGAAGCACCACAGTGAAACCCCTGAACTGAAGCTGCAGTTTTAGCATTAAAATGTGCACCCAAGCACACCGCAAAGATGTTGCTGATGGTCAACACGCATATGCTTAATGCACCTGCGAAAGGGAGTAATTCTGTATAGCGGTGGTTGGCAAGAGTCTAAAACTGTGAAACTGCAATTTGCAAAGTAAAGAATATATTGTTTTAAAATTATAAGCTTCAAATGTCTGTGTTTAAGCTCAACCTAGTATGTGAAAGTGAAAGTAAGCCACCGTTAGCGCGCTAGTTAGGTAAAAAAGACTACTCAAAAGTGACTGTACATAAGTATACTATAAAAAGTAAATAATAAGTGTGTATCTCATGCTTTGTTTCATGTTCTGAGCGCCTTCAGAGCATCCGAGTTTAGCCATTACAGCATTCATTTTTTTCTTGTCATTTGAATAGGAAAAATAGTTAAAATACCCATTGCTTGTGCTAATCTGTGTCCTCTTGAGAGTGCCATTTTTTTTGTCGCTTTCTTGCTTTCATTTCTCTCCTTGTTCGCCCTCTCTTGTGACCGACTGCCGGTGTTGGTTTACCATGCTCATAATGTAGACCAAACCAAGAAACTAATATGCAGAATTCCATGTAAAATCACACAAACGAAGAATTGAGACCACTTGTCGCAGATCTTGGAGCTAGATTGAGTACAGCGGTGGTTTGCAGCTCTGCTCCTGAAGCAGCCCTGTGCATCTCTACTTCCAACACACCTGATTCCACTGATCAGCCAAGCACTTCTTAGAATGAAGTGGGTGGTTGGAGCACAGAAAGCACAAAAATGTACAAGGGAGTGGACAGTCCAGGACCAGGGTTGGGAGCCTGTATTGATATCAATATTTTCATGACTTTTGAATTTACATGATTCAAATATGCACACTGTTTGCTGTTATGTTAGCAAAATTGTGGTCCCTGTGTTGTTGTGTTTATTTTTGTTTGTTTTTTTAAATCAATTAATTTTTTTCAAATTAATGTCTAACCAATTAATATGAGTCTCTGTATCTGGTAGGTTCACAGTATTCAATACGATGCAGTCCTGATTCAATACATTAGCAAGGAAAAAAAATTCTATTAATATACTAATGTCTGTTTCACTTTGTTACAACATTCAACATTTTAAAAGTATAATATTTAAAACTAAAAAAGTGTTCTTTATAATGTCCCAATCTAATTATAATTTGTAGTGTCCCAAGCACTTTAGCCACTTTGATACAATATGATGCACTGGTCTATTATATGTTATGTTGTATTGTTACATGCCTAATATCAGGCTGATATCCAGTGCAGCATTTTCAGTATGGAGCAAGGGAATGCTCAAGCTTTCAATATTGGTATCGGAAAAGACAGTGCTGTCGTACTAGCTCTCTGATTTAAATCTTGTAAATTCAAAGCACCATTTATTCCCTCGGTGTTTATTGCATGAGACAGATTTAAGACAAACTTGTTCATTAAGAAGGATATGCTGCTGTTGTTGGATGTAACGACGTGTTTAAATGTATGCCACATACATCATTCTCCAAACCTGGTATCGTTCCTGGTGACTTTTCTGCCCGGCCTGTTCTGCACTTTTAGTTATTTTGGCTTTGCCTTTTTTATTTGTAATTTCCTGCAGCTGGAAGTGCTGATAAGTATTTTCAGTAGTCGTCATGTGTGTCCAAATAGTAGCCTCCAACCTCCAGCATATTTCGCAAAAAAAGTGCTCTAGGTCAGGGTTAGGCAGTCACACAGGAATGATGGTATGCATACCTTCTTATCATGTTTATGCTGTCACAACTACTTCAGTTCAAGAAAATGAAATGCTTCTGAATATTAGACACTGGTGTTTTAGAATTAGAACTACAAGGGTGAAATTTTACTGGGCACAGCGACACAGGTAGTACAGACATGAGTAGGGTTCATTTACAGCTGGGTGATTTGGTTAGTAAAATATAGGTCTACAGCCTTTTGGTGATAAACAAAATATACCTTGTTGTTCAGGCACTCTTTCAGAAGGTCTTAGAGGGGCCGTTTCAGTCAGAAGAACAATAATTTGGACCAAACAACCTTTATTGAATGCAACGAGATGTGCAAACTTCTAAAATATAAACACACTGTTGCCAGTATGTTCAGAATGTTTACTGCAATAAGAACTAAAATTTATTATTTAGAAATGGCCAAAGTATTTTTACCACTGAGCTTTGTTTTTGACAAGAACACAAGAAATAGTAGGCATCATATTTCTTTTGTCACATGAATTCCATGTACTGCAGACTGCAGAATTTAATTTTTAGGTTCTAAGTCTTTGCTATTCGTATCTCCTTTAGTGCCTTTACTTAGCAGATACAGTTGTCTAGGGTGACTTACAATGGTAGGCAAGTTCAATATTAATATGTCTTTCGTATAGCAGTGGCAACCCTGCCTGAACGGGGAATCAAATTTTAGACCCACATCCCCAGTATTAGATAGACCATTGAAGTCATCTGTCATTCTGTAGTTGGAGTCATACCCATATTAGGAACTCCAGGTCTGAGGAGTTTTTCTTCAAGGGGAAAAATGAAAGCAGTTCATTGCTGCTGATGTGCACTGTGGTAAACAAAAATGCTCAAACTCAGTTTTGTTTTAGTATTTGCTGCGGCTCTTAGTATGTTTCGTGTGAGGAGTTGGTAACATAACCATGCACAGTAGCTTCTGAGCACACAGAAGACTGCCTATTTACTTAATTTGTTATTTAAGTATATGGGAATATTTGCAAGCATCCAACAGCTCTTTAGCAACTCACCCACTCTAAATGAAGTATTTAACAGTAATAGTCAGAAATACATGCTCATTTGAGGTAACTAAGTGGTCTTTAGATAGTAGACTTTGGCCCAGTCCCATTTCTTATTATTACCCCTACCCCTTGTTTTTGAGTGTCCTTTGGAATTGAGTTACAATTGGTAGTGGTTGAAATCTTCCGTATGAAATGGGACCCTCAAATAAAAAGAACTTTACATCATTAACAGGCAGATGGTAAACGGTAAATAATCGAAGCTAATATCCTGCCTTCCGCCCAATGGCAGCTGGGATGGGCTCCAGCACCCCACCACGACCCAGAAGGATAAGCGGTTTAGATGATGGATGGATGGATGGATGGATCATTAACAGGCTAATAGCGCTGCTCTGTAGGCGACCCTGCCAGTCTGCAGTGATAGCAGAGGGGGGTAAAGTTCAGCTCCTCACTGCTGGGCTTTAGTTATATTTAGGGCATCATATGCCTTCAAAGAGGGGGATGTGACAAATATTTATTACCACCCTGGCCCTAATTCTTGGGTGACATGAAGGTGAAGTCAGCTATTCGCCAGCTTATTGTTCGAATTTTTCTGTTCCACCTTAAATGGTGTAGCAGTTCTGAAGCCTGAGGCGCCAGAATGTAACTGCTGTAAGACATCAGTGTACTATTAGTGATTTTTATGTTATGAAGAAGAGTACCACAATACATCAAAACAACATTGAGCTAAGATAATACCATGGTTATCGTATTTTCTACCGGAGAAGATACTTACATTTGTGGGTTTCTTTGGTCGCTCACGCAGCCATCTTGCTTTTTTTCCTCATAACACTCTGTTTGGATTGGGCCTCTGAAAACCCTCTGTTTGGGGGGCACTTTAGCCCTAACACTTCACCCTACCCCTCTATCTCAACAGAAATGGGACACCCTACCCCCAGGCATGAACGCGCAAAACACAGGGGTAAGAGCTAAGTGGTGGGAGCGCGGGGGTGAAATAGGATTGAGCCTTTTCCTCTTAAGCCAGTGATCTAAGTGTGGATCCTTTGTTGTGGAGTAACCATGTAAATCAGTTAATGTTGATGCACATAAAACGTACTGAAGTGAGTTGCTAGATTAGCTGCTTGTCTAAGCACTGCTGATCACTTCAGCCGCCTGCATTTAGAGACTTTTTTGCCATGTGTGCACAATTTCACCATTGCAGACACTCATCATTTTATATAATGACAACGGGATATGACTGCTCTGGGGAATTTATGGAAAATTCGTCATCATGAATATGAAAAATAGACTCCGTACCTATTTTCACAATCTGGTGACTTCAGTGGCCTGTCTCACTAAGCAGGATTTCTTGCTTAGCCAGCTAATTTTAAGCTTAGTTCGACTTAAATCTGGATATTCTGTCTCATGACTGTGACCAGTCTTTTTATTTGGCCTCATCACAGTGGCACACTAAACCCCGCCTAGGATATCGACAATATAAAGCCGTTATTACTCCATTAAGCATGGTGACAGTGGAAAAAGCATTGCTTTTTTGCGATTTATGTGCTTTACTTGCAACATATTTACCATTTCTTTTTCCTTCTTTGAAAAAAAAAAGCCACTTGACTCCTCATGACTACTCATGTGCACGCACACAAAAATTAATCCTATCTTAAGCATCTAAACCTGGGTTAACGCCGAAAGTTGCAAACCTCCGTTGTGAAACGAGTAAACTGGTTGCGTTTATTAGGTTTTTGAAGTTGAAACGTAGTTCAGAACCCTAATTGTTGAACATGCTTCGTGAGTCAGGCTCCTGGTAAAGAACCATTGGATGCTTCATATTTATGAATGCCCACGTATGGATTTAGGACAAATAGCTTTGCCTTAGGAAATGGTGTTCAATGCAGGTACGTTATCCTGTTTATTTTCTTTGCAGTTTGAAAAGTAGTATCTAGAATTTTATCATTTTTGAATGTTTGACGAGCAAACAAGAGGAAAGCAACGTGAATAATGAGCCTGGCTGACAGCACCAAAATATAACAAATATTTAATTCCTTGCATAGCCCAGTGCTGAGCTCAACAGTGATTTTCTGTCATTTTACAGACTGATAATGATGATAATGATGAATGGTGATGATTTTCCAACCTGCTTTACTTGCCTTGGTCCTCATAATGTCAGTGGCAACTAAAGAGCACGAAAATGTTTTATTTCGATATGAGTGAAAATATTAAAATGAAATTAAGTGAAACATTTAAATGGATGTCTGCATATCCCCTCCCATGTATCAAGAGCACTTCTGGAGCTGACTGTAATTTGTTGTAAGAGAGAGTGAAATTTCATTACAGATACACTTTTGTCACACAAAAAGTCACTACGGGGAAATGCCTTGTTTTTGTCAGATGTTGCACGTGAGCTGCAACAGTCATTGTGTATCAGCCACCATGTAACAAATTCACTAGCAGTTATGCAAAAGGAACCAACCAAGAGATCGCAGCAGTGTTGACAAATTCCAGCTGTTCTGCAAAGATGCCTAAATTCATTAAAAAAAAAGTTTAAAAAAGAGCCAGTCAAATTGTTGACGCCCAAAATCTGCCGAAGATTACTGTCATTACTTAGTTCATTAGCAAAAAATGTCTGGCATACATTTAAAAAGACTCTTCCCTTCCCCAAATGGGCTGATTCCGTAGCTGCTTGTCCAGGACTGTGTGGAAAATTACTGAGAGTTGTCAGCTGTAGGACCTGATGTTGATAAGTGGGAAGGGGGAAAACTGCATAAAATATTATGCGGCGGGTTCTTCTAAGGCATGAATTCAAATGCAGAAACCACTTTGCAAATGAAAAAAGTATTGTCATTGTACCTTAAAGGACCCCATCATTGAAAAAACAAATTTTCCTTACTTTTTTACAGACCTTATTTGAAAACTAAGCTGTAAAAACAGCTGTAAAAAATCAATTTAAAATAATTTTTCTTGTGATATAAACCAACACTGTTACATATATTTGCCTATTTAGTCTATAGTAGTTTAGCCCCGCCCATCCTTGCTGAACTTATAAGGAGTGTTTTAGTCTGGACGGCTGTTTGAATGAGGCACGGGTAGCAAATCGAAAAAGACCTCATTTACATACCTCAATCTTAAACGCACAGTAACAGAACAGTCTGTTTAATTCTGAGGAATAGAGAGGCTGGGAGTGGTCATATAAACATTAATCATGATTTTTGGTACATGAAAGTGTCACAAGTGGATCTTAAAAAGTAAAAAACAAGAAAATGTATATGAGCCTTAAAACGAAGGGTACTGATGTACATTGGGTGATATTCTTTAGGGCAATTTCACATTTACATTGGGTGGGGACCTATCAAACCTTTTCTTTAGTTTGGTCTGTTTTGATAAGTGTGAACACTCCACCTGTACTTGAGTGCACATTAAACAAATAGTCTTGCAAAAATTGCAGGTCTTTTCGCTTCCACTGTCAGTGCTTGCTGCCCTTTTCTAGCAGCACATGTACTTTTTTCATAATCTGTCCATTTACACATCTCTTCAAAGACGCTCATTGTTCTTGCAGCACATGCCGCTGCAAATAATGGCTTACAAGCACTAAAATGATAATAAAGCAATGCTTTATTATACATGTTCTGGATCACAGAACATATTGCATTGGTGACTTAATTGGTTACACTCAAATTGACAAACCAATCATAAAGAAGCCAATAACAAGTAGGTTCATTGTTATTGGTTTGACTGTGATACACATAAATGTGAAGCATCTGTCATGCAAAGGAAGAGATTTTGGCTCAAATGACAAATGTGAGAACGGAGCACTTGTTTCCCAGCTAAGCACCCACGTGAACAGTTTGCTGCATTTAGCTGTTGCAGTGTGAAACCAACCAAACCAAACGAAAAAGATACGTCACAAAAACCCAGACGCTGGTTTGGACTTGGTCTCTGGATTGATAACCTGTGCTTGTGACTCCTCACTATCCTTTGCGATAGTCATGCCCCGGCTATGTAACAGCAATTTGCAGCACCTGCTGTGATGCATTGCCTCCATTCCATTAACAGTGTCCACTATTACAAATTTAACTCACTGAGCTCTTTAGCCTCTCAATGATGCAAATCCAATTAGACACGTCAGGTCAGAGTGTGCTGTCTTTGGGCCAGGATGACCTGACATGTATACAAGTCAGGAGTGCAAAGCTTTCGCTGCTGAATGAGGATGACTAAAGTGTGTGGGCTGGCCAAGACTATAATTTTTAACGTTAGTTGCTTGCCTTGTGCTTTGTATCAGGAGTGGGTGGTAAAGTTAGAGCCGTAAGCTTGGGATAGATGTGCAATAGAGCAGTAGTGGAATAGCAAGCTGGCTTTTTTAGGAGCAGAAAACTGAAACATTATTTACAAGATCAGCTAAAAAGTGCAAAATAGAATGAGTGAGTAGGAAATGCTGCTAGATTCCTTGCAGTTAGCATTTACACAATAAAGAACCTTTTAACTACAAACTGTCTTATATTGTCTGGTTTAAGAAACCTTGTCATTAAAGTTGAAGTAAAAACTGATAAAAGAACAAAAAGAAGAGCAAGCACAAGGAGATCTAGAACAAGAATTGTTGCTGCTACTAATTTTTATGGTTCAAGCATGCAGTTTCTTCTTCTTCTTCTTCAAGATCATCATTCTTTTTCTCCTGAAAAATGTGTTGTGCAGAACAGCCCGTAAGTCCTATAGACACCAAACTTGGAGGGTAGGTGTAGTTTGTGTGCATCTAGGCAACAGAAATTACACTGATTGGTCAAATATAGCGCAGACAAATGCATTTTACCTTCTAACTCCTAAACCTTTTTTGTATTTGCATAATATGCAAAACCTACTTTTGCAAACTAGTCCTAGGTTTTCACTCGGTCCTCATGTAACTGGTATCAAAAATTCACAAGAGCCTCAATAATCATCAAAAACATGCTGACATTTGTGAGAAATAAATAATTTGTTATTATTTAAAAATTCTATGACTCACGAATTCTTCATCCACACTGACACTACATGTACTTACTCAGTAGTACATTTTGAGGTAGCCTATCAATTTTGGTGCGTGTACAACGTGTACAAGCGTTTACAAGGGAGCACTGTAACTGCTAAATAACTGTTTCTCAGCATCCATACATCCGATCAAGCTGAAATGTTGCGAGCAGCATCTATAAGACAGACTATAAGTGAAGTTCTAAGGACTGCTCAGTGCATCAACATTTTCCAACGCCATTATCAATCAGATATCAGCAGGAATTTGACAGGCTTAACATTGGCCAATCGTGATGAAACTTGAATAACGCTCTTTAGAATGTTCTACAAAGCCTAAGACATCAGTTCTTATGAAATTAAGCATGTATCATGTTTAAAGACCACTACTTAACACTTGAAGGACTGTTGATAAACTCTGACTTCATTGGATTTTTCATCCTTTCTCTGTAACTAAGGCCCCAACTGCATTAGGCCTTGTTAGGCCTAACTGGTCAAAATGGCAGAAGGCCTCATTGTACCAGTTCGTTCTTGAACCTGCAGATCGCCGCTTGCTACTATATTTTGTTTTGTATCTCGTGATGTCATATTGTTGTACAAATAGTGGAAAACATTGTAGTCTAAATTTGAGCTAATATCGGCAACCTGTAATTTGTGTCTCTTAGGGTTCTCACAAACACTCAAAGCTTATCTGACAAGGGTTGCGAAAGTTACTGGTTTTGTAAGTTAACATCCAGAGTTCAAGGAATCCAGTTACTAAACAAACATTTTGGCTTGATGCAGAGGCACCTAAATTGCCTTTTGACAAAATGTTTTACGCAAAGCTTTCTGTCCAGAATACAAAGTGCCAGTGTACGAAAGTCATTGTCTTTCATTAAAGCTGTTTTCAAGAGAAAGTTGGGCATTTGTTTCCTTCAAAGAGGAACTCGTTCATCCAGTGTGCAAATTCTTTTGGTTTATGTGAGAGGTAAACAAAACATGAATGGTGTGAAATGGTTGTTGAGGTTTATTAGCTAGCTGGCAACTGTTGGTTTTGACTTATGTTTTTTTTTTTTAAAGGCAGTGAAGCAGAAATTAAATGTAGTTTTTTTACCATTTAAATGACCTTTTGTACAGTGATATTTGATGTTGATGAAATGTTCGCTTCTTTTTTCCACCATGGTCAAAACTGCATTGACGTCACACTTGTCTGGTTTGTGCTGCAAAAATTTTTTTCATCATTATCCAACAACCAAAGGGTGTTTGTGTGGTGCCTTTTGATGAGCTTGTTTTTCCAATATAAGCAAGACCACTTGAAAGCAGCATGAGTCACTGACTGACTGGATGACTGATCTGTCCCTCATTGACACCCGTTGTTGAAATGCAAAAATGTTTCCCAAGCTCACCAGCGGTATGCAATCAAGTTATTGGAGCATTTTTTTCCCTCTCTTTTTTATGGTCCAAATTATTCAGCCATGGTTGAAGCTAAATCTTTGTCAAATAAAATAACATAATAATAGGGCAGTTGAATGAAAGTTGTGGTTGGAGTTTGAGGTCATCTTTAGTTTTGCCTCAAAACATAGCTATAAAGAGTGGAATTATGAATTTTACCTGAGTTTTGCTGTCTGAGAGTTTGTGGCTGCTTAGGCTGATGCCATCTCCAAAGCCATTTCGCCTGAGACCGTTTTTAAAACAACCCGTTTTGCCTGATGCATGAGACCCGAAGCTGTTTTGTCTGGTGTCTGAAACCTGATGCTGTGATCTGAAGTTTTCCAGAAGATGTACAGTGTACCATATAGGTGTCTTTTTGTACAGGTGTGATATCGGCGTGCAGCACTGGGCGCATTCTGTCGCTTTTTGCCAGGTACAGTGAATGTGGTATTAATGGAAATGGAAAGTTACGTTCACATGCAGAAATACTAGTGTCTCACTACGAAAAATAAAAATAGATGAAAAAGAGAAATAAATATATGAACAGCAGGCTTTCAAATGGACAGTAAATTTGTTTTTACCATCACTGGGAGCTCTTATTGTGTCAAATTGGTTAATCCTCACTGTGTCAAGCCTATATTCCTTAAGAATTGTGTATTTTTTGACCAAAAAGTAGCTGGTTGAAAAAAAAAATGTAAGTGGTCCAGCAAAACATTACCTGGTTTCCTGATTTTCTGTGTTTGCTTACTTATATGAATCATTTAGCTATTTTTTTGTTTGTTGGCCAAGTGAATTTGGAGTCTGGTGAGTTCATTCAGTCATTAAAACATTTAGGGTGTTTCACAGTTTTTTTCTTTTTTATTTTCAAATCAAACTTTATTCTCCATCTATATACATGCTTTAGTGTAATCAAAAGCAGGTTACCAAAGTTAAAGAAGGATTTCTGTTAGAACTCCAGCATGTGAAATCTGCAGAAATTTGAAATTAGATTAAAAAAAAATGTCCATATGAGCTTTTTTTTGATTTGTGTTTTGATTGTAATGTGTTTCATCACTAACATAGTTTTTCATTTTATTTCCTTTCTGTCACTTCAGTCTTGGGACATCTTCTTCTGTAATGCCAACGCAGGTGCTCCCCCAGGTGCTGCCTATCAGAGCCCGCCTCCTTTGGGAGTGAATTTCTCAGGACTTTCTCAGGCCCAGGCAGTGGTAGGAGCTCAGCCCAGTGTGGAGAAACTGGTAGAGGACCACCTTGCAGTGCAGTCCCTCATTCGAGCTTACCAGGTAGCGCTTTGCTTTACTGAAGACACAGGCTTCAGTGAACAGCTGTTACATATTCTTAATTAATCCAGATATGTTTTGAAATCTCCAAAACACAATCACTGAAAAGAATTTTCTTTTGTATCTGGTAGTAGTGGGTGGTATGGCCAAATAATGTATAATGTAAAATAAAGCGGAGCTAAATGTTTTGTTACATCTGAATTTCTCAAGTCATTCGTCTCAGATGTTTCTGAGATACTTGTGCTTACATCTATGACCACCAGACACTGCTGGAAACAGTGGAGCAGTAAGCCGGCTGGCGTCCATGCTAAGCTTAAAAACTAACCCCAGGAGTCCGGCCGGTCTTTCCATATACCTTTCTAATATCCGCTCTGTCTATAACAAACTGGATTACTGTTAACTCAGAATGCAACTGACTGCAGGGATTACTGAAACATCTCTGACACAGCCATTTAGGTATAGGTAACTTTTATAACTGGGAGAACTTTAGCATCTTTTGCACTGCGCTTTATCTGCGCATATTCGTGGCATACAGGAATAAAGCTTATGCCAAAACTAATAGCTTAAAGCTGCATTATATAAGACTGTTTTGTTAAAAATGATAAAAGTTGCATTACTCTGTCAGGAGAAAAAAAAAACATGCTAAAATATTGCGTGTGTACGCTGCTGTGAGTCACCCTGTATGACCTGAAATAGTAAATTAGTAAATTTAAAAGTCAGAGGTCTTGTGTCAGATTTCACAGGAGCTTTTCAGACTACGTCATATGTGTTTATGTATTAATGTCACATACACAGGCTCAAAAAGAAACTTTGGCTCAGTGTTTAGGACTTGAACGCAAAATCAACATTACACTGATGAAGTTATGATGACAGTAGTAGATCAGGCAAATCCATTCAGGGAAGGAGTCCATACAACAACTAACATTACAAAATGTGCTTCTGCACATTGTGTGCAGTTACACATTTGCACCAATGGCCTCCAAATCTTACATAGTGAAACTTTAACAAGAGTTTCAGCCAGTGTCCCGAATTAATCGAAATATCGCTCACTACTACTTGGTTGATTTCAATTTTGATTACAGTAATAATTTTAATTCTTTTCTCAGAAGGGCACCAGTATGAGGCAAAGTGCTTCCTCATAGTGAGATATACTATGGAATGTTGACGCTGTTCTCTTATAATTACCTCAAGCTAAGTAAATGCTCTAGCTGCTTCATTTTGCCGTTGCTTGTTCTAGTCACAAAATGTGTAATGCATATACTGTTCATACATAATGGTGCTAAAATAAGTTTATTGACTTGAAATGATGAAATGCTAACAAATAACTTACACAAGCACACTCAATCCAATGTGGTGAGTGAGATAACAGACTAGTCCTACATGTGCTTAGTCTTTGAGTGCTGTTGCATTGTTCACAGGTGAGAGGTCACCACGTAGCCAAACTCGATCCTTTGGGAATCACTTGTGTAGATTTTGACGATACCCCGGTTACAGTGGGGTTCCATCATGTCAGTGAGAACAGTGTGTTGTGTCTATGCCGACCAACTTTAACAAGTCTGTGTTAATTTTGCTTGTATTTTTTTTTCTTTTTGTCTCTGTCCTCTGTCTCATCTTCTCTTGCTGCTTTGATTCTCACTGTGTCCTTTTGCTCCCTTCTTTGTTCCTTCATCTTCCTTTGGATTGCTGTCTCTTCCTCTTTTTTGCTGTTGCTGTATCTCTCCTGTTTGTCTTTCTGTCTCTCTCTCCTGAAATCCTGCACTATTACAGATACGCGGGCACCACGTTGCCCAGCTGGATCCCTTGGGAATTATGGACGCAGATCTTGATTTGTGCGTACCCATGGATATCATCACATCTTCCAATAAACTCGGTAAGGTTATGAACTAAATTGTTGAATTTTGTATGCCTTAAAAGCTCCATGCCCATGCACACTGCTTTAAGCTTCAGCTGATAGATGATAGTATTTGGATCCAGTCCGTTTTAATAACCAAGTTGAACAGTTTGAATGTCTGAAAACATGTTCTATCCAACTTTAAGATGCACAAAAGTAGATCATATATTGCGGTCCCCATCCTAAAATGTTGTAGCCTTTACTGCATGCCACATCTTCCCCTTATAATACATAAGTGGTCTTAATGACTTTAAAGTCATAGTTATATTAAAGTAAAATACAAAACAGATATAATAAAAAATCTTCTTAATAATCTTGGTCATCAAAAAAGAAATCATAAAGAAAACAAAAATTCTGTCTTTATTCAGCACAAAATGGACACCAGAGATAATTTAAACCTCTCAGCCAGAGCAAAGAAGTCAAACTGAGATAAGAAGTCTGCTAAGCCAGGTAGCTACCTTGCTACCTAGCTATCCCCAAAGCAGTTGTAGTTTTTCAAAAGTTTCTCCCACCTTCGAGATACATCATCAGAAGGGTTTTTCCTAGTCTTTAAACCAGAAAATCTCTAGAGACTACTGCAGCACTTCTGTAGGAGGCGAGAAGACATGTTTACAACAGACGTAGCGAAGGTAAACCATTCACACATTATAAACAAGAAGCAATTTGTAGGCTTTTAAAATGTGTGTTATTAAACCTACATGTTTCTGTCAAGAAAATGAGCATGTTTATTTTCTCCAGTTTAAGCAGGTTTCTCTGTGCTCTGTACTTAATGTGCTGAGAAAATCACAGCAAATATTCAATGAGGGATTTCTCAGCCTTATTTGGGCTGAAATATTTGATAATATTTCACACAATCTCACTTTGCATTGCCTTTGCTTGTAATGTGTGTGTCTTATTCCTACAGTGTAAAGTACTTGAATGTTTGCATTTGGTGAATGACAGAAAGCAGAAATCAAGTTTATTGCACTGTCAGCAGAGGAAGATTGGCGGGACATGTGATTAGCAGGGAATATCAGTTTCTTCCTGTCAGCATGGAGAGGGGAATATTTGCTGTTTATGTACCTATTGTACAACCCCGTTTCCCAAAAAGTTGGGACGCTGTGCAAAATGTAAATAAAAATACAATGCAGCCATGTGCAACATTTAAAACCCTATGTTTTTGTGAAAATAATACATACAACATATCAAATATTCAAACTTAGAAACTTTATTTATTTATTTTTAAATGTGCCCATTTAGAATTTGATGCCAGCATCACACTCCAAAAAAGTTGGGACGGGGGCATGTTTACCACTGTGTTTCATCACATATTTCTCATTTCTCTGTGTTACCTTATCATATTTCTTATCTGATGTCGCACTGCGATTGCATTCTTTGTTGGACAGTCACCTGCATTCTTCTAGACTTTTCCAGAATGCTTTGTTCGTGGCACTGGTATTGCCCAGACTCTCTGTGTGCCTTTATGCTGTGAATGGCAGTCTTTTTCTTTCGATTGTATTGTTCTGTTGCCATTTGCAGAGTTTAGTCACACATAAACTCACATGAGTGATGCTAAAATATAATTAGAGGGTGTTCAATGTTTTAAGATGGCTCCAGGAAACATTCTGAGCCCTGGACACTCCCAGTACATTGTGTTTTTAGGTTCGTAACATCTTATCAGAGATCTCAGTTACTTCAACCGCAAAACCGCCAGACGTCAGATGGCACGAATGGTGAATTGACTCTGTAGATTCACGCATTAGCGCATGGCCAGCCGTGAATATGAAAGTACCAATGCTATCTTCTTCCCCTTTTTCACACTACAGGCTGCTATCAACGCTGTGCCGCGCAAGTGCAGAGTACTAGAATGCAGAGTAAGGGGAGTCAGTGCTTTCCCTTTTCCTGACTCAGCCCTCAGCTTTTCAACCTTGCATTGTCCAGCATCCATTGAGCCTGTGTGCAGTTCGTTTAGTGTAGCAGCACTGCCACAGTCGCTGGTTTATTCAGGCGAGTGCTCAGCTTCAGTAGTACAAGTTGAAGCCTGTATGATGCAATACAGTGGGATGATACAGTAATCTGTTGGGTTGTGAGGATACATAACTGTGTAATTTGTAGCATTCACAGAATTCTAACTGATACTGGATACAGCGCCAGAGTCTGAAATATTTTGGGCGAGCTGTGAGCTGTATTGGTCAGGATGGATTTTTGATGTATCGATCAGGTTGGGATTGTCTTTTTGTTCCCCAGATTTAGTAATTTGTAAAGAACGACTTTTGTGACCTTACTGTTGGAGATATGACTGTCAGATGGTTTAGCTAGTCCTAGGTTTCTGTTAATTCCCTGTTAATATTATGTCCTACTCAAGCCAAGCTAGTTTTACTTGGGGCAGTGCTGTAATCTGACACAAGATCTGTGATTTTAATCCAGTATATATCTGCCATGTCCATAGTTTTTGCAGTGCTGCTAAGTAATAAGAGCTCCCTCGGTAATAGTAGCCCTGTTCGAATCGACCTCACGGAAATGTAATGACATAGCCTGTTAGTAGACAATGCAAACTTTTGTTGTTGTTGACTGAAAGACATGGTTACCCACTGAAATAGATCTGACTTGGCACGGTTCCTTTATCATCAAGCTCAAAACAGAACAACTGCGCTACAATTCTGATAATGGCCTAGTTACAAGGAGAAGGAAAATGAAATAACTTGAAAGTAGCTCTTGCAAAGCAGTGAGAGTTCTGTCCAAAGACTTCTGTCTTCTTGGGCAGCATTTGTTAACCTGATGGGCTCACTTTACTAGATAATCCTTGTTCGTCTGTCATTACCTGAAATTTTGTTTTTCCTTGTTTGGACGTAATTTTAATCTTAACACTGACATGAATATTATGACATTTCGATCTGCGCTATCTGGGGTAATTTGGTAGAAATTGCACACATGCTTTGTTTGTTTGAAATGGCCAGTTAACTCCCCCACACATAATGTTTTTGAGCGGTAGAGTAAGTATTCGTCCTTTTTAATATATATTTGTATTTTCCAAAAGTGTTTGGATGTATATTGTCGTCGCACAGCAGAATCTCCTTTATGTAACCCCTGTGACATATATGGCACATTGCCTTCCCGCCAACACGAATGACATGACTGTCCCCAGACAGGATCGGTCTTCACACATGTTCTCTTTTCCTAAGGCTGTACTCCTTATGTAACGTAACTCCAGTATTTGACTGGTTCCTTCATATTACTGTAATGCTTTTTGACCTTTTTGCTGTTGCAAGTGCTTATTTGCCCTTATCCACCATCCTATGATTTGAATAATGGTACAGTCTATTCATATTGCCCATTAGTTAACATCTTGTGTCACATTTCTGACCTTGTGTATGTATAATAGAGAGCAAATGTAAGGTTAGAATTAGTCTTGCAAGCTAGACTTAAGCCTGTTGTCAAAGAGTCTGGTGAATTTCCTCCCTTAACATGGATAAGAACCACCCAGTTTGACCGGAAGGTGCCTTTTGATTGAGATGCAGAACAGCCAGTCACAGACCACTGGTTTTGTGCGATGTATAGGGGCAGGCGATTTTCAAAGTGGGGCTACAAGAACAAAAAATCTGTGTGTGTCAGCACATGCACAAAGATTCCATGAACTTCACAAACTGTTTTCAGTCCAGCAGCTGTTGCTCCAGAAAGCTTTATGCTTGCAGAGTAACTGACTGCAAACTGTTTTTTTTCAGTCAGACTGATAAACCTGTTGCATGGAAGTGCGTTACTCAGTCGTGTGAATAGCCAAGCAAAATGTAACTGACAGAATTCAGATAGCTGTGGCCAGCTAATCATACAGTAGGTATTGAATGCTTCAATTACATGTGGGTTGAGCAAGCAGTTTGATGAGAGTGAACAGAAACTCACTGTGTACTACAGGAAGTGTACAGTTATACCGTATCATGTTTTTGAACCAGTTGGCTTGTAGCCAGCAGATCTTGCCAACTGCCACCTAAAGGTCTCTGGCCTTCCACTCTTCAGTTGAAAAAATATTGGGGGATAGTGTCATTGTCGATCCATAGTCTACATGGAGGCAGAGGTACTTTGCAAAAGTCAGAGGCTACCTTTCATTTATTTCTAAGCAAAACGGTCCTTAGGTTCAAATTCACACATCCACAGATGATTCTGTCCATCCTTCTGCTGTGAGGAGACAGCTTAACGCTATGAGTCTAGAAGTATGTGTAGCTCTAAAGCAGCCATTACTGGGAAAAGGAAATGGACAAAAATTTTAAGGAAAATAGAAAAAGGAAATAGGAAAGAAGCTGCCAGTGTTCTCGGAACAATGGACTGGCCACCCCAGAGTCCTTGAATGTGATGTCCATGAACATCATTGAATGTGTTTGGGATTACTTGGATTGTGAGAAGCAGAAAATGCAACTTCTAAGACTGAACTTTGCCAGTGTGGGGAAAAATATCAGTGGAGAAAGTGAAAGCAAGTCTTCTGGAAAGAATGGAAACTATAATAAAGGCAAAGGGTGTGCACACTGTGTACTGGAAATAAAATTATAGTGTTGAGGTTTTGTGCTGAAACATTAGCGGTTTGTACTTAATGACCCTTTTGACTGTATAAACTTGTGCCAAAGGGCAGTTTTGATTGGAAATTAAATACATGAAGTGTTGTCTCTAATTATTGCACAGTATTGTATGTGGACAGAGTGCCTTGTGTTAAAGTAAGTCTAACAAAATGGTAGTTTTCACTTTTGACCCTCATCCCCGTCTCTTTCCTTATAATAAATAGCAAAGTCTTCCACTCACGTCTACTCTCCTCTTCTTCTCTCCTTCATCGTTATGGTTGAACTGCTTTTATTGGTTCTCTGCATGCATCTGTTCAAATGTCCTTGTACCATGTCTGTGAAATCATTGCCAATCAGTACACCAAAAGTTTTTTTTTGGCTTTAATTTCATAATATTTTTACCCTCTAACATGACTTCCTCTCCTTTATTTTTCTCTTGGATGTTCACTCACTGTGTTGCCCCCTTCTCCCCTATCTGTGTGTTTGGCAGGCTTCTATGGTTTGAATGAGGCAGATCTGGACACAGTGTTTAGACTCCCCACAACTACGTTTATTGGGGGCACTGAGAGCGCCCTGCCACTCAGGGAGATCATTCGCCGCCTAGAGGTACACACGCACATGTTTTTGGTAGCATTGTAAAAAAATTTGATTGAGCCATACTCCTTTTTTCCATCTCAAAGGTTAGTTTGCCCAAACTAATGCTAATGCTAAATGGCTAATATTGAATGAAAGTAAATGTTCAAGTGTGTCTTGTAAAATCAGTTCATTAATTGTTAGCATCATAAATATCCCTTTATACGTTTGGTTTAATCTTCTGGTATTGTTATGAGCTCCCTCAGTGTGTGGTGGAAGAATGTGGAACATCCAGCTTTGCACAGTAAAATCTGGCTTTGCATTTCTATGTGCTTCACATAATGTGTAAGTGCTGCCCCCTGCCTGCAGATGGCATATTGTCAGCACATTGGAGTGGAGTTCATGTTCATCAATGATTTGGATCAGTGCCAGTGGATCAGGCAGAAGTTTGAGAAACCTGGCGTGATGCAGTTCACTCTGGAGGAGAAAAGGACTCTACTAGCCCGCATGGTCCGCTCTACCAGGTCAGCCAAACCTCATATTCATTTTAGGGGAAGTTCTCCTTTTCATCTAGTATGGAGCAGCATTGTGGTTTCTTGTACATCAGTTAGTTAGGATAGGATTTTAAAAAGTTAGGATTTTATGTAGTGTTTCTCAACCATCTGGCCTATTTGGAAGGGGAGCCTGTGGTCTGTAGTGTCCTAATTTCATAGCACTTTGTCATGAAAATCATTGAAAAAGTAATTGACACAGAAATACATGATACAGTATTAATACAAGCCCTGCAACTACTGCACACAAAGCAGCTTTGGCGGTTTTGATGATTTATTTTTGTTTTTTTTTATATACACCCTTTCCTGACGTTTCGCTCGTTCACTTGACTCTTTTATATAGCATAACATTAAGTTCAAGAAGGGATAGAGAAGTATGTTTAACCTTACTTTCTTATGCTTTAAAATAGAATTCGGAGTTGAACACTGTTTAATAACTTATTGTTAAACAATTTAATAACAATAGTAATTTATTATAATTATTTTACCTATCATGTTAAACTACACATGAATTTCAGTCCTTTTTTCTCCCCCTTTTTGTGTTCAGAAAAAATTTTAATCAGGCCTCAGTCTTGACTCTGGCCTACTCTTCGTCTCTGAGTCTGACTAAAGCTTCAACCACAAAATAAATTTCTTTTCGCCGTTCTATTTTCTATTGTTTAAAATCTCTACAAATTTTGGTTTCTGTAATTGTAATCAAATTGGACAAATTATTGTTCAGGTAATCATTCTCAGCTTTTTAGTGTCAGAAATAAACCACTTCCTGAAGTTTTCTTCTTGTGTTATATTTTTTGAGCAAAGAAAGTTTCACTTTTCTTTGGGCTTTCTTGCTTTCTAGTGTTTGTTTGTGGGCCTTGTAATGTAAAGGGTTATTTACCTCTGTTTTAGTGCTACTGTGCACCATTTTTCTAGTGGGTAGAGTTTTCTGTGGTAATTTGCAACTCAATGTGTTTCCAAAAGGTTTGAGGAGTTCCTGCAGAGGAAGTGGTCCTCGGAGAAGCGCTTTGGACTGGAGGGCTGTGAGTCACTCATTCCAGCCCTCAAAACAATCATTGACAAGTCCAGTGAGAGCGGCGTGGAGAGTGTTATCCTGGGCATGCCTCACAGGTAGCCATTCCCTGAAGTTCTTCAGACCAGTTTGAATGCTTGCATTATTTAATAGTCAAGGCTCAACTTGCTGTGTGAAGCTGGAACTTCCAGCTAACTTTACTAGTTGCATGAGTAAGATGCATCTTCCTGCACTCTTACCAACAGGGGGCGATTGAATGTGCTGGCCAACGTCATCCGTAAAGAGCTTGAGCAGATCTTCTGTCAGTTTGACTCCAAGCTGGAAGCTGCTGATGAGGTTGGCTGTTTTCCCTCATTCCAGCTTACCAATACCGTCTGCAGCCTAGTTTAAAATAGCCTGGTTTAGTAAACTGTGTAGTGAACGAATAATTCGGTTACATACAGTGCCTGTATAGCGCATGATGTTAGAAATGAAGTGTGCAACACATGAGAGAAATGAAACTATATACTCATAGCTTTGTAATGACATTCTTTCCACATACTTCACTGTCATGCTGTCTGGAATGCAAACAGCCTTGAATTCTTTGTCATCATTTTGCTCTCTGTCTCTGTCTCGTGTTTCTTTTTTCTCTTTCGGTATCTGGCTGTCAGGGTTCTGGAGATGTGAAATATCATCTGGGGATGTATCACAGGCGGATCAACCGTGTGACCGATCGCAACATTACTCTCTCCCTGGTGGCCAACCCATCTCATCTGGAAGCGGTGGACCCAGTGGTGCAGGGCAAGACCAAGGCCGAACAGTTCTACTGTGGCGACACAGAAGGCAACAGGGTTCGCACTGAATACTAAAAAATTTCTCCTTAAAACCCATAGTCAAGTTTGGGATCGAGGGCAGTAACCACCAAACATCTCATAAATGCTCTGAAATTTAACAATGCAGATTTGACTTTTGGGGAACACTCAAACTTGAGACACTTTATAAGATGCTCATGGTGGGCCCTGGAGCCCAATGGCATTATAAATTGTGCTCTGTTACCTCTGGTCTAACAATCTTGGGGCCGGGTGGGCATGGGGAGGGCTGCATTCCCAAAAGGAGAAAAAATTTGCAAGGAGCTGCTTTCACACACTACCGCATTTTCAGTGTGCGTAGAAAAATGCTCTGCAAATACAGATAAACTGAGGGTCCTCTCAGTCAACATTTGCAGCACCTCCAGTAGCCCTTTTCAACACAGAAGCTAATGTGGTAACACCACAGAGAACCCTGCTTAAACCAGCCTAATTAAACACAATTGTCTCTCTGTTGGAATCTTTAGTGCCTTAGAACATTAATTCCCAGACTTTTGACAGTACCGTACCCCCTCAGACATTAAGCTTAAGTGTTCTCGCTCTGTCACACACACAAACACATGCATATATTGCCAGAATGCATATGTAAGACATCTATACTCATATAAAAAAAATATATATATAAATTAATAAAGTTTAGTCCTCGGTCATCCAGAGCTCTAACACAGTGAAACATCCCTAACATTAATTATTTATTTTTAAATTAATTATTAATTATTATTAATTTTAAGATAAACATAGAAAAAATGTATCTGTTTATCTTAAAATGAATAATAATAATTGATTCAAAAATAAATAATGTTAGGCATGTTTCACTGTGTTAGAGCTCCGGATGACAGAGGACTAAACTTTAATAATTTGTTATCATATGCAGCATCGATATTATGGGGCATAACATTAGTGAGAGAGTCTGCAGCTGTAAAATAAACAGACTAACAAAATGTTCACTAACCCAATCCACAGACCACATATATATCACAATAGCTAATATTACCCACTCTGCCTTTAAAGGAGCAATATGTCATGTTCACAGCAGTCGTTTAAAATGGGTTGTTGTTAGATGGAGTTGTCTGCCCCCACCCCTGTCCTCCCCCGATTTAAATCTCACTCTGGTTGCCAGGTTGAGGGCACTGAACCTGCACGAACGAGCGCAGTGTTAAACTTTGACAACATTAAACTTTGATCATAGCAAGCAATGACAAGTCATATGTTCTGCTGATCAGCTGATTTATACGTTTGCAATGTTTTTATGGTTTGCAAATTAAAAAGCAGCTCTTGGATTGTCTGTAACTGTCAATGTTGGCTAGATGCCTGGCTGTATGGTAGGCAAATCTAAGTGTCTCTACTGTCATAATTTTCTCCTAAACATGCAGCGCTCAGGAGCCAAAGTGAAACGCTTTCTTCTCTAATACAATAAATAAAATAAAATAATAAAATAAAGGAGTAAAATACTGAAACATTAAAGCTTGAGTTTGCCCTCTGCCGGAAGCCGTTTGTGTCTCCCGTATCAGGGAAGTACCTGCGTAATTGTGCAGCTCACTGATTTAAATTAATGTTGATGAAAAATTAAGAACATTCGTTTTTTGACGTACCACCAAAGTCATGCGCACCGCAGTTTGGGAACCGTTACCTTAGAACCTTTGCTTTTGCTCTGGTTTGGTAGCTTATGCTATAGTTTGGTAGTTCTTGCTATTGGTTTACTACATCACACGTTTACTGCCTATAATACTGTCTATATTGCCTCATCTTACAATGGCCAAAGCTTACCTTTTTAAGTTACTGCAGCCTTTTAGGTTCTGATATTGTGAACACTAATAGGCTTTGTCTTTTTTTATTATTAGTTTATTTTTAAAACAACAATAATTTTAAACCATCATCCATGTTCCATGAGAGAAGTCATTTTTGTGCATGCAGCAAGGTTTGAAGCTGAAGTTATTCAACATTGATATAACTGATATAGGACATGGACTTCACGTTAAAAGAAAACAAAGTTTCTGACACAAACATTATTACTTTAGCTTCTTAAACCCGCAAACTGAGTTTTGTTTTGCAGAAATGTCCTCAACCATTGTGTGTAACCAGGTCGTGCAACATGTTGATATTATATGTCTTAACCTCATTCACCGTAGCAAAGACTACCGATATTGACACCCCACAATTTTATCGATATCTGAGAAAACATTGGTGATAATTACCGTATTTTTTTCACCAAATTGCCAGGATTCAAGCTCACAGTCATTCAGTGATGGGACTAAACCTTGTTGTGCCACAGTGGAAGCCCAATATTAATCACCCCTGTTTAACTGAGGAGATAGTCTTAAGACAGTGGCAAAAATAAAGTCTTACTTCCTCAAATAGAAGTTGTAATTGTCCTGTTTTGTCAGTGATGTCAAACGGGGTGCACACTACTTTCAGTATTACTCTAAACCAGAATGTCTTACATCCATCGTCTGTAACCCTATCACTCAGCGGTTCCATTTTTAGATGTTTAGACTAGTGGAATCTTGCTCCACTGGGTTCCCACTAAGTTTCGTTTTGGTGAAATGTGTTCAGCCTTTGTGTGTAACCCGTTCTTGCATCATATTCATGTTTTATCTGTCTGAGGGTGTGTTTATTCTTGTGGTTCCGTTGCATTTTAGTTTTGATTTGCTTAGCATTGACATTAACATGTAGAACATTCAACTGAAAGATGTAAACAAAATATGTCGTGTGAGTAAAAGGCACCAGTGATTGGGCAGATTTTATGATGTCCACCAAACTTACTGGTTCGTGCTGTTCTCTCTTCTTAATATCTAATATAATTTGTGCCTGCAGTCAAAAATGTGTATAGAGTATTTTATAATGACTAAACGTGCCTCTGCTTTATTTAAAACCCAAACTGTTTGTTCTTTAATGACCTATTTAAAGCTTAAGAAGAGATAATAAAACACATGCGCATGTCAAGACAGCACCAGAAACTTGAACAGGAAGATGTTCAGAGATGAGAAACATTCTGTCTTCAGTCTGTTTAGACCTCTTTGGCCTGTATTGCTTTCAGATTTCAAATGATGCGCACCAGAGTTCGGATGGCCGCCTTCTCACTTATTATGAACTGCACTAACAGAGCAATCAGGGTTTGTTGTCGACCCAACGCTGCAAAGTCTAAACTGCCCTTAACTTCATTCACTGTAGCAAAGACTACCGTGTTACATTTTGCATGCCTGTTTTAGAGCCCAACCGATATATTGCTTGACAGGTAATATTAGCCAATATTGACAACCCACAATTTTATTGATATTTCAGAAAATATTGGTGATTGGTCTTGGCACAACTGGTGTTTAACCATAAATAATCCCCAATATTAATCACACTTGTTTAACAATATCACAGAAATACCGTGAATTTGACCAGAAAGCACTATTATGGTTAGAATGATATGTAAGATGTATACATTAGCATGAGAATGAGATGTTATATAACACAAAAAACTATGAAGAAAGCTACTGAGAAATAGGCAAAATAGAGTTTTAAAGGTATGGTAAGTCATAATTGTCAATAATATCTGTCAGTAAAACACTTTTTAACTTAACCTAGTTTTACAATAAAATCTTAAAGATACATATAAAAAGTAGATGTTTTGGAATTTTTGACTCCTTAAAATCAGTATCGGACATTCCGTTGTCAAATCAGTCAGGCCCTAGCTTATTTACAGTAAGTTGTGCAACATTTAAATGCTAAATGATATAAATCTAAAGAAACTTTTTCTGACAGGTGATGTCTATTCTCCTACATGGAGATGCAGCATTTGCAGGTCAGGGCATTGTGTACGAGACCTTCCACCTGAGTGACCTGCCCTCCTACACTACTCATGGCACGGTGCACGTGGTCGTCAACAACCAGGTTTGGGTCCCACTCCCTTTGTTGTTTTTTTCCTCGCTCTCACAATAGTGACTTTGTTCATTGTGAACGAAGTCACTGTAAACCATTAATAAGGATTTATGAATGTCACTGCATCATGTTAGAGTAGCTTGAAGGACACATTTTAGAAAATATTGTCCCAGATGTTAAACGTCTCACGTTGCCTCTTTAGATCGGCTTCACCACTGACCCGCGGATGGCCAGATCTTCGCACTATCCTACTGATGTAGCCCGAGTTGTCAATGCCCCCATTTTCCATGTGAATGCAGATGATCCTGAGGCTGTCATGTATGTGTGCAACGTTGCTGCTGAGTGGAGGGCAACCTTCCACAAAGACGTAGTGGTAGACCTGGTGAGTTGTAGACTCTGTGCTTTTTCCCATTAAAAGGGAGCCACTCTGTGATCTTTACTGGAAAATGAAAATGAAAATGTGCATTTTTGTGCTTGCTTAACACTGTTTGCGCCACACATGCAGTGTTTAGTTTTCGTTTTCATTTGGATCAGTGCTTTTGTTTTGTAGGTATGCTACCGGCGGAACGGCCACAACGAGATGGACGAGCCCATGTTCACACAGCCACTAATGTACAAGCAGATAAAAAAGCAGAAGCCTGTGTTGCAGAAATATGCAGAGAAGCTAATAGCGGAAGGAGTCGTCACCAGGCTAGAGTACGAGGTCAGAGACCAAGACACACTGAAGAACATACAAACCTACTACGTGACAGGCACATAAATATTTGAATGTGATGTACATGACAAATTAGGGCTGCAAATAATAACTATTTCTATAATATGTTAATCAGTTTATTTTGACTTACTTAGGAAAAGAAAATGTACAGTTATTAGTCTGTAGGTAAATATTTCACAAACAAATTTAATATTTCAACAAATTAAAAATACAGGGATTATTCTTCCTTTTGCACAATGGTCTTTCAAATGTAGTACACCCACCCTCTTCTAAATCATATTTACAAGATACAAAAGAACTTTTATCAAGGGTATAACATGTCTTCTACATCAAAGATGTTGCAGTCAGTGTAAAAGTGTAGAAACAATAAAGAAACAATGCATGCACAAAACTTGCATTGCAGTTTAAGACCATTTCATCTTCAGTGAACTAAAACACGTTTTGGGCAAAATATGGAGGAAAAAACTGTTTTCAAAAATTGTCTATATCCGTTTGGATGAGCAATCCTGATAACCTGTAATATAATGTTTCTGTTTTTTAAGCATATCTTTATCGCATTTTTGCATCACATAGGAAATTAAACATTTTGAAAGAAAAGTTTGGAGGAAATATAGAAAACCTTTTATACCCTTTTATACCCAGCCATGCAGTTTTGATGAAAATGTCGCTAATCCCTTTGGCCAACATAATTCTGTTGCTAAACCAAAAACAGAAAAGCAGACGATGTCACACTTTAACTTTCGACTACAGTTTTACTGCTGTTTCAGCAGGTGTTCAACATGTTGTTGTGCTTTCATTGTTCTTTGCTGTGAATGGCTTTCCTCTAGATAGTCATGCATGAGAGATGTGCTATCATGTCAAGTAAGTTCAGTTTTACATATCTTACAGGAAACTTTTTTTAATTATCCACATTATCCACAATTTTGATTAGTTGTTGCAGCCCTAATATATGTCCAAAAGTTTGTAGACACCTACTTATCCAGTGTTTCTTCTGAAATCTAGGGTATTAATAGGGAGTTTGTCTCTCTCTGCTGTAGTAAGAGCCTCTACTCCTCTGTGAAGGCTTTACACTAGCTGTTGGAACATTGCTGTAAGGATTTGATTGCATTCAGCCACAAGCGCATTAATGAGGTCAGATACTGATATTGGGTGATCAGTTGTGGATCACTCCAACTTATTTTAAAGGTATTTAATGGAGCTCCGTCAACTCAGAGGACACCATTCCACTGCTCCACAGCCCAGTTCTGAGGGGCCTTATACCCCCTCAGCTGACACTTGGCATTGAGCATGGTGAATTTGGCTCATATATAGTTGCTCCAGAGCATCTTGTTGTACTGGAATAGCTTTTCTGTGGAGATTAAGCTGTGTGCACGCAACTGAACACTTGTGTCAGTAATAGGTGCACCTTGAAATGGCTGCATTTGCTAATTAGTAGGGCTGTCTGGATACTTTTGGGCATTTTGTGTAGGTTTTACAGTTTTTGAAAAGCAAGTCTTGAGAAGTGATGATGACTGTCCTCAAATCTGTACTTTTAGGAAGAGATTGCCAAATATGACAAGATCTGCGAGGAGGCGTACGCTCGCTCCAAAGATGAGAAGATCCTCCACATCAAACACTGGCTTGACTCCCCATGGCCTGGTATGAGCTTGTACGGTTGCGTGTCCTCTGTACCAGTGAGCGTTTACATTCTATAATTTGAATATCATTGACTTGATTGGGAATGATCTGCTTTACAGGTTTCTTCACTCTGGATGGCCAGCCTAAGAGCATGAGCTGTCCCTCCACTGGACTGAATGAAAAGGAGCTCCTCCACATCGGCAAAGTGGCCTCCTCTGTGCCTGTTGAGGACTTCACGATCCATGGAGGTGTGTCAGACTCATACCTCACTTCCACGCTGTGACTTCAGGAATTACCACAGTGTGTTCAGGCATTGAATTCCAGCTTTCTGTTTCTATAAGGTCTGGCCCGTATTCTAAAGGGCAGAGCGGTAATGGTTGAGAACAGGACAGTGGACTGGGCTCTGGGCGAGTACATGGCCTTTGGTTCCCTGCTCAAAGAGGGCATCCACGTGCGCCTCAGTGGTCAGGACGTGGAGAGAGGCACCTTCAGGTTCTGCTCAGGCTGAGCTTAGCTCTCTTGCTGAACTACTCCGAAATAACACAAAACATATCAGAGTGCTTATTGTGTCTCTAATAGACCCGCTCTCCTGTCCACAGCCACCGCCACCATGTACTGCATGATCAGAACGTTGACAAGAGGACTTGCATTCCTATGAACTACATCGACCCGAACCAGGCACCATACACTGTGTGCAACAGCTCCCTATCTGAGTATGGAGTATTAGGTAAAATATCTGTCTTTCATTTCTCCACTTGGAATTACTGTGGATAAAGCCAGGTGTACACTAGATTGTGACAAAGGAGAGCATCTCACTCTCAATTTCACAGAATTTCTTATTTTGTCATAAGGACCTGCAAAATAGACATTAGGAGTATTTAGTGTTACACATTAGTCACAATACGCATCATGTGTAATATTTGTTTTTTTCAATACCTGCGTCACAAGACTATATGCTCTGTGAATCGAATACAGTTAGATTTCATGCTGATAACTGGAATCGTTTCTATAGTTCTGTCTATCACAGTCCATGATATTCCTAAAAGTGTTGTATTGTGAAACTAGATGCCAAATTAAAAAGAGGGTGTAGTGCACATAACTTATCTCAGTTGTGAAAACTCTTGAATGCCACCTGTCTGTTATTGTGTAATGCAAACAAAGCTGGAACGGCCTTGTTTGTGTATTTATGCACACACAATAAACATATCTAGATAACGTGGAAACACAGGTATGATTCTATTCTGCAGCAAGAGCTGGAGAAACATTTTACTTCAATTTGCATTCAGCTTGAAATTATAAAGAGAGTGACTTGATATCTGGGCCCTTTTTTTTTTTTTCTTCTAGCTCTCTTATTGGCTGAATCACTTGTTACACCACTTGCCATCTCACACTACAGGACCCTTGAATGAGCCATAAAAATCAAATGTTTGAAAATTTTGGAAGGCCTCTGATTACTGCAGAGCTCGGTCGGAAAGCCAGACTTGTTTGTCCGCTCACACTGCCAAATCACCTGCGCCTTCCAACAGAGCTTCAGACCTGAAAAAGATTTGTTGGATGAGCCTAGTGTATGTAGTGTAGTGTAGGCCTGGCTTAACAGTACATGTAGTGTAGGCCTGGCTTAACAGTACATTTAAACCAACGTTGCCTCATACTCATGACCTTATACAGTTTTTGATGTGTTTTTCCTGTCTGTTAAGTTAAAGGAGGAAAACCACAACAAATGATGGACGTTCCATCAAGTGATCTGTGTGGCGTATTCCATTGTTGTTGGAAAATCCATAATTTGTTATAGTTTTAAACAAGTGATCAGACAGACTAAACACATCAAAACTGTTGCTAAACCTCAGAGTGTGGCATGTGTATGCGAGCAACGCTAATATTTCAGTCATTATTAGCCATGTTAGCCTTATTTACTTGAACTTAACCCACTGCCGTATTTAGGCTTTGAGCTGGGCTTTGCTATGGCTAGCCCTAATGCGCTGGTGCTTTGGGAGGCACAGTTTGGAGATTTCCACAACACCGCCCAGTGCATCATCGACCAGTTCATCTGTGCTGGCCAGACCAAGTGGGTGCGCCAGAACGGCATTGTCCTGCTGCTCCCCCATGGCATGGAGGGAATGGTATGTTCCTTTTCTCCCTTACTCTTTGCCCTGTTATGCCCTGAGTCTTTCTCTCCCTGTTCTCTTCTTAAGATACTGTTGTTTTCAGGGTCCTGAGCACTCATCAGCACGTCCAGAGCGCTTTCTGCAAATGTGTAACGACGACCCAGACGTTTTCCCTGTAAGTTCAGCATGGTCTGCTATTGATTTGGTGTAGAGCAAATATATTGCTCCTATATAAAGTCCAAATATGCTGCAGTGAATCTGGAGAGCTGTAAGTTGTTGCTGCCTGAAGCACCTCTCAACACCCCTCTTTATGTTTGTTTCAGAAAATAACAGACGACTTTGCAATGCAGCAGCTATATGACTGTAACTGGATTGTGGTGAACTGCTCTACTCCTGCCAACTACTTTCATGTGCTAAGGAGGCAGATCCTTCAGCCCTTTCGGAAGCCTGTAAGCCAGTTTACTAGCAATATTCACACTTTGTTCAATATTTAAAAGAAAATATTACCAGGTTTTTGCTTGTTTACACATTTGTTGCCAAGAAGAGATACAAACTCCACGCATTTTGGCAGAATTTACCTATTAGGTGACTGATCCGTTCATCAATATGCTCTTTGCCTGTACATGACTGGTCAGCGTTTAGCAGTCAAATTAATCAGTATTATTTGACGTAAGTTAGCATAACAACTACAGGAAAGGTGGAAATTAAAGTACCTAAGAAAAGAAATTTGAAAAATTGCTTTACATCAAGCAGTATGATCAGTATGCAATACTGTTGAAGGACATGATGATAACAGATATGTGTTTTACATTCTTTCAAGCCAAGCTATTTGTTTCTATCTAGTTATTCCTAATCTTAGTTATGATTGCATCCACTTCATTGCTTATCTGATGGTAAACATGTTTTAATGTTTATCTTGCTGCCTCTCACCTGCAGCTTATCATCTTCACTCCAAAGTCACTGTTACGTCACCCAGAGGCCAAATCCAGCTTTGATGACATGTTATCTGGTGAGTGCTTTCAGACCTGAATCCTGAAACTTTCTAATTATTTTTGCTTCTGAAAAGTTAATTCTGTTCAGATGTAAACTAATTTTGCTTCTTTTTAGACTCAGCAGTACACATCTAATCTATGCAGTTGTAAAATAAGATATTTTCATTGGACCATTACCAAACTGAGGCATCCCTGCTCTTCATTTCACCAAATGACATGAGTTTAATCAGAGTCCTTATAGGAAAGTCTGGCCACTCTGCAGCCATCTTGGCAACGCCCCTGGGCAGTTATTTTCGGTGAAGACAAGACCTCCATCTCTTTAAATAGGGAGATATCTATAAAACCAAAACAAAACACACACGATTCAAAATCATTTAAAATCTGATACATGCAGCATAAATATTTTTGGCGCCATGCAATTTTTCAGCTTGTTCTGGCTTTTCTCAAGAAGAGGGAGCTTTTTCTGCTTGCCGCTTAGATAGCAAACCTATTGGCTCATTTTGAAGGGTGGGACTTCTTCATTAACAGACACCATAATGTGCATTACAAGCATTCCTATTCATTCTTCATCCAGTGAATTGTCCCCTCCTTTATAGCATCTCTAGTTTTCTGCAGTAGCCTTTAGCGGCCCAAGCTTGTTAAAAGAAAGCGCATTAATAACTGTCTCACTACAGTTACGTTTTAATGCAGTCTGGCTAACGAACCACCTATGCATTTGACTACCAAGTGTAAATGCATGTGGTTTAAATCTTATCAGGTTACAATCCAGATGCCCTGTTTACACTGAGCATTAACACACAGTCACCATAATCCAATCAGATTTTAATGCCAAGTGTAAACAGAGCCCACGTCACATGTTACGACCAGGTATAAAGGGGGCCAAGTGCACTGAGCAAATCGTATTTTTATTATTGCGATATGAGTTTCTGTGATTAACACATTGTTAAGGTCTGCAGTGGCGTAATGGATCAGATTACATCACACACAGTGCCAAACTGACTTAGATTGGTGGAAATGTAGCTTTAGAAGCCCAACAAGTGCTTCCCTGTACTGGGCTTTGTAAACTTTGTTTACAATAAACAGAAATGTACAATTAGAATTTCATTATTTTTATTTTGCACAAAAGGGAATGGTGTTTTTGCTGTTTGCCTAAGGGAGAGGTTAGTTAGTAAAAAAAAAACCTGTACTTGCTGCACATCCAGTCAGAGGAACGCCATTTTAATAATAATTTATTGCTTCTCATATAGTTATCATAAAATCCTGCAGCTTTATCGGACATTATATTTTATGTCTGTGTCACCCAGCCCGAGTTGAAAGTTCTGTGAGTGTTTTTTGGCAATGCGTATGCTGTGGGTATGCATGCACAATAACTATTAATTACTAGGAATTTATAGTTGGTCACAGGGTCACTCAGAATTTAGTTACAATTTTGTTACCAAACAAGTCACAATTACTGAATATGTTAAAATCTTGTAGCCATAATTTGTGTTAACTGTTTGGTTTGTGTGTATTTAGGCACACACTTTAAGCGTTTGATCCCAGAGAAGGGCACAGCATCCCAGAATCCTGCTGGAGTGAAACGCATCATCTTCTGCACAGGAAAGGTTTACTATGACCTGACCAAAGAGCGCAAGAGCAGAGGAATGGAGGATACTGTGGCTATTGCCCGCTTTGAACAGGTACTGCAGTCATTCATAAATCTAAAAAGACAAAAATCTAAAAGAAACAATGTGACCCAACCAGTGTGGATTGTTTTGCAGCTTTCTCCGTTCCCGTTTGACCTGGTGAAGGCAGAAATTGATAAGTACCCACAGGCTGAGGTGCTATGGTGCCAGGAGGAGCACAAGAACCAGGGCTACTATGATTACATCAAGCCACGCATCTGCACCACTATTGGCCGTGCTCGTCCTGTCCAGTGAGACTTCATTAGAAATGCACACCACTTTGTCTTTTTGCATGTTTCCTGAGTTCCCACTGATAAAAATTTCATTTGCGTTTGAACCGGTGTTGCTCTTGTTCTCAGATACGCTGGGCGTGAGCCAGCTGCTGCCCCCGCCACTGGGAACAAGAAGGCCCATCTCCTCGAGCTGGAGCGTTTCCTGGACAAGGCCTTCAACCTGGACGCCTTCCAGGGCCAGCCCTAAATGCCTCTCTTCTTCACTGCCCTTAACCCTACCCCACTGTCTGCTGGCCAAGTGCCATCCTTTCATCCCTGCATATCCACTAAAGGCACTAACAGTCTCCACAGAACACAGAGAGTCGCTGGTAGGATCTAAGTGTTGCCCAGCCATTGCACTGGCACTGACTCCGTCTTGCCTCACTCCTGGAGCATTAGAGACGGTAATAATTGCTTTTCTTTTTGAGTTTAACAGAAGGCCTACTGCTAGGCCTTATGTCAGTACAAAAATCAAAACTTTCATTCATCAATGAAGTTGAAAGTATTTGGTAGCGTTCTGAAAAATACTTGGAGGGGCGGGAGACTGAGGGGCGCGTGCATTACTTACTGCAGTCTTTTCTGCTGATGAGTTCCACAAAGCAGCATTGACATTCAGAGACTTGCAACACAGTTAATGCTACCAGCTAACCTTGTTCAGCCTCCCTTTGTTCATCAAGTCCATCTGACAATACCCCTTCTTCAGTTATGCATCCTTTACTTCATGGTCTTTTTAATCATTGTTTATAACTCAAGGCACACATAATCAAAAGCGCAACACCTAAAGGTTTGCAAACCTCATTGAACACAGTCTCGTTCTCCAAACTGGAAGTCTTCTGGATGAATGCACAGTGGACTGCCCAGATTTTTTCAGATGGTTTAAAGAAACGCACAATGTTTTACCTGATTGCGAATGGAACATTCCGTACTTGCTTGTTTGAGCAGTTTTAGATAATGAGCTTCACTGTATTTGAATGTAAACAAGTCCAGTTTGCCCAGCAGGTCCCTGGTGTGGAAAACTGATCCTTAGTACTTAGCAGTTCCAGCTTTTCGGAGTAGAGGACAAGCAGGTCAACCGTCTCTTCTTTTGCCATCCATGTCCTTCTCATTGCATCATATCTGACCTCTGTGCCAAAACGTTACAAGCATTCAAGAGATCACTCGAGCAAAGATGGCATATCCTCTTGTAAATTTATGAAGGTCAAACAGAGATCAAGCTGCAAGTTGAACTGATCTCTCCAGGACTAATGAAAGGGATTTTTATTTATTTTCATTCCATATTTTATTGTATGTTCATTCCAAAGTATTATAGTCCTTCATTCAATAAAGGTGAACCTCTTTCATTGAGGTTGTTTGGCCTAATTTTTTTTTCCTAGAATGTGAGGTCATGGTTTCATATTATAATGATACTTTGTAATATACAGTGAGGTAAAACAAGTATTTAGACACTTTTTTTCTTATTTAATGTATAAACTCAAAGTTGGGAGGATGCGCTAAATGTAAATAAAAACAATGCAATGATGTACAAATCATTTAAAACATACATTTAAGTGAAAATAGTACAAAGACAACATATCATATATTGAAACTGCGACTTTTTATTTGTTTTTAGAAAAATATATGCCCCTTTTTGAATTGATGCCAACAACATGTTCCAAAAAACATTGGGACGGGGGCCTGTTTACCACTGTTTCATCACCTCTTCTTTTAACAACACTCTGTAAGCATGTGGGAACTGAGGAGACCAACTGCTGTGGTTTTGAGAGGCGTGGTGTTTTCCCGTTTTTGCTTGATACAAGACTTCAGCTCTTCAACTTCAACTGGTTGGGGTCGGCTTTGTCTTAATTTTTGTTTCACAATGCACCAAATGTTTTAAATTTGTGACCGGTCTGGACTGCAGGCAGGTCAGTTCAGAACCTGACTTTTTATAGAGCAATGCTGTTGTAATACATTCAGAATATGGTTTGACTTTGTCTTGCTGAAATAATAAGGCCTCCCCTGAAAAAGGCGATGTCTGGATGGCAGCATATGTTGCCAAAACGTGTGTGTGTGTGTGTGTGTGTGTGTGTGTGTGTGTGTGTGTGTGTGTGTGTGTGTAATATATATATATATATTTCAGCCTTAATGGTGCCTTCACCAACGTGCAAGCTAACCATGCCATGTGAACTAATGCACACCTATACCCTCACAGAAGCTGCCTGAACTGTGTGCTGATAACAAACTGGATGGTCCCTCTCCTCTTTTGTCCAGGCTGGACTAAGCGATTAATGACGATGATGATGATGATGATGATGATGATGTTTGTTGGGAATAAAAAAAAAAAAGGTTGCATGTATAAACCCACACCACTTGCAGTGAAGTATGGAGGTGGGAGCATCATAACATGAGGCTACTTCTCTGCAAATAAGTCATTGAAAGACGTACCAGGATGTATTGAAAAGAATTTAATCTCACCAGCCAAGAAGGCATAGAAAACAACCCCAAACATAGTCAAAATAACTCAAGACTGATTTCTTAAATGTTTAAAATGCTTGCATGGCCTTGCCAGTAGCCTTACTTAAGTACCAACTATAGAGGATTTTGAATTGCAGATCAATCAGAGGGACCCTCATAACCTTAGGGAATTGAAGACAGTTTGCCAAAAGCGTTGTACTTATCGTCTGTGCCCCTAGACAGGCCCCAGGCTCACCCCAGAACTCAGAAATAAGACCCAATAATAACCCAGTGGGGAATCTGGCCTTGCTACTCATTGTTTACACTTTACTGAGCATGTTCCTAAGGATGTCCAAACTGTTCTACTATTCAGCCACCCTTAATGGTGGTAGTTCTTGGCCAAAAACTCTGTTTAGGAGAATAAACAAATTTACACAGGCTCCCATTTCATCTACTCCTATCTCCTGACCAATAGCAGGCCTTTTTGGATTTTTGCTCTCCCATAAAACCTTTCCCTCTGCCTTCATCTCTGTTTATTTATCTATAGTCTCTGACATCATCCCCCAGTCTTCCATCTCTTACTGTTAGCCTGACCCTGCCCTCACTGCTCTTCTCTGCTATTTCCCCATCTATTGCTCATTTGATGAATGCATGCTTCTCTTCAGGTACTACTTCCTTCAAAATGGCTGCACATCTGTTCTTAAGAAGCTGGCTTAGACACTTCCTCCCTCTCGCTCTCTTCCTCTCTAATTATAGACCGAGCTTGTGTGATGAAAAGAGTTGTACACTCATACTAGAAATGGTCTCTATGAGCCCCTTTAATTTGGCTTTCACACCCTCTTTGACCTCAGTGCAGGTTTTTGATACTTTTTTTCATGATATATTATCTTATCTTGTATCTTATAAGCAGGCAGCAGTTTATCTTTATAGGTAAACACTACCCTTGATGCTCAGGGGCGCCCCAGGGTTCTGTCCTCGGGCCCCTACTATTCTTTACATACATTTTTCTCCTCGGTCAGATAATTTATATTCTTAATCTTAATTTTCACTGTTATGCTTATGACCTCAGTCATGAATTGCATGTGTCACAGATTTAAAACACTGGATCCATGAGAATTTCCTGAAACACAATGCTAATAAAAAATTGGTTTTAGTTCTACAAGTATTATATTTAAAAATAATAATAGTATTATTATTTTTTATTTATTTGTTTGTGTTATTCTCATAAACACCATGCCCACAGTTTTGGCAAGGAAAGGATTTATTTATTATTTACAAAAATGCATTATGATAATGTCACAGGAAATGAAATAAGCACCCTAATAAAATCATTATATAAAGTGCAACACCACATGCGGTAATTTCAGTTAAGATTCTATTGCAGACAAATGTAAACCCTGAACCCAAATGTTCATTCCATTTCTTCATTAAAGTTTCTTCGTTATGTGAGTCAGACTATTCCTCTCAGCGTTCCTCTCAAGTACTGTGTTTGCGTCTGCTTCACAGTTGACTAGAAGGAGAACCGACCGTTTCTTTGACAAACTCAAAGACATTCTTCTTATGCTGGTAACGACTGTATTCATCACAGTACCTCTTCAGCTGCATGTATAAATCACCTGTGGAAGGAAGGACACTTTCATCAGCTGTGGCAATACAGCAACACCAAAACACTGTTATAAGTTCATGTGGAGCTTAAAGGTGTCACAGAATGGAAAACTGTATTTTCACTGGCAAAGCTGAATAAGCAGAGTTTGGTACATGGAACTGACATACTCTAAACCTCAAACACTGTTATCTCCTCCTTCAAATGCAAATCCAGTAAAACGGGCCAATTCCAAAATCCATAACTGTTATGTAATAGTCTCGACTCATTAATACTTACACCCTCAAAACATACACCAGCCCATGTTCTACCTGGAGCTACAGCAATGAAAATGGCACTGTGTGTAGAAATGTAATGTACAAGCTGTGAAGGGCATGTCTGCATTTTTCATATCCTTCCCAAAGGACTGAACTGTCAACAGGCATGGCAGATGTTCGTCTTTAAACAAGGCTGAAGTTATTTGCCAGCGACTTGATCAATGTTTCATTCCACCTTAAATGCTACCAACTGTACAGCCCCAGAATGTAACTGCAGCACTATTTAAGGTGGAAAGGAAAATTCTCAAACAAGCTGGCAAACAGGAAGCCAACTTCAGCTCCCACATGTTAAACAGGACCCCAGACAACTTCAATTCAAAGTTGTTAGTTTGCTCTGCACATTTTACTCTGGACAGTTTCTCAGACCTTGAACAATATCAAGCTGGCTGTTCTTAGCGTTTGACCCTAAAGAGACAGAGGTTAGCATCACAACCCCAACCGCAACTAGCAGCCATGCTGTGTGACATTATGCACTTTTTGATGGCTGAAGCCAGATTATCTTAAATTGAAAGTTTCACTGTGAGTTAACTAATTTGTGTTGTTGTTGATATTGAAAGCAAGTAGCTAGTACAGGTAACATTAGCTACTAGCAAGCTCCAAGTAACTAGCATAGCTAACTAAATAGTATGATGACCTGGCTTATTTACATGGAGTTTTTTTTTTATTTATTTATTTTCCTGCCTGAGTCTATTTCGACATATTGCTTCCATGTGGGCCATCATGGTGCCTCGCTGTAAAGCGGCAAATCAGAGCAGAGCTCATCAAATTATTCAAGAGCAAACCAAAAAGTACAGAGTGAGGCTAATCTGGTACTAACCCACAGTGACTTTGCGAGCCTTCAGCAAGTGGTGCATTCTCTGCAGATCCTGTGCCTGTTCCTTCTTCCCAAAGGTGAAGAACGCCAAATCTCGTTTAGCCACAGCTGCAGCCATCATCTGAATGAGAGCTTTTAAAGGATGATAGATATTTAGTTTATACATTAAGTTGGTGAGAATTCCACTTACGCATATTTACATACTTTCTATATGATGTCAGTTACCTTTAAGCCTTGGATCACCGTTAAAAGCACCACATCCCCAGTTGCCAGTTGCAATGGCGGGAGTGTAGTCAGAAGGAATATGAGGATCCCCCCTGAAGCCGACATAGGCCTAAAAATGGACGCGATGGAGAATGAAAATCAGCTAATCAAATAAAAGGTACAAAGTTTATATCCATAAACTTCATTGCATCAATGTTCCAGAGAGACGGTGACCTTGTTGAGCTCTCGCTTTAAGTTTTCCTCAGTGTACTGCTCCCTGGGGTCCTTGAAGCTCAAAGCATCGATGGCAACAATCTGACAATACCGCCTTTTCCACTCATCTCTGTAACACAAAACCAGTTTGTCCCTGGTTTAGCAGTGGGCGACAGACCAGCTCACCTGGTATACCAGCTGAAATTCTTCTTAAAGTAAGAGTTTTGTCATAACCTTTCATACAAGTATGCACCAAATAAACAATGTACAAACAGCTCAAACAACGCTAAGGTTAGCCTGGATGTCTCGTCAGTTTGTAAATATGGAACAAACTGCCATTTCTGTTTGGGTTGTCCTTTTGCCTGACAGCTAAAGACACTGTGGTCTTGGGGCCCTAGTCATTATTGTTTTTACTATTTTTGCAATAAAATTATTTTAGATTTACTTCAGTTGTTAAATATGGTTTCATTAAAAGTGAAGTGACATTCCAGAATAAAAAAGGTTAATCTATAAGAATAGGTTAGTTAAGCACCTAAAATAGCTTTGCTTAACAAATATATACTGCATATATTGCTGCTGTCGGACCAATACCTCTTATCTCCATTTTTTGTTGTTTTTCCGTTTTTGACATAATTTGAAAATACCTACTGTCCTGTATATTGTGTGTAAACTTCAAGATGAATGGACCAAAATAAATGGCCCAGAATTACTTGGGAAATATTATAACATTAAAAGTAAAGTATGTTTTTTCCTTCTCCTGTAAAGTTATTATTTTGGAGCTATGAAGCTACAGCACCAATATACAAGATATACTACCACTAGGAAAATTTAACTACACCATGGATTTTTGTCTATACCACCCACTACTACCCTTATTATAATGATGTTATGAGCGATATTGCACTGAGGAAAATGTCAAGCAAAAATAGTTCAACACAGCGAGTCTGATTTACACAGAATAGAAGAATAAAGTCTGGAAAACTAAACCTTTGATTTAAGACAGAGCTTTGTGGAGGGTGAACTCCTTATAGCTGTTGAAAGCATTGTAAGGATTTAGTATTTGTAATGCTTCTTTACCTCTCGGTGTCATCTTTATATGGACCAAGCCATTTAAAGGAATCGCTGTAGCCAGAACAAACACTGTATGTCTGAACTCCTGAGGAATAAAGTCAGAATCCATATAAGGCAAACAGATACTGGCCATGACTTCAACCTCTCAAAACCTCCATTACCCTGGACGCTGCATAAGTTAATAGTTCAATAATGCATACGGCTGTGCTTTTAAGCAGCCTGGCCTACTACCTGTGATCTTCAGGCACTCATTGTCAGCCAGTTTCTCAGTGAACAGCCTGGCCACGATCAGCTCTGGGCTCAGAAGAAAGCGGATCTCTTCTTGGACCAATCCTCTTCCCAGCACCCCTCCACCTATAAACTTGCTGGCGAAATCCACCTGTCCAACAATGAAAGAACAAAGGACTGTCTGGTGTAAAGAGTGAAATATGCTGGTTTCACAGGTTGGTAAGCAACCAGTTCAACCAGTTTATTCAGGCCCACTAACCCATCAATACCATCTTCAAAGTCCACTTGCTGTGTGTAGGAAGCAAAATGAAAAGTGAAAGAATACAAAGACTAACCTGCAGCATACCACTACCTTCTTTCTCAATGGTGCCTTTGGAAGTGACATGAAGGTTGGACATAGTCTCTTTTTGCCTAGAAGTCAATAGATTTAGAGTTAGCACCCAGCTTTGTTAGTGTCTGTGTTTGCATCACTAACAAAAGCAAAAGTCACTTACCTTTTCCAGTTGGGGAGCTCATTTGGTGGGATGCAGATTCTTTCAAAAGTGACTAGTCCATCAGGTTTTGTGTCTATTACACAATAGAGTACAACAGCACACAAGAGTAGTAACTATTAGTGATCTTCAAAAAGATATGACCATCATCAGCTGAGACATGTAAACTTACATTTATTACACAGAATATCCTACCCTGATCTCATTTATGTCTTTATATTATACTGACATGCTTACTAAAATGTACACTATATGGCTTAAAGTATGTGGACACCCCTCCTAATTACTGAGTTTATGTGTTTCAGCCACACTCATTGCTATGCAATGTCTATAGACAAACACTGGCAACAGAATAAGTCAGTGACTTTAAATGTGGAACTGCCATAGGATGCCACCTTCACGCTTCACTATCTGGCTGTATGATATACAAATCTGGCTTTGGCAGATACCAGGAAAAAACTACCTACCGGAATGCATAGTGCTGTAGGTAAAGCTTTGTGGAGGAGGGACAATAGTCTGAGCCTGTTCTTCAGTGTTTGGGCCCCTTTCTTAGTTCTAGTGAAGGGTGATGTTAACGTTACTGTATCCAAAGACATTTTAGACAAGTATATGCTTTTAACTTTGTGGCAACAGTTTGGGGAACACGTGCCCCTGTGAACAAAGCGACATCTATAAACACATGGTTTGATGAGTTGGACTGCAGTGGCCTGCACAGAGCCCTGACCTCAACCCTACTGAACACCTTTGGAATGAATTGGGAATGTTGGTTGCGAGCTAGGCCTTCTCATCCAACATCAGTGCCTGACCTCACTTTTGACTGAATGGGCACAAATTCCCAGAGATACCCTTGTGGAAAGCCTTCCGATGAGAGTGGGGCCCACTCCACATTAATGCCCCTTGTTTAGGAATGGGAGGTGGATTAAGCTAATATATGTGTGATGGTCAGGTGTACCACATACTTTTGGCCATATAGTGCATATGACTGGCTATGTTGATAATACAAGAACATCACAGTACACTGACCTTTGGTTTCATAGAGAGGGACTCAATTTCAATAAATTACCTTATTACTAAAAGGACGTTCAGGAGAAAAAAGTAGCTGTCCTAACTAGTGTTGGGCGCATTACCTTCTTCAGTTACAGTGTTGAAGTAATGGAAAAGGCATCTCAGCTTCTGTGTCTTCCGCATGCATGTCTGACCAAACAGGCTGTGAAAATACAGGAAAGACATCAAAAAAAAAAGGATGAGACTTAAGAAAATTAAAAATGTGTAGAAAGCTACAGTGTACAGTCATTTTAATGGCAAAACATTTGGGTGCTTTTAATCTAAAGGGTTTGGTGGGTGGAATGTCACAATATTCAAGGGGGTTAGCAGGACATGATGAATGACCTCTAAGTGATCTCATGACACTGGGCCTGAGCGTACGCCACTACTAATATATACCTTATGAGCTGTTCTTGATTATGGCATACGAAATACTATAACTGCGATGTGTGAGAGGAAATGTTGCTTAGGGACCCCATGCGGTCCTTTTTTCAAAGTTCGGGCTGCTGGTCAAATTCCACTTTGTTAATTTTCTAAGTGAAAGTGAGTTAACACATCCTCTGAAAGATGCACAATTCAATGCATAAGCACAGGTTTACTTGCTGAATTATAATTTTATTTATTATTTGCTGAAATATTAGGACAAAAACAAAACATAAAATGTGGCCTGTGCAAAAGTTATAGCATATTTTACATTTTATGTTCTATTTGTTTCCCAGTATGTTAAGCCATATCTAAGTTTGTTCCTTGTAAAGGAAATTAACTTATTTTACTTAGAAAATCAACAAATAATGTCACTGGGGTGTTCGAACTTTAGCATACAACTGTACACTGAAAAACTGCCCTGCTGTATATTATGCTATATGTATAAAGTGTTGTAAGAACAGTCGGGGGTCATACCTGCTGAAGTTGATAGTGGGGTAACTGGAATATTCACTGCCAGGCTTAGTGGTGTTGCGATGGGGGAAGGTGCAGAAGAAGGCGTTGGCCAACAAGCAGGAGATCTGTACCTGGGACAGTGTTATGGCATGGCTGCGGTGCTGCTTCAGCAGAGGAATGGGCTGTGCAGAAGCAAAGCGTATTACAGATCAAACTAACTCGACAAAATAAATAAACAAATAATTGCCTTTGTTTGTCAGGCTTGCCGTTTTGGGACGGTTTACATTTATGCACTTGGCACGTGTTCTTATCCAGAGCGATTTACAATCTAATCACATTACAGAGGTAACTGAATGTAGTGTTAGGAGTCTTGCCCAAGGACTCTTATTGGTATAGCCTGGGGTGTCTTCCCATGCAGGGAATCAAAACCCTAGTGTGCCATGTGGAGGGCAGTGAAGTGTCCCACTGTGCCATACAATCCGCTACCTCTAAAAGCCTTAATGTACCTGAAGAAAAACTTTACAGCAACTGCATCATTAATAATGTTAAAAAAAATCAGCTCTCACATGTTTGATGAGATCCGGTAGCTGCAATGCCAGCCTGGCCATTTTGGAGATCACGTGTGAAAAATTGTTCTCCTTCGTGTTTACACTCTGATGGACAAATTCAGGCATAAGCAAACTTTATTGTCGATGAAGAGTTACCTGTTCTTTAAGTACATCTACATTTTTCTTTAAATCACCGGCCATTTTATTGGAAACACCTCCTTGCAGTGCGTGATACATTTGTATCAGTGCAACACACACTATCAGGCCATTATGAATGGTGAATGGTCCACCACCTAAATAATATCTGGTCAGCGGTGGTTCTATGGTAGGCCCTTTCCAGTAGTGTGGGGCTGATAAATTGTGCAGCAGTAGATGGGCTACCATCAGTAACTGTAAATCTACAATGTGCACCTATATGGTAGGTGTTCCTGATAAAATAGCCAGTATAAGGAAGGTGCACAGTATTGTGGAAGAGTCAGGGACCACCCTTTATTTGCTTCATTTCCAGTGAAACCGGCCATTAAGTACAAGATATTTGTCAGAAACCATACAGTACTGTGCAAAAGTTCTAAATGTCCTTGGCAATAAGTGTGCTCTGCTTGTAAATCACCACATATTATTAGAATAAATGAAAATAAGCATAAATACAATAAAAAGTAACATGAATTTCTTTTTTTTTAATAGATGATATCTTGTACGCTAATTTAAAGAACAATTGGATGATGACTACGGATGACGAGATTTTTGGAAATAAAAAACAGTGACGAAAAACCGCTACTTATTATTATTTGTAATTATTTTAATATTAGTGTTTTTATAAGATAATACACTTAGGTAATAGGTAAACAGGTTTTAACTGTCAATTTCACAGGTGCCTAAAACTTTTGCACAGTACTGTATATATAACGAAAATCAGACAGAAATCAGATTTTTCAGTATTTGGCATGTCAGTTCAGTCTTAGAAGTTGGTTGCATTTTCTACTTCTTATGATCCAAGTCACCCCGAACACATTCAGTGATGCTGTAGTCTAGACGATTGATTTTCTTATTTCTATTCTCTGAAATATTTCCTGAAAAATGAGCAACTTGCACATTATGGCTATTCTGACTGGAAATGACATAAATGAATGGGGGGTCTCTGACTTTTGCACAGCACAATACACTTACAAATATATACAAACAAAAACACTTCTGTGGATTTTTGCATGCTGACCTTAACGTAGTTGTGAAGGGAATCGAAAGGCCATTCCATTTGGTGAGAGGGATTGTACGACTTAATGGCCATCTGAAAAAAACAGAGAAAAATCCTTTAACAGCTTCTGCTTTGGTTTGACACAGAAGTCATTACAGTGAGGTAAACTATTGCTAAAGTAAAGGCATACCGTCATACCTCTACGTCTCCCAATGAAGCTCCGCCCGTTCCGAGATCGTGTAGCGCTCTCTGTATGGCTTTCCAGCGAGCCTCAGAGTTACTCTTTGGCTATAAAAGAAACACATCATGAATACTACAGTATACGGAGCCCCTCTGGTGACATCCTATACACATAAAAATAATGCATGGCCACAACTTATTAAAGCGTAGGAACAAGATAATTTAGTTGTGGCTACGACTTATTAAGGCATGGGAATGAGATCCTAATGCCTGGCCATGACTAACTAACTACGCCTTACTAAGGGGTGGCCACGACTTTATTATCTCATTCCCATGACTTACTAAGTCGTGGCCACGCATTATTTTTATTTATACGGGATGTCAACAGCAAGGCTCTGTAACAGTATAGTATATTGTTTGTTAATTGTTATCGTAACGCTGGATTTTGCAACGCTGATGTAACAGAAAGCCAAAATCCAAGTGAGCTCCCTGACCAATCATAATGAGCCTCATTTACTAACCCAGGGGTCGGCAACATGCGGCTCCAGAGGCCTCTCACTGGAGACTGCTTAAGTCTTGTACTGCTCTGTTGTGGCTCCACAGCAGAATAAGATTTTAGGTAAAAATAAAATAATCCTCCTTTGCAGTAAAATAAAGCTCTGCTGATCGTTCAACACAGTTTAACAATAAATGGTCTAAAACGCTGAAGTTAATTATTCATATATATATATTTATATATCTGCTAATTCACCCTTCAACCCTGAAGATTGGCGCACAGACTGCTACCATAGCAACGCAAACAAACAGCTGTTTACTCTGAGAAACTTAACCAATTATAGTTCCCTATAAGTGTTTGTGTGTGTTTTGATAGATCAAAGTATTCATGTACTCCAACTAATCATAATTAAGATTTAGTTGAAGTAATGCAGGCCAGTCCTTAATTATGTGACACTGTTAATTCACCAGTGCCTTTCCCTTATTGCAATATATGGCAAATCCCACTATATGTGACAATATAATTGCAATACTAGTATTTTGTCTACATCATGCAAATCTAACACAAACCAGTTCCCTGTAAAAGATTGGCCCCAAAAGGAGTTAAAACATGTAGACTTACGTGACCTGGAGGCAATTTCACATGGTTGCTGTCCCAAACATGTTGCCCCTTATATGGAATGAGTTCTCTGGCAAAAAACTCATTCGTCTGTTGAGACAAAGAACCTACATGGATGACCTAAGTTATAGTGATCTCCAGTGTTGAACATACTGGCTCATACTTCCCTTTCTGTCAGGGCAGGAGTGCTCAACTAGAATTAGCTAGTAACATTCATGTGCTTAGGAAAAAGTTCATAAGCTAGCAATATTGCTCTAAAAGGGCAAATCTAAAGCCATGTATATGGCCACAGTTCAGTTCCTCTTATATACTACATTTTTTTTTTAACCTGACTATGTGCCCAATTTTGTCTTTGCCAATTTCCCCTGCTAGCTAGCTCTGCTCCAATCACACAGTGCTATGAAGCTGAGAGGGTGAAGGCTAGCACGTGCACCCTCTGAGACATATGAAGCACCACTGCATCTTTTTAAATTGCCGCTAATGCAATGTCATTGTACAGCTCAACACACTTGGAGGAGAACACTAACTGCCAATTTTTTTTCAGTTAACAGACACCCTTACTGTCTAGCACTGTGCTGAGTGATGACTGGAAAGGGAGGGCCATCCTACCGACCATATGCTGTCTTGGACTCCTGGCCATGGATGGCTATGGCACTGACAATAGGGCCAATAGCCACAACGCTCAGGAGCCCCACATATAAGTGAATTACTCAGCAGTTTACTAATATGTGGCACTTTATTCAGTAATTATGTAGCTACTGAATTACTCAATACCTCTTAAATAACATCAAAACTTAAAATTACTTTCAAAGAATAAAAATGACAAAATAATTTTCTTGTTAACTGCAATCGTTATATCTCAAAAGTGATTCAGAGTAGTGTTGCTTATGCTCTAAAAAGATAACTTTACAGGAGAAGAACCAAAAAGTTGTTCATTTTTAATTATTAAGGGAGAGCTGGCATTTTCAATAATTAAAAAAAAACAATAATAAAAGAGTTACAAGGTTTCAATGTGACAGTGATGACAGCATTTGATAAGAAACGCCCAAATATGGGGGCACTTACATCTATGAGCACAGTGTGATTTGATCTGGAGGACAAGATCTCCAGCTGCATGTGGCAATCAGGCTCTTTCTTTAGTCGTCCGATGGGATATGTGTCTTCCTGGTTTTCCCCAAAGCCGCAGTGGGACTCCGAGCTTGTGTTTTCCGCACTAGAGGACTGACTGTGCCTGCGTTTTGTGGACTGCTCCTGTGGTGGCCTTTTGCTGGAGCCCTCTCCACCCTCGCCAGCAAAATCCATGTGGTTGAGGCATTGGCCCATTTGAGAGCTGTTATTTCTATGAGCCATCTATCAGGGAAGAGGATGACAGAGGATTCTCTGAAACAAAGGCTAACAGTAGTGTTTACCAACCAAGGAAACCTCGTATTGACGTAAATTAAAATCATTTCACAAAAGCACCCTCACAAACTGAAATAAATACTTACATAAAATGAAAAAAAGGCATGCACAATGATCTCGGATTCATACAGGCAGCGGCAGGTGATTGTTAGAGAAATTAACAGCATCATACAGATGTTTATGATTTGACTGATAATGGCAAATCAGTATTTGATGATGTACTTGTTGGACCTGGACACTGGAAAAGCTGAATGTTTAGATAATGCTGGGCAATATCTACATTTTATCATATGCATAATTTTGGGCACCACGGTCGAATAACAATGAGTGCATTTACATGCACTCAATAATCCGATAACTGCAGAAAATTCAGATTTTGTCAGTAATCCAATCAACACGTTTACATACTCTTGAGTAGTCATATAATGGGAAAACTCTGAGTCTGCATGAGTCAGGCAGTTACTGTTTTTCTGCTTTGCAACCAGCCAATAAACTCACAGAAGAAGACGAGACATAAATGCAATGTAAACTCATGCTGTAGCTTTTTTTTAAACATCACGCCACTTTACCTGAAAATATGAACATACATCATCTAGAAGATGAAGAATATTCAAATCTTTTATTTCGTGTTTGGGTTCAGTGTCGGTCCAAACGTTTTTGCTGCCATCTCACGGCAACGCTGCGTACTTATTTCTGCTCTCGCACACGCACAGACTGAGAAATCCAAAAGAAATCAGAGTAAGAGTTTACATGCACTGAGAAATCTGATTACGGAGCTAAAATCCAGCTCTCTTTATCGGATTTCTTAATCGGATGTCTAGATCGGAGTATGGTGTTTACATGAATAATCGGATAACTGGAGAAATCTGATTATGATCAGATTATTGGGTGCATGTAAATGCACTCAGTGTTTGTTGATTGTTCTGTTTTTTTCTCGATTTCTGATGAGTCAACACATACAGGAAATCAATTCTACCATTTCAATGTACTGTTTGACTGCTGAAATTAACATATTGGGAAATAAATTAAAACATGAACAGTGGCCTGTGCAAAAGTTATGGCACCTTTTGTATTTTATGTTTTCTTCTTTTCCAATTTGTTAAACCCAGCAAATAAACTGTCCACTAAAATTTGCAGGCAAATGCCATATTTAAGTGTGTTCCCTGTAGATGATGTACAAACTTATTTTCACTTAGAAAAATGATAACAAATTGTAATTTGATGGGGGGGCTAAAACTTATGCATACAATGTTTATGTATCAGCACTGACAGATATGTAAAGGAAAAATATCGACATTGGCCCACAACTCCCACATCAGTGCCTCCCTAGAAAAACCTGAACAAAATCCTAATGAGCCACTTTTTAAAAAAGCAAATGTGTATTATTACATTATTCTGTATTATATTATTCCAGACAACATTTGCTATGTATACTTAGAGTTGTTGTGCACCCATAGAAACTAAAAAAGTATGTTTAGCCATTAAATTTTTAGAAGTATGACCCATAAAAAAAAGTTGATCCTTTGGCACAACATGCCCCCAGCCAGGGGTAAATTGAGCACAGGTAGGCGGAAAGTTGAGCCCGGTGAGGGTTAAATAACCTACCAACATATAGAACAATAAAGAAGTACTTCTCCATTCCAGTTCACATGAATCAAAGTAGTATCAGGGAATCAGGGAAGGATGATTGTTATGTAATTTATAGACATAATTCAAAAGAAAACAAACTAACTCGCGAACCTGCTCATTCTTGCTCCGCCCAAGTTTCAGGAACGGAAATGGCATTTCTCTTAGCCAACTCAAATGCAAGCTCCTTGTACTTCAAAAGAGAAAGTTCATGAAACTGGTTAGCAACCCTGCTGAAAAAAGACTATTAGAACCATTACAATTAAACACCTGTCACCAAACACCTGTTAAACCATTAGAATCTTTTACACTGTGATATCAACCCTTCAGGAAAACACAGAATATGATCACTCACTACTGGACACCACCAGGAGCCATGAAAACCTTTTAATGATTTCTATGATTTTTTTCAGCAAAGAAGTCTCTTGATGTGGTTGGCAAGTTCACACTTCATCTTACCATAAAAATCTGAAGAGTCTTTGTTAGTCTGTAATAACCTGTACTGGGAACATGATCTTGTTTCTCAATGTATCTCTTCAGTGTCATTCTGTCATCTTTTGCCGATTTGCAGCAGACTGAACAGAATTCCCTTCTGACACTTCACAGATGCTCTCAGATCTTCCAATGGAGCTGAGCCTCTATTTGTTATACATTTGTAGTTTCTTAGCATAATGAAACTTCTGCAATATCACTATCATACAACATGCATTATTTTACTTAGTTGTATTTAAGAGAATATACATTTTATTTTCATTGGGGTAAGTTGAGCTATTGGCCAGACCTGTGGCACAATTTACCCCACAGCGTCCATTTTGAGAAAACTGCTCCACACATGAACTAACATAGTTATTCTAGGTTTATGACACCATTTTGAAGCTTATACTGCTGCAAATTAGTATGTAAATGTATCCCAAGCCTATTGATTTCTTTTAACATATAACATCTTAACCTATTTAATTTCACTTGACATGAGAAAAAAAAATCACAGTTTTGGCTCTGGTTAGCTCACCACTAACATCACATGCTCATCTCAATCAGAACTGAGGTGAAATGAACTATTCTTCCTGAATTTGTGACAAGGTTGTTGCACTGTCATTTTTGTGTATTCTTGCCTAAATACAAAGTGTGGCTCATTTTACCCACAGGCTCAATATTCCCTTTTTTGAGGGATTTAGTTTAATTGTATTAGTTTTAACAGGGGTTTGTTAAAACTAATACAATTAAACTAAATCCCTCAAAAAATCTCTGAAAACCCCTCAAAAAATCTCTCTGCCTAACTGAAACATGAAACCATGCAAATTTCACAGGGGAACGTTAAACAAAACAGGTGATAAAGACAACAGAAATAAAAACTTCAATAAAACACTTTTTGCTGGCCTTTGGCTGCTCAGTAATCCATTTATTTCCACATGTAAGCCAGTTTGGCCTGATAACTTTCTACTTTGACATATTAACATTCTGTATCTCAGAACAAAAACAAAAGTGAAAGTTCTTTGCTTGCCCTTTATGTCACTCCGCATATAAGGCTGCGTCCAAATCCGCACACCACACTACTCATAACACTACAATACTACAATATTCTACTTTGACATACTATTTAAGACAAAATGTCAAAAGAAGGACCAAAACCAGGTACTACCAAAATGAATGTAAACTGTATGTAAACAGCAGAACGCCACTAATAAAGGTGTATTTATTGGTGTAGTATAGTACGTGGTTTTGGACACAGCCTAAGTGTAATTGGGCAGGTAATATAGACAGATAAGTAAGTTATTAATGCCAAAGTCCGAGAGAAAAACTAACTTCTGAACAATTAGCTTTACTAGTGACAGCTTTTGACTGACAGTTCTGTCACCACAGACAACAGCTCTTCGTGACGACGAGCAAAACGAGACGCAGAACCGAGTGAAAGAGCGAGAAAACGGAGCTTAGAAATGTTTATTTCACGCACGTTCACACCGTCAACGACCCCGTCGAAATTTCCGCTTTCGATTTCGCAAAAATGCTGCGACGCACTGATTTTTACTTTAGCTGAACTTTAGCTTCACTTAGGACACACAGACGAGTCTAACCGAGAATAAGAGAACAGAAAACACGGAGACGCTTCAGCAACTCACGGTTTCGGCTGAGTGTGGAGACGGCGGCTCGGTCTGCTCGGTACAGTGACGGGAGACGAAGTGAGGAGCACAGACGTTTTACCGAATGTGAAAGTAAGAGTGAGGTGAGGAGTTGTTTTTACTCAGAAACATGGTGGGCTGTTCCTCAGAACAAACACCTCGCCGGGCAGGAACTGGAAAAGCCTAGAAAATGCTCTCTTTAGTCCCGTGTACACATTCTTCTCGTTCTTCTTCTCTGCAGCTCCTTCTTCTTAGCTCATTTTGAAACGAGCCCTTTTTTTGTTGGGCTTCAGGCTAACTTGTGCGAGTCACCCTAAAGTAGACTAGTCATGTTGCATCTGATTCTTTCCACCAACAGATGGCGCCAGCACTCAAATCATTCGTTCACCAAAGGGCCATTGTTCAGGTCACCGGACACTTAAAAAACACCCACCTTGTACTTCTACTCACTGGACACTTTATTAGAAACACCCACCTTGTACTTCTACTCACTGGCCACTTTATTAGAAACACCCACCTTGTACTTCTACTCACTGGCCACTTTATTAGAAACACTTTCCTTGTACTTCTACTCACTGGCCACTTTATTAGAAACACCTACCTTGTACATCTACTCACTGGCCACTTTATTAGAAACACTTTCCTTGTACTTCTACTCACTGGCCACTTTATTAGAAACACCCATCTTGTACTTCTACTCACTGGCCACTTTATTAGAAACACCTACCTTGTACTTCTACTCACTGGCCACTTTATTAGAAACACCCATTTTGTACTTCTACTCACTGGCCACTTTATTAGAAACACCCATCTTGTACTTCTGCTCACTGGCAACTTTATTAGAAACACCCATCTTGTACTTCTGCTCACTGGCCACTTTATTAGAAACACCCATTTTGTACTTCTACTCACTGGCCACTTTATTAGAAACACCCATCTTGTACTTCTGCTCACTGGCCACTTTATTAGAAACACCTACCTTGTACTTCTACTCACTGGCCAACCCTTAAAGTTTTGTGTTGACATCCAGAGGACTTTATACTTTCTTTTTAAGGATTTTCTATTTTATTTTAAAACCTTCTCTGTTTAGCCACAGTCCAAGCAGTGCAAACACAGTCCACATAATGTGTTGCTAACAGACGTAAATCCTGTCCTCGCTGACTCACTGTTTGGAACGACCAAAGTCCTCTGACCCCCTCTGCAGGATGCCATTGATAGAGAATCACCTCTGGCCACTAGAACAACAGGCCACTTTAAATGTGAAAAGCTCTCCCTGTTTGAGTCAGATGGTTCTTCCCAGAGGGTGTTTTCTCTGTTTTTCTGCAGTGATTCTCTACTTTCTGACCTCTCACATGATTGGACTCTAATCTTAAGATTTATCCCTGCCACTCCAACCAATGATTTAATCATAACTACATATTGCCTCAATCTACCCTATCAGGTCTGTGGACTAAATGGAGTTAATGTTATTACTGAACACTGAGCCAGTGACTGAGTTGGTTATTATGTGAAATCTGAATGAGCTTTTTGACATATTCATTGAAACATTTTTGGCATAAAATCATCATTTACCTTTTAGCTTGACATCTATTAGCTTAAATATCTGTACAGACATTTGAAAAGGAATTTCACTGATTTTGATCTAAATTTCTGCAAAATTCAGTTGTTGACATGTAAATGATGTAAAGATGTAAAGTCATTCAGGGTGTGTTGATGTCAAATGGTTAATTGTAAAGAAACTTAGTGACTCTAAGTGAACTTAGTGAACCTACACATTTCTTCTGAGTTTTGTTATGTCATGTTAATAATAGTAAAACCAGTGGTTAATCGTAAAAATATATTTTTTCTTTGGGTACTACCCTGCTAGAATCAGCATAGACCAGCATGACTGGTCAACAGCAAAACCAGCATATCGCTGTTGTCAGAAGAAAACCTTGTATCCCAAAAATGATAACTTTACAGGAGAGGGAAAAAAACTACTTTACTTTTAATGTAATTCAATGGAACCAGACTTTTTTCTAAGTCATTTTGGGTCATTTCTTTTAGTCCATTCATCATTAAATTAACATACAATGTAAAGAGCAACAGGCAATTTCAAATTATGTCAAAAACTGAAAAACATCAAAAATGGAGATACGAGGTTTTCTTTCAACAACAGCGATATATTGTGTTTTGTATACTGGTATGCTGGTCAACCAGCATGACCGTGCTGGGTGACAAGTTAAACCAGCACTAGACCGGCGTAAACCAGCATAGGCCAGCATGGAATGTGCCAGTTTTTTCAGCAGGGTACTTTGCCATAGAAACCCCCACATGTACTTCTCTGCCAAAATGGATTGTAAAACAAAGTCTTAGGCATCAGGCAACACATTTGTAACTATTTTATGTACTAACTTTCTGTAAGGTGGGTTTTAGAGGCTGCAAATTAGTTCCCATCACCGCTGCTGTGGGCGATTACTCAATTCCGACTCAGTTAAGTTTCCCTGGAATGGAGCATTTCACATCAAAACTCTCGGAATGACTTTGTTTACATCTTAACAGTTAAATCAAACAGAACCTTTGAAAAATTACCTTAGAGCGATGCAGTAGTAAGTTACTTAAAAATCTGTGCTGCCCATTAACACAGACCATTAACAGGGAGTCAGAGTTACAGGCCAACACTGTTTACTACAACACGGATTAATTTCAGCGCACATCCAACAGGAGTCACAACACTCTCTGTTTCAGCAGGAGAGGGGGCAGAGTATTCGGGGGTTGACATACTTTCTCTTGAGCCTTTTCTGTTTTCATCCTAATTAGGAATGCCACAGTGTGATTGAGCGGGACAGAACGTCCACTTCAATCGGCCTTTGCTCGGCCTGATGTGGCTGTTAACGTCCGTCCGAGTTACGCCGCTGCGTATCATCCGCAGGCTCTCACAACAAGACCCCCCCTCCCCTTTTTGAGGTGACTTCTCATAGATGTAATGCGAACGCAGCTGTTTGAAGTGTATGCTGAAAATGCTGACAAAGCCAGGGTTGTGTAATGTGAAGTGTGTTCCTCATCTACCTAGAGCCATATGAAATTAGATTGTCGGGTCTGTTGTCAGAACTGTCCTGTGCATTTTAATGCGGGTGCTGAGAAGCGCCTGCGTTTTTTTCAGTGCTGCAGTGTTGGCATGTCATTGGTCTGGCTGAGCAAAGGTGGGAGAGAACAGGCTTTTTCTTCCTGATCCAGCCAACCCGATCCCACCCCCACCCTGCTGCCTTTTTTTTCTTTTTCTTTTTTTCCTCATTGCTGTTATTGTCGGTCAGCCACTTCCCGGGAATGTTCCTCTCCAGGCCAGGGAGAAAGTCACTACAATGGAATGTGGGGCGCTTGAAAAACAGTGTTGACTTAAAAAGGCCAGAAAACGAAATCAAACATTCGATCCCTGGTGCGCGCCGCTTTTTGGGGCCTTGCGTAGCCGTGATTTAGCTAAAGGAAATGCCGTCTAAACAGTGGTGGGGCTAAATCTGTCTTGCTGTATTAACAAAAATCCATCAGTGGGGCACAGCTTGGGCATTTGGGTGAAATGTGAACTGCTCTGCGTGGACCACGGTGGGAGGGATCGTTACAGAAGTATCGATGCTTTTTGACAATCGATCCTCATGTGAAAAACTTTAGTTTTAATTATGAATGCAAATGTATTTACTGACCAAAAAACATTCAGGATGTGGTACATTATTAGGGTGAACGTCCAATTTGTTGCTCACTTTGTATCTTTTTTACTAGCTTTATCTGCACAAAAGGGCTAAAAGTATCGTATCGGTATCAGGATATTAGCCTTGGTATCGGATCGAACAGGAAATCAATGCCCCTCCCTAATTGGGAGGGTGTGCTTTTCTTGGCTTTCTCGCCAGCGAGATTTCTCTTTGTCCATATCCTTTTGGCTAACGGGAGCGCGCCGCCTGCCTGAGTGGCTCTTGCGAAGAGATTAGCTGGGCTGGGGGCGGGGTCAAAGGACTAGTGCTGTAGCCTCGTAGCACTAGATCCCCAGTCTTCACAGGGATCAATAGCAGGGTGCTGTTTGACCCTGATACAGTGGCTCTATGTGCTCGGCAGTTCGTGGAGTGGGGAGGGATGAAAAAGGAGGAGGGGTTAGTGTGTGTATGTGTGGTGGTGTGTGTAAAGGGGGGGATTGGTTGTTCTGGCCTGTGACATTGTTAAATGACTGCAGTAGATGGGAATGGGGAAGGGGGGGTTGGTGGATGCGGCAGGTCGTGGGGGAGGGGAGGCTGTGGGAGGTGGCACTGACATCGATAGCGAGGAGAAAGATGGGGAAAAAGGCAAAGAATCTCAGCACCTGTTTCCAGGGCAACAGGGAGCTGCTGAGCATAAGTCGGACTCCTTTTTTTTTTCCCTTTCCCCCCCTCTCGCTGCGCTGGCCTCATGCAGTGATGCAGGCACTTCAACTGACTGATCTCCAACACACACAAAGGATAATGTGGCTGTTTTCATATGACTCGTTTGGATTTGTTTTAATGTGCCATGATTTAAACGTTTCCCCTCGACCCCAGGTGACCCGTGTGCGTCAGGCTCAATTTGCTCAATTCACCTTTCAGCAAGGTGAGGGCTAATCTAATTAGCTAATTCTATGGATTAAAGAAAAATCAATATTGATGATTTGAATGGCTTCTAATTTGTCTCCTCATTACCTGGTCAGCTGACTCCCTTTGTTCCCTGCACCTCTGACAGAAAAAAAAACAACAAAAAACCCTTACTGCACTCGCTCCCTACAGCACTTGTCTGGCTCCAAACCTCTAGAGTAGCATTCAGTCACGCTCATCAAGACTGCAGATCTATTGTTCTTTTCTCAGCAGCTTCAGTCTAGCCACAGTGCACACTCTCCCTCTCTCTCTTTCTCTCTCTCTCTCTCTCTCTCTCTCTCTCTCTCCCTCTCTCTCTTTCTCTCTCTCTCTCTCTCTCTCTCTCTCGCCCTCCCTCCTGCTGTCTCTCTCTGCTGGATAATTCCCATGATATGTTCTTGCCATCGGCATGGCACGAACCACTCTCAACAGGGGGAGAGCAAAACGGAGGCTACAACTTTCTATGTCCTTTCTTATGTAACTGCAGTTCTAGGTACTGCGCTCCCATGGTTACCGTAAAATTAGTGGAATCTAATAACACAGTGATGCAATTTGTTTTGTAGGTCTGAGTTCACGGTGGAGCCGACATCTCTCGCTCCCCCCTCTCTGAGCTGGAGTAGTGCAGCCCATTCCCTCTTGGCATGGTAAAGTGTCTGTTTTATTGACTCAATGTCTTAAGGGCAGTTCTTTTCCTCTTTTTCTGCAGATATGGCACTGCCCTGTGAGATCTTAACAAGACAGAACAAGGAAAGAATATCAATTACACTACAGCAAAAGAGCAGGGGATTGACAAACAAAGGAACCTGAAGACATAATTGACATCAAGAGGTGTACCTTGTGTTATCCAGTGGCTAAAGTAATAGGGTTTTTGAATATCAAAGTGAATATGACAACATGACAAATTGTGTACATCCATACGTATTTTATATATATATATATATATATATATATATATATATAGACACACACACACAAACACACACACAGAAGGATTATTATAGTTTTTATTTAGTTTTTCATTTTGGTTTTTGATTTAAATCAAAGTAGTAGTAGTTCATTGCTAGATTTCATTTCAGTAATGGTTTTAGTTAACTATAATAAACTATAATTCAGTCCATGACTGAAAATGCTTCTATTTTGCATTCTTTTCTAATTTAATACATTTTCCGTTACATATTAAATTATCAGCATAATAATTTGAGTGAAAAGTAGAATTTTTTAAATTTAAAAAAGAATTTTAGAATTTCATTTGGTTTGTCACCCCCTTTTGCTTTGGCAGCGTTTGCTCAAGCTGACTCTGACTCCACAAGTTTGTACAAAAGCCTCTGATGAGTACATCAAAAGCACCTGAGAGTCGTCTGAATATGTGTTTGAATGGAAGGAATAAAAAATAACATCTGACCTTTACCTTTTACTCCATCTCCATTTTTTATTTATTGCATCCTATGTGTGAAATCGTAATGAGTGGACCTGTAAAAATGGTAAAAATCAAATGGAAAAAAAAAATGGAAATAGAACAAAAATCAATTTACATTAACTTCTATTATAAAGTAAAAAAGTTGTTCCTTCTCCTTAAACATAAAAACAATAAAACATAAGAAGAATTTATGTTTAAAAAATGTATTTTTTATTACACATGATTAAAAGTATACAGCTAAAACAACACAAGATAACTGCATATACTGGACTACCTTGAGGAGATAGTTAAGCTAACACATTCACACACATCAAATATATATATTGTTTATTTGTATTTATTCTAATTGTAGTGTTTTTTTTTAACAAATGAATGTTTAATGCCCAGGTAAAGGAATAGCTGATAAATAGATTCATAATGTTTTAGATGCCTGAGACTTTTGCACAACACAGTGTACACTGAAGGTGTAAAGTAATTAAAGAGGTCAATTTTATTAGCAGGTTGACTTGCTCAGTTTACCCCTGCATACCAGCCCCTCCACCACCTTTTTCTTTGTAAGTGTGACATTACCAGTAACAACAATCAGTGCTTCTGGCTATAGTTAGAGAGCAACATCTGTTCATACAGTTCCCAACTAGTCCCAGACCATTCCTGTTCATCTAAAAGGAGCACAGGTAAAACTAGAGGACAGTTCCTCATTACCCAGACTCTATTTAATCTGTCCTTCTAGATATGGTACAAAAATGACCTTTCATAGTTTCCCAAGGGGCATAGAACTACATGCAGTTCCACATTCAAAATGGTCTTACAAGACCACAAGCATAAAAACAGTTAAAAAACATGAGGTCTTCAGGTTATTGTGTGAATTATGAATGAATATTTTAAGGTATGCATGACAATTTTAGTGTAAAATGGTTACTTACCTTATAGCTCAATAGCTCATATTCTGGCCGTTGTAGCTTCTGTTTCCTGTGTTGCTCCGCCTGTGTGAGAAAGTGGAAATGTATAGTAATGCACCACTACCAGCAACGTTCAAACTAATGCAAAGCATAAATAAATAAATAAATAAGATAGTCCAGGCTAGTTCTAAGATTACATATATTTTAATAGTAATAGTAGAATAACTGTAGGTGAACACTGCATTGCTGCATTAGTGGTCTATTAGAATTTCTAACAGCAAGTTTACTGTCTTGTTATGTGTGCTTATGGGAGGTAAACCGTGCTGTTATCTCATATTAAAAGTTTACAGTTGTATGAAAAACTGTGGGCACTCCTGATCAAATCATTTTGTCAGTTTTTAAGTTGAAGTAAAAAGTAACCACAACCACTACAGCAAACTATTAAAATGAATAAATAAATAAAAAAAATGTGCAAAAGTTTGGACAAAGTCTGGTAAAGTCTCAGTACTTATTAGGCCTTAATTGACTTGATAAGATTGACATTAAATTAAACCCAGGGCCAGGCCACAAAAGTAAACGCTAATCATCTAACGCTACTAGCCTAGTCACATCATAACTTATTTCACCTTGTACCTTTTAGCTTGAAAACAGCGAGTTTGAGGAGAGGTACTCAGCTGATAATCACCATGATAAATTGTGTTTTACAAAATTAGAACAAGTAGAGTGCGAAATGAATTTCAGTTTGATGTTTATCGGCATTCTCACTGCAACACTTTCTATGTGGTATAGCTGTCCTTTGTACAGTCTCCTTCACCGGGTGCCCAAAATGATGACAATTGCAGTGCATTATAAATTCTCTGACTCTTCAAATCTTGTGCTATAACTCAACTAACATGGACTCCTCTTAGCAGCTTACCTGTGACTTCATGACAAAGGTCAACACCTGAAGTATGCAAAACAACATGTAGATAAGCCAAAAGCATTTTGGAAAAAAGTTCTGTGGACTGATGAAGTAAAAATGGAGCTCACTGGCCACAGTCACCAAAAATCCACCATGATCTACTTCAAAAAAATGCAAGCTAAAGCTTTTGGAATGGCTTTCACAGTCCTCTGACTTAAACATGATTGAAAATCTGGGGGTAGATCTAAAACATGCTGTGCATGCAAGACGGCCCAAGAATACTGCAGAACCAGAAACGTTCCGCAAGGAAAGGCTGGTGACAGTTTCTTAAAATAAGAATAGAAAGACTCCTAGCCGACTACAGAAAGTGTCTGCAAGCTGTGTCATCTGCCAAATGTAATGTTATTAAGTATGTTTTTTGTAGGTTAATCAAAATTAAAGTTACAGTGCATGAACATTTGTAGGAAAATGTTATTTAAAAAAATATTTTGCTGCTGGTTGTTTTTTTTTTTTTGTTCATTTAAAAAATCAAGAAAAAATGTCCAGGGGTGGCCAACCCACTGCGTACAACTGTACCCTTCACGAAAAATTAAAAGTGTGATTTTTCTTGTAAAAACACTAGACTACTTCATTGGACAAGTGTTTATTTACTAAAAGAATATGGAAAATAATTTAAAAAACAATGTATACAAAATTTAAACAGGGTTTCCTAATAATAGAAATCGGGGTCCATGGCTGTAGTGTATTATATTACATTACATCTTTTGGAATGACCACATGTATCACATGTACATCGTCAAGCATTACAGAGCTTTTAAGAAACCAACGCATCAACATGTTAACATGTTGTCACAGTCAAAAACATCAATATCTATATATACTACACAATTATTGGTACCCCTAGAAATTTTAAGAAGTGAAATCTAACTGAAGTATATTTTTATTCATATTTTGTTTTTAAGTTCACCTGAGCAATTAGGAACACTTAAGTGGTCAGTCATGACTTCCTGATTCACTGGGGGAATATATATATATATATATATGCATGATATGAAACACAGGCCAGATTCCCTCAGTCATCCATCATTTTCTGGTGTTTCTCTTGGAAAACAGACAGAAATAATGTGTGACAAAAGGTTGTTGAACTGCACAATCAGGAAACGGCTACAAGAAAATAGCTAAACAGTTGAAACTGTCCATTTCCACTATCAGTGCAATAATGACCAAGTTTAAAACAGCTGAAGATGTTAAGAAACTGTGGAAGAGGACGTATCAATCACCACCTATATATCCACAAGTTCTATGGGGGGTATGCCTCAGCCAGGACGCTTAAACACAGTGTGGACCCCAGAACCTGAAGGTTTCAGAGAGGTTCTGTATGTAGGAACGGTTTCAGATCCTTTGTCATGTGTTCTCCAGTCTCATTAAGCATTATAGGAGAAGACTCCGAACTGTTATCTTTGCCAAGGGAGGCTGCACAAAGTATTAAATGAAGGGGTGTCACTGTTTTGTTGGTTTTCTAAGTGGAAATAACACACCTAAACATGCTATTATTCTGCAAATTTTTCTGCGTTTAACATATTGGAAATATGAATATAAGATGTGCCATGACTTTTGCACAGGCCACATTTCATGTTTTTTTTATTTGTATTTTCCAATATGTGCAATTCAGCAAATAAACAGTAGTTGTACACTGAAATGTGCAGAGGTGTGTTCTCTGTAGAGGATGTGCATTTATTATCACTTAGAAAATAAACAAAACATGAGAAAGTGTGAAAAAAATCTTTGCCGCTTCCCAATTTCTTCTATTTTTTGCATATTTATCATACTTCAATGTTTAAAGATAACCCAAGTAAACACAAAATGTTGTTTTAAAATGATGATTTCATTCATTGAGAGAAAAAATGCTGTTTAGCCCTACCTGGCCCTATGTGAAAAAGTAATTGCCCCCTTAGCTACTAAATCAACCAGTTAACCAAATTCAATTGACTATTGGGTTCAGTTTCACTAGCCACACCCAGGCATCATTACTGTCAGACCTGTTGAATCTAAACATCACTTAAATAGAACCTGTTTGGCAATGTGAAGCAGGCTAGAAGGTCTCAAAGAGCACGTGATTCCACGTTCTAAAGAGATTTAAACACAGGTGTAATATAAAGTCATCAAAATCTACCAGTCTTGACGACTTATTCAGGAGGTCACAAAAGAACCCAGATGAACAACTAAAGAACTGCAGGCCTCACTTGCCTCAATCTACACAATTCCACAATTAGAAAGATACTGGGCAAAAATGGCATCCATGGGAGGGTTGCAAGATGCAAACCATTGCTGACCAAAAAGAACACAAAGACGTTTTGCATTTTCCAAAAACATCTAGATGACCCCCAAGATTGTTGGGATAATACTCTGTGGACTGATGAGTCAAAGGTTAAACTTTTTGGAATGACTTGATGGAGCCATGAATTCTGCTCTCTATCAGAAAATCCAGAAGGAGGATGTCTGCCCGTCAGTTTCGTGAGCTAAAGCTCAAGCGCAGCTGGGTTATACAGCAGGACAACGATCCGAAGCACACAAGCCAGTCCACCAAGACCTTAAAGCAGTTCAACCCTGAAAACCCTCCAGTGTAGCAGAATTAAAACAATTCGGCAAAGACGAGTGGGCCGAAATTCCTCCACAGTGATGTAAAAGGCTCACTGCAAATTATAATCAGATCCTTGGCAGTAACTGATTGCAGTTGTTACTGCCAAGGATCGCACAACCAGTTATTAGGTTTAGGAGGGTAATTACTTTTTCACGAGTGATATACGTTTTTGTGTAAATCTTTATCTTCAAATAAATGGAATAATCATTTAAAAGCTGCATTTTATGTTCACTTGTGTTGTCTTTATCTTATATTAAAATTAGTTGTATGATCTGAAACATTTAAGTGTGACAAATTAGCAAAAATAGTAGAAATCAGGTGAGGAGCAAATACTTTTTTCGCAGCACTGTACATATATACTTTCTGTAATTTAGGCCTCATGATTTTGTCTCACCCGTTATTGGTAATGAAATAAATTAATGTACAATATTAGGGTGTACATGGCTCATAGGTGGAAGCTGCAGCCTAGCCTTAAGGCCACTGTACACCAGATGCACCACAGCATCCAAAAACGTGAAACCATTGTATTTAATAAAAGTGCATACAATGCTGCCAACATTCAGCATCAACTTCTAGAACTGGTCAGTTTCTCTCAGCACTGTTAAATATCCCTGTGCCACAGTGCACCACTGAGCATTTTGCTGTTACATTAAATTAAATCCAGAACCAGATCACTGTGTACAATCTGCTACCCCAGGGGTGCCCAAACTTTTATCTAGGGGAGACAAAGTTTGTGGTGGGCTGAGGGTAACATTATTTAAATCAAATGTCCTCACGGTCCAGCTTTGGCCTTCAGGTCACACTTTAGGCAATCCTGTGCTACACGGTGCTGTTCAGCGTGTCCATCCAGTGCGTAGCCTTTAGCATCGGCTAGACAATTAAGCCTAAGTTGTGACATGATCCTCTGTGAGAGCTTATTAGTTCATAAGGAATAAAGACAGAGAAAATGACACCAAACTACCTATGACTACCTATGATAGCTCACACTGTCAAGAAACCAAGGAAAACAATTGAAAAGTGTGGCTTTCTAACATTACTAAGAGCTAAGAGGGTTGGAGGTGCAAGAAGAGCCACACTGACCTTGTTCTAGCCCTAGGTAGCCTCAATTCTTCTAAGATTTTATATCTGAAGTACTTATCCATGAATACATATAGTGTAATCTTACAAAATAAAAGTAAACGTTTCTCAATATATACTAGTGACATGTAAAAACACAACGCTAACATTTCGGCAGCTGAGTTGCTAGCTAGCTTTTGTACTAAATGAGGTACTCTATAGAGCTCGACCTCCTACGGTTTCTTTATTTGTATACAGGTTTGTCTTGGACCACCACAAATACTTTGGCTCCCCAAAAGCAAAAGCTTTAGGCACCCCCGCTGTCGTATATATCTGCTAGATAGGTAATTACTTCGCATACCACATCTGAGGCTAATAAAGTGGGCTCCAATGTCCAACAAGGGTAATGATGGTCAGTTAGCGACCTCCCACTTATGTTACTAGCTACTAGGTACTTGTCTGCGTCAATGCCCACTTCTGTCATCATTTGTGATACTTGATTACAACTAAGTTAGCACCAGGATTCCAGCATTCTAGCATAGGTAGTGTGTGTGCATGTGTTTTGGGGACGAGGCTTTAGAGGGAGCACTGAAGGGAAGCCACATAGGTATGATTTTTGGTTTATGTAGTTGAACCACAAGTAGGGAAGTAATCAGCATCAGTGACATTGACCTAGAGCTTTTAAGCTTTGGTATAGGTTGGGTCTGACTGTCTTAGGTCTTTCTTTTGTGCACGGTATGGTGGTCCAGAACATGAATTTCCCCTTCTTTTCTATTATTGAATCCAGAGGGGGACAGAGGGAGTTTCACATTAAACAAAGCTACCTTCCTGTCTGTGACATAGGGCTGAAAGATTACTCCTTTCATATCAAAATAGGCAAAAAGGCAAATTTCAAATCGCAAGAGCTGCAACTTCAATAAAATAATTAATAATTTAAATTTAACCTAATAATATTGCTTGTAAACAGCCTCCAGATGAGATAGACGGACGAATCAGAAGTGACCAAACACCCGCATGCTGTGTACAAGATAACACAATCACAACTAACTGGCAATCTGGCACTACACTATATTCAGTGTTCAGCGTTTCTCGCAAGAAAAAGGTAAATATGCTGGTCTTCTTGGCCAAAATAACCAGAATATGCCTTCAATTTTTTTTTTGAAAATAATAGGAATTAGGAATAGGAATTTTAATTGTCATGATATTGGTCAGAAAAATCCCAATTAGATATTTTCCCCAAAACGTTTAGTCCTACTGTAACATACAGATCATTCTACCAAATTGGTTTAAAGAGCTCAGAACACATTTCAGACTTTTAACTGACTTGGACTTATGCCTCTGCTGATCCACCATGAGACCACCCAGGTTATTGTACTGCATGCAAAACAAGTTTTTAATCTCGGCAAACAGATTTTAAATGTACGTTGCCTTTTATTTTGGAAAATAAACTAAGACAAATCTTACTAACAACTGAGAGAAATAAAATAATGACTAGTGCCCATATAAAATTGTTATTTTTTTAAAATGTTACTGACACTTTGCTAGATTGGTTATAGCTGTATAACTGGCTTTATTTATGATGTTGCAGTTACAATTATTTACTAAACAAATTTTCAAAGAATAACGAGAAAAAGAAATAAAGGGGAAAAAAAGTAAACTGGCAACTTAGCCACATCCCCGGGCAGCTATATCCAGTCATACAAGACCAGACTCCCATCACTTTGAATGGGGAGAGACCCAAAAACTCAAAACTGATGGTCATATTACCATTTCAAAAACAGATTTGAAATCTGTGAAATCAGATCTTAAAATCTGACAAAAATCTCATAGTTTATAGCGTTTGGCTCAAATAACGCACAAAACATGTTGTTTAGTTTGTTCTGGCTACTGCACTTAGCAAATTATCTACATCAAAGGGGGCTTAACCAGCAAGCTGATTGGCTCTTTTCAGTGAGGGGCGGATGGATAGACAGACGCCATGTTGAGTGTTACAAGCTTTCCCATTCATTTTCCAATGCATAACCTGTCTCCTTCTTCTGTAGCATAACTCAAAAACGCTTGCCTGTACATGACTAGCAAACACAGCTTTGAACAATTGTGCACACATAAAATCATAATATTTTTCATTAAAACACAAAAATGTTTACTTAACTTCAGAAAATACGTGTTTCAGTTGTGAGACTTTAAAGTTACACACTGATGTTCAGACTTTGGGACACATTTACTTCAAAACAATGGGATCTAACTGCTCACCATGTGGCCATGAGGGAGAGGGATGCACCCTCACTTCCTGCTCTAAAATGCAGGGGTGTGGCTAAAATAAAGCTCCGCCTATGGACTAAAATTCCGTGTTTTGGTAGTGACATGAAAATATGGTTATTTTTGAATAAAATATTTCTCATGATAAATCTGTCTTTCAGCTAAAAATAAACTTAAAATAAACCACAAACCCCGAAAAAAAAACAACAACAAAAAAAATTAAGTATTATTTTCACAAGTTGAAATTAGGGGTTTGAGCCTTCCACCTCCCAAAAGAAGGTACCCTATAAATGATGATATTCTTTATATTTAGCTTTTCCTATTTTAGGTAATGCCATGGCTCTTAACAGATCATTACATAATCCTTGTCATATCTAAAGCCTGAATACTTAATTGCTTTTTAAATACTGTTTTTTACTGTAGGACCGCAGTTTAAACTAATTTGGTAGAAAGGTCCATACATTCTGGTGTGATTAGTATTATTAATGCAGTATGGCCCACAGCATCACAAAATCGTGTACTTGGTTAGTGTCTTTTCACTATGATAAATGGATTACACAACTAGGAAATGATTAATCTCTACCTAATTAAACCAAATTTGATTAATTTTCCATTTGACCCAAAGTTATTTCTGTAAGAACATCTTCAAAGAACAATGTTTCAGAATAATCATTATTTTTTAGAACTTGAATGGTCAAACTATGGCTACAATAATTTATAAAATATGAATTGTCACAGCATGATGTGGTGAAATTGTCTGCCACCTTAAATTAAAGTGTGTTTTGGCTTTAAATTGCTCTGATCTGCAACTAAAGGACAATGAGACACAGACCCCAATGGCACTGATTTCCCAGGTTAGCCACCGCCTGGCTTCATCACCATCATCATCGTCATCCATGTTTTTATCTTCGTTATCATTTCCATCATCTTCATCATTATCATCATCCTCATCATCAGTATCATCATCCTCATCATTATCATCATTCTTCTCTTCCTCTTCATCCTCCTCCTCCTCCTCCTCATCATCATCATCATTATAATTATCCTAATCTTCCTCATCTCCTTCATTATCATCATCATCATAAACCTCATCCTCCTAAATATTATCATTCTCATCCTGCTCATCATAATGACCATCATCATCCTCGTTCGTCATCCTCATTCTCCCTAGCAAACCTACTCGATGGACGATCAGCTAATCTGGTCTGAAACACGTCGAGGGGGGAAGTCAGCTGGGGAGGGCGATGAGGGGGTGAGTGACAAAAAAAAAAAGAAAAGAAGAAAAAAGAAAAACTGCCTCTCTTTATTCCGACAGAGAGCACCTCCATCCCCATGATCTCATGAATAAATTATAGCGGCTCATTGTGCAACAGAGGGGAGGAATGCAGTCGAGCCGAGGAAAATACGGCCGGGGGTAACGTTACAGACTCCACATCGATCCGGAGCTCAGTCTCCAGTTCCTCTTGTTATGCTGCTCGCTGCTGAGCCCTTAACATACCACACAGCTTCGGCTGTAGCTGCAACTCTTAAAATATAGTCTCATTTTCTGATTTTACTGCTTTAGATGGATTTTAAGTTACAACCAGGACACGACAACCTATCGCCGTATCAGCCTTTGACTAAAAATTACACGGAGTCGAACTGAAAACGGAGAATCCGCGAGAGAATTTTGGCGTCGCTGAACAGCTTGTAACGGCGGGGCTTTTCGCAGAGCTATCCGACTTTCCTACCGCGGAACACGGATCGGCGAGCAGAGCAACCTCGGGCAGTTGGAGTCTTAAGGTAAGAGGCTATACGGTTAACTACATAACCTTCCAGACCCGTTTTAAATCATTTTAACGTCGACGTTTCTCTTTGGCTGTGTGACTCGACCCCTTTTTTATTGAACTGTTACTTTAAAATTCGGCTTCTCATGCTCGCTGCTTGCTAGTTAGCTTTATGCTAACGGCGCCGCTAGCCTTACTGGTAGATATGAACGGTGAAGTTAGCCGGCAAGCTAACTAGCTTTGCTAACTTGCATTAGCTCGTTGAGCTAACGTTAGGTGATTTTAATGGCAGTTGTTTTTGTGTCTTTCTCGTTTTACCACTTTTACCAGTCGCGTTATATGCAAAACTGGTACGACAGAAACTTTTAATTTACCGTTCGCAAAAAAATCGTGTGGCAGCGGTGTCTAAATTATAGAATTTTCGAGTCCACAGTAGCTCAAATTTCCTCCTTTTACCATAGCTTGTTGTGGTACAAAGGTGATAACGTTACAAGAAATGTAGCTACATGATGGGTTTATACATGAAGCTTACCTTTAGGTCTTAGGTTTGTGTTTCGCAGTTCCTCCTTTCTTTTGTTCAGAATGATCTGACTGAGATGGTCTGTGATATCAGTCGTAAAAGCTGTGGGCCATGGTTGCTCTTATGGCAGTTGTACGTGCAGTGTTTTGTCAGAGATTCTTTTAGTATTTGGTCAGTGGTGGTCGGATCACTAAGATCACTAGTTATAACTGAATAGCTGTTCTTGTTTAATTATTTTAACGTTGGAGGTTTCACATTTACTTAATTTGGTGTCTGAATGGGAAAGTTTTGAACCGTCTCACAGTGAAGTTTGCCTTGTACAGACATTATGAAACTGCTTCATTATGCAATCATGTTTGACTCTGTTGCATTCATAATACATGCGTAATTGACAGACTCCTTAAGAATGGGTCACCTAGCTTATCCCTTGTTATCAGGGGGGTGGATGGGCCTGTTCAAATAGTTGTTTGGAGGTGGTCAGTGTGAAAGGGACCTGAAAACCCCAAAAGTTTGTTTTGGTCATTTGATCAATGCCCTGGATAAAACCCATCTATTTCATTATGTGCCCATGATTTTGGCAGCTGATGTAGGTGTGGATTTTTGTAGGGGAAAAGGCAGGGGGGGTGCATGCATCACAATAACTATGCATTAACATCATCATGGACATTCCACCCCGGTGCTTGAGCTACATGTTGGCGGTACACAACACTGGGGTGCGTTCAGGCTGGGCGTTACATTGAGCAATACTCAGGCAGGGCTGCATTTAACTTGCTTTTCTCGCATGGGACAGCTTGAGATCACCTGTGCTCTATAAATGGCATCTGCAGTGTTCTGCGGCGTTTTACTACAGAACGTGGACCAGGTCGTGTTTTGGGCCAGCGCAGCCTGGCTCAAAAGACAGCGCAGGAGGTGACATGGACAGATGGTGAGGATCTTGTACTGAGCTAATGTGCTGCTCTCCCCCATGCTATGGACTCTGTGTTTATGGGTCAGAGAACAGGTAGGCTACAGATGCCTTCTCCAAGGGTCAAATTGTGGCCATATTGATGCCCCTGTTGTTCACAGTCTCGTCGTTAGAAGTTTCTTGCTCTAACGTTACTTTAAATCTGACATTTTTTGTTGGTGACCCCATCACTTTAATGAGCAACACAAAGCAGTAGTGAATATTAGCGAATATAATTCACTGAGTTTGAGAGAATTATTTTTGCTGAAATAACAGGGCTTGGAATATGCTGATCTGTTTGCGAAGTTGCTTGTGGTAACATATTATTATCAGATTTTAATTTCAGATTGTGGAAGCCAGAGCCACCCTGTACTCTTACCCTGGTTTTGCTTGTGCATCACACAGTTGCTTTTATTTGCAGCACTACAAAATAATATACATTGCAAAGAGAAGGCTTTTTTCACTAGCGCCAATACCCCTAACTTTGAAACATATGCAGTGAAAAAGCCAACAGACAAAAAATTGTCTTTTTCATGCATCTTATTCTACTGAAAATCACTAGACTGTTTTCTAAAATAGTCACCTTATAGTGTAAATTACCCAGTTGAACTTCTAATATGCTTGCTAAACACATTCCCTCTGTTCCACATGGCTGAAATACTTTCTTGTCTCATTTTTAAAGAGATTTCTGTAATCCTGTATTCCTACCAGTGGTTTTTGGTTTTCATTACAAATTCCAGTTCTTCTGTGTGCCACTCATACTAAACACTGTACTTACAATGGCAAGGAGTCATACAGGAAAGTAAAAGGTCACGAAAATTGATTACCTGTGACTCATTTCGCATTATATGTGCCTCACGGTGTCAAGATAATGTTTATTAAAAATGCTTCTTGCTGTAAGGCTTTAGTAAATTATTGATAAGTGGCTAGCTTCTTTCTTCTTTCTTTACCTGTGGCCAAGTCGTGACCATGAGCGCTGTACCTTTTTTGCTTGGCGCTCTCTTTTGGAACATGAGGCCAGGTTCAGTGTTTTTAGATATACTAAGAGTGTTTTTGCATCGCAGGATTCAAAGCATCCCTCTAGGTACCTTTCCTAAGGGCCTAGATCATGAATACACTCTTCTTCTGAGGCGTCTTCGTTCACATTGACCACACTTCCATAAAAGAGCCACTCTCTTTAGCCTCTGCTGTTGTCACCTTATAAACATGCGCTTGCAGGGAAGAGGAGAAGCTTCATAATCTCCTAATCATATCTTAATTGAGTCGCTAATGTCCACTACCTTCTATGCAAACATTGGCTATGTATTAATAGGCCACATCAATTAGCGTGTCATGCGTTGGTGGGAAGGAGCCAGGTTTTTAAAATAGAACTAGCGTACCCGGAAATCTATCACTTTATTTTTTAACCTTGGGTTGTGCAAACACGATGGCTGACCTTGGCCCAGAGCTGCAGTGTGAAGACAGCATTTTTTTTCTGTGAGGATGTGTCAACAGGAGCATTGGAGAAGAAACAAAAGGATGAGCGGTAATTTAATTTAGAGCTTGCACACAGGGACAATAGATGATTTAGGAGGAACAGTTCCTTCACACCTAGAGTCAGGCCTAGAAAACGAATGAGCCCACATTGTTACTGAATGAGGAGCTTAATTGGCATTTCACTAACGATCCTGTTGTGAATAACTGTTATGTCGTTTGGGCGGTAAGGATTAATATTTTGGGGTTAGCTATTTTGTTGAGGTCAATTCCCTCAATTTCAGTTCATTTAATTTAATTTTGGCTGATGAGCTGAAATGAGCTCACAATTGAGTCTATTTTAAGTATATTTTTCATGTAATTAATTGAATTCGCCTTGATAACTTACATGAATTTATATCCTTAATGCGTCTGAAATTGGGTGAATTAACTTGCACCCTGATGACAAATAGCTTAGTAGTAAAGGTTAAGTTAGGTACTAGGGTCTCAGCAAGGGGAAGGGGGTGGTGTTGAGCAGCTCGGTGCAGAGTGGTCACCTCCAGCTTGCTAGGAATCATGACTTCATTGTGTCCATTTGTTGTTGCAATGCTTATCTATTAAATAAATACAGCTAGCGTTGTGACCCACTGCTCCAGATTGTTGAAATATTCCACGTGAATGTAAATGCAGCGCTGTAGGCACTGTATGAAATGCATGAGTAGTAAGCCAGTCAAGAAATGACTTAGACTGGGGAATTAAGTTCATTACTAATCACTATCAGTTTTTACTAACAAACCTGAAACCTCAATAAGGAATTTCCAAAATGGCAACACAGCCGCTGCTTAGTATGCTAACAGAGAGTGATAAACATTATAGCTATTTGTGGTTTCAGTTCTATATCATGACCGTTTGTCAGCGTTGTAACTCAAAGAAAGCAAAAAGAAACCTGGCAGGTACTTTGATTCCCAATTGAGGGCTTTTAGCATTCACATCACTGAGCTCTGGGCAAGTTATTCATGCCCATGTTAGTTCATAAAGATTCAAGATGTTGACATTGACTCTTATGAACATTTCAATGTCTGTGGCTTGAACTGGCCCTGTAGTGGGGAACCTGAGGCAAGTGAGAAATGTGCAGAGCATTAGGTCAAAAAGAAACTGCAAGCGCATGTGTGTGCCGCCCACAGAGACGACGGCAATATAAAGACTAACGCACACTATCTCTGTCAGTCTCATGGCCTTGTCCTCGCTCCTGTGTCTGCTTGTGTGCTGTTGCGGAGCGCCTCGCTTTTTATAACCACAGACTGAGCAATGCCAGCAGTGTTGAAATAATCAACCTGGACCGCCTGCTCGGATCGGCCTATTGTGGGTGTGTCGAAGGATCACTGTGAAGCTTGCGTTATGTCAGGTTCTGCTCTTGAGCTTTGGTTTGTGCTTGTCGTAGTTAATAGAGGCGGATTGAGTTTCTGAGGAATGCCCCACTTGTTCACACACAAACGAGCTGCATTGAGACAGGACCCCCTGCTCAGGGGAGGGATGTGCTTAGAGGGTTTAATGGGATTGTATGACGGCAGAGCAAGAAGCTTGTCCACCATTAAACATGAAGATATTGAAGCGCAAATCAATCTAATCAATAGCAAAGCTGTAAGTGTGATCAGAATAGGCTCCATCCAGTTTGTTCTCATTTACACTGACTATTATCCACTAAGAGGCAAAGGATTGATATGTCAGTCCTGATTTGTCATAGTTAGCTTGTTGCATGCCTCTTCATTCTTTTGGACTAGATTATAGCCGTAACTTGCGAGCTTGATAGGTCAGGAACAGGCCCAGTTTTTATCTGTAATTTTTTCCTTTTTTCAAAATTGCCTTTTTTGTCACGTCTCTGTCTATGACCTGCTGTCATTTCTCCCAGACAGACACTTGTTTGGATGATTGGTTCTGCATTGAGTAATTTTCTGCAACAGTGAGTTTCCTCACAAGGTTAGGATGCTAATGAATGGGGCAAGTTTCCACTTGTGAACAAACCCTTAAATTCCCTAATCCTTTTCTAAACAGCCTAGTTTCATGCTTAATACTACAGGTGTCTTAAGACCTGCATTTCTAAGTGCTCATCCCACACAGCACTGAGGCTGTTTGGTAATAATGGCAAAGGTTGAGCAATACTGCGAGAAGTCCTGCTCTTTATTACTTGCTCACAAGATAATACACATGCAAGCCTTTATGCGAAAAGCAAAAGATGCAATATTATTGGAATTTCCCAGTCCTAAATATTCTTACATGCGTGTGGCTTTGCACTGACTGGCTTTGCCAAAAAGCTCTTTATCACAATGGAGTACCTTGCTCTATTGTTCATTTTCACAGCAGAGCTGTATAAGCTATTTAATTTGATCTGTTATCATGCATATTTGGCTTAGGCTAAATGGAAGATGACTGAAACTCCAGTATTAGCCAATAAAGATGTGGAAATACTGATTATTAGCATAGGCCCAGGATTTTCATATCGGTGTAAAAGCGCAATCTCTAGCTTCAGAGATCATACACCAGTGCTACTGAGGTGTTACTCAGACAACAATGTGAGTGTTAACAGGCTGGTGGCAGTAAGACTGAACAGCCTGGAGATCATCAGATAGCCCCGTCTGTGTAATCTGTCCATGCCCTGCCCACTGTTTTTCCCCCCTTGCAGCCAGCACATTGTCAGACAGATGGAAGAAGAGATGGCTGACCCCCTATTGACTGGCTTTGCGATGGTGAGGATCCTTACTAACTGACTGCTTCATTACCCACCACACACCTCTCCTGGATCAAAAACAGGGCAGGGGTCATCAATCTGCATAAGCCTCTTTCTAACCATCGTTTTGCGTCCCTGTTGCCTCAGCGTCTTTTGTCGTCACTGCTTCGTCAACCTTGTTCAAGACCAGCCGGTGGTTCTGCTCAGCCTCTCGCGATTCCCCAAACCGCTGAACCAGATTCCAGGCTGCCATTCTTTTGTTAGTTAAGCTATGCGGCCACAGGCAGAGGGCTTGCCAAGGTGTCGAGACGCGATCGAGCTGCCTTGTGGTCATCCCTGCATGATTAGCATTCCCAAATGCAGCCTGGCTTGCTAACAAATTCTCCCATGCCCAGAGTAACATGGAAATCCCAGACAAGACTGCTCGTGCCCGGCACAGCATCACAAGAACCGAAGCAGGAAAAATTGTGGAACCTTTTGTCAGACTGAGTTTTCCCAAAGCGGTCACAAGGTTAAACAATGTTAAACAAAAGTTCACCGTATGAGATTGCATCTAATAGGATTAAATTAAATTCTTTAGCTGTCTTAATTTTGAACAGTGTGCCTAGATACGATCTTTTTGGTGTGGCTGTAGAAGAGACTGAGTGTTGAACTCTCAGGGTTGGGGGAAGGGGTGGGCTGTGCGGTGCAGTGGGGGCAGGTAACTCTCCCTTTCAGAACAGCTGCCGTTTGCTCTGCAAATTGATGTTCTTTCGCTTCCCCCGGTATGTTTGGGTACACAGGAACGGCTTTGATCTCTATAGGACACACAGCTTTTTGGACCACTCACCCAAATTGCTCCTGTAGGCACTGTGGCCTGAGGACTGTTGATTCTCCTGAAAGATGAGGAGGGGAAAAGACACTTTGTCTTGGATATCAATGTGCAAGGGTCACCAGGGTCAGCCCAGAGTACCTTTCCACCAGCTGCTAGGAATCTTGGGAATGTGAGTAAAGAGGGTGTTCAGATGGACAACTAGCGGCTATTGGCTTCCCTTTTACTCTCCTCCACCTGGCCACAGTGATTTAATTGCTCACAAAATAGGCTAAACAGTTGTAGTAGACGCCTTTTGTGCCAAATATGTCTTAATGTATTTTGTTCATATATTTTTATAGGTAATTCATTTTTTAGTGTCTAGAACATGTGAAATGGTATATTAGAAGGAGTAAGGGATCTACAGTTTCAAGTTTTGAAACCAGAGAAAGGTCTGCATTTCAAGTTCACTGCTAGCAAAGTGGGCGACATTGTGTCCCATGCAATGTGAGACACGTCAGAAGCATTCTTAATCACAATCCTTCATTTATTTTTAGTTTGCTCTGGTGACAGCTGGTGCAGATAAGGAGGATTAGATGATGTGTTTTAGGTCTTGTAATACATTCTTTGGAATCGGCTACTGAACTGGTGAAAGGCCACCTGCAAAAAGGCTTATACACTGTGAAATGGTTCAAGTGCCAGACTATGCTAAGTGCATTGTCTCTTAATTCATTTTTCTTCCTTCCTTCAGGCAAAGTGAAACGTTCCAGAGGAGACATGTTTGTCTCTTTTCTGAAAGCTTCTAATCTTCCAGTGTCCATTTACCTAAAGATAAGTTTGAGTTTATTGTTTGTCGTCCTATGGACCCCTCTCCCTTTCTATTATTCTAAAACATATGTCGCCTGACAGTCTGTTTTAATAAATTCTTCATTTGTTTTATTTTTAAAGACGGAATTCAAAGACGTGGTTAGAAATGTGGCATAGCAAAGTTTGAACTGTCTTTCTGGTGGCTATGTAGACCAAAAACAGTAAATAAGAATAATAGGAAAGGAAAGGAAAACACTTGATATCAGATATCCACTGTCAACGAAGCAGTTTAACCAAGACATATGAGAAATGATGCTAATTTGTTGTCCCGCCTCATAGTCACACATGCTGAAACATTCGGCTTTTTGTCAGAGTGACTCTTTTCCTGTGGTTTTCATCTGCAGCGCTGCCCTCCGTCTAATCTTCCCATCAGCACTGTGCCTGGCTCTGACGCAGGTTTGCCGCCACTCTGCCCTGCCACGCGGCTACTCCCTAAATAAGCTTGTTTCCTTTTAATCTGGCCACCAGAGAAAACCGCTCCATGTCATCATTCACACTCTCCATATGGCGTACCTCCCTATGTGAGGACGTACAGGGACAATTCATCATTATGAGGACAAAAGGAAAGCAAGGAGGGGGGCGGACTTGGAGCCGTGACCCTTGTCTGTGGAATCTCATGTGTGATTTGCTTCTGTCATAATAGCATTTGGATGTTTAGGTCAATTTTTGGATCTCAAAATGCATTGATTACATTTCTGATTGATTGTCAGGCTCAGATAGTATTTTCTGCCTTGCTTAACCAGATATTAGGGCTGACATAATTTGTTGAAAGTGAGGGTCTGCGATAGGGCAAAAATGAAAATAGATGCATCGCTATGCTCACATGGACTATTCTGAATCAGTGTCAAAAATCAATTTTCTGAATTTTAATTGATAATGTAAAGTTGATGAAACACAAAAGGTGGAACTTGGAAGTGCGGAAGTGCAGCGCCCGTACGGTCTGTGATGTGCATACAACAAAAACACACGTGGATGAGCGAGAAATCCGACCGGCACCCTCTGCATTCAAAGCTAGGTCAGAAGTTGACAACCCAAACGTTAAGAAGAGCCATTTTGTCCTTTCAAAAAAAAATCTAACCACCTTGTGAGCCACAACATTTCATGTCCGATATGTCTCAGTATGTGATAATGTCCTAATATAGACTAAAAAATAAACGAAAACTCAATGTCAGCTTTTTATTCACCAGCCTCTTGTTCTAATATTCCCGTTCCATCTTAAATGGTGCCTGAGTCGCCACAATGTAAATGTGGCACCATTTAAGGTGGAACGGGAAATTTGAAAGAGAAGCTGACTTCATCTTCGCAACATTCAGTGTTTGACAGTCTCTCGTTGCAGATTTAGCATACCAGGAAACCAACTGCGATGCTTATAAATGCAAATAAATCCATTCCTCTCCAAATGTTCGTTTTAAGTCTCTCTCTCTGTCTTTTCGTTATCTGCTAGCTAGAAGAGATTGTGTGCCTATGTGACCTGCAGTCTGCACGCCAACCTTCAGGGTTATAGGGTGGTGACTTAGCAGAGTTTAAGAGCATTTATTGTTAAAACTGTGTTAGAACAATCCGCAGAGCTTTATTTTACTGCAAAGGAGGATTATTTTATTTTTTTACCTACAACTCTTAATTCTGCTCTGGAGCTGCACCAGAGCAGTGAAAGAGCTGTATGTTTCTGACCCGTGAACTAGCGTATGGAAGCACTTTGGCTATCAAGTTGAAAGGAAAGGGACCTGAATAAGAGCCACGCTACATGCAAGTTGTGTCACACTAAACTGAAATATTTTGGAAACGACAATCATGAGAAACCATATTGCGTTTCCACTCGTTTTCCATGCGGTTGTACTTGCAGCCAACCAGAGGACCATTGATCAAGCAATGTCAAAGCTTCCACCCAACTCAGAAGCGAATTACAAACTCTATTGCAACTTTTATTGCCAAGTTCTTGCGCCCGTACCAAGTATTTGCGTTGTTAAGATCCAGGGCTTTCGCGCTATGTTGCACACTTTGGAGCTGAGATACAGCATCCAATCTCGAAGATACTTTACTGACACAGCGATCCCCCCACTCTCTACAACGAGACCAAAACTGAAGTTATGGAATCACTGAAGAAAATGGGTAGGATAGCTGTAATCTGCTGCGTGGACATCCACTGCCACTGGATCTTATGTCACCGTAACTGCACATTTTATCGCGGATGAGTGGCAGCCTGTGTCTCTCATGCTCCAAACAAGAGAAGTGAATAAGAGCCTTCCAGGTGACCTGCCACATCACTTCGGTTTGTTTTATTAATAAAAGATATTGGAAGTAAATTCATTATGGATCATTACAAATACGTTGCTTTAAAATTACCAAGTCATCACAGAGTGAGAAAAAGACATCCTGTATAAGAAAAAGATACATCGATAATAGTTTTATAATCGCATCGCAGCCCTCTGAATCGTAATTGAATCAAATCATGAGGTGCCTAGAGATTCCCACCCCTACTTGGAGTAAGGATGTGCATGGCAACTAATTTTGATGCTCGAGATGCTCCTTAAGAGTTAATGTATGATATCTGGTTAACCACGAGAAAGGAAATAACATAAAAAAATGGAAGAAAAAAAGGTACTTTAGGTACTGGTGTTAGTACTCTGGTCACTGGCATTAAGAGGTGTTAAGAGGCTAAAAATGCATTAGCTAGCTATGCTACAGTATTTACTTTGAATGGTGTAGCGTTGCAGTGAAGAGCTGGTTTTGACAAAACAGCACTTCTGTGAGCTGTAAGTAAAGTATGTTTTATGGTTTTGGTCCTCAGCCGTGTCTTTCAACAACAGCACAGTGACAGTAAGAATCGAGGAGCTCACTTGTGGAGTTTTACGACTTGTTGAAGTCTTTTGTTTGGCTGGTTGAGCTGTAGTTGAATGTCTTCTAAGGTCAAGGGGTTGACCAACATATATTTTTCATGGGCCGGTAACAATACTGATTATTAGTAATTAAGGACACCAATAACCGATATTGGGGGCCAGTATTTGTTTACCATAAATTTGATGTTTGAAGTGTGAAAATTTACAAGGATGCAACTCTTACTCACAACTTAAATTAACCAAATATTAGAGCATTATAAAAAATAAGTGCTTTGAGCTTTAGACAGAAGGGCTGCAAAAATAGTAACACTTTAAAGTATTTTTTAAACAGATGAAAAAATAACCTTAAATAATCAGTGACGCTTGTAAGAAAAATGGAGCTTTGCAAAAGGAGCTCAAAAACCTTAGTTATACAAATATATTATTGTTATGTAAATATATTACTGTACAAAAATATTTGCACAACTTTCATATTAACAAATACATAGTATGAGTCACTGACAGTGAAAGGGCACACATCAGGGGTGGAGCATGGCTTTTCAGTGTATGGGTGCAAGCAGCAAAGCCTAGATACAGGCTAAAACTATATAAAGCCTACACTAACCAAATACACAGAACTGTAAATGTAACCCTAGTAAAAGTATGTAAGTAAGCATCTGAGCAATCATGCGGTAAAATTAAAATGTTTAAAAAGCAACAACAATGTGTTTATGAAGATGATAACGTGTTTGTTTTATTTTGTTGTTAAACCAAAAGTGTATTTCATGCATAACAAGCAGTTGTTGGACGTGTTTAATCAGACGTATTCTGATTGGTTCTTGAAAATACGCTGCATGATTTCATGGAAACCATCTATACAGCCTAGGCAGAGCGGTGGAATCCTTGGAAATAGCAAGTTAGCAGTTCTCTGTACTTTTAATGAGTGAAAATGGAAATGACCAGAAACTGAGTATAACGTATTTACTAAAAGTAAAAGGACAAGTTATGATTTCACTAATTTACTGCTTTTTAAAGGCTTGTCGTGGCTTGGCCACCCATTGACGCTCTGCCATAAGTGCACATATTCTGAATGCATTCAAACCAAAGAAGAAGCAGTTTGGCTCCCGCAATATACCAGCTCCCAAACTCAGAAACCTTACTCTCACTAGACAATTATGATCTTTCAGGCAGGGCTTGAGCAAACCGAGCAAAATTATCCACTGTGTCCACTGTGCTCTTTGCAAGTTGCTTTGTTCAGCCTTGACATGTTCTTACCTTTCCTCTCGCTGTGGAAACGAAGGCAGCGCTGTTTTATTCCCACGACTCTCGCAAAACCGAGTGTTTGATTAAATTTAATCGACACATGGTCCACATTTCTCCCAATCCAGTAGTCCTGGTTGGTTGTGCTTGAGTCATCCACATTTCAAGCAGTCCAGTAACGCTGTGGGCAGGATGTTGGACCGGGCTACAGAAGTGTGTTTTTTGTTCGTGGTTGCGTCAGATACGCTGGTACATAACAAAAAGAGCTTTTATCGGCAAGAAAGAGTGTTCAATGCCAAATCTGATAATCAGAATAATGCTAAATATCGGGTCTGATTATCAGTTGGGCCAATAATCGGTCGACCCTTACTGAAGTCAGGCTTGCGCTGTGTGATTTTTAGAAATCTTGTTCTTTGGTAACTCAGACTGTATGTTTAAATAGATTATACAGATAAAGCCTACAATTTATATACCCACACTATCCGAAAACGCTCCATCCATGCCTCCTGAAACGCAGCCCTTACAGATACCTGTGTTAATGAACAATTTCAAATAAAGCTGTTTCAGTTAAAATAACATGCTACACTCCCAGTACTGAGCAAAGACGTTGAGAAACTGAGCAGCTTTGGTTTGCAGTGAATCTAAAAACAGGTGTGGATGTAAGTGAATACAGTCCTCTCTACAACCTATTTTACAAAAAAAATCACTGTATTAACGTCTATACCTCATTCTATTCGGTCAAACAGATTAAAGTGGGCGTAGACTGACTTTGGTAGCAAATGTTAACTTTTTTGCTACTTTTTTGCTAGCCTACGTGTTTCCACCCATATTGGGGAAGTGGTTGTGATCGTGTTACAGACTTATGTCACATGGTATCTCTATGTATCTTATGTCACAAGTATCTCTATCAGTGCATTCCTAGTTGAAATGGAACAAATAGCCACTGGTTTCAGTATTTTAATGACCAGTTAACCAAGTACTCAAGTACCAGTGTACATCCTTAATTTGGAGACATTTTCACAATAAACAGTATATGTCACTATATTTTGACACAGACACAATGCACTAGTAGCTCCACATTTAAAAAAAAAAACTGCCTTTACTGTTCACCTACTGCACTGCACCAAATCTAATTAAACAGGACTAATTATGCTCTCTTTTTAATGAAACATGCAGTTGTTCATTGTTCTTTAAGTACTGAGGATATCCACAGTGCTCAGAGAAGCACATCTTTTATTATGATTACACAGTGTATCATAATGATAAGTATCGTCGTATTTCCCACTTCACCATAAACACAAAAGCCAAACATTAAAACATTAAGCATCGCAGTCATGCAGTCTTCAGATAACACAACACACGAAAGTGTATTCTGACAAAACTAGGTGGAATTTTTTTGCTGCATGCATTGTGCGACTGCTGACCATCAGTCTTATTATATAAAGAGTGAAATGCTGTGTGGGCCCCATTGGAGAATCATTTGCTTAGTATTACTCCACAACTTTCATTTGCTTTGGAAATGAAATTCAAATCACTCTGCAATACTTGACATGAAATACTTCGCACAGGCTAAACCTGCCTCTGCACACTTTCTCTGTACAGCCCCCTGACCTGGCGCCCGGTCCCTTGCCCACCCTCTGGAGATCACATGATCAGCTGGTGCGGTGGAGGCTCAGCTGGCCGGCTGGGGGAGCTGCCAGTAATGGGCTCATCCTCGGGGCTTCTCCTTGGGCAGGGCCTGCACGCCCGGTACAGCCTCTTAGTGCTGAGGAGAGTTAGCAATGCAAGGTCACTCAGGTTAATGGATCCTCTGTTCTCAGTGACAGGGACATTGTGGGTCCTGATAGATGCCTCATTAGTGCTGCATCTCTGTCCCTCTCTCTCTCTCTCTCTCTCTCTCTCTCTGTCTCTCTGTCTCTCTCTCTCTCTCTTCGGCTGCGTTCTTTCTGCGCGTGGACAAAGCAGAGCGAGACGTGAAGCGGTCAGTTATTTGAAATGGTAATGTATTACTTGATCAAAATGGACGCAGTCCAGGCCGTAGTGTCTGTGGTTTAAAAATCAGGTTTTTGCAGTAGCTCTGTTCAGCTTCTGATGATCTTATCACCAGAATTGCATGTTTGTTGTTTTTTTTTTTTTATTCCTACTAAAGGTTAAACGTTAACCTTTAATATTCAAAATACAAAAGCCTCTGTTAACACCATGTTCTAACAACACCGTGGGAGTTCTTCGCCAGTAATTTCAGGCTGAAAGTGAAATGAACTCAAATAGTGCTCAAAGAATATTAGTGCATTATATTAAGACTCAAAAAGCCCAGTCAGGAAAATTGTGTTAATAACTACAGGTAAAAAGCTTCCCTTACTATTGCTTTGTGGTCTAAAAAGGCCAATAAATGGCTAAAAAAAAGTAGCTAAATGGCCAGAGATCATATCTGATTTGGGAAATTCATCATTGTGACACACTAAAACTTCATCCTGTCTGCACGTGTCAACAAAAGTGTGTCAGGTTCACCAGAATATGCATCACTGTGTACTTTCCTAAACTGGCCTTTCCAAACTCTTAGAATTAAGTAATTCTGCGTCCCCCTGACCTTGACCCCTAGCCTTGCTGGGAGCCTGATCGGCAAGGTGAGTGTAGAGAGAGACCGAGGCCATGTGAGCTGTGTGATCTCTCACCCCTCCTACCTAACACAGCACTCTAATCCAGGAGGTAGAGAGATCAGTCTTCTGAATGACGCCCAGCTGACCCTCTTTCAGTCCACAGGAGCGCCTGCATCGCTGCTGACTTAGATCTATCAGTATCCGAGTCTGAGGGGACTGAAGGCGAAAGAGTTGAAGCTGCTGCTCCTTCAGCTGGGGGGTGAGAAATCAGCTGATAAGAGAACAGTTAGTACTTTCTGATGGCTCAGCTGACTCTGAGCTCTGCCGCTGCTGTCTGTAGGAAGTGGGTGATATGAAGTCAGATTTATTAGGGATACGGGAATTCTGGCATGCAATGTCTGATGTCTTCATGTGCATATCTGTCATGTTTGATTAAGTTCTTAGTCTGGACCAAAACTGGGCTGAATGATGCCCTGAAATTAAAAAAAAAGATCTGCGTTTATATCTTCACCATCCATTTCATATCTAGTGTAGTCTTTTTCTGACAATGTTTCATATAAGGACTTGTATTTGTTTTGGTGTAACGCGTTTTGGCATCGTCACACTTGTGGTACTACAGAAAAGCCGCAAAGTTTCACAAAAGCTCCGTGTGCAAGTCAGTGCAGCAATCGAGTCAGTAAAATCTATCAGTAATAGTCGGGCCAATATCAGCCTGCACAATGTTTTATTTGCTTTAAGCTTGGTACGACAAAGACAATCAGACCATGATTGAACCATGTTGTTAACATTATCATAGCTTAGACTAATATCGAACCATTAGTGTGAGTGTAAACATAGTTACTGTATCATGTCAGATCATTACTTATTTATTCTATATCGTAGTGTTTGAGTGGCTCAAGGATGATAGCCTGGTTTTAGATGCAATAAAAGATCTAATACTTTAGGTCTTAATTGAAGTGCCTAAATTAAAAACAGCCAATACTCAGAAAAGAAGCCGTGGTATTGTGTTCTCTCTAACAAGAACAATTTAAGCTGTTCAGGGTCATATTTGTTTGCAGGTGGGGGTTTGTTGTCATTTTTCAACGTTCAAACTTTGAACATCCACGTTATTCCACTTCTGCTCTCGTAACCGTCAGCTTCTTTCCAGTGTTTGTTAAGGACTTGCAAATGTGCTGGGTTCTAGATCGAGCCACATTTGCATGAGTCCCTGTGTATGTGAGTTTGAGAGAGCTCGCAACATGTGAGCGTCTGTGCGTGTCAGACTGGAGTGAGTCAGTCCAGGGGTGGGACTCCCTCTCTGACACACATTATAACAGCATGCAAAGCCCCCACAGCTGTGACGTGGGCTCAGCCCTCTGACATCTCATACTCAGCGTCACTGTGTCTTCCTGCAGCTAACGCATCCATTCTGACCACAGCCCACGCCCTCTGCTTGGAATTCCAGGGTTTGCTGTGTTGGTCCTCAAATTTGATTCATACTGTACACACATGTGGACGCAAGACTGCGCGTATGTCATGTTCTTGCTTCCTGGAAAGACAGCTGCATTTCCTGAATGTCCTCTGATGTCTCGGTTGCCCCTCTTACCCTATAATCAGATTTACTTCATGAACGTCTGACCGTGCACAAAGAATACTTTCATGCACCTGTATAGACAGGCGTCCTCCTCTCAACACTGCCGTGCCTCACCGCGCATCAGCTCTCATCTGTAGCTACCGTATGCGCGCCACAAAAGCCTATACAAGCGGCGCCATCCATCTGAGAACGAGAAGTCAAGCCTCAGCGTGGGTCAAATAGATTTCTTGGCTGCTCACTCCACGTGTGATTGAAGCAGAGTGAATGCCCTGTATGGATCGTGGGCTGATGTTCTCCGCCAGCTCTTCTCTCACTGACTGCAAGCTGTGGAGAATGGATGGATCATGATGGCTCTATTTTAAGCCTGGAGGCCACACATGTGAACAGTGTCCTGGGCTCACCCTCAAGAGCTCCTCAGATAAATGAAAAGGAGAAGTGGCGCATAGACATTTCCCTCTGGGATGTTTAGTCTAATCTCTTTCTTAACGGGTGAGCTGCAGCGTCAGTTTGGGATGTTCAGAGTAAGGCTGCCAAGGCTCTGAACGTATCAACATTTAGGATCCCAGCCTATTTGAGCTGTGTCTTCTTGTTCAGAGTGCTTTGTGAAGCTGACTTTGGCCCAGTGGTACCCAGTCCTGGTCCTGAAGATCTTCCACCCTGGAGAGTTCAGATCCAACACACCTGGCTGTAATATTCAGATACCTGGATGAGGTGCTAGATTTAGGTTAAAGCTGAACTCAAGGTGGTAGATCTCCAGGACCAGAAATGGGGGCCCCTGATTTAGCCTAAATGTCAGCGCTGGTCATCAGTTGGAGGAGAGCGTTATGCAAGTCTTGTGTTCATTCTAAATAGACAAAGCTAAAATGAACACCAGACCCACTACTGGAACTTTCTGAAGAAGCTCTTCTGCTGTCTTAAAGAAAGCATTCCAGTAGTGTTGAGGCAATTCCTGGCGTTGAAAGCTCAATAGCAGTAACAGTCAAAACATGGCCATTACCGTTCATCCTGTGCTCAGATAGCCGTGCGAGGCTCTTTTGCTGCCCTGCAGTAGCTGCTCTGCATGCCTTTCTCTCTGATATTAGAGGAATAGTGGGGCTGTTGTCAGTGAGGCAGGCCAGCAGTAAGCTGTCTGTGCGCGAGTCTCCATCGAGTGCTTCTGTCACCGTTAATCAGGCAAACCATCAGTCAGTCAACCTGTTTTCTCCCCTCTACACCAGCGAGGGAGAGAGAGACGCTGCTGTGTGCACAGTGAGTCACGTTGCAGGAGAGAGAGAGAGGGAGGCAGAAGGGAGGGGGAGAAACTGAGTGTTGAAGTCAGACAAGTTTATCAAGCAGAGGCCCTTGAACGAACCAGCCGACGCTGCTTTTATAAAGGACAGTCAGAGCCATGACAAAGTCGTTAAAGGAGAATCAATACAGTGTGACTCCATTTGCATTCGGGGCTGCTCGATTCAAAGCGGCTCATGCAGGGAAAATGGGTTTTAGAGCAGCGGAGTTCCCTCTCTGCACTGTTCATAGCTGTCTGTAAAAGAAGCCCAGATAAATATTAGCACTTATGTATTTCACACGAACGTACGGCTTTGATCTCTTTCTTTTGGACCGTTCTTGTTTGGCTCTTGAAATGTGCTGAAAAGGTACGTAGCCAAGTACAAGTAAATGAAGCTGTTTTTGTAAATATTCCGATACAAATCAGCGTGAATAGTATTACCCACCGATCCAGTTATATCTGATTGTTAGTCACTGGAGTTTCACAAACCCTCGATTTACTTTCAGTTCCTGTGTAAATAGGATAAGCCCTAGTTCTGCAACTAAAGCAAGTTGTAGCAGGGGCATTTTTTTCCCTAGTAGACCAGCCCTAGCCACTCCCACACGTGAGGAGAACATGAAGGCATGCATGATATTTTCAGTGTTTACTGCCCGAAACCTCTGCTTTAAGGCAACTTGGGCGGAGGCCGAGTATTCCTCTGTAACTTTGGACTTGTAGAGCGAGAGAGAGAAACAGAGAGAGAAAGAAAGATGAAGGGTGGATTGCTTGACCTAGAGAGAACCCTCACTGCACCATTAAATGTGCTGAGTGGAGATAGTCCCGGCCCGTTCCACTCCACTGCCGCAGCTACTCGGCCTTGGCTCGCTGCCTCTCAGCCAGACGCAAACAAACTTACAAACCACTTACAGATGTCTGAAGAAATGTAGATGCTCAGAAGATGCCATGCTGGCGATGTCATGGCAACGTTTAGAACGTATGGTCTATATTTACCATATTAAGTGATTGTTTGGAGATTTGGTGTTTTCTTTCCTTTGTGCTTGTTTTGAAGTCTACTTGAGTACAGAGACCTCTGTTAGGTTTGCTTAAGCGTCAGTGCCCTCGAAACCCCTGAACAGTCTGGCTTTGCTCTGTTCTGAGAATCTGGCTTTCAGAACTTGTTCTGTACTTCCTGGTGACTGCTAATCAATTTATTCAAAGGGAGGTGTTGGATGAATGCTACATGAGCACACAAGGCCCTTATAGGTATGAGAAAGGCAAACAGCTCTGTACACAGGCCTGGTCATTAGGCAAACACAGCTGACCTGGGAGGTGACACTCACTCGGTTGGCCCCCGGACTCACATACGCTGGCCATCACCTCTCAGCTAGTAGGACTTTCAGGATGAGTTGAGCTCTGGGGTCCTTAACCCTTTGAGTTTGCTGCAAAAAAGTGATTATTTCCGCCTTTATGTCTACTAAGCGAATTTCATGTTTCATTTGTAAAAAACATGAACTAATGAAGCAGAAAATTGGGACATTTTGTCTAAAACTACTATTAAAGTGTAAAAACCCACAAACAAGAGTGTCAATCCTGCGTCAGTTGTGCTTTATTGTTACTCTGAACAAATCAGTAATAAGCAGTTAACAATCAGAATTATGTTCTTAATGAGCTCATATGGTTGCATGGAAAAACCATGGTGCATCTAGTAGGGCTGAACGATTTGGGAAAAATATCTAATTGTGATTTTTCTGAGTAATATTGTGGCTATGATTTAAATTGTGATTACTTTATATAAATTAAGGTCCAGAATATCCACCTTTTCTGGCTTAAGTCCTGACCCCTGAATGTAGTGTGAGATTGCCAGTAAGTTGTGGTTGTGATGTCACAACACATGGAGGTTTGGATGGATCTGATTGGTCTAACTCACCTACAAGTAGTTCACAAGCTCTGTGTTATTAGGTTACATTTTCCCACTTAAAACTTGAGATGTTTTTTAGTCATGTAGGTTATAATTTAAAAATTGCAGCTCTTGCAATTTGAAAATTGCACTGTGTTAAAGTCTGATTTCTGTATTTAAAAAAAATCTTTAAGCCCTTTTTGAGTCTAGTACCAGGGTTACTGTGTAAATTGTTCTGCTAAACAGTGAAATTCTTAAAAGAACGGTTCAGTTAAAAAAATCCTGAAGTTTAACTGATAACTATAAATGAAAAACCAATAGCCACAAATGAGTATTATGCAAATTATATGCTAACTGTTGGCAACTGCCTTCCGTTCACTGCTAGCCCTCGTTTAAGGAATTAGCTTTGCACTTTTCACTTAATGGAGCTTATTTGTTTTGTTTTGGTTTTCTTTTAGTCTGTGTTTGAGTTTTCATACCCTCAAGGTGTCTTACTGTCAATTCCTGTCTCCAGCTTGAATTGATTGTAGCCCTTAGAAGCCTGGTTGCTGTGGCACATGCAGCAGTTCAGGACCTTGGCTTGGCTTTTCTATGCCGTATTAAATTCCTCTTGAGCAAATGATGTACTTTGCTGGAGTATTAAACACCTCAGAGCGCAACGGCGCACAAGGGCAGTCTCAGCAGACAGTGTCGGAACGTGCCTGGCAGTAATTTGCTTTCTCTCCTTATCTTTCTCATTTCCCAGGTGAGAGATAGTATCTGTATCTTGCCACCTCTCTGTTTGTATGCTTATGCAAAGGTGTCCTGTTCTCCTTGTTCTTAACAGGCCGTTTGTAACTTGCCTTTTGAGGGCCGTATCTGTGTATTTTTATCTGTATCGGCCTAACAAGGGAATCGGGTTACCGTAGTGATGTCGTTGATGATTTTTGCAGCGCTCCTTGCAAAAGCATGGAATAGTGGTGTTGAGATGTGTGGTCAACTGGGGGGTGTGTGTGTGTGTGCAGGAATGTGTTATCAGACCCAGCCTTCCTGTGGCTCCTAATCCCCTTCCCACTGCCCACCCTCCCCCGTCTCTCCCTCTCGTTCTCTCTGCCTCTGGGCTTCACTCCTCCCAGCAGGGGCCATGAGGGGGGGAGGGGTGGCCCCTCGGTCATGTGACCCAAGTCGCTCCCCCATTTGGCATGCAGACAAATGGGAGATTTTGGACAGCAGTCTCAAGTGAGCCATTAGCTCATGCTGTCTTTACTGATGCTCCAAGAGATTGTCCTCCATTTTAAGTTATTGACTCTTGATTGAGTGGACCAGCCTTTAAAAACAGGACTTTTGTGTTCAAGTAGCCTGCAGCCCAAACAGATCTAGAGATCTTCAGGTATTGTGGAGATTGGGGCACTTTTACATTCTGGCACTGCATTTCACCAGCAGGAGGGGAGGTTTTATCCCCCTGTTTCTGCGTATCAGGTCGCTCCTTAAGGCTTCCACTCCCGACCTGGCCCTCATTCTGCCTCAGTCCGTGGTTTTGCACGCTCTAAATGCGCCATCCCCTCGGAGAGCTGAATCGGCACTTTGGTTTAAGAGCGCTGACACACAGCCATTTCTCCGGCCTATCAGAAATCAAAAGGCCTGCGGGGCTTCTGTGTGCTGCTGGCAAGAAAAGTGGAGGCGTTTAGGAACCTGAAAGGAATACTTCATCCAAAAAATGCTAACATGACGAAGAAAACTAGCAAGAGATTGTTTCTGAAATAGTGCACCGGATCTACTAGATTGCGTGCATTATTAGCAATGCTAGACGTTTTGGCTGACGTTCAGCCTTCTCTTTAACTTCCACGCCTCTGCAGTAGCGTCCCGGCTAAAGCGTCCCTGCCCCAAACTTTCCTGTTCGGCGGGTGGAGGAAGCCTCCCGAGCAAACCTAGCAACCCAACCTGTGACATGGACAGAGCAAGCAAATGAGGGGGCGGGGGGAAGATAGACTTGAAGAGGGCTAGAAATAATGGAACAGAGACATTGCAAAAGATCTGAGCGTTAGAGAGATGTGTTTGAGAGTGTGGGTAGTGGTGTTGGGGTGTGCAGGGGGGGCACAGCAGGATCAGGGCACTCCGGCCAGAGGAGGAGTATGAGGAAAAAGAGGAGGTGGTTAGAATAAGCCTGAGTGAGAGAGAGCAAGAGAAAGAACAGTGTGTTCTGTTCATTCAGGGCAAGAACAGTTCGTGCTGTTATCGGTCACACACATACACACACAGAAGGGAGAGCAGGAGATGGGGATGCTAAAGTGTACTAGCTAAGGGCTCGTAAATAAGATCCACTGGAGAAAGCGTGTGTGTGTGTGTGTGTGTGTGTGTGTGTATGTGTGTGGACACTGTTCACATGGTGCCAGACTGTTTGTGCTTTTTCGGTTGTGTCGTCTCCATGACGCAGACTTGAACCAAACCACCGTTTTCGGCTTCCCGTGCCCACATGCCAGCCTCTCTGTGTGTGTTTCTGTGCTTATGCTCGACAGAAGTGGTGCGCATTATGTCGCCGCTTTGAGCACCTCATTCAAAAGGCACTGCCTATGTGGTTTTACGAGAGGGAGGAAGAGAGAATGCTGCAGTGTCGCATTGAAGCCACGCCGGCAGATGCGTTAGTGTAATTTGTAGTACCTGTTAGGATGGCTGCTCCTTTGCTGAAGGGGCTCTCTAATATATGATGCTAGTAATCGTGGAGGTTGGCTTCCTCAAGTGCGGGCCTAATTAGCCACAGGCAGTTCAGTCTGCCAGCCAGTTGGTTTGACGTTAATTAAATCGAGAGGAGGTCCTGGCAGTATGACAATATTTATCGTTATCGCGATAAATTACATCAGCATATGTCACTATGCTTTTCTGAGCATATTGTGGATATCGTCAGGACCTAAAAACACTTCCCAACTGCATGTTTGACTACAAAGAGAGCATTTAGTTTAATTGGATTTAGTGCAGCATAAATGCAAATGTATTTGTAATTTTTGATAGTATTTTTTTCTTAAATGTAGTATTATGTTGTCTTTTCAATCTGTCAAAAAAATAAATATTGTGAAAGATCATGCATCATGAAAAGTTTAAGGTATTGTGATATTACGTTGTTGCCATATCGCCCATGACCAGGTTATAAGAGGTCATTATGAGGCTACATCTCACAAGAACGCCTTTTCTCCCACTGAAAAATTAAACTCTTAAAATTAGATTAGCCTTTTTTAAATTCTTCCATGTCTCTCTTTTTTTCCCTCCATGTTCCTAAATTCTTTGTGGAATAATTTGAGAACAATAGAAACATGTTTATTGTGTACACATTGTATTCTCCATTAACAAGCATACATCATTACCAAAAACCAGTCAGGTGTTGCCTTGAAAAGGAAGTATTTATTAAAAACCTTAGACTAAGAGCATTTCTGTTCAGTTGCCTGTGCTACTCATCAATTGAATTTAAAAGTGAAGCCCAGTTTTGTTGTTCTTCCTTTCATTTGAACACTCTGATCACTCCAGTAACTCTCAAAGTAACCAGTGGATTGCTCGATTGCTAATATGATTAGCGTAGTGTGCTAATATGTACAGGAAGACAAAGACCTGAAATTGAACAGTGTATCAGTGTTTTGGTTGTGAATGAGAAAGAGGACAGTGTGAGCATGTTAATAATATTAAGCCTGCTTCACTGAAGTTGTTATCAAAACACAACAATAGAGGGTCTCGTGCCCCCCCACCACCCCCTTCTCAAACACGCGCTCTTTCTTTCTCACATACACACCATTTCTCTCCCTCCCACCCTCTCATTATCCCTGTAGGTGTCCCTCTCTCTGATAAACTCCGCTGCTCCTTTGAGTGACTCTCTCTGTCTCTTCTTTACCTCCACCCCCCTTCTCCCAGCCTCTTCTCCATCCTTCTTTTCAAAGCTGTAGGGTGTCTGACCTAGATCCGTAAAGGAGAGAGTGAGGAAAACGGAACGTAGTGCAAGAGAGAGGAGAGGAGAGGAGTAAAGATGGGGGGAGGGGGTGACAGGCACTGATGTTGGCAGCAAATTAGCATGTCTGTTAATGGTGCTTACCCTGGAGATAGGAGGCAGACGCAGAGGTATTGAACAAGGAGGGGGCAGAGTAGAGCTCACTGTGATGGGTTAAATGAAGGGTGGGGTATGTATGTATGTATGTATGTATAAGGGGAGGTTTCTTGTCATCATTAACAACTGCACTTGCAGATATACAGGTGCACAAACGCAACAAGGGCGAGCCGTCTCTTTCTCCCAATGAGCTCCCCTGGTCACTTTGAATTATTGATGGAGGTTGAAGGCATTATCTTCGAGGAGGGCTCAAATCGCACACACAGACAGCCATGAGATCCTCAGCCTTTTTTCCACACTGCATTTTTCTCTTCCTTTTGAAATCAAAGTGCTATAAATAGCCCCCTCATCTCTTGCCCCCCCTCCCTCCCTCCCTTTCTCTCTCTCTCTCTCTCTCTCTCTTTCTCTCCCTCTCTCTCAGTGGAGAGGAGGAATCTGCAGCCAGCCAGCGGTGTTTGGAGCAGGGGCATGCTTGCTTGTCCACAAAAAACGTGCTTTATAAAACGTATCGTCTCCATTGCTCTTGGCTCCCCTCAACTCCTCTTTTGTCTTCCGGAGCTTTCCAGTAGAAAAAGGACTCCTCTGTCATAGCACCCCCCCCAAAACTCACAGAATCTGAGAGAGTTGAGAATTTTGTTGTACTAGATAAGCTTAGTTGCTTTCTGGTTAACACTGGATGCGTATGTGATGAGAAGGTATCTATTAATGCTGTGATCAGTGGAGTGGCTCCAACTCGAGGAATGCTTGTGAAACGTGTGTTATCGGAGCTGTGGGGGTGAGCGGAGATGTGTGACTGAGCTGGGCGATTGGTGATTAACCCCTTGTGCCTGTGGGGGCTGAGCTGCAGCCATCAAAGAGAAGCTGCACAGCGCCACTGCAGCCAATAGCACGCCTTGTGTTCCTCAGTGAGTCATAAAGAGGGAAAAAAGACCTTTGTTTCTGTCAAAGTGACGTTTTTCTTTCTTTGCCCCCCCCCCACTTCTCTATTCTCTCTCACTCTCAGGCTGCCTGCCAGGTTGAGGTGATTTGGGGTTCCCTGCTGACCCCCACGTTCCTCCGATGAACCCCATCAACTCCATGAAACCTGCCCTGCCTCCAACGCCACACAGGTGTGTTTTTGTTTTGGTGTTTGTGTCTGTGAACAAACTGTCTGCACTCTTCTTCTTTTTTTTTTTTCTTTTTCAGTGTGTGTCTTCTGCACTCACCCACACACGCGTCTTCCTCTGAAACGGCACACTCAAGCCCTTGAATCTCTTGATCTGTCACTTGTTTCCTTGTACTGAGCAGAGTGCTCCCAGAAGGCTTAAAAGCCATGCGCTCGTGACGTCTTCTAACCTCTCTAGTGACATCTAGGTTCTGTGCGGTTGCACATAAGAATTAGCAATTACCCAAGTTACAACACTGCCTAAATTGCCATCTGAGATTCATTAGCTGCAGTGTGTAGTTTTGTTTGATCTTTTTCTTTCTTGCTTCATGAACGATTGTATGACTTCTGAAAAAGCGCAACTTGCCTCCACAGCTTTCTAAGCTGCTGGTGAAGGATTTGAATGTAGTGAATTTAGTATAATAAAATTTAATATAATAAAAGTAGCGGCCTTGTTGTTGGTGTTCTGGGTATCCGGTTGCATCCTGAAAATTGGAGCTTGAAACATCTGCTACAATTTATACCACCAGAATTGAGTGAATGGGTGACCCTGTGCGTATGTTTCAGTATGTTTTTAATTGAGGGAGCACAGTGAAGCGGATGTAATAAGTGAGCCACGTTCACATTAACCAGATCTACCTGGTACTGCGTCTTGCTAGTCCTCAAAAGCATCATTTGCGCAGCCTCTGATCTGCCACACTGTTGATCTGAATTCCAATTGGCTGTACCATCAGCTCACCGCTGATTGGGCGCCTGGGGTTTTGGCTCCGGAACAGCGGTTTCCTGTTTCAGAGAGAAGGGGGGGCATCTGGTTGTTTCTGCAGAGGAACTGAAGAAAAACCTCAGCCTGCCATGGAATGCTCTCAGCTACTGATGGACGAGCTGGCCGGCTTTAAGCCCCAGAACGAGCCCTCCAACGACCACCAACCGCTGAAGGACATCGCTCAGAGCTGCCGTAGAACCTCAATATCCTGTGGGCTGAAGGCCAGTGGTGAATGGCTGCAGGTTGAGCTGGAAGCACGTCCAGCAGGGCTCTGGACTTTCCAGGTTTAAAGAGACAGGACGTCTAGTCAGGGCAGTAACTATCGATTATATTAATAATTAAAAGTGATCCGCTAGTTATTACAGTGAATAATCGAGCGATCAGAGGCCAACTATTAAAAATGGAAATGACTGGACAATAAATAATCCACGTTTAGTAATAATAGTAATTATAATAATAAGTCTTTCATGAGTTTCAAAATACTCACTTCAAAAATGATCTTGGCGAGCGAGATCATCTTAAATCAGTCAAAATTTGTAATTCAAAATTTTTTATTTGCTGATAGAGTAGACACTTTCATTAGATAAAATTAAAACAAGTAAAAAAAAAAAAACAAATCTGGAAATAGATTTTTAAATAATAGACAGTGTTAAATATTGTAATTTTAGTATTGAATATTTATGCTAGATTTAAGATGCCAGTGTACATTTTTTTTGCAGTTTTGGAAAAAGATATACTAGGAAGACTTTAACAACACTGATGTTAGAAATATAAAAACTCTGTGAAATGCGTTTATTTGGGTGGATTAGGCTCCATTCTTACTGTAGGTCAGATCTAAGTTAATTGCCAACTACTTTCTGATTAGTTTCTGATCAGTATTTTTTTCACTGAATAATTTCATTTTGCTAACTAATCTTTAGAACCCTTCTTTTGTTGTTGTCCTAAGTTTAAGGCCCAAAGGTCCCATGTGAAAGGTTATTTAGGGTTAATAGTCGCTTCGAATTTGATATGAGTTTAAGGTACATTAAGTAATATTTGCACAGCTGGCTTGAATTTAGAGCAGTGCTGACCACATGGTGGAGGAATCAGAAGGGACCTCCAGTGTGGACCCAACCACCATTGACAAGAAATCATTTTCCCAAGGTCATCAGTTCTCCTTACAGTGCTGCGTTCCAAATGTACTGCCTTGTAGATCTCACTCATCTTTTATTCCTCACTGTTTTATGAAGATCTCCCTGCCATCACAACTGTGCAATTTACTATGTTCTTACAGAAAGCAAATATTTAACAGTAGTAAACAGTTACAGATGACACATCAGTATCAATGGGCATCAGTGTCGGGCAAATATCAGCAGAATATGCTGAATCAGAGATTGGAGGGAAAAAAAAAGAATGAATCTGATTTAATCCTGTAATAAATCTATCCCGAAATGCCACACACATTCACTGTGTGATGATGTTGGCTGTGTATTTCCTTACTGTTGGATAGTAGAGGGTTTGAGTAGTTTGAACATGATTGTATATTTTCAGATGCTCACCCTACATGAAGTGCTTCAATAAAGAATAGCTCAGTTTAAAGCTTAGTATTTTGTGAAATAGTAGTATTGGATAGGTATCGGTATTGGCCGTTAATCAAGGTTTAACTATTGATATCAGAAAAGAAAAAGTGTATCTCTATGAACAGTATTAATTTTAGTTACATATTACAATTAAAGGTTTTATGTCAGTCACAATTTTAAAAGGGTATAGTTTTCAAGTTGCGAAAGCTTCAATCACATGTCACTTTTTGGAAAAAATTAAAGGTGTGTGTATATAGTTTCAGAATGTACCGTTCACTCTCCAGTCCATAAATGTAAACTAAGCTGCGAAAACAGCTTAGTTTTTCAGCCTGCAGCAGTTTGGCCCTGCTCACTAACACAGAAGTTATGAGGAGTGTTTTAGCCTGGACTGCTTTTTGAATGAGGCACAAAGCAGAGCAGAGGTCATTTACATATCAGTCTTAAAGACACAGTTATAAAAACAGCCTGTCTGATTATAAGGGAGGGAGGTTGGGAAATGGTCATGTGAAAATGAATTACTTTTTCTTCTAATTACTTATTCTTTTACATAAACTCACCCAAACATCAAAAGTTGCCATGAGATTAAAGTGGGGAAATGTAGCCAGATATGCTACATTCAGCGTTCAAGACTCAAGTAAAAATAAATAAATAAATAAATAAAAAAAGGTAAAGAAATAGAAAATAATCATATTCAAATTGCAGTCGCACAGTTGGTCAAAAAAATAATTGTTCAGCCATACTACATAGTCTTTAAGCTGTGCATGTGTTTTAATCATTTCTGCTATGAAAAAGAAACGATGCCAACACAAATCACAAGTATTTTAGCGACATCTCAGCTCTGTGCATTTGCCAAATAGTAACGGTGCTGAACCTCTGTGGTGAACTTAATTGGAAGGCTTTCAGCATTTCTCTGTTTTTGGAAGGCTTGTTAGTAGCGGCATTAAGTCGCAGTATTAATATTGTGTGTATCAGACGGTAGCAACATGCGCCGTGTGTAATCACACGCTGCTAATTTTTACCAGCTGTATTTTCCTCCGCTTTGATTCAGAGCTGCGTCTAATGTAGTTTGGCTAATTTTGGAAAGATTAAATGGGACCAATCTGGTTTGATCCAGTTATACAGAAAACAGTAGGTACTCTAACACACACACACACACACACACACACACACACACACACACACACACACTCAAGCGCGAACACTTACACTCTCACCCCCCACCCCCCCTCCCTTGGCATCGCTACTCTTTCCTGTCTCTAAGTGACTGTAGTCGCCATGGAAACATTGTGCCGAGCACCTCTAGAGCATGTGGCTGTGGCACATTCAAGTCACACAAAGACTCTCCTATATACACTCGCTCTCTCTCTCACTCTCTCTCACTCCGTTAACACCATATGTCAGTATCACACAAAGACATGAACATAAAAAATCCCAGCATGTCATTTCAAACCAGCTTTGGATTCCGCAGTATGATCAGCACCACTGTAGGTGAATCAAGCATTTGCCACCTGCCTGGTCACACAGTCAAGAGGGAACAGAGTGAACACTACAAAGGGAAGAAAAAGTGTGAAAGGGTAGTGTTTCTTTCTCTTCCTCTCTGGTCCTAATCCTGGCACCCTTGCTTGGCTGTCTCTTCCTGCAGTGACGGCTCTTACCCCTATGACCCAGCGTCCTGGCAGCAAGGCACCAACCAGCCCCCCGGCTCCCTCTCTGTGGTAACCACAGTGTGGGGGGTTACCAGTCCTTCACCCAGCCAGGTAAGCCTGGCCCTGTCAACATCCTTAAAAGTTTGTAAGACTACAAGAATAAATATTATTATATTGTTTGTATGTGATGCAGTATTTACAGACAGGATTGTTTATAGGCTGGGACAATTTGAAAAATCGATAAACTGGGACAAGATTATCAAAACTCTGTGTGAAATTACATTATACAATTTCTAGGACAGTTTCTCTTTGCACCAGAGGGGGCGACAAAGTCTTAATCAGGAAGACAACTTTCAGCTTAAATTCAGAAATAAAGAACAAACTCGTAGCTCAAACGATTAAAATAATCACGATTAATTGCATTCCGTGGTGTAGTTAACCATGAGTAATCACATTTGCGACATTTGCTAAAATTATAACTGGAATGGAATTTCCAGTTGAAAGGCAGTGCATGTTGCTGTATGACTAGACAAAACAAGCTTCATCAGAATGTATTTATTACTTTCAGTAATTCAGTAGCATTATTTTTATCACTTGAACCCAGGTTCTCATTCTTGTTTGTACAGCTTGTTACAGTGGAGGCTCTCGTAGGAAGCTGGAGCTTCACCCTTTGCTGTTGCTTTTGTTAGTTTGCTGCTTGTTGATTTTATCCACAGGTATGTCCAGTGTAGTCTGCTGAAGGTGCTGAAGCTTTTGCATTAAGACATTTAGAAGCTGTATGTGAATGAGTGGGTTAGAATCGCGGATTCTATCAAAGCAACATACAGTGAAAAATCACCAAGTAGTCCCAGCTTTGTTTACATTAAATCTTTTGTTTGATCACTCAGTGATTACTTTCTCTCTCTCTCTCTGTCTAATTTCTCAGGTTTTTGGCGCTCCCATGGGCCCAGGAGGTAACTCAGCTGGAGGTCACATGTTGCCCGGCAACAGCCCCGGCATGAACTCCCCCCAGTTCATGGCTCAGCAGGGTTATCCTGAGCCCAACAAGGGCTACATGCAGCAGGGCATGTATGGCCGGCCCAGTGGGGGCTACCCAACCGGGCCTGCGTATGGTGGCAGGTAAGAGGAGCCCACTGTGGTGGCGTTAATGATGGGGTCAGTTATGCTGTGTTTGTATGGCTGTGACTATGTTTAGGCTCCAAGTGTTGAGGGAGTGGGGTTGACGTCAGAGTATTGGTCCAGCGTCATTGTGCGGGGGCTGAGCATGCTCTTAGCTAAGTGTATGTCAGAGAGGGAGTCCCGCCCCTGCACTGACTCACTCGCCCGCCCACACACACATTCAGAAATGTGCGCACACACAAGCTCATACACACCAGTGTTGTCTTTCCCCCAGAAGTGATTTGCATAGCAATAAATCTTTTGAATCACTGACTCGGAACATTTCATTTTGCTCCCGCTCCATGAGACATAGCAACGATCAGGCTTTCTACTACGCCGCATAGCAACACGCATAATCAGCTACGTTCACATCATGTTCCTCTCCAAAATATGTCACACCGCCTCTGGCCATGTTCTTCAGCATGTCCAGTGCTAATCTCATGTTCTGGTGCACAAGAGAAGCTGTTAGATGTCATGACTGTTTGTGTGTATGTTCTCACTTTCTGCCTTAGTTACCCCAATAATGGCGGTGGCTCCCTTGGGATGCCGCCTCACGGAGTCCGCCCCCCCACTGACTTCACCCAGGCTGCTGCCGCTGCTGCTGTGGCCGCCGCCGCCGCTACAGCAACTGCTACCGCCACGGCGGCCGTCGCCGCTATACAGGAGAAGCAAAACCAAGAGATGAATTATGGGCCTGTAAGTGGCATCTCCTGTTTGCGTAGCTGTTAACAGATATGCTTGGTCACAATTGACCTCAGAGGATGCATAAAAGGGATTGACACTCAGGCCCTTATGGTGATACTTGTTTCCTTTTATAATGAGCTGAGGCAGGGGAACAAAAGCATCCTGATGGATTTTAGTACACGTGTCATCTGGCAGATTACAGTTGATTGAAGGGTACTGATTTCAGCTCAAATTTCTTGTTCATGGTGAATGCACTGCAATTGAAATCTAGTGTTCAGTTCCATTGTGTGAAGAGGTTCATCTAACCTGTCTTAAAGCGTTCATTTCGCCCCCTGCTGGCACAAGACAGGTTGCAGATGTACAATTCCAGAAACATGGTTTTAATTAGTATAAAAAGGGGATATTTTCCTTTGCCTTTTCCCCCAGTCTGATTGTGACAGCAGACTTTACATACTCACTGTCCAGCATTAGACGCCACATCATAACCACAGCGGCGAGGGCAGATTTGATTGTTCACGCTGGTGACCTAGTTGCTGCTTTCCTTTCTGTGCCCAGAGCTTGTCATCTCTGGCTGCTGGCAGCAGGCATGTCTCCAGCCATTGTTCAAGCCTGCTGGGTCTGATGGGCGTGGGGCCGTGTTTTCTTTGCTGCACAGATGGGTGGCGCTTCCTCATACAACACCCAGTTCCTGTCCCACACTGGACCCCGTGGCCCACCCGGCATGGCCCCCTCCAGCATGGTGGGCTCCAGACCCCCCTCCATGGGACCCATGTACGCCTCACAGGGGCAGCGGCTGCCCCAGCACTCGGGCTACCCGGGAGGCCAGCAGGGACCCCCTCCACGACATCAGCAGGGATTGAAACGCCCCTACAACTCTGAGGTTAGTACTCTCTTTCACTTTTAGCTGTGGGTTATCATTTGTAATCAATTTTTATGACAGTCAGAACAAGTGTACTCTGTTCTTACTCCTAATAAACTACAGCAGTGGTTCCAAAACCTGGTCCTGTAGTTTCCTTTCCCTGCATATTTTGGTGTTAGCCTGCGCTCATACACCTGATCCAACTAATCAGCTAATTAATAAGCCCTTGCTGAGTTGAAGTGAGTTTGTTGGGGCAGGGAAAACTAAAATGTACAGAGCAGGACCAGGTTTGGGAACTACTGGATTAGCATATGTTCCTCTTTAATGCAGTAATGTTTTGTTTAAGACTGGCATTCATAAGTCAAAGTAAGAGTGCTGGTCCTGGTTCAGATTCTTCCCCATTTTAAATCAATCTTAGTCATTATAACTGATCCCAGATCAGTATTCCTCCCCTGAGATAGCTTGGAATTGCACCCACAAATCCTCAGGACTTCAGCCACAGTAGACCTTTGCATTTTGTGTGTTGTTGCAAAATACATGTGACCAAGGTAGGAGCGGGAAGTAGGGAGGAAAAAAAAACATGATTTTGGTGCTGTTAGCAATTTAGGACTGCCTAGCATTATTGTGGTGAGAATGAGGAAACTGCCTAAGTTGGTACCTAACTCACCAACTAAAAACAGCAATGTCACAAAATAAGTAGTTATGCTATGTAATTCATCTCATGACTGACTCTGTAATGATCAGGATTAATTTAAATTAATTTAATGGCTCGGTATTAATTTATAGTCTGATCTACAAAAATCAAAAGATGTTATGCTAGAAACTGCTAAAATTAGTGTGTTTTCCATTTTCATCAGCAGTTATGCTGTTGGTCTACATGTCACTCAAAGTGAAATTTCGCATTGAAACATTTTTCACACCAGAAGTCTTGGAAACGTGAACTCTTGTTCAGTCTTCAGAAGTTCAGTCTTATGATCCTCTCTTTGCCCTCACAGGGGTTTCCAGGGCAGCAGTATGGCTCTGGGATGGGGGCTGCGGGACCGTACCCTGGCCAGCCCATGCAGTACCATGGCCCTGGCCCGCAGCGCTCGGCTCCTTCACCCTCCTACACAGGCCACAGAATGCCCCTTCAGCAGGCCAACATGGGCCAGTATCCTGCAGGACCAGGAAACCCAGGCCAATACTACAAGGTGAAACCTCAAACTAGCAGCCCCATTTAATGTGTGATGCTGAAGACCCTTTAGCATCGTTGTTGATGCTTTCTTAATGATTACTTTGACAACTCATTCCTGAGTTTATTTCCGTGTAGAATCTTTGCAAGTGGCTTTTGACGGAGTGGCGTGCTAGCATTATCAGATTTCGTGGTTAGCAGGTTCTTGGTTCTGTGTTTTGTGGCAAACAAGCTGCTGCTTTGTGAGAGTGAGACCCTGGAATCTGATACTTGCTGCTGCCACAGTGAATTGAATTCTACATCTGAAAAGATCTTGTAAATGTCACTTACAGTAAAAGATCAGTCTGCGGTGTGTGTAGGCGTTACACGTAAGAATGCAGAAATAAAGTCTCTGCTCAATGGGTGCACTGAAATCCCCCTTTAATAACAGTTTGAAGAAGGAGTCGCAAGCATTTAATTGCTGTCGTGGACGTTATTAACGCATGCCACTGTAGCTTCTCTGCATAGGTTTACGTTTCACAGAACAGGCCAAGGTGATGACACAGAATTAGAATTGGAATTGCTAGCAAGATGTTTATCACATATAAAAACAAAAATAGAGAGCTTGTAAACAGAAGCCATGTACACCTTGTCCTGTGTCTCTTTTATACTTTCAATAAAGTATCATCTTGATGGAATGACATTGAGATGGTTTATTTGTTTATCAGGCGGAGCAGTTCAATGGGCAGGGCAACAGTCATGCCAGTCTGGCTTCAGGAGTGGCGGGAGGTGGAGGGTACAACACCTTTAACCAAGCAGCTGTGAACGGGGTCAGTGTCTTCTCTCTCTCTCTCTCTCTCTCTCTCTCTCTCTCTCTCTCTCTCTCTCTCTCTCTCTCTCTCTCTCTCTCTCTCTCTCTCTCTCTCTCTCTCTCTCTCTCTCTCTCCTTTTCTTTGTTTCTCTTGGCTGCTGAAAGCTCCAAGTGACTTGGCTCTTTGCAGGGTGCAGCCGGTTAATATTTTACAATTTCAGGAGCACCGTGATTGGACTTTGTTACCGGGAGCCCGTGCTCTGTCAAAACTAATTTAAAGGAGCACTTCGCTTAAACATGCTCCTGTGGATAACTGAAGTAGTGCCAGTAGTAATTGGCTAACTGAATTCTATTTGCACAAGGCAGATCTGACCCTTAAAAGCTTTTATTCATTTTAAGCATTCAGTAGGGTTTTTGGGGGAAGTGGTTCTTTGAGTAATTGTGCTAGTTGATGGGCTCCAAGATGCAGCGGATGTGTAATGCTTGCGTGCCTTTCAGCCTGGACGAGCGATGCCTGGATATCCCAGCTCTCCCCTCCCAGGAAACCCCACTCCTCCCATGACCCCAGGCAGCTCCATGCCGCCCTACATGTCCCCCGGCCAGGACGTGAAGTCTCCCTTCCTCCCTGACGTCAAGCCCAACATCAACTCAATGCAGCCCCCTACAGGTACCACGTCATGTTGGCTCCAGAGCAAACAATATAGTCCTTTGCGGTGCAGCCTTAATGTAATCTGTGTGGCACTGTATTATGTCACGCTTTACACCATTTCATTTGAGATAAACAAGGCATAGTACTAAACATGGGTCTACAAAACAGCACCTAGTGTTGTATGACCATCATACATGCCAGGTTACCTTAGGCTATTTTGACTGGTACTAACTTTGTTTGCCAAATGTATCAACTGCCGTCTTTTCTTTTCTGTCCCTCTGTTTGCAAATGAGAAATCCCTCATTGTTTGAAAACCAAAAAATGTGTTTTATGAAAACAATTAAACAATCCTCCTGTGGCCAATAATGGATGCAGTTTAACAGCCAGTTAGCACATACACCATATTAACACTGTTCAGTTCTCTAAAGTGCACTTAGCCCACAGTATGACTCTGCCTCTCTGTTTCTGATTGTAGGGAACCCCAGCGATGACCTACGGCTGACCTTCCCTGTTCGAGACGGAGTGGTGCTGGAGCCCTTCCGGCTGGAGCACAACTTGGCCGTCAGCAATCACGTCTTCCAGCTGCGCGACTCTGTCTACAAGACGCTCATGATGAGGTAATTTTCATTGTGACATTCTCAGCCTGATATAGCATTTGAAATTCAAAAAAATAGCAGCTTTCACATCATTCAACACTAAAATGTTGTCTTTCTTCCTCGTTTCTGTAGGCCAGACCTGGAGTTGCAGTTTAAGTGCTACCATCATGAGGACCGGCAGATGAACACTAACTGGCCAGCCTCGGTGCAGGTTAGCGTGAATGCCACGCCCCTCACCATTGAGCGCGGTGACAACAAGACCTCCCACAAGCCCCTCTACCTGAAACACGTGTGCCAGCCAGGCCGCAACACCATCCAGATCACAGTCACTGCCTGCTGCTGCGTAAGTGATGTGTTGTGTTTGTGAAAATGTGTCTGTGTGGTTTTGCTGTTTTAGTACTTTTTTAACATGCCATTACCAAGTTCCACATACCGCTCCGACGTGCCTCACACCTATGTTGCACAAATGGCTACTTGCAGCACAAGGGAAGTGGATTACTCAGTTGGAACGCACTTGGCTAGGTTTGCCTCCGTTTGCTAATTGGCTAGCTATACAGTCTTTGCAATGCAAAAAAGGCGAAGTGGAAAATTGCATTAAAACAGGTAGTCTATACTTTGGCGCAATCCCATTTCTTATTTTTACCCCTACCCCTTTCCAGTGCCAACTTCCCCTTGGAACTGAGTTATGAGGGGTAGTGGTTGAAATCTTCCCCTACGAAATGACAACCCTCAAATAAAAGAGAGCATTACTTCATTAACAGGCTAGTAGAGCTGCTCTGTATCACTGCCAGTCTGCAGTGATAGCAGAGGAGGGTAAAGTTCAGCAACCTCAGTGCTGGGCTTTAGTTAAATTTAGGCCATCATATGCCTTTAAAGAGGGGGATGCGTTCAGTTATGGATCAGTTATTTAGTATCACTCACTCCTGATTTTTGGTGATATGAAGCTGAAGTCAGCTATTTGCCAGCTTCTTGTTTAAATTTTCCTGTTCTACCTTAAAATGATACTGCAGTTACATTCTGGCACCATTTAAGGTGGAATGGGAAATTTAGCTAGCTATTGAGACATTAGCACATTACTAGCGAGTAGTGCTTGTTATGAAGAAAAGGACCATAATACATTGAAACCACATTAAACTAAGATAATATAATGGTTATCGTAATTTCTTAACCGAGAAAAAACATTTATGGGTTTCTTATGTCGCTTGCGCAGCCGTATTGCCAGTTTTTCTTTTTTTTCCTCATAACCTGCCTCTAATGTGCCTCTGAAAAAAACTGTTTGTAGCCCTAACACTTTGTCCTGCCCCTCCGTCCCAACAAAAATCAGACACTCTAACCCTAGGTGTGAACGCGCAAAACGGAGGGGTAAAGGGCTAAGTGGTAGGGGCAAGGGGTGAAATGGGTTTGGGCCTCCCTATGTAGAGGGTTATGTGCATGGAGATGATCATAACACAAAAACCATTGATTTTCTCTTGGGATGATCTCTTAGGTAGATAATGTGAACACTGTGATGCTTTGTGAAAATTGGACCTCTACCTTTGTTGTAGAGCAGGGGTAATAAATTCTGGTCTTGGTGAGATGGAGTCCAGCACAGTGTGCTGATTGGCCTACTCTACCACACCAACTAATGAGCTGAATTACTGATGAATTAAATCAGACCAAACTGTGCTGGATTTCATCACACTCGGGATAGGACTGGAATTAATCGCCCCTGTTGTAGAGAATGATGGTGCCTAGCATGGCTTATAAATGTGTATTTTTTTCTCTCCTCTCTCTAGTCTCATCTGTTTGTGCTCCAGCTGGTCCACCGGCCCTCAGTGCGCTCTGTGCTGCAGGGCCTGATGAAAAAGAGGCTCCTTCCCGCCGAGCACTGTGTCACCAAAAGTGAGTTCCAGCCCTAGCGCTGCATCTTCACTCTCTCTGCATTTGCTCTTGTAACTCTTCTTCACCAGCATTACACTGCATCCTTTGCTGTCATTCATCTTATGTATCGCTGCTCTGCTTCCAGTCAAAAGGAACTTCAGCAGCGGGACCATTCCGGGAACCCCTGGTCTGAACGGTGAGGACGGCGTGGAGCAGACAGCCATCAAGGTCTCCCTCAAGTGTCCGATCACCTTCCGCCGCATCCAGCTTCCAGCACGGGGTCACGACTGCAGACACATACAAGTGAGGATGGGAATTTACTTGTTTCCTGTTTAATAGCATTAACTGCTGGATGACATTTGAAATTTAGCGAATTAAGTAAAAATGCAATGTTAAATCAGTGAACTGTGATTTTTACATGCCATTATCTAGTTCAAGATCATTTTATTTAAGAAGACATTGGATTTTCAATTTCAAGAGTGCAAAGAAATATTGTTACACCAACATTGTAATCAAAGCAAATAGAGCACTATTTCCTTTGGATAGTGATTCGTGTTTTGAGAACTCTTCCTGTAAATTTGAAGGGGGTAACTTACTTTCAATAAAATCAGTAATTGTATGTTTTAACATGATGTCATGCTTAGGTAGTAAAAGTGCCTTTTCTGTGACTGTTTCCTTCACAGTGCTTTGATCTGGAGTCTTACCTGCAGCTTAACTGTGAGAGAGGAACTTGGCGCTGTCCTGTGTGCAAGTAAGAACTTTGTTCTGTTCTGATTAGTTTTTTAGCCTTTAACCTTATGCCTTCAGAAAGGGAGTAAACAAGTTGAGCTATCTTTGAGTAGTGGCTTCCTTTATTTTTAATCACATAGTCAAGCGTGTACATTAATAGTCTGCATGTATTCCTTGTTTTTGCAGTAAAACTGCTCTTCTGGAGGGGCTTGAAGTGGATCAGTATATGCTGGGCATTCTCATCTATATCCAGAAGTAAGTTTCTATGATAAACAGTTTTGTTATTATTTATGTAGCCTTACGTTCACAGCAAAACATGGTAAAAGACTGTACTGTAGTGTAGCGCATAGTAATTTTATATGAAAACACAAAAGCATTCTGTAGAGTTTCTCAGTGGCATGCCTATTGACCATCTGAATCTCCCTTCTAGTTCGGACTATGAAGAGATCACCATTGATCCAGTGTGCAGCTGGAAGCCGGTCCCTGTGAAGCCAGACTTACACATTAAAGAGGATCCAGACGGTCCAGCCTTGAAGCGCTGTCGCACCCTCAGCCCAAGTCACATGATCCTCCCCAGCGTCATGGAGATGATCGCAGCCCTTGGCCCAGCCCCCTCACCCTACCAATCCCTACCACAAGGTGGCAGCAGCAGCACACCTGATTACCCCAGCCAAGGTAGAGCATCTGCATATGTTGGTGATCTAGTGTTGCTTAGACCACTGGTTTTCAAATATGGATCTTGAATTCAGTCCTGGATTTTGTAATCACTGGTTGTGAACTGAACTGTTGACATAAATGATGTCACACCTACCAGTAATTACAAAATCCAGGACCGTGAAACTGGAGTCCTGGTCCAAATTCGAAGAACTCTGGCTTAGACTTTGCTTTGAAGGTCTGTAAGATGAGCAGTACATTTACACTAACATTTAACAAACAAACTGGTCCTTGAAAACATTTTACTTTTATTTACTTGTTTAGATTAATGCAATTTTGAATGCTGGCAAAACCTGTATGCTGACCTGGTCATTTTTTTTTTTTCCGTTACTCTCCTCAGCTGGTTCAGGATATTCTAACCAGCCAGGCTTGTCAGAGTTTCCCAACGGCCCTGGCACCCCAACCCTGGGGGAGTTTGCATCAGGGCCTCCACCCCTCTCCTACCAGGCTGACTTGCCCAGTGGGCTCTTGACTCCTGAGAAACCTGTGGGGCACCCCATGTCTGGACAGGTAAAGTACCGTTTGTGAGTAGCATCTTGCATAATTAGGGATGTAACGATACCTCAGCTCATGATTAAACTTGATTCATGATCTAGTGTTCACGATTTGGTTTTCATGATATTTCAGTGAAGAAAAATATGTCGTTATATTTACAATCTACTGATGTGAGATGGGAAGCTTGCAGCTGGGGGTCGCATGATATTAAACATGCTGGTGTGAGATTATGACCTTTGGTGTTCAAACAGTTGCATTAGATGGCATAATTAATAATTAATAAAATGGATCAGCCATCTGCACAAAGTCACACTGCGTTGTGATGCATTGTCACTGTATTGATATGCTGCTATGAATAATTTAATATTGCCACCCCATTATGCAAGGAAATGGGTCAGTTCAGGTTAAGTGCTTACCAAAGCTCTGGGTTTAGTGTAGAGCTGAACAATATGAGTCAAATATCTGATTAAGATTTTTTGGACCAGTATTGTGACAATTTAAAATGTGATTATTTTCTGTAAATTAGTGTCCTACCCTTTTGTTTGACCATGTAGACCTACATATCCACTTTTTCTGGCTTGAGACTTGAACACTGAACTTAGATTGCCAGTTAGTTGTGATTGTGTTGTCACTGCACATGGGTGTTTGGTTGTTTCTGATTGGTCTACAGGCAGTTCATAAGCTGTGTGGTGTTAGGTTAAATTCCAAATTTTAAGAACTGCTAAGGCAATGTTGTTGAAAATGAAGGCTGTCATACAAATTGCAGCTCTTTTAAATTGATTGACTATTAATCTTTCAGCCCTAGTTAAGTCATCTCTCTAGGGATGAAATTAATTGTAGTTAAATTATCTGGCTATATACTGCTTTTCTGCATTAGCGGTTGCCTGAATGTCCTCCTTCAGCAGTGACTTTATAGCATCACCATTGCAGTTTGCTCTGCATGCTGCATATGAGTGTAAGAACCTCTCGACAGGTTCTGCAGGTGATAGCATGGTCTGCTGCTTCATTCATCCTGTCACTGACAGCTGCCTTTTCAACCATACTTGCCTACTCACCCATTGTCTAAGCTGAAAAAAGCACTGGTAGATGTTCTGCTTCTGATCTATGCATTCAGTGTTTCACAGTCACCTTTTCACCCTCTTTTCCTCTATCTCTGTCCTTTATTTAAAATCGCAGATGCCTCACTCCAGTCGCATGGACCCATCCCACAACCCTCTCCAGCAGCAACAGCAGCAACAACAACAACAGCAGCAGCAGCAGCAACAGCAGCATCAAGCTCTCCACGGTAGTTCCAACCTGGGCGGCCCTGGAGGACCCATGCATTCGCGCAACTCCACACAGAATCCACGGCTGCACACAGACAGCTTCGGGCTGGGCGGCCCCGGAGGGCCGGGAGATGTGGCGGAGCCTGCTCTTGATGTAAGTCTTTTTAAGCGTCACAGTTATTTCTTTTTGACATTAGCTTGTTGTAATGTTTCCTAGTGATCTTCCACGAGTCATAGAAATGCAGAGATGTATACACTTTAATTATAAAAAAACAGATAATTATTGTTTATATATTAGCTTGATCGCCAATTACTAATAAAATGCCATCAAGTCAGTTCCCACTCCTTGCGACCATATGGATAGTGTTTCCCCAGAATGTCCTGTTTTCTCTTTAGGTCTTTAGGCTTATGATAATCAATATATAGTCTATATTAGCCTCAATTGCATGTGTTCCTCAGCCTGAATGTAAGGACATTCAGTCCTAAAGTAGAACACAATGTCTTATAGAAATGGTATCCACAGAATTCATAGAAGTTCACAGCAGTAAAATAATTCCAGGCACATTATTATACTACATGCCTTTGAGTCCTTATCAGGTTTTACCATTCCATGAATTAAAAAAATAACCAATATTGCTTTAAAGCACTTTAAAAACTGGAGCTTTTTTTGGGAGAATAACACTAGAATTTTCCCCTAAGTGGTCTGAGGTTTCCATTCTTTTTTTTCAGTGACAGTAGATGCTATGTGGGGCAATCTTGGGTTTTTATGGCTGTTGATCCCAATGGCTTCTCTTCTTTCTTCCTCCAGCTGCTCCCAGAGCTAACGAACCCGGACGAGCTGCTGTCCTACTTGGGTCCTCCTGACCTCCCCAACAACAGCAACGATGACCTGCTCTCACTGTTCGAGAGCAACTGAGCCCACTCACATCTCCCTCACCGCCTCCAGCTTAGCCACACCGTCCTAAAAAAAAGTACTCTTCCCTGGCCTAGATACTCTCAGCACGCTATGAGCAGGTTTGGGCATCAGGGCTAGGAATCCTCGCAGATGTTCGAGTCTAATTCTTTTACCTGCCACATTCCTTGGAGACCGGGTTTTAGTCATTCTTATGGCAAGGAAGGTGCAGAAGATATTTTAATGTGACTTTAACGTTAATCTTAGTCTGCCTCTGAAGTATGTCAAGAAAATTTGTGTTTATTTTTTTTTTTTATTATTATTTTAATTTGGAAGCGTCCCTTTCATATTTCCAGCTCCTGCAAAAATCATTTGTAGAAAAGCAACTCATCTGTCAGACTTGTGCTTGGTGTAAATTATATTGCGTCGGGAGGGGGCGGAAGCCATTACGGAATTTGCCAGTCGTCGTTTGTTCTTAATAACGTTTAAACCGAGTGTGAAGTAGTACTGACGTTCTTTCAAATCCTGAATTTGTTCATACAAAGAAGGAGGACCGAATTTCGGTTAAGCTACCAGCTCTTTTTAGAGAGAGATAGGGGAGAAGCCAAAATAGTTCTTGCCTCTGTTGTAAGCTGAATGCGAGTAAAAGCTGGGAATGCCAATGGACCTTGCAAACACAAGACACAGACACGCCTTACCTCAAAAGGTTTAAAAGGAGGAAAAAAAAGAAGGAAAAAAAAAATCCACCACTAAGCTAGCGCCCTATCTTACAGGTCCTCACCATTACTTGAGCTCACAAACTCGTACTTGACTTGAAGTCCAAGAGTCAGTTTGTACTTTGTGTTGGAAGATGCCTCTTTGCAGCCTGCATGCTCTTGTCCTTCACCTTGTTTAGAGATGCAATCATGAAGCATATCTCGCTGTAGCATCAAGGGAATGTACTGTACGTTTATTCAAACAACTTTGCCAAACTCGTCAGGGGGAAAAAAGGCTCTGTCTTATTGTGTTTATCCTGCAGCTACTGTACATTTGAGGAAAGCATACAATCCTTGAGAGTATGTTTACGCAAGATAAATGCAGTGATTCGATCATTGAATACAAGAAGCACACATGTGCACATGCCTCTAGCTACACCCAGTATCTTTCTGGCACACGTTCATCCACTCCACTCCCTGCTCTCCACCTCCCCCCACCCTCCAGTTAAACAACTTCGTCTTCCTACCCTGTCGGCACATTATTCCTGTGCTGATCGCAGTTCTGTCAAAGACTACAGTCTAGATACTGATCACTTTCTGTTCAATAAGCCTTTACATTCTCATTGACTGGCATTGTTTTTAGTTGCTTTTTGGATATGCAAGAGATTTTAATTAAGTGGAGGAGATGGCAGATAACAGATTTTTCCAAGTCCAAATATATAAATAAATAAATGAGGTCTCGCAGAGCACAAGCGGCACATTTCAGACAGGGTATATCACACATATATATACACACGCACACCCACGAGCTCGCTACGTGCAACTCTGAAAAGAGTGCATTCAGGTCCTGAACTTTCCCAGTGCGCCGTCTGGTTTTGTCTCGTCTCTGTCACATCTGCATCGTTCGTGTTTGCAGCAGCGAAGGCCTCTCGACGGTATGGTCTAACGGCAATACCCACACTTGTTACTGACGAGGAACAGTTGGGGAGCGGTGTTGAAAATATGTACAGATATAGGACTATTATTGTTACAGATGTGAACACTCTCTCTACCCCATGATATTAAAATCCATGAGCGTACATACACCCACACCCACACTTTAAACACTATGACAGACCATCATGTTTGTCAGACACGCTCTTGTTCCACGCTGTCCCTTTCGGTTCAGTTGCAAAAGAGAACGGATGGAGAGGAGAACAGCCTACCACCCCGTTTCCTGTCTCGTCTTATTTTATTATTTATGACCGCTCTCTGGACACGGTCAGCTATGTGCAGTTTGTATCATAACAATCCAGGGAGTGTCAGGAGTTATTGGATGTGCAATTGTTTTTGAAGACATTTGTGTATCATATAATTTTATCTTTGATTATATAATTATTGTTATTATAATAATTATAAAGATAATTGGTGGACCTGTATGCATCTCTCTTACGTGTGTTATCTAGCAAAAGTTTATGGATTTGTTAAAAAGAAAAAAGAAAAAAAAAAGCAGTTCATTTCCCATCAGATCTGTGACTAAGAAGGTTTTCAATACGAGAGCTGAGAGACTTCCTTGAGACCAGCACCAAGTCACACTTACTGTTAATCAAACTGTTCAAAAAAGATGTTTGTCATGTGTAGGTGAATCTTTAAGTTCTAACGATTGAATTAAACTTGTAAAATTGAAATCATTTTGTTTTTTTCTAAAGATGTGAAATATTTCCATTATGTTTTTTAAGTAAAGACTTAAGCCCCATCATGTTTCGTTTGCATTATTTGCCAAGTTCTGACCAGCCCAACACACCAACATACACGGATCAGCCATAACGTTTAAACCACCTCCTTGTACCTACATTCACTGTACATTTAATCAGCTCCACTTACCATATAGCAGCACTTTGTAGTTCTGTAATTACAGACTGTAGTCCATCTGTTTGTCTGCATACTTTGTTAGCCCCCCTTTATCCCATTCTTCAAGGGTCAGAACCCCTGGGTGGTAGACCAGCACTGCAGTCACACTGATGTCGTAGTGGTGTTTGTGTGTTGTGCTGGTATGAGTGGATCACACACAACAGTGCTGCTTAAGTGTTTAGACACTGTCCACTCTATAAGACACCTTGTTGGTCCACCTTGGAGATGTAAAGTCAAAGATGATACCTGTTGCTGCAGTGTGTGTTAGTCATTCTCTAGTCCTTCATCAGTGGTCAAATGATGCTGTTGGCTGGATATTTTTGGCAGGGGGACTATTCTCAGTCCAGCAGTGACACTGAGGTGTTCAAAAACTCCAGCAGTACTGCTGTGTCTGAATCCCTCGTACCAGCACAACACACACTAACGCACCACCATCATATTAGTGTCACTGCAGTACTGAGAATGATTCACCACCCAAATAAGGCCTGCTCTGTGGTGGTCCTGATATTTTGAGGAATAAGGTACAAGGGGACTGAATGTAGAGAAACAGATGTTCTACAGTATCTAATTATATAACTAGGGTACTTTATATGGTAAGAGGATCTAATAAAATGGACAATGAGTGTAGAAACGTAAGGTGCCTATTTACATTAGCATTACCAGCTACGTAGCTGCACTGATTTGAGGTGATACTGGAGGGAACGGTGCTCAAGAAGACATAAGCTAACTTAAACGAGAATGAGCAAGTAGGATTATCTCACATAAGTCTGCTTATAACACCTCCTTTTGTAAATAATGCTCATTTCACGTCCGTGCCATAATGGCGAATTTAATCCACGCGCCACGCCCTCACGCCATGACGGACATCGCCGACGGCGCGAATACGGGGTCCCGCCTACTCCATTTACTCACATCTCATTGGCCGGAATTCAGTGTCGTCATGTATACCAACTACAATTGGTCGATCCAGCTGACAATCATCGGCGCTCCTTCCGAACTTTGCTGACCTGGAGGATTTGCCCGCTTTTGGAAATACGTCATAATGTATGCAGCTCCGAGGTCTCTGGTTGGACGAGCCAGGAGTCACTCAGCGTTCCCTCCTCTTCATAGGTTCCAATAGAGAAAAAAAACGGGTTTCCGTGTTGCTCCTATATCTGTTTTTTTCGCTGCCGTGCAGTCTGCCGATGAGCTGCGGCATCTTGTAGGGTGTAGGTTGACTCACAGTCTACTTTTAATACAGAGAACAGAAGACCTCTGTAAACCGCAATGGGCAACCCAAAAGTTTTCTTTGACATCACCATCGATGGCAAGAGTGCAGGACGGATTGTGATGGAGGTGAGCGATTATTCGCAGCGGTCCTTGCCGAACATGCTTCAAAGATAACCCTCTAAGTTAGCTAACCTAGCTAGCTAAGTTAGCCCTTAAGTCATTGAAATACCTGGAAGGATATTTTACTGGTACTGATGGTATCTGAGGATGCTGATCAGCTGGGTGCTATAACGAGATCCCTACCGGATTCCGACACGAACCTCAAGTTTCTTATTCAGATTTTCCCGTTCCACCTTAAATAGTGCAGTAGTTGCATTATGGCGCCTGAGGCGCTTACATTCTGAATGCAACTGCTACACCATTTAAGGTGGAACGGTACAATTCAAACAACGTGTTTTTGGCATTTTAAAACTGTGAAACAGCTTTGCAGATGTACATCTAACGGTTAGTATAGTCAGTTGTGCAGTAAAGGGGACATTAATTTACATAAAATATTGGGTTTTAAAATCACCTGACGCTCTGGCTTCGCCCGGTTGTGGTGCCGGTTGTGATTGCATAATGAGGTTCACTTGGCTGGTGTGAAAGTGAAGACCCCGGAGCCCCCCATCCCTATGTAAACTGATCCTTAGCCCAAGCTTGGGGACAAAACATCTTTGTGGTTGCCACTTATCGTTTAATCAAGTGATCACTCTTTTTAATTACAGTGTCATTTCATAGCCTTCAAGTGCAGTGTTGAGCACTTTTTTCCCTATTATGGACGCCGTGGACGCCATCTTCATTTTTTTCATAGCGCCAGATGCCATTTTGAATTGCCATGAGATACCGGAGTTAGTTAGCCGAAGACAGTTTACCATGATTAGCGTCTACAGTGCATCGTCTCCACTTACCATACATTAAATTGATTATTTATTACTGCCTTTTACAGATAAAACTCGTGTTCGATATTCTCAACGAGAGAGCACCATTTTAAAGTGCCCCCAAACATAACCGCAACAGATTTACGAGACCGAAGCTTTACTGTTGTTCGAATTTTCCGTTCCACCTTAAATGGTGACTGTAATTGCTGCGCCACTTAAGGTGGAATGGAAAATTCGAATGAGAATCAAGCTTCAGCCTCGTACATCTGTTAGTTATGTCTGTGAGCACTTTAAAATGGTGCTGTATCTTTAGATCTCTCATTGAAAATACATAACTGTAACGACTGTACGAGGCTGGAACTGGATTCTTATTCGACTTTTCGTTCCACCTTAAACGGTGAACGTAACTTTTGTGTTGCAGATTGGTCATTAACAGCTGCAGATGTGTAGCTAACTGACCCAGAGCGCGTGTGTTGGCAACTCTTGTCAAATCTACCTGACGTTTCGTATCAGGCTGTCCAGTAGTGAACCTAGCTGGGTCGACGTTAATCTATACGTTATTACTTTCACACCTCCGGCGGGTCCATCGGGTTCAAATGAGTTGCCACGTTACATTAAGACTCTTTAACTATGTAAAACATTCCACTCAAGTGTTTAAATAGCGAAACGCTTTCTAATGTAGTCTCTAATTTAGCTTCTGCCCACGCTGGTCTAACACAGCACTGTCAGAGGTAATGGCGAAGTAGCTCATGAGTAATTATGATCACGTGGATGCTCGCGGCTGTGGGCGTGGCCTGCGGTGGGAGCCGTTATTTTTTTATCCCCACAGTTGTGATGGGAACCAGAGGTCGCCATGTCTGCAACAGTTTTATTTATTATCCAAACCCATCAGTGAACCTACACGTGTCTCCTGAGTTTCTATATGTAATGTTGATGGTAAAATAGTGGAAAATCTGGAAAAAAAAAAAAAGTTTTCTTTGGGGACTATTTTGCCTTACAACACCCCTGCATGTACTTCTCCGCCACGAATGGATTAAAATAGATATTTTAGGCCAAAGCTTTTATTACAAAACTGTCAAACAATGTCTCAGGCATCGAGCAGCATATTCATAACCGTTTTGCATAATAGCTTTCTGTGAGGGAGCTTTTAGAGGCATTAAAGTCTTCAGGCGTCTGGTTCCTATCACCACCACTGTGAATAATTCTGACTAGGTAAGTTTCTGTAGAACAGAGCCTTTCACTTCAAACCACTCTGAATGACTTTGTTTAGATTTTAGCCAATTTATTATGAAGAATTTTTGAAAAATTGGTGGAATTAATCTTCGAGACTAACAATGTTGGTGCTTTTTAGTCAAGATCCCTGATGGTTATTTATCATTAATGATTTCTTTCCCCCTCCTCCTCTCTCTGCTGAGGCAGCTGAGAGCTGATGTGGTCCCAAAGACTGCTGGTAGGTATCACTTCATTTGAGTCTCTTTCTACTTTACTCTCATGGTAGGAAAATAAAGCCTTTTAAATGAATCCGTTTTGGGTTGTACTGACTCCTGTTGGCTTTTCAAACAGAGAACTTCCGAGCCCTGTGCACCGGGGAGAAGGGTTTTGGCTACAAGGGTTCCGGCTTCCACAGAGTCATCCCAAATTTCATGTGCCAGGTGAGCTGTCAAAGCAAGATAATTATATTTGTCTCCATTGTTGTTGCTTTAGTGGACCGTCAGGCTGGCCTGGCTTGACTAGATCTGCTCCTTTAACTCTCTGCATGTTAGGGAGGTGACTTCACAAACCACAACGGGACTGGTGGCAAGTCCATCTACGGAGAGAAGTTCGCTGATGAGAACTTCACCCTGAAGCACATGGGGATGGGCACTCTGTCCATGGCCAATGCAGGACCCAACACCAATGGATCCCAGTTCTTCATCTGCACTGCTGATACTGCTTGGTAAGGATTCCACTGCAGTGTTTCCCCCTACTGTCAAAATGCTTCATGAAGTGGGCAAGTGTAAAAGCTGAATGTTGAGTTTTCAGATCAGTGGACCTCACAGAAAGATGTGACTGGGCAACATCTTCAGCCTTGCTTGCATTTTTATAACAGTTGTCGATATACATTTGGCTAAATGGCGACCATTTGAGAAGTCCATTCTAAGTTGCCCATGCATCTGTCTTTTGTCCACGAACAGGCTCGATGGCAAGCACGTTGTGTTTGGGAAGGTCGTCGAGGGTGTTGACATCGTCAAAGCTGTTGAAAAGAAAGGAAGCAGCGGCGGCAAATGCTCTGCCAAGATCGTCATCGCTGACTGCGGCCAGCTTTAAAGATTGCTGTCGCCTGACCCCTCTGATCATTTGCATTCTTTTGGTTTCCCCCCATTTTTTTTATTATTATTTTCTAAGCAGTTTCTCTCCTTAAGAAATACTTGTTCCATGTATCATGGCATCGTTTTCTGTATTAACAGCGAGTACATTTGTTTAACAAAGTAAATATTAAAGTTGGAACAAGATTCCTTATACGAGATTATTTTGTATGACTGTCTTTAAATTGATCACAGTATATTTCTTCAAGTGGTTTAGGTTTCTAAAAGCCTTCAAACCACAAAACATCATTCCTGTTCTCTAAGTTTTCTGGGAGCAAATATTATTAAATCTTGATTTCAGGTGTGCTGGTGTGCTATTGCAGTTCTTCCTGTTATCCAGTAGGGAGCAGCGTGAACAGTGTTAACAGCACTATACTTTAAAAAGAGATTCAGCAGTAGTTCTAGCAGGATGAGATGATTTGTCTCAATGCTCTTTTGCAAATCAAACTCTTGGTGTTTGACATTGTTTGTAATTCAAGAAACCAACCAGGAAAAAGTTTAGTTTTTTTCTTTTCTTTTTTTTATGCACTGTTTTCTCCCACAGATGTTAATGCCTGTGCAGTGTTATTCTGTTAAGCACATAGACTAGTGGAGCAGACCTGTGATCTCATGGAAATGAAATTCAGCTCCTTAAACCTGTTAATAAAATGCAGTGGGCTTTCTCACAAAACTGTGGAACACAGTTGATATGCAGTCCTGGGTTTGAGAAACCTAGCTGGAAAAAAAATGGTTTGGATTTAAATATAGTACTGACAGCAGGCCAAAATGCCAGCTTTTTGTGTCTTTAACATGTTCAGGTCAAAAGCCAACCCAGCTCACAAGCAGAACAGAATCTCAATTGTCTCAGAACAGTAAGTCCAAACCAATAGATGGAACTATTTTTCCAGCCAGCTCTGAATGTCTGCTGAACATTTCAGAACTGCAGTATCATGTTGGCCTTAAAAAAGCTAAAAATGCCCCTTGCAAAAATGGTCAGTAGTCCGTTAAAGCAGATGGTCATGGCAGGTATTTACACCAACTCATCCAGTATGCTGGCAAGCTGCTCCGCAGGGGCAGCAAGTGGTTTGTTGCACATGGGACAAACGGAGCGCACCTCCAGCCACTTCACCAGACACCTGTAGCACGGGCACAAGAAAGGCCACCATAAGAATCGCACCCGCTGATGCAGTGAACCAAGACATTTATCCCTAGGCATCATTAGATGCTCTGCAGTGGCATTTATGATAAAACTCTTCCCCTGAGTGTTCATTGACTTTGCATTTTAGGAAAGAAGGCCCTGACAAGTCTGTTTAGTGCCTTCAACACCACTAATGTATTTCACATCTACCTTAGTGTGATTTCTGCAAAAGTACCTTTTGTGAAATCCATGTTGACATGGCAACATCCCGAGCTCATCTTTTATCCTGTAGTCCTCCAAACATACAGCACATGTTTGCTGAGACGGAAGAAGGAAGCAGGGTGAGGACGGAAATTTGAAATGCAAAGTGAGCAGCCCAAACAGATGTGATGTGTTATCATATACAAGTTTAAAAGAAAACACTTACCCCCACAATATTCAGTTGCTTTGTTTCACCTTGGAATACAACCTGGAAGAAATAAAGGGAAACTTGAGGGAGTTTTACGCAGGTGATTTTGTCCTGTCACTTAATAAACACAGTACAGGCTGTTGTAGTGTCTGAAATCTCCCACTTACCACTTTGTAGCCAAAGCTCTCGCAGTGGGCTTGTTGTCGCAATTTACTGGAAGGATGCAGCAACACAATGAATCATGAGGACGGGAATGCAGAGAACTGACATATAAATAGACTAATCTGGGCCAAACCACTGCACAAAAATGCCTGTTGACAGACTAGCACCTAGTCCTGCAATCTATCTGGTCAAAAGATTGAAAAACATTTGCGGGAAGCTATTCTATGTAGTTTTATGTCATAGATGTCTATTTTTATGTTTTCAGAACAAAATCCAAACCATGAGTATTAAGCAACATTCAAAATAACTGAGAATTGTCTCTACATCTCAGATTCAGCCCGAAGTAGCACCTCTTTGCCTTTATAAGATCTTTATTCATGAGGCATTCAGCTCAGCTTCGGGAAGAAACCTTCAATCATATTTTGGCAGACTTTAAACCCACTTGGCTAAAGATGTTATAAAAAGGCAAAGAGGAGCTACTTCGGGCTGAATCTGAGGTGTAGACAACTCATTTATTTTGAATGTTGCTTAAAACCCATGGTTTGGATTTTGTTCTGAAAACCTGAAAATAGACATTCTGACTGAAATGCTTGCTTGACCTTTTTTGTTTTTCATTTGAATTTTATCTTGAAATTAATTCATTTTGGATTATCTAATTATGAAAAGACAAAAATGACATACAATGAAATTTTATATAATTAAAGACAAGTTTAAAGCATTGATAATCATAAAACAGTGGTTTCAAGCATGTGTACAAACATTATTTTTCACTTAGCTGGCAACACAAGTACTGTAACAAAAGATTAATAGAAAGCTACCCTTATAAACTGTATTGCTCTGTTTCAAGAAAAACAAACCATTGATTTCAGACAAACAGGCGCTTTTTTCTGTTCCTGCGCATTGATTTGGTAAACGAATGTGGAGGGGAGTGGAGTGAGGGGGGTCAGAATGCTAAAAATAGCACCAGGAACAAAAAGAGGGATGATATGATCTGCTCATGAATTGTTTGAGACAGGAAGTACTTCAGGCCAGAGGAAGTCCTCTCTGCCCCGGGCTTGCTGTCCATCAAAAGCATTATTCAAATGACAAGAGTTTGTCAAGTGGGGGAGGGACAACAACAACGAATTCACTCCTCACTACAGAACAGAAATGTCAGTGACTGTGCTGTGAAATATCTGTGATCTTGGGCACGTCGTTGTTCCAGAGCTGACAAAGCCCAAGATGTACATACAATCGACTACTAACTGTTATGATACCTTATGAAGCAGCAGCAAATGATCAGACTCAAGATGAAGACGGATATTCCGGTGCCGAAGATGACCATATAGATGTTCAAGAAGAGATCCTGGAAGGCGACTGAAGGCATAGTGCACTCAAAGTGTATCATCCCCTGAATGTTGAGGTGCCCTGAAAAAGGCAAAGAACACAAACCGTTCAGATTTGTGGTGCAGACTGCAATTCATTTTCAGAAGTGGTGAAAATTTCATCCCTGACATGTTAACGGTAATAATATTGATCAGCAAACGTATGAATACAGCTGTGGTCTGTGTTATGAGGCATTTAGGATGTAGACGAAAATCTTTGCCGAACAGAGTTAGAACCGATTTCATTCACAGCGTGCCATGAGACTGTCATCAAACTGGTGGGGGTACACACTTAAAAATGTCCCTTCAAGGGTTCTATAGCAAAGGCAATGGCTCTATTTAGAACCATGAGTTCTGCATAGAACCATTTCATGCTTAAATGGTGAAATGGTTCTTCAGATTGATGGAGAAAGTGTTGTATATGGTTCTGTATACCACCAAAAAGCGTTCTTCTATTGTAATGATGTCAGGCTTTTGTTGCTATATACACTCTTAAAAAAGTTCTCCAAGGGTTTTTTATAAAGACAATGGTTCTATATAGAACCATGGACACTCAAAGAAACATCTGCATGATTAAATAGTTTATTGCGTGGCGAAGTGGTTCTTCAGACTGACTGAGAATGTGTTGTATATGGTTCTATATAGCACCAAAAAGTAATGTTACAAACTTGACATCGTAACAATAGAAGAACCCTTTTTGGTGCTATATAGAACCATTTTCAAAAAAAAAAAATAACGTTTTACCAGGCAAAGAACCATTTAACCATAAACCCAATGACTTTGCTAAAGAACCTTTGAAAAAAGACTTTTTTAAAGGTGTAGAACCATTTTCAAAAGGTTCTTTATAGAACCGTATACAACACATTCAATGTCAATCTGAAGTTTCACTTTACCAAATGACAATTTAATCAAACCATTGAAATGGTTCTACATAGAACCATTGACTTTACAAAAGAATCCTTGAAGAAACATCTGTTTTTAGAAGTGTAGAACCATTTTCAAAAGGGCTCTATATGGAACTATATACAGCACATTCTCCATCAATCTTAAGAACCATTTCACCATGCCAAGAACCATTTAATCATGAAATAGTTCTTGAGTGTTCACGATTCTATAAAGAACCACCTTCTTTACTAAAGAACCCTTTAAGAAACATCTTTTTAGGTATGTAGAGCAGCCAAAACGCATACTCCAGTATTTGTTACCTCAAAGAAAGCACGACTCGAGTAGAAATAAAAGCAGTTTGTACTGAGTACTGAAGTACTGAGGGCCATATAGAACTGCAGCAGAACTTACATCCAGCATCTGTCAGCATTAGGCACTGAAGCTAAGGCAGTGAGCACTGTGAATGACTAAAAACTAAAAGTGAAATAGAAAAAAAGTAGTAGTCCTTTCCTCACATATATACTTGTGTATATACTGTCATTTGAAAACACTAAGCAGTGCACATCAAAATTAGCCCAAGTCTGACTTATGTACATGTAAACCTGGTTGACTGAACCAGTTACCACCCACATCTGGACCCTAAATACACCTACGGCAGAGTTATAACATCTTCCAACTTCTTTAAATACCACTCTGAATTTCTGACTATGAAGATTAAATATAAGGCTACCATAAACAGGCTGGAGTTCATACACTGTGCTGACACTCTCGAGTCTGTGTTCCCTCATCGAGTCGACAGGTAAACTATTAGAGAGTAACTTACAGTACAGAGACCAGCGCATTCACTGTCACGCATGTTGGGCTATATGACTTCGAAACGCTCACCATTATCGCTGAATCTGATGAAGCTGGTCTATATTCACGGCCAAAGACTTCAGGTATCCTCCAGAGTAATGCATTCTACAGTGAAGGCAGTATTTTTGTATTTTTCTTCACTCAACAAGTCTCCTTTGGCATCTGAGAGACCTAAGAGACGAAAGAAGTCACGTCGCCTCAGCCTGCTGATGATGCCACCGCTAATTTGCGATACTGCCGTGTCAACTGGCTGGCTGAGTTACCTTGGAGACCCTATGGCGACAAGTCCCGCCTCCTGCGCTACGATTGGCTGGATTATCCTCACAAGCAGAGCGGATTGGCTAGCAGTTCGAGCTCACAAAGCAAGTAGCCAATGTTATGCTTTTGAGCAAATTTAGACGTCTACGATTTAAAAATACTTTAAATGATACAAAATTTTACTTACATTAAAGGACTTTTATAAGGAAGACAATAAAAGTAGAGGTAGAGGAGAAAAATCTCCTCTATTCCTCTACTTGTTTCTGGCAGTAGGCCGATGTCAAAAAAATTGCCTCAGAATTGCGAAATAATAACTCATTTTCTCAAAACGCTGACTTAGTATTTCACAATAACATTTTTCCTGAGATTTTAAAATTCTGTGCTGACATTATTCATTATTGACAGTAATCAAACCAATCAAATTAGTTTATTTTGACATAATAAGTCATTGTTACAAGATATAAGTCATTATTATTTTGAAGTAGTCATTGTTTCAACATAGGAAGTGAATATCTCGAGAAAATAAGCCTGTTTAAAAAACATTAGTATATTCTATGCTGGTTTAAGCTGGTCACTCAGCATGATCATGCTGGTTGACCGGGATAACGTACAGGATGGTAAGTCATTATTCTGGAAAATAATAAATAATTTTGAAATACTAAATCAATGTTTTGAGAAAATAAGATACTGGTCAACCAACATGACCGTGATGGGTGACCAGCTAAAACAGCACCAGATCAACATAAACCAGTTGAAGAACTGCCAGTTGAACATCACTGGTTTATATAGACTCTAAGCTAATATAAGATGGTAATTATTTTTTAATAATGGCCACATATTGATATAGAAAATTTTTCATGGCTACAAATGAATATATTAAGTCATGGCCTCCATAGATTAATTCATGGCCACAAGAAACTTAACTGTGACCATGAGTTAGGTTACTTTTGGCTATGAATTAATATATGGAGGCCATGAGTTAGGTTTCTTGTGGCCAAGAATTAATATTTTGAGGCCATGAGTTAAGTTTCTCATGGCCACAAAATAATATATTGAGGCCAAGGGTTGAGTTTCTTGTGGTCACTAATTAATACATTGAGGCCATGAGTTAAGTGTCTTTTGGCCATGAATTAATATATTGAAGCCATGAGTTAGGTTTCTTGTGGCCACGAATTAACATATTGAGGCCATGGGGCCATATGGCCACAGCTTACTAAAAATAATCACCATGTCACCTTAGGGGTTCTGCCTCTAACAAACTTGCTTTAACTGGTTTATACCTCATATTTGCTTTATAAATGGATGTATTCTGCCTTCACTACAGTGGGCTGAGGTAAAAAGCTAACTGGCTAACAGGCTAATGCTACAATAATAAAAAGCAGATTTCAAGTTTAAGCCTTTAAAGAAAGAGTTACTTAAAACCGAAACATACAAATGAATGAATGAATGAATGAATGAATGTCTGTTTTTAAACTAGAGCTGACATCAAAATCCAATATAGCGCAGAGCTAAAGCCCAATAGCTTGACGCTAACAGTAACATGGCGAAATATGAGGAGCACCCAGCTCTCAGTTAAAGAGCTGAAATGAAAAGACTTTATTAATGTAAGTAATTCGGTATAAATGGACTCCTCTGACTAAAGTGTTTCTCTCACGTAAAGATGATATTTTTATTTATTCTCACTTTTCTATGATGTTAGGAATATTGTCTGTTGACACTCCCTGGAAAGTTCCCTGGAAGTTCTGTCCATAAGTCACTCAAAGTATCATGGGGCACAGGAATAAGATGGATATGGAGTGTTAACACAAATACAAAGTAAAATGTTACCTTCAAACTATAGACTATCATAATCCTTTAAGCTGTTAAATCATTTTGGGGTTAAATCATTCTGGTCAACATAATTCACAACACAATTCTAAGTTTCTTGTGAGAAACAATGGAATTAAACAGGATCACTAAAATTAAACAGGATCACTAAACTTAGTAGGAACAAAACTTTCCACAGAAATCTAAATCAACACAGAATTATTTGTGTTCCAGTAACAAAAATGGATGTGATGTCGAAGATTGTTTATCTGGAAAGAGGATGTGCAGACGGGAATTAAACAAAGATCAATTCTAAGTAATATCCTCTGCTGAAAACCGACAAGCGGTCCAAAAATGTCTATTTCTGAGAATGGAGTCACAAAACCCATAGCCAAAGAAATATATCCACATACTGTACTGTTCAAAAGTTTAAAATCATTGTTTTCATTCATATAAAACCAATTTTGTTGGAAAAAAACATATATATATATATATATATATATACATACAGATATATATATATATATATATATATATATATATATATATATACAGATATAGATATATTAGATATAGATATACAAAAATGATTCTAATATGAAGCTAGTACTCCAGAACTCTACAGATTTCCACTAATTCGAAGGACCCTTTAAAAAATCAAGACATTTGAGATGTGTTCAGAATGATAAACAGAGCTGTAAATGATTCCACATAACATTGGGAATGAAGCTATAATACAATTAACACTCAGAATGCCTTATATTTGAAAAGTTGTGTGCAGATAACTTATCAAGAAATGACTATAAATAGATCATTCTAGTATGTGTTTATCATATAAGAACCACTTAATGTTCCCATAAAAAATATTTGGGAAATATTGAATAAAACATCTCAAAATACCAAAATAAAGCTTATTTGTACATATTTGTATAAAATAATTATCTAAACAAAGTATTTCAGTCTATACTGTATATGATACAACATTTATTATTATGACTTCAAAAAAGATACAATACAGTCCTGTGCAAAAGTTTTGGCACCTCTTTCTTTTTTTCCCTCTCCTAATGTTTGTGTGGTTTATGTACCAAAAATTCATTTTACACGACCATTTTCCAACCTCTGTTTATCAATTAGAATTAAACATGCTGTTTTTGTTACTGTGCCTTTAAGACTGATATATGTAAATAAGATCTGTTCTGATTGGCTGCCTTGTATTGCACTTCTTTCAAAAAGCAGACCAGCTTGAAACATTACTTATAACTTAAGTGTGAATGACAAGATCTAAGGCCAGCCTGAATAGGTGGATATGTGTAAATGCGCTGTTTTTCATGATTTCAGGGAAACAGTGAATTTAAAAGATGCTGTTGTTGTAGCTTGTTATCTATATATGGACTGAGGAGTGAACAATATGTTTTAAAACTTGAACAATGTTTATATACTACACCAACCGGCCACTTCATTCGGTACACTTACACTCATTGTCTATTTTATCAGATCCCCTTTACCATTTAGCTGCACTTTGTAGTTCTACAGTTACAGACTGTCCCATCTGCGCAGCACACTCTTTTACCCCGTTCTCAGACACAGCAGTGCTGCTGGTGTTTTAAACACAGTGTCCACTTACAGTCCACTCTATTAGACACTCCTACCTTGTTGGTCCACCTTGAAGATGTAAAGTCAGAGACGATAGCTCATCTGCTGCTGCACAGTTTGTGTTAGTCATCCTCTAGTCCTTCTTCAGTGGTCACAGGACGCAGTTGGCTGGATATTTTTGGTAGGTGAACTATTCTTAGTCCAGCAGTGACACTGAGGTGTTTAAAACTCCAGCAGCACTGCTGTGTCAGATCCACTTGTACCAGCACAACACACAGTAACACGCCACCACCACGTCAGTGTCACTGCAGTGCTGGGAATGACACCCACCCACCCACACACACACACACACACACACACACACACACACTTATACTATACATGCAAAGATATAAAATGTATATATATTTAGTATTTTATGCCCTTGATTATCATGCCAAGAAAAGAACTTACATGTCAAGCGATTTATTATGGAAAAAAGAGTGTGTTGACTTCATTTGATTGAAATGCGTAAATCAGGGGTCGCCGATCCCAGAGACCAGTGTCCAGCACAGTCCGGTGACCGATTCAACTTATATATTAATTGCCAGGTTTAGTCGGTGTGAATTACCAAGCTGTGCTTCAGCACTAGAGCTGATGACCCCTGATGTACATAATCTCCAAATGAGTACAATTTATTACATCAACAGAATGATAGCAAAAGGCAGGTGAACTAAAGGCAAAGCTGTGTTGATGCATCATATTTTAGTCATGCAGAAGTGATGTACACATTTCAGTCAAGTAACAAAATAAGCAAAAAATAAATTCTACAAAGTTGCCATAGTAGTTAGTTCACTCTGGACACAACTGTCAGTGCAATTTTGTCCCATATGATACATTACAGCTTTTCCTAACTCCACCTGTTTTAATATATTCCTGCTTTAAGACTCCAAATGCAGCTCATGAAGGACTTGATGGACTTGATGATGCAGCTCAAGCAGAGAAAGAGAGCTAAACCGGACTTTAGGACTGGAGTTTGGAAACTAGTATAGTCAGAATGAAAAGCGCAATGTTTTTCTAACACTGCCATCCAGTGGTTGTGCATCCAATTGGCCTGACTGCATGTCTTTGAACTGTGGGAGGAGGCCCACACAGACACGGGGAGAACATGCAAACTCCAGAAGGGACCCTGGCCTCCCAGCCGGGGAACTGAACCCAGGCCCTTCACGCAAAAATTGCAGTCAGAATTTTCCTCTCCTTGACATCTAGGTATAGTGCTGTGACAAAGTATTTACCCCTTCTTGATTTTCTCTATTATTGCATATATGTCACAGTGATCTTTAAACAAAATGTAATATTAGACAAAGTGAACCTTATTAAACACAAAAGACATTTTAAAATGATTGTTCAAAGGAGCAAAGTTCTCCAACATGCAAAAAAGAATTACCACCTTAAAATGAATAACTTGTCAAATTAACTGCTACCCATATTTCCTATCACTTGCTATCATAATTTCACATTGTTTTGAGGCCAGTGTTGGGCTCATTTAAAGTATGAACTGCTCATTTGGGGCTCTGCCTAGACTTTGACTAGGCCCCTCCAAAAGATTCATTTTGTTTCTTCTCAGCCAGTGAGATGTGGATTTGCTTTTCAGTTTTAGATCACTGTCTTGCTGCATAACTCAATTATGTTTCAGCTTCTGCTCATGGACAGATGAACAGGCACTCTCCTTAAGAATTCTCTGATACAGAACAGAATTCATGGTTCCCTCAAAAATAGGTTGGCCAGGTTCTGAGACAGCAAAACGTCCTGCTCCACTACCACCACTGTACTTGTGAAACACAGTATTTGCTTCCTGTCAGAAATAAACAGACCTATTTCGTTCGCTACACTCTCACAATAAAAACATTAAATCATTACAAACTGTCACTGGGGCAGTACCACTCTTGTCATTGGGGTGGTACCCTCAAGTGTACATCCCAGTACCTTTAGAAATGTTCTCAGTTGTACTCCACACACCCGTCTCGTCTCCAGGCCTTTCATTTTATGTTCTGTTTTAAAACATTAGTTATGAGGGTACAAATACGTACTTTACACCTGGAAAAACTTGTTTAAGGTTCACAGTTGGACCTTAAAACCCCTGTTGTGCCTTTGAGGGAACATTTATATTGTTTGTACCTTGATGAATGAAAAATGTACCTGCACAGAAACTTTATTTCTAACAGTGTAGAGACTTGTCTGTCCATATATCTTTATCCCAAAAGGCTTAAGGTTTCTCCCAAGTGCTTGCAAATGTGAGGTGAGAACTGATGTTTCTTGCTACTTTTCCATACATGCTGCTTTTGCCCAGTCCCATTCTTACTGCAGAGTCATGAACACTGACCTTAGCTGAGTCTAGAGACCTGCAGTTCCTTGGACGTTCTCCAAGGAACATTTGGTGACTTCTTGGACGATCTGCCACTGTGCACTTAGGGGAATTCTGGCAGGCTGGCCACTCCTGGGAAGATTCACCAAGGTTCCTATGGTTCTAAAGTTGTAGACAATGTCCCTCACTGTGGTTCTGTGATACCATTATAACCTGAGAAATAGATTTGTAACCCTTTCCAGACTGACATATTTCTACAGCTTTTTTCATCTCTCCTGGTGTGCCTGTAAGTGCCTGAAGTGATTTGTCGGTGGCGCTTAACATTTCCACTTTTGACATATTTCATAGAATCTGAACAGATGAGACACATCAATTCTGAGATTGACCAGAGGGAAAAAAGCACAGTCTTCTGTTCATTTGTTTTAAATGCTGTTTTCGTCATGAACTTTCCTTTTTTAACAAGCTATGTTGTCGCTTCACTGCTCAGACCAGAGACAGTAAATAAAATAAAAAGAAAATATGATATGATCTCTAGCCGGTAGCTAGTCTCTGTTCCACTGAGCTGCCTTTGGCTAAATTGTTTACATAAATGCACTGGATTGGATAAATTGTAATACCAATCTGCTACAAAAGCAGTGCTGGTTCATATCCATGTAGGTTGCTAACAAGTGCTATCGAGGGCTCAATTTTGGTCTGCTGAAATATTCTGCTCTAAGCCTTCTGCAAGTCTTAGATACGTCACTCACTGTGAATACAAGTGGTAGTCCAACCAATAGGCTTTACGCTGATTTGTTAGAAACAGAAAACAGCAGAAGTAGCTCTACGCCAGGACTCTTTACTGAGTCACCGTCAAACTGCTACATATGAGGCAAAATACATCTTAATGTCAATCACAAGCTTCAAGCTTATCTCACCACCGTTAACTTACCACTAACATACCACTAATCACAAATCACATGGGGTGCTAATAGAAATGAACATTCTCATAGACGTGGGTTTAGTGTTTTGACACTTATGGACCGACGTGATATCCAAGCTCTAATTGTCATGGTTTGGAAATGGAATTTACAAGAAGGCAGACTCTCCTTGGAACTTTATATATATTCTCATATTATAATTGTAATTACATTATATTACTACTTGTCATTGGTCATTCAGTACTTACCAAGTCCAAGTACTAACTGTGGTTTAAAGTTTCTGTCAGCTCTCAGCCTACACTCTTAAGAAATATAGTGCTTCAAGGGTTCTTTAGTGAAGAAAATGTTTCTTAATAGAACCATGAACACTCAAAGAATCCTTTGCATGATTAAAGCATTCTTTGCATCATGAGAGTGTTCTTCAGATTGATGCAGAATGTGCTGTAAATGGTTCTATATAGAAGCCAAAAGGGTTGTTCTATTTTTATAGTGTCAAGCTTGAAACAGTAGAGGAACCCTTCTGAGTGCTATATAGAACCCTTTCCAAAAAGGTTCTATACAGAACTGTCTACAGCACATTCATGGACATTTTCTATCAATCCGAAGGACACTTTCATGATGCAAAGAATCCTTTAATCATACAGTGGGTTCTTTGAGTGTTCATTGTTCTATATAGAACCATTTTCTTTACTTGAAGCACCAACTTTATATGAGTATTTTTAAACATTTTTTATTTTGCCCACATTCACAACCTTTTGAAGCTGTAAGGATTAAATGTAAGTGTTTTCAGTGTACAATATTTCAAAAATTCTAAAAACATACATATTTGAAATAATACACAGTTTACACCTCAATTTTGTCCTTGTTTTTATTTACCATAGAACAAGTGATAAAAAAATTAAATCCATCAAAAATAATTCAAGTATAGCTATAGAAAGGGTGTTTGAGAATGGAGGGACACAGTCAGGCACAGAAAGGAACACCACAGAACATGAAATCCATCTTTATATAATACTGACATAATATGTACTGACAGATTACGTACATCACCAAGATTTTGAACCCAATGCAATCATACCATAAACCCACTGAAAGGCTGCAGCATTCTGTATTCATAGAGTGATTGCTCAACAATCTATTGCTGAACTTTTCACAAACAGCTTCTAGATGTTTGCCACAGTTTTCTGTTTTCTCACTCTTTATTTACATAGTCTGGTATGCTACTGATTCTTCATTCAGATTGGTTAAAATCCTACTCCACTGTTACGCCGATGAAATAAGAATAAATGACAATAAATAGGACAAATGGTTTTACACAGAAGGTGCCATCACAGAGAACGTAGGCAGTATTGTACGATTGGAATACATGATGCTGGCTTTTAGTAACCCTTTAAAACAGCGCCCAGCTGCTTTTGTATGATACTCTTGAAGATAATACTGTATATGGATAAGTTTGATTCATGTTATACTTCAGGTTCATAACACCGCGGGCTGTCCAGTGAAATCTTGGGTTATTTCTTCATAACTTCATATAGTTGAGCTCGTACATATGGTATATACATAAATATGTCCTGTTGTCACAACACCATAAACAACTATGTTACACAACTGTTCACAAGACACCTCAAAAAAAGAGATCTATACAACGTACCATCACAGTTCTAATTCTAATGACTTGCTATCAAAACTTTCAGGCCTATTCACACCACATACAGCTCAGTGGCAAAGAACAGACGTCTACATCGTCCAGAGAATGACTGACAGTGTAGCATGTTACAAATACTGACAAGGTAAACAAGGTAAAACATCACAATTGAGGTATTTGTCACTTCAAATCACTGTTTCAGAAATACCTAAGTTCGTATACATATACATAAGGAGTATATTCACTACTCTAGACCCTGTTTACACCTGGTCGCTTCATGCGTCTTGAGAATCGGGATTATGTCTGGACAGAGATTATCCACATAAAAATGCAGGCGTAGATTCACCCAAAGGGCATTTTAAACAGATTTAAATCTGATCACTTAAACCACTTCAGGTCTCACTCTTTTAGCTCTACACAAGTGTAAATACATATGTTTCTCCAAGTGACATTCAACAACCAGAACCCCTCCCAATACTGTGACGCTATCTCCCTCTATTGTTCTGCATATATGGCCCCCAAACATGCCCACTGGACTGTTGTCACTAAGCAGAGGCATCACTGCTCCTTGTGTTCAGTTCTTGTCATGAGTTTAATTCAGTAGCATTCAGCAGTTCATGCTAGTTAAAATAAAGCAGCACTTTGTTTAATCTTTACTTCACCATGTAATTATTCACTGTCTTGCTACATTACGTTTTAACTAGGGCTGAAATAACTATTCAACATTAGCGATGTTATCCACTGCGACCCAGAAGGATAAGTGGTTTAGATGACGTGTTTGTGTGTAGCGATATTATCAACAATTTAAAACGTCTTCGACAAATATTTTTACTGTCGATTTTTCGTTTACATTTTCAAAGATGTTCAACCAAGAGTGCGTTAATGTCTTAACCTGAAGATGGCAGTGGTCTATCCCAGTGGTCATTGGGCAAAGGGCAGGAAACACACGTCGCCAGTCCACTGCAGGGCAGACACACATTCAAATCTAGGGGCAATTTAGCGTGTCCAACTGGCCTGACTGCATGTCTTTGGACTGTGGGAGGAAACCGTAGTACCCGGAGGAAACCCACGCAGACACGGGGAGAACATGCAAACTCCACACAGAAAGGACCCTGGTCGCCTGCCAAGGGAATCGAACCTGAACCCTTCGTACTGTGAGGCAACAGGCAGATCAGCGAAAGAAAAATAATAATTATGCCTGGAAGTTAAAAAAGAAGTCTGGGAGCATTTTCTTAAAATGAAGCAGCAAAGGTAAAGTAGTGGAATACAACACATGATAGTCTGACTTCCACTGACTTTCCACAGAAGCAAAACGTTACCATCGCTCAGAAAAAAAGGGTGTAGATTTTAAGCAGCAGAATAGTGAGTAAATGGATCCTCTAAGTTAGCTTCTTACAGGTGCCAGAATGTAACTGCTGCATCACTAAAGGTGGAATGGAAAATTTGAGTACTGACACGACTGAGTAGTCAAGGAACCTCTCTATGGGAAAAATGAATGGAGTTTTTGAAAAATGCCTCTGTCGCAAATGTTCAAATGTCGATAACATTTTTCTTTTGAGTGCAACCGCATCCTCTGAATTATGAGGTCATTAAAGAGTCGTAATATGAATATTGCTAAATCAAAGTAAATGCTACTGCGCACCGAACTGATGTCATTAGACTGGCAGCCTCCTTAAAAACATACAAAAACTTTGCAGCATACTTTGCCAGTGTGCTAGCCCTACAAGCTGACCTGCACTCAGGCTACACTGCTCAACATGACCAGACTGAAAGTGGTTTTCAACACTTTTAATACTCTTCTGGTCATCCTGACAAACCACAAAGTAATATGTCATTAGCACAGTGTAGTAACGCAATTACTAGTCGATTTATTTGTGCAAATTAATTGACTAATAATGGATTAACCCCCCTAAAAATCCCAGGCTTACTTTGTACTAAGGCTTATTTTTCAGTAACTACAGCAGGCATATCAAGCTGGGCCAAAGTGCTGCAGAGTTTAGCGCTGACCCTCCTCTAACACTCTGAATACGATTTGTTACAATCAGATTTAAATCTGCCTAACAGTACATGGGTTTGACTACCAAGTGTAACTATATGTGGTTAAAGGCTCAGCCAAGTTACACTCCAGATACACGTCACATGAACCAACCAGGTGTAAACAGGGTCTATGAAATCTGTTTCTCTCTAAGATGGTAAAGAGTGCAGAGAAACTATTCATAAGACACAAATTGGTGTGCAGTAGAGTTCAACTTATTGACATACAGGGTTTTTGTGGTCCCAGCTCCTAAAGTTGTAATACAAATTCAAGTCCAAGCTATTAAATAATACATTTATTTCATATTTAAGATTTCTTTTTTTGTTTTGGTGACTTTAAGAAATAAACAAATACTAAACAAGTAAAACTTGTAGTAGCCTGATAATTAGCATTACATTGAATACTTAACAGTAGGACAAATCTAACTGTAAACCAATTACACATAAAATATTATAAAATTCTTTGTTAATCACATTTCCTGGTGATTTCAAGAGCAAACTGAACGTAGTAACTGATACTTCATTGCTTTATAGCAAGAAGTGTTAGATACGGAGTGTTGCTGCAGATCTGTGTCATATTGCATGCACCCAGTACAAAAGGGTGCCACATTACTGCTACATTAAGAGCTGCAAGACACCAAGATAGTTGCATAAATGATGTTTATATCATGTCGTTACATCATGTCATAATTCAATGTATCTTAAAGGAATACGGCAGCGTTTTTCAACCTAATCTCAAGCTGCTGCATCTGTATTGTACCATCAAATTCCATGGACAATACTTTCAACATGTTCCGCTGTATTTAGTAAATGAACAGGTAACCTGTTAACTCTAAAGCCATTGGAAGCACTTCCTGAATTCCTTGAATAAACATTTGAAATATGTAACTGTATGTAATGAATTCAAAACTACTACCCTGACACACATTATGTTAACAATACAGGTCTTAGGATGAGATAGACATGAGAATGGGACCCCTAACAACTGTGCAAGACCTGGTAGACCACCAAGACCATCTCCTTCAGATAGACAGTACTTCAAGCTTTCATCTTGAGAAAATCAAGCTCCACTCTTGCTTCATACATGAACAAACGAACAGGTGTTTCTGTCCATCCTTCTACCGTTAGAAGACAACTCAAATACAACGATACACTAACACATCGCTTAAGTTTTGTGGTTTATTTTTGACTGAAAATGCTGAAGCCAACATCCACGTGATGATTTTTCGACTCTGACTATTTGAGGTAATTTAGGGAGATTACAGAGATCCTTGATGCCGTACGAATGGGCCTGTCAAATCACACACAAATTACGTTTCCGGCTCTCCTCTGGTAAAACTAGGCTTAAGACTGAACTTTGGAGGTGTTAAAAAATATCCCTGCAGATTTCTTTGAACAACTGAAAACAGGCCTCCAAAAGGAATGGAAGCTGTTCTCAAGACAAATTGTTTGCATTATATTTAGCTGTTGAGGCTTTTGTGTAATTTTACATTATTTATATGTTTTCTGCTTTTTTCCTGCCTCTGAAAAATGAATAAGTTGTATTTGTACTGATGACTTTTGACTGGAGAATTCATGAAAGTGTCAAAAAACAACTGATGGAATTCAGAAACTGCCTACCGGCTTCTGTTATAGGTATGTTAAGACTTAACTGGTTTCTGTTCTTTTATCAGTGAAAGGAAACACATCAAAATGTTTGTCCATGCCTGTCAGTCATAGGTTATTGATGCAGTAGATACAGATTTGGTTAAAGTGCTGGAGAATTCCTTTAACTTTGCTGGTCATAAAATAAAGGTGCAATTTTTAAAAGCTGAATAAGCAGCTTATAGTCAGTATCCTTAAGCGCTATAATCTTTTGTAAGATATAGAGAAGTTACGTCCATCCAGTGTGGTGGTTCCACACTTGTTTACTCTTTAATACTTTGTATATCTTTGGATATTATGACAGTTCAAACCTTCCAGCATGTTACTTTGATAATGAGACAATTCAGAGCCTTTTCAAATACACTGCTATAGCATTAAGACTGCTTGACCCGCACAGGACAGCTGTCACTCTATTTTGCTTTGGGGGCTCCTTTGTGGCTGTCACTCAAAGAAAAATAAAAATGAACTGACAAGTAGTGCTCAGTGACGTGGTCGTTTGAGCGGAGGGTGAAAGGTTAGTACTGGATAAGGCTGTATGCACACCTCAGGAGGTCTTAATGTAGTAAGGCATTTCTACTGATCACAGGACAACAGTGGGAATGACTGTACTGTACGTATTACACTCGTACCATTGTTATAAATCACACGCTGGCCAAGGCAATGGTTTCGGAGTGGAAGTTCAAACTTTACCAGTGGTTTTATGTTGCGTTTCGGCTGGCGCGGAGAATACTATCCAGGCCACTGAGCTGTCGGAGGAAGCCACGGTTGGGGATGACTCCACGGTGGTCTTTGACAGTCTTTATGGCCTCTACTAAAGTCATGTTCTGTCGAATCATAAGGTAGGCCAGCACCAGAGTGGCTGAGCGACTCACCCCCACTGCACAGTGCACCAACACCGTTCCTGCAAAGCAAGCACCAAACAGACACAATATAAACAGAACAACACTGCATTAGATATTAGCTATATCTAAGTATATATAAGTTAACCCTTAGGTTAAAAAATATATATTATAAAAGTAAAAAAAAAACGATTTATCTGGTCAGCAAGCATTTATTGCACAGATGCTAATATTTCAATAAATACAAATAATATTACTACAATTAGTAGTGATTTTACACGTCAGTGGCTGTTTTTACATGCAAAGGTTTTTGTCAATCCGATTGAATATGTTCCAATTATAGTTTAAGACTGAGGTGTATATGCTCACTCTACTCAACAATCTGATGGAAATTTCCATTTAGATTCACACAGTTCAAGTCATCTGATCCGAAATTACGCGCATGCGTAGAGTACCACTTAGTGTAGACGTTACCAAGACAACGAGCATCATGTGACTCCAGTCAGAGTGAGACGAGCAGCAGTGAGCAGTGCTTGTGTTTTTAATTGCTTTAGAATTATGACAGACTCACTTCACATTTGCTTATTAAAGAAGGGCGAGAGGAAGACGTCATGTTCTGAGACACATAAGCTGGACGCTTATAAAGTTTCGCTATGATTTGAACACACATGCACACGCAGAACGTACTTAAACTTTCCAAGTAGGAATGTAATTAGATACAGCCATATACATGGCTATTATTCTTCTATTTAATGGATTATTTACAGGATCACCCACCTCGTTCAATTGGATAGAAATTGCATTTCGAATGGCTTCAATCGGACTAGTCTATTTCCAATTGAGGTGTATACATTTACGTATTCTATTCCGATTAAGCTATTAGTCGGATTATTAACAGATTATTAGGCTGCATGTAAATGTGGCTAGTGTGTTCATTTAACCTTTTCCAAACCTCTTCTTGAGGAAGCCCAGTGATGTAGTTCAGTGGAAGATAGTTATCATCCAAAACCTGGTTTGGAAATCAATGCTACATTAAATCAGGTGTACTGGTGACTAAATTTAAGAAATCCATAGGATGGCTGGAAGTATCAGGCAGAAATCTGGAACCACTGTGGTTTAGTTCTTCGAACTAGGTGACAAGATATCAAATACATGTTGGAAAGCGAGAAATTCTTGTTTAACTGTATATGGTTAATTTTTCTATTATCTAGTTAAATGCTTATAATTATTTTGCTTATTTGCTAAAAATTTGCACAATACTGTATATGAAGAACCATATGGTTGTATAGCTTTAAAATATTTTGGGTGGTCTGTTTTTTCTTGATGGTTCTCTTATCTTTATTATTTTATGTTATGTATGTGCCAGCCTGCCACCAATTACCCTTTGGGGATAGTCTGGGGATGTTTAAAGTTCCCTTGAATTCAATTATTAGTCTAGAGTCAGGTGCTACTGAGCAGCCGTATTGGCCACAACATTGGGAGATTGTGAGTTCTTTTCCCAGTGACGCCACAGCCTCCCATGGTGGACAGGATGATCCTTCATCCTTTTTTGGTAAAAATTATAAAAAACAAAAAAAGTGTCATTGCTGTTGTTATGCTATTGAATGTATTGTTGCAATCATGTAATTACACAATTGAATGTATAGTTACAAAAATTAAAGGCTGGTTTCCTAGACTAGACAGCATTTTAAATGGAGATTTTACTCTAAAAGGTTAATACAGGCCATGACGAGGCTTACAGACACATACACACATACACACACATCATCTAAACCGCCTATCCTTCTGGGTCGCAGTGGGGTGCTGGAGCCTATCCCAGCTGTCATTGGGCGGAACTTACAGACCTTAAATGCATTTATATTTGATTTTGATTCAGATTATAGAGGGTCAAGTCTTATCTTCCAACTTTTGTTTTTTTTTTTCCATTTGTTTCAATGTCAAGAAATGGCAAAACATGGCAAGATGTAAAAATAACTTTTCTTTCCACAAAACAAGACTGTACACGATATAATACCTTTTAATCAAACTCAAATCCTATTAAAATATCTCTTCTTCTGCTTACAAACACAAATGTGGTATTGACTAGTTTAGAATCGAAACAATTAACATGAATGACTAACCTCCCATGCTGAGTGCTTTATGAATAAACTCTGCGGCGGGGTAGAAGTTGACACTCATGTCGAAGGATGGAGAATCGTGGGCCTCAATGCCGTGGTAGGTGATGTTCATGCCCTCATAGTACTCCGCCCCGCCTCGCCATTTGCTCTGAGCACAGTTGAGGATGTGCGTGATCCCGAGCTTTATAAGCTCCCGTCGGTCTGACGCAATGTCCCTGAAAGATTGTTTGTTTAAAACTAATTAATTTCTCAAAGAAAAACAGTGTATGCCCACAGATAACTATTACTTCTAGTTGTGATAAGCAGGTGGCTATAGGATCTTAATGTGTAACTATATTGTAGTAAGCCAAACACAATTTATTTAAATAATAATATAAGTAACAAAATTACTTGACGTTAAATTTAGTTAATCAAATAACTGATGTCTGTAAATGTGATTCAGAATTTTTCACAGTGGGAGTGATAGGAAACAGACGTCTAAAGCATTTAAGCTCCCCCACAGAATGTTTTTTGCCTGACGCCTGACACATTGTTTTACAATAGTTTTGAGGCTATGTTCTGGGATGTTGTGTGGTAAAATAATCCCTGAATAAAACTTTTTTTTTATCCCTATTGCACCATCGTCAGTAAGCTTCTCAATAAACTTTTTCAAATGAAAACGTTCTGAAGTACTGTTTACATCTCAATGATTTAATTATGCAGAATTTTTGAAAAATCAGTTGAATTCCCATTTAAGGACCATGTTGTACCTTTACGGGTACATTTACATCATACAGTCAGGAGCAAAAATCTATTTTGCAGTACTTCTTTTTCCTGACAATATAGTGTGATGAGGTTTTCTATATTTACACACTGGATTAATACCAACGGCACCAATTTGATTTTTTGTATTTTGATTGTGTATAATTTTCCTACTTTAATTCTGTTCAAATTAGGATTTTCTATTATGTTAAGTACAACATTGGCATTAATAGGTTAATATTACACTTACTTGCCATACTACAATGATGAAGAACAATGTAATTTCATTTGAAAATAAATAAGTAATTACTTATGTCCATTTCTCATCAAATCCAAACAGCTGGTATCACAAACATACTTTGGAACCAACCAGGTCTAAATATCTGAGGTAACTTCAAGGTAAATTCCACAATTTACACAATTCAAAGTCCTTGAGAGGCACACAGAGTCATTCATAGTGGTTTGATGTGAGATGGTTCATTTGCAGAGAAACTTACAGTCTCTGATTTCTTTACCATGGCAGTGATAGGAACCAGAGGTCGCCATGTCTACAACATAAATATAGCCATTTTATTTACTATCCTAAACCACCAGTGATCCCCACATGTCTTCTGAGTTTTATATGTAATGTTGATGATGACAAATTAATGGTCAATCTGAAAAAATACATTTCGCCTTAAAACCCCCCTCATGTTCCCCTCCACTATCAATGGATTAATATAAATGATTAAATTATGTTCTAAACCAAAACTTTATCATAAAACTACTGTGAAACAATGTCTCAGACACCAGGCAGCGTATTCATGGCCATTTCGTGTAATAACTTTCTGTGAGGGAGCTTCAAGAGGCGTTAAGCTCCTGAGACGTCTGGTTCCTATCAACACCACTGTAAACAATTCTGTGTAAGTTTCTCTAGAATGAAGCATTTCGCATCAAACCACTCTGAATGCCTTTGTTCACATCTGAACCACTTAATTATGCAGAAATTTTGAAACACCGAGTTCTACTTAAAGTGACACCATTTTAGCTTCATGCTATTGACCCGAAAAAGGTATTGGTAATATCCAAGTTAGCAGCTGCGAAGTACTCACTGGTCGCCAATGTAAAGCCTTGGCCACACCTCGTCCGCATGATTACAAGCTGTTTTTCCCGTGTAAAGAAGGCGCTCAAGTTCAGAAATGGTTAGAACAGGTGACCCTTTATCTGACTCCCTTCTGCTCGGAGACCTGGAGTTGCTTCGTGACCGTGAAAATCTGGACATAAACGCCATCTGTGGTGATTTTCAGTGGGGCTCTGTGAAATAAACAAACATAGGTTAGCAAAATAGCATAGAAAATTACTGAAGCCACTGAACAAACAGATAGAATAAAGAAACTAACTGAGCATTAGTGAAGGTTTATAGACTAAGCTTTAAACGTAGGCCTACACTTTGTGGTAAGAACGTAACAAAAAAGGCGGTAATTTTTTGAATAGATGAGAAATGTGGCCCACTAGCCAGGCCCGCCACACTGACTACACAGAGAGAAAACAAACTGCACCGTAGATGGAAGCTGCTGGAATGTGCGAGAGGAAACGTTACACGCATGTTCTTTTGGTAAAATAAAATGAAACATTTAATAAAAATTAACATTTCCACATCTGATTATTGAATATAATGTTTTAAAAATTAGGCATCACGTAGCTATCAGTAGAAATGGGATAGATTAGCTCCATCTCCATCGCTGTTCGTTCACTGTAAAGATATGCGAATTCCCGCCTACCTTCCATTCGCCTTTTTCAAAAATACACCACAAAATATAATTTACTCGTCCTTTCTTGTTCTGGTGATTCCCTGCGAAGAAATATTTCGGCATATTTCAGTGACTCATATTTTTCTGCCTAACTAGTGTCATTGCAGCCTGTAGAGAAGCAGGAGGAACGCCCACCAACTGAGGGCGGATTTAAAGGGGCATGTTGCTGGTTTACACCATTGACTGCATCTATCTATCTCTCTCTCTCTCTCTCTCTCTCTCTCTCTCTCTCTCTCTCTCTCTATATATATATATATATATATATATATAGAACCTTTTTAAAAAGGGTTCCATATAGCATCAAAAAGGGGTTTTCTATTGTTACAAGCTTGACATCATAACAAATGGTTCATTTGTTCATCACCACAGTGACGGTGATAGGAACCAGAGGTCACTATGTCTACAACATAAATATAGCCATTATATTTACTATCCAAAATCACCAGTGAACCTACATGAGTCTTCTGAGTTTTTATATGTAATGTTGAAGATGGTAAAATAATGGTCAATCTGAAAAAACGAGTTTTCTTTGGGGACTATGTTGCCTTAGAACACCCGTCATGTATTCTTCCACCCCAGCAAACACACAACATTGTAACAACGTTGTCTCATTTCTTACAACGTTGCTTCAACTTTGTCAAAAGGTGGTGCTGTTTACGTTTAGGTCTAAAGTTCTCACGATGTTGTCACAACCTCTTATTCGGTAACGTTGCCATAAGGCGTTATGACCTATCTGCAACTTAGCAAAATTCCACGGAGTTCCATGCACACTGTAATGGAACTTATGAGGATTCTAGAAGGTTGTGACAGCGTACTGACAGCGTAGTCACTAAGTTGTCACCATGTTGTCAGATAACACTATCACAACTTTCTGGGGAATTACATTTCAATGTTGCAACAACCAAAACAAAAGGTTGTCATAACATTGTCACAATGTAAATGCGTTTGCAGGTACCACAAATGGATTAAAATAAATTGATTAAAATACGTTTTTAATTAGGCCACGACTTTATCACATCAGACATCAGTATTTCAATTACAATTAATGTAATAACTGTCTGTAAGGGAGCTTTTAGAGTTGGACGTCTGGTTCCTATTACCACCACTGTGAACAATTCTGACTCTTGCAAGTTTCTCTAGAACAGAGAATTTCACACCAAACCACTCTGAATTACTTTGTTTACATCCTAAGCATTTGATTACGCCGAATTTTTAAAAACCGATAGAGTTCCCTTTAAAGTCCTATGCTAAAGCCCGTTCGTTTTGCAAAACTTGTGCTTGTGCCGCCCTCCTGTGGAAACTATTTATTTCTTTGTCCTTTCCATCACTAGCGGCCACTAGTGACAACAGCCTTCCACCTGTGTTCTCTCCAGATTGCGCACAAAACTGATCTGGACTTTTCTGAAGCGAAAGAGTGCAAAACAGTGTGTAAAAAGTGCGTTGCTTTGATCTGGAGCTCCGTTTTATTGCAGGTAAGAAACCTAAACACAGGCGCGCGCTCCATCTTTACCGCGCTGGTGCTGGCAGCTCGCCTGTTGTCATAGCAACGCGACTCGGGCTAGCTGGCTTTTCAGGGAGGCAGCCCGCTTGCAGTTTTCTCATGCCAGTGAGTGTCTTTAAACTGTAAATATTCATACGTAGAGCCATTTTAAGAAGCGTTATTTAGGCAAACATCAAACTTGGTCTCTTTGTCGATGATCGCCCAACTTACTGCGCCATATTAAGCTAAGCTAGGTAGCTTAAGCGGGTTCATTGGGTGTGAGAGGATGGAGCTTTGTGGTTCGCGCAGTTAGCATAGCCTGCTAGCGCCTCTGGCCTCGGCCTCACCCTTCAGTCTACAGCCCGTATGGGAAAAACTAAAGTAACGGAGCGCACCACAGGGATGGAGCCATAACATTCCTGCACTGGCGGGGTGGGGTGCTGCCTGTCAAAGGTAAGACATGTCCACTTCCATTAAAGTGCTAGTTAAATAGTGAAGCTAGCCGGCTATAGTTGGCGGATTCGTCCACTTCAAACGAGTTCAGCTCAACGCAACGGTATTAATTATTGTGTTGAGGTTGGTTACGTGGCTGGCTAGCCAGTTAGCTAGCATTACCGCTGAACTTGGCTACGCAAAAAGGCTTTAGGTTAATCATTGTCCTGTTCATATTTACTGCTAACGTTGAGATACACGTTTTGCAAACTCGAAAGCACAAAAATATTAACTGGCCAAGGTTAACTGCAGGGTGGGCAAAAAAGTGCTAGAGGAAAACAAATGTCTCGGTTATTTTGGTGTGGATAGCGAGATGCCTTAGCTCCTTGTCAAAACTATTAACCACAGGGATGATAATATGTGCTAATATACACAATACAGATTATTTATGAACTATTTATTTTAAATGTGTCATTAATATATGAGTATTGGTCTGTAAATAAAGAAATGGACCGGTCCTCTGTGTTATTATGATGGCACTCTTTTTTGTTTGTTTTACTTAACACCTTTAACGTTACATGGATTTGTTCTTGCGCACAGCTTTATTAACGTGTCTTAATGTTGCTACTGAATAACAACTTGGTAATTGCGTTTGAATGATCTCATTTGAGCATACAGTGTTCTTTGTTAAGTTTAAACAGCTGGTTAGCTCACGCAGTCTGCTGTGTAAGTGAATGTAACAACAGACAGTCTTGTTTCCCGCTCATACAGGGCTTTTATGTCATGTCCAAAAGTTTGGACAGTATGTGAAATGCTTTTAAAACAGAGAGCAGAGATTAGTAAAATTGGTTTGACCTGAATTAAATTGAAAATGTAATATTTTACCATATGAACTTTTGTATTTGTAAATATATGTTCATTCCAAATTTGATGCCTTCGTGTTCCAAAAAAGTTGGGACAGGAGCATATTTACCACTGTGTTACGTCACCTTTCCTTTGAAGAGCTTTTAAAATCTTGGGACACCAGTTGATCCAGTTTTAAAAGCGGAATCTTGTGTCATTTTTCTGTTACACGAGTTTAAGCGGCACAACCATGCGGAGCCTTTATTACAAATCACTGTTTTATTTACATTTCACATACTGTCCCAAATATTTTTGAATTGAGGTTTGTATATTGTTGTAAGAGACATGGGATACAATGCATGACATCCAAGGCTGAGACAGTCATAATAAGAAAAATGGTTAAGAAAAGTCCTCCTTGAATTACAGCAAAAGAGTAGATAAATAAAGGCAAGGTAAAGACAAGATAAATTCTTTATATGTTCCGTTATCCTCACTGCTGCTCTTTTCCCTCAAGGAATAATATCTCCCAAATGCTGGGAAAGGTCTAAAGTTCCCCATTCCCCTGCAAGACCAGCACATTTATATGCACAGGGCAGGGAAACATGAGTACGGGGAAGCCAAGTGGTCTCAAGCCACCCAGTAAGATTGGGAAGCCTACTGGTGTACCAACTAAGACCTCCCCTTCCTCAGGTGAGATTGTACACTCAAAATTTAGATATCTTTCTAAAGTAAGTAACTGACATGACACGTACTGACTGATGTTTAATTTTTTTATTTTTTTGTGTGTTTTTTGCAGCTACTCCCAAACCTATAACATCTCCAGGTGCTGGCACCCCTGCTGTTAATGACTCAGTAGCAGAATTCACTGTGGGCGAACGTGTGTGGGTGAACGGAAATAAGCCGGGCTATGTTCAGTTCATCGGTGTGACCCAGTTCGCGCCAGGACAGTGGGCAGGCATTGTTTTGGATGAGCCCATAGGGAAGAATGATGGCTCTGTGGCTGGAGTGCGGTACTTTCAGTGCGAAGACTTACGAGGTATCTTCACCCGTCCTTCTAAACTGTCCCGGGCTCCAGTCCCAGAGCGCGAGACCAATGGTGCACAGACCTTGCCAGCCCAGGTGTCCTCTGCTGTCACCGCTGCTGCTGACGGTCAAGCCTCCACTGCTAACCAAACCTCAACAAACCTGGCCACAGCGGCCAGTGGTTCTGTTGCTAACCTGTCCGAGACAGACTCGGCCAAGAAGGGAAAACGGGAGCTGAAGCTGGGGGACCGTGTGCTGGTGAGGAATTTCTTTTAGCCTTGACTTTGAAGATGGCTGACATTTGAAATTGTAATCAGAAAATATTATTACATCAACATTAAATCAAGAACACACACTGGTGCAAAATCAATACAAATCCACTTGCTTCAGTACCAGCTGTAGCATAGTCAGTAGTTGCATATTTTCAGTCAGTTAGCTAATGGTACATATATATATATATATATATATATATATATAGTTGCCATTTACTGAACGGACCAGAGAAGTACACAGACTTCACAAATATTCAAAGAAAGATATAAGCAAAGCGAAAAATTTAAAAAATGAAATAAAAACTTAGATAGAAAAAGAGACAAAATTAGTCAAAAGAGTGAACATGTGAATGTATACATATATATATAGTCTGAGGAAGCGTAAAATTGGCTACTATTTAGATTATGTTAAAGAATGACATGAACATGTGTACGGTTGTGCAAATATGCATTATTGCACGGAATCGTGTTATGGCCCACAGTAAGGGGGGGTTTACAAAGTTCTATTTAAAGTGCTGGGTGTCCACGGCAGTTAATGAGTGCCTCATCTCTGGGAAAAAAGCTCTTTTTTGAGCTCTGTCTAGTTGTGCTGGCTTTGAAAGCCCTGAATCTTCTACCAGAGAGAAGTCCAGTGTGAGAGGGGTTGGCTGCAATCTTGCCAGTTTCATGACTCTGCTGTTGTTTTTCCAAACAAATAGATTAAGTAACTTATTATGGGACAGCTTTTCCTTTGATTTCTTTTAATGAAGAAGTTCAAGTTTTATGTTTAAATTTGCAGACAACCGCATAGTCAGTATTTTTCCACTCAGCGTTGATGGCTTCAGACAGTTGAAAAATATTGCAGAGCTAGTTTGATGTGAGACCAAATATTCTTTATAGAGTTTCAGTCTGGACTCTGACCAGGCCAAAACTATCAGTAAAAAACATTATGTTTTTAGCTTTGCCTATTTTTTTGCTCAGGAGTATGCATCCAATAATCCTCTTCACTGTCCTGATTGTGTGCTAGAGTTTGGTTCTGTGTTGTGAGGTGGAGAATCCAAACCCTATGGTTATAGAGGAGGTGAGGACGGACTCAGTGATTGTTGTTTAGAACTGGATCATCAGGGCCTGGGGTAGGTTATTGTTTGTAGGATGCTTTTGCACTTGTTCAACAAAGCTAACAGTTTTACTTTCGGGAAAACTCTAGTAAGTGCAGAGACGCTGGAGTTCTGCCAGTGTGTATTGTCCATAAACCAGCAAGAGAACTGAAACAGGAGTCTTGGAATACATTAGTTCAACCTATAAGTCAGATTACACAGCTTTAAGTCCAGTCATAACAACCATATGAAGGTAACCCCTTAAAATCACAGGCATATTACATACTAAGGCTTATTATTAAGTAATTACAGGGACTTCAGTGCAAACTAGCTGAGCTATTCTTAGGTTATAGAAGTGTGCAGTAAAGCTTGGGGTCTGCTGGTGGGCCCTGGCCATTTAAGGGGTTAAACTGTTTAGTCATCTGGGTCATGATTCTAGCTAACCAACATCAGTCCAGAAAATTAACCTGGCAAACATTCAAGAAACTTGCCACCTCCTTGTGAAAGCTCATAAGCAGTGATGGAAAGTCATGGCATGGATGCGGGATATGTTTTCCATCTCTACACCACGACTCTGTATCATTGCCTGTCAGTAAACATGCAATAATATTATATTATTACTTTCAAGTATGAAACAGTTTTAAGTAGTACGGGGCGATGTGGTTAAAAAATGTATATCTTGATATTTTACAGGCTTTTGGAAATAAGTAATATACATCTCAGTATTCATGCGTTCTTTCAGAAATGGCTGAGAAGAGTGATTTTTTAAGTCGGAAGAGACATAATTTGGTGTAAATAACCATTAAATGCAACCTGACATAGAAGTTAACAAATTGTTGCCAAGTAAATATTGTTGCCCACCAAGATCTCACTTCCTTTTTGTGATTGTTGCTAGCTAAAATGCTTCATTTTGCAGTAGCTTTTCTCAATGTTTGCAGCAGTATTTGCACTGCTTTTTTGGGTGAAGGGTTTACAGTAAAACTGAAATCAACGAGTGTAAACTTAATGCATTTCTTCAGCTTGTTTTGAATGTGGCCTAGTTAGTTTCTCACAAAAACAAGTGAGGAACTTTGGAAATTATGTATACGTCTGAGAGGCGAGAACATGCGGATATTCTTAGGATTATAATTATTTAAAATCTGTTTCAAATTCTCACAGTAAAGAGTTTTCAGTATTATACATTGCAATTATGTAATGTAATGAAACGTCTTGTATACCAAATAAACACCACATACACTGCAGTCAAATATTTAGGAGAGAATGTTGCAGTAAAATGCCATGCTTGACTTTGTTCCCTGTAGAAGATGTTCTAACTTATTTTCACTCAGAAAATCAAGAAAACATGTCATTTGGCTGAGGGTATTCAAATATTTGCGCACAACTGTGTGATTTACACGTTTAATGCAAAAACAATGCTGTGATGGGTGTGATGCTGTTTTAAGTGGTGACTTAATCTGTTCCCTCCCTGTGTCTCTTGCTGTACATTTTTAACTGATACTGTAATCATGAGTAGCTTAATATGGTACATAAATGCAGCTTTAGGAGTCTTGCCTGTGTTCCCACCTGAACAAGGAAACAAACCCAGCTCTCCTGTTTTCAGGGCATGGGAGTTATCCACTATTGTACACAACCGCTGCACCTTTTCAGGATTTTTACATGCATATACTGACAAGACATAGAGAGGTTGTGTGACTGCTGTGGTCTTCAGGAAACTCAGTTACATGCATGGAATGTGCATAAAATACATTCAGGAGGTGCCTTACATTTGTATGCATTTTTGTGTTAAAACAGTATGTTTTTGTAATTTTCTGTGCAGTCAGATTTCACTATGGCTAAATGATGTTCTTATAAAGCAGTATAAACTTCATCAACCTACGAGGAGCAATGGTAAATGTCTGGCACCACATTTCATGATAGAGAGAGGGACAGTGCAAGACACTACAAGTGAGAAACCTCTAAGAAACCCAGCAGCTTTGAAGTATAAATGCTCACTGGTGACAGCAAGCATTGCTGCATGTGTGCTGGTGTCTACCCCCTCAGCTGTGATTCATCATGGCATTTTCAAACATCAAAAAACATAAAACGCTTTTGTGTGGATGACAAAGGACTTCTTTTTGTAGACTGATAGAGTGACACTGAGACTACCAGTACTGTGTCTCTAGGCACAGTGCTGGCATGGGTTTTGTCTGCATTAAAAGAAGATAATAAATATTCAGGATTACTTAAAAGTTGGCAGCAGTTCCTTATTAACTCACCCAGCTAAGGCTCTGTTTCTAAAAGTGGAGAAATGGGTTCCGTCACCGTGTGTTTCATTGCAATGTCACTGCCATCTGTGGCTGGGCAGGAAATATGGCATAGTTCCTCACACCCTGTTGATACAGAGCGATGCTAGCCATTTGAGGCCGGCTGTTAGCTATCATGAGATCAACAGCAATTGGCTGTGACTAACATACATTTAAAGAAAATTAGGAACAAATGCATAACTGTGGGTGGCTAATTCCCTAGTTGCTAATTGTACTAGGCCTTAATGAAAAACATTGTGTAGGTTTTTGAATAAACACCAGATCCTTTGGATTCATTCTCACAGGTTGGTGGAACAAAGGCAGGCGTTGTGCGCTTCCTTGGTGAGACTGACTTTGCGAAGGGGGAATGGTGTGGGGTGGAGCTTGATGAACCGCTTGGCAAAAACGATGGAGCAGTGGCTGGCGCTAGGTACGACAGTGTTTGTAAAACCAACAAGCAGCATATGTGGTTGCCTAAGTTTGTGTGCCTAACCTATATTTCTGTGTTATTTTTGTCTGCTAGGTATTTCCAGTGTCTGCCAAAGTATGGCCTGTTTGCTCCTACGCACAAAGTGACCCGCATTGGCTTTCCCTCCACCACCAAAGCCAAAAGCTCAAGGCGCAGGTCCACCCTACAGCACAGTCCCAGCGCCTCTTCAGTTAGCTCCCTGAGCTCACTTGCCTCTTCAATAGGAGGCAAACCCAGTCGTGCAGGCCTGGTAATGCTATCTCTATCTCACACATTCCAGAGTTGGGGTCAATTCCATCAATTCAGGATCATTTTAAAAGATAAATCAAATTCACAAGATGAATTAAAGTAACTGTTTTCAGGGAAAACCAGTTAAAAATTATTGCCAAATATCAATTGCTATCTAATTATGCATTTACATATTGGCGTTTATTCTGTTCCTCGTAGTTCTATGCGACTGATGGTGGCATTACGCCATAGAAACATTGCCATGTTGACTGCATCACAGGGAAAATACAAGATTCTCAAAGAAGAGCTGTGAAGCATGTATTGTTTACTTATACAATAGAAATAGATGGAGAAAGGAAGGAGGATGCCCTGTACTCTCTTATTTTTTAATATGTAGTACTGATTGTGCAAGCAATAAGAAGTTCTGCGTCCATGGCTTCCAAAAAATTAACATCTGGCTTATTCAACCTTAAAATTGTACTCTTGGTGAGTGGCAGAATCTTCTGTCGCTACTCCATTAAAAGATTTGGAATATCTAAAATGCCATCTCCCGTCATAATGTAAGCACAGCATAAAATTTGGACTCACTTGCTGACCCCAATCCTGTCACATATACTATTCATCTTTCTTCTACAAAGACGTAGACAAGGACAATATTTCCTACCAAACTTTGTTTCATTTATCTTTATCCTTGTCGCTTAGTTGACAGAGACATCGGCCCGCTATGCACGGAAGATCTCGGGGACCACAGCTATGCAGGAGGCTCTGAAGGAGAAGCAGCAGCATATAGAACAGCTCCTGGCTGAGCGGGATCTAGAGAGGACAGAGGTGGCCAGAGCCACTAGCCATGCAGGAGAGGTGCAGCAGGAACTTGCCTTGCTCAGACAAGGCCAGGAGCAGGTTAGCTACTAAATTTTTGAGTGTGAATACTATCATTAACCCATTTGTGCCCAGATTTTCCCTGTGATTTCACACTTGTCAATGTACTAACAGTAGGGGTGCGGGAAAAAAATTGATTCTTAGATGCATTGCGATGCGGACGTGCATGATTCTGAATCGATTCATTCAACGTCAAAAATCAATTTTCTAAATATTTATTTTATAACGTAACGTTGACGGTACGCAAAGGGTGGAACTTGAAAGTGCGGAAGTGCAGTGCGCAGACAGTCTGTGGCGGCACATAACAAAAACACAACGGGATGAGTGAGAAATCCGACCGGCTCCCTCTGCATTAAAAGCCAGGTTAGGTCAGGAGTCACAACACAAATGATAAGAAGAGCCATTTTGACCTTTCAACAAAAATCAAACCACCTTGGGAGCCACAACATTTAATGTCCAGTATGTCTCAGTATGTGATAATGTGGTAGTATAGGCTAAACAATATAAACGAGAGCGCAGATTTACTCTGCTCTGCTTTAAGCTTCAGCTTTAGCCACTTTTCTTCCATCTCTGCCAGGAAAACTTTTCCTCAAAAGTTGAATAGTTTCTTGTAAAAAGTCTTTCAGCTTTCGGCTGTTTTACGAGGCTGAAGTCGCTTCTCATTCGCCAGCTTCTTGCTGAACTTTCCCGTTCCACCTTAAATTTTGACTGAGGCGCCGAAGGTAAATGCGGCACCATTTAAGGTGGAACGGGAAAATTAGAAAGAGAAGTGAGTTCATCTTCGCAACTTTTTAGTGTTTGACAAGTCTCTCATTGCAGATTTAACGTATCAGGATACCAACTACGTTGCTTATAAATGCGAATAAGTCAGTTCGTCTCCAAATGTTCATCTGTCTTTCTCTTTTCCTTTTTCGTTTGCTACTAGCCAGGCGAAACCTCGTTGTTAGGTGACCTGCAGTCTGCACGCCAATGCTCAGTCGTTGAGAAACAGGGCTTTCGCGCTATGTTGCACACGCCCCGTCTCAAAGATATTTTACTGACACAGCGATCCCCCCCCCCACCCCCCGTCTCTACCACGAGACCAAAACCGAAGTTATAAAATCACTAAAGAAAACGCGTAGGACGGCTATAATGTGCTGCGTGGTCATCCATTACCTCTGGATCTTATTTCACCCTAACAGAGCATTTTATCGCAGATGAGTGGCAGCAGCGTCTCCAAACAAGAGCAGTGAATGAGAGCCTTCCAGTTCACTTGCCACATCACTTCCATTTGTTTTATTAATAAAAGATATTGGACATAAATGCATTATGGATCATTACAAATACTTAGCTTTAAAAGTACCAAGTCCTCAGACAGTAAGAAAATAGAAATCATGTATAGAAAAAAAAGATGCATCAAGATGCATCGATAATCGTTTTATAATCGAGTCGCAGCCCTCTGAATCATAATCGAATCGTGAGGTGCCTAGAGATTCCCACCCCTAACTAACAGTATTATAATATAAACGCTATAATATAGATTTTATTGAATTTCCTTAAATCTATAAACAGTCTTTATACATTTGTATTCTTTCACGTGAAAGTCTTTTAAAAAAGGGGTTTTACACTGTGACAACTTCAGTTGGTTGATTTTAAATTGAACAAAATACAACCAAGGGTATGGCTTCAGTTTGTGTAATTTGTGTGGTCTACAGTAACTCCTAGTGTAAAGTAATCCTTGATATGCATCATTCTTTTTATGTGGTATATTAGTAAAAGCATAAATGTGTTTGTGTAAAATGTAGACATGCATTTTTTTTTTGTGTTCCAAGTACGCTTTGGAGATGGAGGCTAAGTTGGACCAGTTACGCAGGCTTGTGGAGACTGCAGACAGGGAAAAAGTGGAGTTGTTGAATCAGCTTGAAGAGGAAAAAAGGTGATGTGAAGTTGGGAGAGTGAAACCTATGAAATGATGTTATTATAATGTTGAGTTTTTCATGCTGTGTTTCAATAATAATATCAGAGAGAATGCTCCACATAAATGACGTTGACTGAGGTCACTTTGCACTTTTTTGCAGGAAAGTAGAGGATCTTCAGTTTCGTGTAGAAGAAGCTTGCATTACCAAAGGTGATCTAGAGGTAAAACAATACTTTCACCTCCATTTACACTCTAGGAAGAAGCAGTTGCGCTTCTAAACAGGGTGAGAGATGCTCAGGATTGGTCTTTTTATTTGGCAGTGATCAAGTGTTATACAGGACTCTATGGACAAGGAAAGTAATTCTGGGCATTTTCCACTGCACTTCAAAAAGCAAAAATTGGCCTAAACTGGAACCAATAGAACTCATGGTAATAATTCATTTCCCACTTGCTTGAAAGAGAGCTGAAAAGGGTATTTTTGGCCATTTTATGCTACTCTAAATTTGGCTGATTAGCTACCTTGTTTGCTAGATGCTTAAGTTAATGGTTGACATGAAAGGATAGAACTCTGGTATGACATGATGGTATTACTCTGGGGCATAGAATGACATGAAGAAACAAACTTATATTTTGTGTCAAGTTTGCAAATATGCACAAAAACACTCATTTTGCTGAGGCAAGCATAAATGCTAATATGTTAGTGTTAGTTTTCTAATTAGTTTTACAGTAATAATTCTAAAAATAGCAGTTAGAACTGCAGTATATCACTCTATCATTTACGTTATGGTGAACTCACTGATCAAACAGTAGTTTTGGTGACTTTAGCTTCACCTGAAAGAATTTACTAATTTGCTATTGGCTTCAACAGCAACTATTACCAAAGACAGAGGAGAATGTCATTGAGCACGATTGGGTCCTGTTAGTGTCAGTTTTGAGCAGGTACCAAAAAACAGAAAAGTAGGACCTTTGGTGCTGGACCAATGGCCTGTGGAAAAAGTACAGTTTTTTGGTGCCAAAAGTTCTGGAACTTTGTGCAGTGGAAAAATCAGCCATTCAAATACCTAAGAGAAGGGAAGTATGTGATAATGATGCTGATGCCATTTATATCTATCATTGTAAACCCTGCTGTGAGCATGTTGGGCCGCTTACTAGGGCTTCCTCATGGAAGGGTTGATTTATTTGCATTACAACAATACATGTACAATATTGTGTAAAAGTTACAAATAAAAAGGTTTTTGTCTTGCCAGAGTGTTATTTTGCTTAAAAACACTAATACTAATGTAAATATAAGTAACATTAATATAATATGTAGTGGTTTCACATATGTATAAAAGCGCTGAACAGTTTTTCATGGTATTGTATATCTATATATTTAAACAATATATTATTGTTTTTTCATATGCTTTTTGCTTTTACTTCCTTTTTTGTTAACTTATTCCAAAGAAAATACTTTGTTACCACAGTATTGTTATTGCAGACAGGTTTGAAACATTTAACTCTGCTTTCTTCTTGCTTAATAATGCTTTAGCTTATACAAATGGTTTTGTATTGTCATAGATTAAATTACCATGTTCTTATAGAAACATCTCCATGATTGTTCCTTCATGTCTTTATTCAATCATTCAATCCTTCATTCATTCATTTTTTCCTTCAATTATTTGTTCATTTGTTTGTTCCCATATTTCACTTTCTTTGGCCTTGTCTTTCAGCCAGACGTTTTGGCTTCTTCTTTTTTCCTCATCCTTGTTTTTTTGGATTTCTGTGGCTTTTCTGCACTGCTTTCCACCATTCCAGACTCCTTCTTTCATCTCCAATCACCACTCACATAGCCCTTGTGCCACGGCTCTCTTTGTCCTCATTCATAGAAGAGGATGATGTCAAGGCCTGCATGAGGCTCTTCGTACTTGGCTTTGGGCTTGCATGTGACTGCAGCGCTGCTCTTCTCTCTTTCTCCCCTCCTCTCTCTACTAACAGACGCAGACCAAACTGGAGCATGCCCACATTAAGGAGCTCGAACAGAGCCTTCTCTTTGAAAAGACCAAAGCTGATAAACTCCAGAGGGAGTTAGAGGATACTAGGGTAATTCAGTCTCGCACTATCAAATAAGGCAGGCGTCTCAACCAGCGAGTTTGCATGAGCTGTCTCTCGGGACTTGTGTCAGTTCCTCGTGTGTTTGTCACAGTTTGCCTTTGTTTGCATGTTGGAGAGAGGTAGGTTTGGAGTTTTCATTTCAAAAAAGTGCTTGTCAAAATGATGGGAACATCAGAAAGTATTCAACAGCAGACATGCTAAGTATCCATGCAGAAGCTACATATGTATATACAGTGTTTGTATATTCCAGTGCTTAATAAATATGCATTTATGAATCAACAGATAGTACTGATCTAAAGACCACCCCTGATCCACAGTGCAGGCAGATACAGCCAAGCATGCTAAGAAATGGCATCTGTCTTTGTCACAAGGAACAATGTAGCCTATGTGTAACAGCACTACAGCCTGTGCATTATCATGCACAGTGTTTGTAACAGTGCACAATGTTTCTAACAGTGTCAATTCATAAATGTTGTGTTGTAGGTGGCCACTGTGTCTGAGAGGTCACGGATCATGGAGTTGGAAAAGGAAGTGGCCGAGCTGCAACTACGCCTGCGATCTCAGCGAGCAGAAGCTGGATCAGCCTCACCTCCGTTACAGGACAAAAGGGTCTGATCCTTATTCACTTAATTATGGTTCATGACCGTGAACTGCTTCAGTGGATGAACTGCCAATGTTGAGGAAGATAATCAAAGAAGTAATTAGATGAAATTACTCATTACTTCTGTCTAGCAGTAATGGGATTACTTTACTTATTACTTCCTGGAGTAATCTCACTGTTCAGTCCCATGCACAACTGTAACAACAGGAAAGTACAAGAAAAAATCAACAGTCTTATTGATTTAGAAAGAAAGAGCCAATCACAGTTAACAGAATTTAAAATGTCTGTCAGTGTCCCTGCCTTTGAACAAGACACAGCCAGTTACGCTGCTTAAAAACATGAAAGTCCAAAAACTAGCCAGTAGAAAGTCCAGAAACTGCTGCCTTAAATCTTTATGAATAGAAGTGCTAAAGTTGAGTCTGGCTGCTCAATATTCCCTTTGAAAGTTGTGCTGTCAGTTGTCACCAGTAGCACACACATGTACAAATTACTCAGAAGGACAAGCACAGATAATCTATATAGATGATATTTGTGTTTTACATGAATTGTGCATTTAAGTAACATTTTGAACTAACATAGTTTTTATTAAGTCAGTAATTGTAATGTGGTCACAAGAAATGATACTGTAAAGCATTGCGCTGCTTTGTTACAGGAAAAAGTTATCACATTACTGTTACATGTCACTTTGCATTGTGTTACCCCCAGCGCTACATAGAACTCAATAGTGATGGGTATAGGAATCAGGAAACTGTATAACTTAATGTTTTGTTCTAACTATATTCATTGTTATTGCTTGTGGTGATCACTCATACCACTGTTGATTTTTACATCCTCTCTTTTCTTACAGGTCAGAGAGCTGAGCAGTGAGCTGGAGGCCAAACACAAAGAATTGCTTCTTCTCCAACAGAGACTCAGCTCCTCTGATCAGGAGAACACCTCACTTCAGCATCAGCTGAATGACTTGGTATGCCCCTTTTTTCTGAAAATGTGCCATTTAGATTAGAGGGTGTAACAAAATGAACATGACAGATCTTTTTAATGAATTTTGTTATCCTTGGTTACCTGTGTTTCCTTGGTATTAAGAAGCAGGAATGTGAATGGGCACTTAAGTACTCAGCTAACTACTTGAAGTGCCATTATTCAAATACTAAGTCAACCAGTGTGCTTGTATATGTAAGTAAATATATATTAAGTTACAATTTGCTATTCCACGAGTGCTTAAGTGTGACCACGTTGCAAAGGATGCATTTATAAGGACGTTATTGACAGGGCAGAGATTGCACAGCAAACTGTGGTGCAGCGTTATCGCTAACTAGGCCAAATACTGTAGCTGATGTTAACTATTTCCAGAAACAGTGAAAATATATTTCTCTGTCAAGCGAACATGTTGGCAAATTGTCCACTGAGTAGAAAAAAACATTATATAGAAGATAACGAATCTTCATCAGCATCTTTAGCACTTAGCACTTTTAGGTCATTAGCTCACCTAAGTAGCCTTCCTGATAGAACATGAAACCCTACTGATTTCTGTATAAAGAATAAAAAGGTATAAAAAGGTAAACTTACAGGTCCAAATTAATTTCATTTTTTTCTGTTTCTGGCATTGTTTTTCTGCCCCTGAGGATAACCGATTATTCATTCATTAAATCTTATGGATACTCAGTATCAAAATTAATTGGATTGCACATTACTAGTAAGAAATACTTTCATTCAAGATTTAGACTTCCTGTTTTATGTTGATTGCTGTCTTCTGTTCAGTGGTACAGTTTGGCTCCATATGGCACCATATGGATAAATGACTTTAATGACTGTGTTTTCATTGGATTAAATTATTTAGAGTTGCCTGGGGATATATACATGAAACACAAGCACAGTTTCAGTAATGACTTTGCTTTGTTCCAATTAATTCATAATAGGGGTTTATATTGACGGTGTTGTTGTATATATACGTTATATTGAGAATTCAACCACCCTAAATTTCTTAAATATGTGCTTCATTTCTGTTTCATTACCATTTTAGAGGCAAAAACTTGACACGGCAGCAGAGGAAAGTAAAAGCACAGCACTCTCCTTGCAAGGTAAACAGTACATATTCATGGCTCATTTGACACATCTGTTTTTGTAGTATGATTTCATTATTGCAGTATGCATCGGGAAAGTCTTTTGCATGTTTTCCCAGATAAAACCTAGCAGTAGCACAATGCTACATAAAGTTCCTAGGGATTATATTTGTGTCCCGTTTACACTTTCAAATGCTGACCTGAGCAGGCGGTGTGCATGTTGCTGTGAGAGCTCCTCAGTGTATTGTCTTTGTGCCTATAGACATGGAGAGGAGCATGCAGGCGGACAGGGAGCAACTGAAACAGCTATGCAGTGAGAAGGAGAAGCTAGAGGAGGAGATGGCCTCCAGGCAGCTGCAGGAGCGCAGACTTAACGAGGAGCATGAGGGGGGAAAGAAGAAGCTGCAAGAGAAACTAGGCCAGGTGGAGCAGGAGCTGAACAAAGCACAGGAGAAGAGCACAGACCTCCAACAGCAGGTGGCAGAGCTGCAGCTGTTCAAGGACAAAGCTCAGGTGAGAAGTAGCCTGAAAACCAGTGCAGAACAGAGGCGTTTAATCCCCTGATTAAAGATGGCTTTTTTAGCTTTAGGAATTGTGGATCATATTTTGCTGTGAACTTTCAGAAGGAATTAGTGGGGTAAGTTTAGATTACATTTGAGGGCTCTGTTTTTGTAGCTGATAAACAAACAGCCACTGCAGTCGCACCTGTTTTTTGGTCTTCTTATTGTACATTGACGCTCTCTGCATCCTGTATCAGTATCATCTTTCATTACACACCCTGACATATGTGCTGTTGGCCAAAGAAAATAGGAACGGTATTTAAAACAGAACATCTCTGATGTCTCTGTGAACTGTTCAGTGATCAGTAGTTGTTTAGGGACCTTAGCTTAGTGTCTTAGAGTTGAAACAGAAATTGGTTGTAGTCGGTTGTACATGATGAACTGGACTCATTCACTTGCCATTTTTTGCACACTTTATTTGGAAAGATGACATACTGCAGATTAGAGCATCCTTGCTCTGTCCTTCTGCTTTCCAGAAAAAAAAGAACTGAAAAAAGTAGACAGCTGTATGTATGTGCTCTGTAATATGTCAAGTGGGCGCCATCCTAGAAGTTTGACTTATGTGTTTCTAGCACTTTATAACAATTGCATTTGCACTGCCTGGTCAGCCCAACAGACCGGGGACTGGACAGTAACTGAGCCTTTTACTAATTTTACCCCACTCTAAAGCCCAACTGCTTGCAAACTATGTCTCTGCAATGGTAGCTCTCTTGTCCAAGCTTTTAAATGGCAAGTTCCATTGATGACTCTTTTGAAAAAGACAAAAGTTTTCTTCAGCTCCTGCCATGGTGAATCTAAAGGTTGTTGAATCTTAAGTTGGCAAAACAGCTCTGATGATGACAATATTAGTAACATTAATAACGTTAGCACTGGAAGCAGACTGTGCTGCACAGTGATCATGGAAGAACTATAACTAAATCAATGAGCAGCAAACTAACCGAAGGAACAGAAAAGTGGAAACCTACAGTTCCTCTCGAGAGCGAGAGGCTAGACACATAAAAGTTGGAACATGTCAGTGTTGCTCTTAATGGACTTCAGTGTTGAAAATTGTAAACTGCATTCACCTTATTTTCATCGTCACTCTGCGTTTACATGATTTTCATGTTAAGGGTCATGTGAATGTTATTGAATCACTTGAAATATATAAAAGCTTATTTTGTCATACAACTATGACAAAATGCACTGCTTTTTAAAAGAGTGACATTTGAGCACATAAGACAAATGCAAGTAATGGCGATTAATCCTGATTAATTCTTTTAACCATTTGACAGCCCTATTTACGTGCTTAATTTAGTTGAGAAATTCTTTGTAAAGAATGGATTTGACTGTCTATATCGTTGCTGTCATGTCAAAACTTTGTAAAGGCCAACTTCCTTTTACATTGAGCATTTCATGATGAATGAACCAATAGACTTAAGAACGCATTTTCTTCTCCTATAAAGTTTCCATTTCTAAGGTAAAGTGTTATTATGACAGTGACAAAAAGGTACACAGACTTCAGGTCAGTTTCCACATGGTTTTGTGAATGACTTGTCAAGTTTACCAATCAAACATATTTGACTTAAGTTGTTTATATGATGTGATGTTTGCTCTTAAGAATTAGTATTTTGGCAAAATAATTAAAATGTGAAGAAAATGAAGAACAAGGCAGCCAATTTTAAGTCTTTTGTGATGAAAAAAAATACACATGATCAAAATGGAAAGCTTCACCTATCAGATTAATGCATTTTGTACCTGAAATATCACAAGACGTGCATATTGTGCATATGTGTTTAAAAAAATGGTAATTCTGTGTTTTCAGTTATGCCGGCTTTTGTTATTCCCCTAGAGTACCCAATCTTCAGAGACTGTGGAACAACTGAAACAGAAAAATCAGGAGCTGTGCCAAGAGGTAAGGAAGCGTTGACTTTTTGAATTATGATTACAGGGCCTGAAGAGAGGTTGACTTGGAAAACACTTTTTGTTTTAGTGGCCTTAAAATGATGTGGTATGAGTGATGATGGGACTGAGCTTGAAGGGCTGTGCTGCAGTTGTTGTCTTATGTATTATTACTTAGAGGTGGGTGATGTGACAAAAATATGACATCGCAATACTTCAAGAAATATTGACAATATGCGATATGTCACAATATTTATTTTGTGACATCTGTTCAGTTGGGACTGTTAAAAGAGACTCAGTAGTGCTACATTTTAAAAATTACTAACAAAAATTATATTTGGCACACTGTGCTGCACAAAATCCAGTTAAACAGGGCTAATTATGCTCTTTACAGTGAAACTGAAGGTGTGTTAAACAGATACTGATGATATACCTGATATGTTCAGAAAAGTATATTGTATTTTATTGTGACATTTATCTAAAGTGAAATTACTAGAAGTTGGTCGCACATTAAAAACAGTTTAAAACACTTTTCAGTGTTTCCTAATGACACATTCACTTAAGTCATGTAGGTAGATGGTTAATGTAAATGAAAGTACAATTAAAATAAATGTATGTACACGTTTTCTTCTTGTGAGCAAGTGAATGGTTCGCATACGGAATTGATGGGAGTGCATAAATTAAGTAGCCACTCCCATCTCTGTAATTTATACTAAGGTTTCTCATCCCATGCAAATGGGTTATAAACATGACTGACGTCCAGTGGGAAAATTACATTACCCCACCTTCCCATGGAAAGCTAATCCCATCTAAATAGTATAGAAACCCTTCCTGTTATATTTTCTCGGTAAATTCCTGAAAATGAAATCATTAAGTAAATGGAAAATAACTTTCATTAGACTTATATCTTTAGTGTACTTTTCATCGTAATACACTGTGTTTATCTTTACAATATAAATTAAAAATTGTATATTTCAGTAGCGTCCAGTTGTTGCGTCTCACAGGTGGAGAAACAAGTTGAAGATCACCATGAAATCATTATACTCTGCAGTGGAGTTTTTTAAAATGGGTTATGTTGTTATATTTACCCCAGAACTAGGGGTGAAAATCTAATTATGATACTTTCATTTTCAGGATATATACCACAATATTTTGTTTCATTGTGAGTTTGATAAGTTGGAAATTTTAATTCAACATTTCACACTGCACTAAATCCAGTTACACAAGCCTAATTATGCTCTCTTGTGATATAATTTGTCATGATAACGATAATAAAAATCATCATATTGCAGATCTCTAACCAGAACATTCAGTAAAGCCCCTGGATTAGTTTACTAATAACTCTAATGTTAGTTATTAAAATGATGACTACAAGCTATAAGTAGCTTGAGTAATAACAGCAGTGTGCAGTATTTTGGCAAATAATCCTCAAGTGACGCATTCCCTTTAAACGTCAGTAAAATAATGATGAAAATCCCCAGCTGTCTTCTTTCCTCTGAGCTCATGTTATGGGCTGAGGTGAACTTGCAGTTAAACAAGCTTTGAAATGCTTTTTTGTTAAGTGAACCATAACAATGCAGCTGCTTGATGAGTGGCATAATAATGTAGTCACACAGCTGTTACCCAACTCGTGCGTCTGAAACTTGTGCACGGCTCGCCTTCAAGCTCTATGCAAAGCATGTTTTGTACACTCATGTGTGATTATGTAAGCGCTCAAATGGGTCCAGCTTATGTGAGAGGACTTGAGCCTGTAGGGTTCTGCTGCTCCTATAGGACTGAAACAGTCGCCATTTGCCTGTTGTTGGTGCTCATGTAAAAATAATGCTTCTCTCCTGAGTGTCTGTTACTGAAGTGTCGTGAGGCTGATGTGTATTTGATCACAGCAGCCATAGTACAGATGGCCTTTTTAATGCTCTGCAAAATAAGATCAAGATTGGAGATTTGTGCACTCATACTACAGAGCAGTTCAGTTTAGACGTCTGTAAATGGGGACACCGCAAGAGTGATGTACTTAATTGTTCACTCGTTATAAAATTAGTAAGACACAAGAATTGTTTGTTACTTTTATTAAAAGTTATGTTTAGTTTTAATCAAAAAAGTTTTTATGAAACAGTAGTGTATTTTATTGTATTTTGTATTTTTCCATTCTTTATCATATTGTATAGAGATGGCACCGATCCAAAACCCAGCATTGAGTGAGATTGACACTCGCTATTGGCCAATACTTAGGGATCAGGTATCGGTAACAAAAGGGATATCGGTTATTTTATGTCTTCGCAAGATTAAAGAAATACACGTTACAGAGCGGCGTTCAGATTACAGAAATCATGTTCTCTTGGATTTGGATAAGACTTGCATCTTGAAGCATGGCATCGGATTAAAGTGATTACATTCTTAGGACTGCTTTCATCCCAAGCCGTTCTTGGAGAGCAGAGCAGCAGCACTTTACAGGAGCATGGCTCCTGTGCTGCTGAGGCTGAGCTCTGGATGTGCTGCATGTTGCGGCCTGTCCTGCTCTCTCTCTCCTTCTCTCTTTCTCTCTCTCTCTCTCTGCCAGCTCTCTCCAGGCATGATGTAATCATGCACATGCTACCGTCAGCCATGGCGGCTGGCTGCCTCTTTACGCCTGGCTGGGCAGCACAATCGAGAGTTAAAAGCTGCGAGCCCTTATCCATGTGAAGAGAGCGGTCACGTGCTAACCCAATTTTTGTCCTCAATTTTGAATTTACATTCTCTCTGTTTTATTTAGGAAAATGCTTTGGGAACCTGTTTCTACCAGCCCTTTTCCCTGCATGTAAATAATACGAATTCCTGAATGTCCTACACAGCAGCCTGTAGAGGTCATTCTGTAAAACGTGCCAGAACGTGGGGTGAATAAGTGTAACAGTGCCGAATGTAGAGCAACTCAATTGATTTTGTGAATCAAGACCTACTATCAGTGGATTGGTGGAGCTGAGAAAAACATGGAGACTGACCACAAGGCAGAGAGAAACAGGTGCTCAGTGTTGATGCAGGAGCAGGATGGGATGCCCGGGACTGAGGGTGGAGAGTGGATGAATGAATGATCGGATTGGTGGAGGGAGTGGGATGGAGATGGGGGGAAGGAGATGGTGAAGAAGGAGGGCGGGGGGGAGAGTGAGCAAGAGAGAGAGAGGGGGAGGAGCTTGGCAGCGCTTACATAATGAAGCCGCCCTGTAAATCGCGTCAGAGTGGGTGTGAATGTGAGTGCTTGGGACGACAACAGCTCGAAAAGCTGCTCTGCCATCCTCTCACTCTCTCACTCAGCAGGGGGTCAGTGCAATGTATTATTGATCCAGCTGGTGTCTTTTGCGTGGAGAGACTACAGACATGGATGTGGCAGCCCTGCACCAGAGCTACTCAGGAAGCATGTATACATCCCACTTTCAGGTACTGCACTCTTAGCCTCAGCGCGTAGTAGAGCTTACTCTCAGTGTACTGTGAATGGCGGAGCGCGTTACTCCTTGGTTTTCAATAAGTTGATGTGAAAAAATTGTATTGGTCAGGACTGTGCATGAAGAATAGTTTGTGGTCTTCTGTCTATTGAATGTAGTTACTCTGATTCTGCTTTGGATGTTTAAAATGCAGGGCTGTAAACAGATGATTTCGAGGGGTTTATGTGTGTTAGGGTAACGTTTAGGGCTAAACTTATTTTTGCATATAGGTACTTCATATACTAATGGTTCATGATCAAAAGCATCAGGGCTTTAATAATGAACATGAGCCGGGTAAGTGCACTTGCTCTGTATTTGAATACTGTTGCTAAGTCTAAACTACAATGTCATAGCATTATTATGCATGACTCATTGTGTTAAACAGCCAGTTGCATCTTACTTTCGATGCACTTAACTTGAATCATAGGCATTTTTTATTTTAGAATGAAACGTTTTTCTTTTAGGTATTTAAAATGCTAGTTTGGTGTGTTGAGCAATTTACGTAATTTAAGGTTTTTTGTTATTTATATTATTACTTTGGCATAAAAGATTACTGGAGATGTGTTACTGTGTTTCCTGTCTTCATTTAGCCCACACAGAGAAAACTTGGGGTTAAAACAGAAAAGCTAATAAAAATCCGCCAAATTGGCTACGAAGGAGTAGGAATTGGTATACAAATTCACGATCAATGCATCCTTAATATATAGGTACATGTGCAGCATTTACAGTACTGTGCCAAAGTTAGAGACCAGCCAAAACAACCGTTATCTACAGGTTTTCTATGAAAAAACTGTACATGAAGTTCAGTCTTAACCAAAAAAATAAAAAACATTATTTGCTCTTTAACATGCCAAACTCGCATTTTAATTTTTTAAATTAAACATTTTTTATTCTTAAATTCTTCATAGTTAATTTACTTTTCTGGGTCTCACAATTCAAAAACTCCCAGTTGTAGGCTATTCACTCTGTAAAATCATACTACATGTCAGATATCTAGTTTTGGTGTTCTGGTGCAATTTGTTTGCTTTTTTGTCTGTTTCCTTTTTTCTGTAAGGGCTTCTTGACAGTTACACATCCTGTCAGACTCAATTGAGTTGTCTCATTGTGGAAGGATGGACAGAAACACCTGTGAAATTTTTAAGATCTGAAGCAAGAGTGGAGCTTGACTTTCTCCTCTCTCTCAAAGAGGAAAGCTTTAAGTGGTGTTTATCTGATGAAGACAGTTTTGGTGGTCTACCAGGTGTTGTACGGTTGTTAGGAGTCCCATTTTCTCTGTAGCTGTTCATTTTTGGACTCCAGTTTTGGAAGCTCTTTCTTTTCCTCTTGTCTTTTTTTGACTTTACAAATGAATAATTTGTACTTAATGGCCATTTTGAGGTTAAATATTCTTCATTTTGAATGGAAATGCAAAATACTTTGTGAGGCTAAAAAGTTTAATTTATAATGTGCAGCAAAATGACAAATCATTGATCAAAACATTGTTGATCATGTGCATGTCAAGTTAAATTAATTATTGACTGGTGCTGTTGTTGGTGCACATGTTGAGGAGTGTAATTAACACTTCTCTGTGACGTGGGCACAATTCATTAATGTCACCCACTGGTTAAATTGGATTGAACTGTCAGTCTCAGGAGAAAAGGGAAAAGTAAAAGACATCTGATTAAGCTGAAAATCAGCTTGTGTGTTTTTTATATCAGCTGTGATCTTCAGCTGCTCATGCTCTGCACTCTACCCACATGTACAGTATGCTTGGCTAATTTAAACATTTTTTCAGATGTCATTGAGAATTGAAAATTTGATCTGTCCCACGTTGCTTGTTTGACAGTCTGTGTGTCTCTGTCTATTTCTGCTCTCTTTCTTCCAGCTTGAAGCCCTGAAGCAGCAGAACTCCAAGTTTCAGGAGGAGCTCAGTTTCTCCAAGGAGCAGCTCAGCTCTGAGAACCAGCGCATTGGAAGCCTGTGCAAAGAAATGTGAGCAATTTTTCTGCAGTCACCCAAAGTAGACTGCAAGAATTTAACTTTAGGTGTATCATGAAGGCTTAAGGACTTTGATAGCTGCTGTCGAATCGAAAAATCATAACTATTTTATTTATTTACTAACCCCAAGTGAAAATGGCACCTGCACTTTAGATTGTGTAAACTTTTCAATGACAAATGGTCAATAGAAATAAACCAAAATGACTTGGATTAATGGATCTATGGATATACAGTGTTAGTGAAGTGAGGACTCAAAGTGAAGACTCAAAACCTCAATTGAAATTCAGGACACCAAAAAAGCTGACAGTAAATAAAGATAGTCTGCATAAAATCAATTAAATTATTACAATATGTAGACTACAGTATCTGCCACAAAATCCAACATCATCAACAAGAATAGTTGGACATCCAAGGCAAAGAATTCCATTACTTTTGCACTTTGTGATTTTTTTCATCATTTTTAAACACTAATGCTACGTATTTAGTTTGCATGCAAGCGGGAACTTTTCTGTTTACTTCTGTTTTTCTGTATTCTGCGTAGTAGCAAACCTGTAACCTCCTCTTGATTATCAGCATAAACAGAACCGGGAAACAGTTCCACGTGGTTGACTGTTGATATGCTGCTTCTCAGACTGTTGACCAGTGCAGGAGAGTGAAAGGAATAAACAGCGTTTTTAAATACTATGTATTATTTTCATTATCATTAAAATTATTTGTAAAGCCCTAGATTTAGACACTACATTCTTATCCTATTTAATTTTTATTTCTTCCCAGGCAAAAATATCAGCAGAAAAGCGACAGTGTCAATCTTGACCATTTTTAGATGGAAATTTTTGAAGGCTGAAATTTGGGTGTATCCCAAATGTATTAGTATTAGTGTACATTAGAGTTTTCTTCTCTTGTAAATTCACCCTTTGGGAGATAGAAGGTGACGTTCTGTCTATTATGGTTCCTTTGTTCTTTAGTTAAATATTTTACATTTCAGTGACTTTTGACTCGTTGACTCGTGGTAGTACAGTCATAGCTTTTTTGTGTCTGCTTTAGTGAGCTTCAGTGAGTTATGCGGTGATGAGAAAATTACGTAAGGAAGCAGGTGGCAATAGCATCTTTGATTTATGAATCAAATCACACAGATAAAACCTACCCCACCCACCCCTAAACCCACACCACCCACCCACAAACTCACACAAGGAACTACTCAGCACAAAATTAATTTCTTAAGAACATGTTCAGTCAGTTTGCCCAACAGCGAGTCTTGTTGCGTCAGGTCAACACATAAAACATGGACTATAATGGGTCTTTAAAAACCTCAGAGCCATGTCCCAGGCTCTCCTCCCAGGAAGCATTATGTAAGCACATTACTCCTCGTGCTGCGGCGCGGTGTGGCCGTCTGGCCTGTGACCTCAGCTCCTCACCTGAAGAACAGAAACTCTTTCATACACCATGGAGCTATTTTTCCTCATCTGGGGATCAGCCAGATGTTCTCTGATGTCTGCATAGCGTTCCTTTTGAAAGTTTAGCCTGTATTTCGTTTTTAGATGTTTACCATTCAATTTGATGTAGTGTGTAACGGTTATGCATTAATCAGTGTTGTGTCTCTGCTGTCAAACTGTTGTGGTTGCGGTATCTCTGCATGCAGCTGAGCATTTTGCAGCACGCTAATTTATTTATCATGGAGATTTTAAAATGATTTCTAATGTGTGTTTTGAACGCGACCCTGATGCCATACGATCCTTTTAAGCGTGTTCAATTGGATTTAGCCTCGCATCAGACTGCACAGATGGCAAAAATAGAATGGTTGCACATGAAGAGGACATGTAACAATCTGATTGAAGTCCAAGTTAAAATAATAATGTTAATGTATAGTGGCTGTTTTTAATATCCTGTTTTATATTAAAACAGACTTAATTAGAATTGATGCTTTTTTTATATATTCTTTATTAACAATTTAACAAACAAAGTTACACCAAAGAAAAGAACGACAGAAAATACAACAAACATATCTGTGTTGTCATATCAAAAATGTATGGCTCATTTTTTTAATCTATTTTCTATTATTTATACTATTTAAAAATACAAGCTGCCCCTTACATTATATGAACAAAGACGCATGAACCAATTAAAATGATCCAAGAAAGTTGGGACAGTATGTGAAAGACAGATAAAAACAGTAAGGAGTGATTTGTAAATTCCCTTTGACCTGTATTTGAACAAAAACAGTTCAAAGACAAGATATTTAACATCCTACCTTATCAGAGAGGGTCATCCTACCTACCCAGAGAGAGCGAGGCCAATTGTGCACTCTTGGACTCCTGGCCATGGACACTGTAGCATCACCAAAGGTTGAATTCACGGTCTCCTGATGATGGGGTCAACACTTAGATGGTTGTACCACACTTGAAGCACTATGCCAAAAAATGCACCAGCAAATAATCCAACAGTTTCAGAACAACATTCCTTAATGAACAACTGCAAGGATTTTCGCTCTCAAAACTGGATCTGTTGTTGTTTTCAGTTCCCAAACTATTATTAGGTATTGTTAAAAGGAAATGTGATGTAACACATTTCCAGTAAGCATACAGCATTTTTGAAAAACATTGCACAGCTTATAAATTTGTAAGATGCAACATGGTGTTGGTTTTACTGTAATACAGATCAAATAAATCACTGCTTTGAGTTTTTATTAGGTCTTCACATTCTGTCCCAACTTTTTTTGGAATTGACGTTTGTGGTTACCATTTCAGAAATACAATCATCACGGGTCACCACAGAATGAAATACTTGGGATGTTGTTGCAGCAGTAGTTTTCTGATACGTTAATCACAAAATTCTCTTTCCTTTAGCGTGAACAGCCACTGTTTGATGGGCAAAACATTATTGTGTTAACGAGAGTAATCTCTCTAATTCTTCAGTGAGGAGCTAAAGCTAGCAGCCAATCAGAAGTCACAGAGGCTGGCAGCACTCCAGGAGGAGAATGGGAAGTTGGCTCAGGAGCTGGACAGCAGCCGGCAGGTGGGCTCTAAGCAGCAGACGGTGTGTATTTACAACAGAGTTTATACATCCATCTCCACAGAGGATCTTATTAGCTTGTGTCAAATGATTAGTATCTATTCTGACATCCTGTGGGTCGGGCATGGAGATGTTGAACTGGATTTTGTTCTCATTTTCCAGCTTGACGGTGAACGCCTGACTCTCAACAGTGAGTTGGAGATTAATGAGAGGTAAGAGGTTATCACGTGTCTGCCTGACGTAACCTCATTCAACTCGGCAGTAATTACAGTGTCCTGGAATTACTGTTATTTCAAGAGACTATCGTCTTCAGCTTTCTGTGGAAGGCCAGAACCCAAGTATCACTTCTAGTGAGGTCCTTTAAACTGAGGTGGAAAAAATAAGATTTTCCTTGAGGCTTTTATGTCTTTTATCTCTAATCAAAATGTTAAGCCCAGTCTTATCTCAGTCTATCAGTAGCAGTTATAATGAGCAGAACAGGAACCGAGATATAAGAGAGATGGAGACTTTTTAAAGGTTTGAGGGCCTGTGAAAGGGAGGCTAAAAACACTCCACTGTATTCCTCTGAGACTGTCTAAAAATAAGCTTTATGCTGCATCAGGGTCCACACGGTATTCTGGAGACCAGGAGCTCCTCAGGACGTTTCTCTCTATATGGTCACTGTTTTGCTTGCAGAAAACATGCCCAATTAGGTTTACTAAAGCATTATTGTTTTGTCCTTATTACAGTTTATATTCTCACTCCCTCCAGCTCATATGTTCAGCATGTTTTCCTAAGCTTTTAATCTGATGGGCTCATGATGGGCTTGTTCCCACAGACTTATGTTGTTTTACTTTTAATCTACATACAGACTGCTGTCTCTGTTTTCTCACTGAATGCTAAAAGGCGTTGTGTTTTTGCAGGGTAAACTCCAATACAGTAATATGTGAGAAGGACAAAGAACTGGAGGCGTTAAGAAATGAGGTAAGGGCTTTGACTATTGACTGAGACAAGTTATGGCCCAGCAAAGCCTATAGAAGTAGTATAGTAGTAACATTTGGGCGCCCCTGGTTAAATGACATGTTTTGTTGATTTTCCAAGTTAAATTAACATGTCCTCTACAGAGAACACACTTCCACACATTTTAATGCACAATTATTGTTTATATTGGGGAAAAAACAGAATGTGGCTTGTGCAAAAGTGCACATTTTATATTTTATATATTATTATATACAGCTTATTATATATGCCTGTTTCCTATCACTACCACTATGAAGAAATCAGAGTAAGTAAGTTTCTCTACAATGAATCATTTCACCAACCACTCTGAATGGCTTTGTTTACATCTCGATCACTGAATTATTCATCCCCTTCAAGTTGGGTCAATGTAGAGAATGTGTTATTTTCACAAAACAAACAAAACATCTCATTTCACCAGGGATGTTCAAACATTTGCATACAAATGTATATCTGAATGTAATTGCATTTGCTTGTTTATTTTTATGGTCAGCGTTAGGGCTGCACAATTATTGGTATTGTTTTATGCATTATTTGTCATGATTATTCTCACTCCCAAAGCTGTATGATGAATGTGTGAAGCAGTGGCCCCTGTCACAACAAATATGCATCACAATTAGGAGCTTTTAAAGAATGAAATGTTTTTTATAGGGCTATATAAAAAATAAAACACATATTTTAGATTTTTATGGATCTCTATAGCGAAGGCGGTTCGGAGAATGCTGTTTTATAACTGCCTTATAGTGCAAAAATGTTCTTGCAATCATGATCTTAGTATATCATTACTTTTATTTTGCAGTTTGCACAATAGTGAACAGTGCTTTTGTAATAAGGAGAGGTTACCAAAAACAGTCTGTCAGAGACATTTTAATTTAATCGTAATTTGTTGCTTCTCATGTTAATAAAATAATTTCCACAGCTTTGTCCATATTGTGCAGCTGTAGTGAGTTTTGAGTTCTGTTTGCACTAAGAGAACATGATCCTTCCCAGATTGCAGTGCTGCGTGAAGAGAATGCCATGGCTAAAACGCTGCAGGCGGCGGTGGAGTCTCTGGAAAGGGACAAGGTGCAGCTACAGGGCAGAGTGCACAGCCTGCAGCTGAAGCTGGAGGGCAAGCCAGTTGAGAACCAAGAACAGGGTTCTACAGGTTTGTCCTACATTTTTGTTAATGATGCTCCATGATAACTGTTATTTTTGTGATTTCTACTGCAATGTATGTGTCTTCACAGGTGATGCAGTTATAAACCAGCTTAGAGAAGAGAAAGAGTTTGCCGAGGGACAGGTAAAAAAACTGTTTTTGTTTCAGCTTCTGCTTTAAAGTGCTTTGTCTCTTTGATGATTCACTGAATACACTGTTTCTCCTGCGTATCAGATCAACTTCCTCAACTCAGTCATCGTGGATCTACAGAGAAAGAATGAGGAGCTGAAGGTGAAGCTGAAGAAAATGGCCTTGGCTGAATTCAATGGGAATGAAGAGAATGAAGGGTGAGTTTATTACTAATTACTGTAAGTGGAAAAAATGCATTTAATCAATTACATTCAATTATTTGATTAAATTAATTTAATACATTCTAATATGCAGTGAATTCTGCATTCATTTATGGTCAGAAATTCTGTTTTCAGATGTAAAACATGGTTGGTTTATTGTTATTCTTGTATTATACACATTACACATCATGAGGTCAGAGTCCTGAGCATTAAAATGAGTGCACAAATTACAAGAGCAATAAAAGGTGACACTAGTGTTAGGTTATGTACTTTAGTGATCCTAAAAGAGAAATTTGTAATTTTGCTGCCTAACTGTGCCCGGTCTGGGAGCAGCACAGCATCAGCAGTGCCGGGGGCAGTGGGGTGTTAAATACCTTGCCCAAAGGCACAATCAGCAACACTCGGTCAGTCTGGGGATTTGAACTCGCAACCTTCTGGTTGCTGGCTCACCCTACTTCCAGGCCATAGGCCACCCTAGTGTTTACATTTTCACAACTTGACAGGCATTTACAACTTTGTCCCCCCATCAGGTGCAAATGGAAACTGTCCTAGATTTAAAGAATATGTATTTATACGTATTTAAAAAAAAACTAAGGTTTAGAATAATTTTATCCTGATATAATCCTTTATTAGTCCTGCACCGGGGAAATTGGAGTAGCAAGAAGTAACAAACAAGGTTAACAAACCTTATTAATTACTTTACAAGGTTACAGTTTGTTACTTATTACCATAAAGATAATATATATATCATACTAAAGATGAAAAATATACGTATTCACAAATATTCTCCACAAAATTAAGGATATAAACATTATAAATAAAAGAGCAAAAAATCTTTACACTATAAGGGTATTTTCACATGTATTGCACATGGGATATTGCGCACTGAATATTGCACATGAAGTATTGATTATATTGTACAGGGTTATGGTGATGAATTCCCAGTTTCCACTATACCAGTAATCTAACTACTCAACCAAGTTTGCTCTTCACAATTCAGGTTGTTATATCTAAAGTTGTAGTATATGAAACACTGGTTTAACCTACTTCTCACATCCCTTACACCTCTGTTTTTCTCCATCTCGTTTAGTTCTGGTGAGGTTAAAAAGAAGAAGAAACCCCCTCCTCGTGTTTTCTGTGATATCTGTGACTGTTTTGACCTACACGACACCGAAGACTGCCCCACCCAAATGCAGTCCCCCGACTCACCTCCTCACAGTACGTACCATGGCAGTCGGAGCAGCGAGCGGCCCTACTGCGACATCTGCGAGGCGTTCGGCCACTGGACGGACTCCTGCAACGATGACCAAACCTTCTAGACCCCTGTCCCATCCCTCTATCAGAAAACCAGGCAATGCACAAATACTTTCAACAATGTAAGCTCCTATTTTTATATGCTATATGTGTATGTTTAAGCATTCTTTACATTCCTCTCAACTGAAGGCAACGTTGATGCTGCTTTGTTGGAATTGTCCTGAAGGCGAGGAATGTTCTCTGTGTGGTGTTAATACTGTTTTGTACATAGCATAGCTCATGTTCTTGACAGTCCTACATGACTTCATCCTTTGATTGGATATGGGGTTGAGAGTTAGTAACTAATAATGTGGTGAGGGATCCAAATGGACCATTATCCAGCCACAGGGAAGCTTTCACTCCAGTGCAGGCACTCAAAAGAAGTCTAAGCTGACCAATAGTAACTTATTGCACTGCTCACTTTAAATGCATTTGTTGTTACATGTTCAGCACATATTTTTAACTGCCGTTCCTCTGACTTTGTCTAAGGTTATCAAAGGTATTCTTTTATAATAAATGTCAAAAAGAGGTAGTCATTATACTGTGTCCTATGAATGGCTTTTTAAGTGTTTTTATGTCTTGTTCACTAGATTTATTAAAGCACAAGTTTGGATCATATTGTATCTTCCTGTATAGCTGTAATATTTATATTAATGACAACGTTTACAAAGTAACCTGGTAAACTGCAAAAATGACCTTTGGTTTTTTGCAATGAAATTGTGCACATTATGCAAAGATACCTGTATACTGTTTGTGGGTATTTTAGCTTTGTTTAAACGAGATTTTCTCTATATGATCATACATTTTTGTTTGCATTGACAAGCATTTGTAATAACTGCAAAATATGGTCAAGTTCTATTCTGACATTGTGACAGTCTGTACTGTTCATGAAATGCATACACACTAACTATATAAATAATAATGAACATGTTTTGTGTTATTATCGTCTTACTTCATACCATTTATGTTTCACTTTACTGATACACTTTCAAGGTTGGTTGTTTTGCTGCCTAATTAAGCCCAGTCTGAAAACAGCACAGTGTCACTGAAAGAGCAGCACCACCTGGGGAAGTTGGGGATAGATGCCTTGCCCAAGGAACATCCAGTCAGTCCTGGGATTTGAAACCACAGCCTTCTAAGTGTGCTGGGCTCACCTCTCCTACCATTGGGCTACATTTTTAGTAATCATTTTTTAAAGCAGATGTGAAAATGAAATCGCAGCACATTTTCCTTCCATACCATCATGTAAATGCAGCAGAAACACTTCTGAACTGCATGTTTGACTACAACAGAGCAAAATTAGTTCTGTTTAATTGGAAATGTTGAATACTAATTATTGGATTCCTAGTTTTTGATAGTATTTTTTAAATGTGGCACTACTTTGCCTGTTCCAAATCATCGTATGTCAGAAAAAAAAATATATATATTGTGCTTCCTGAAAATTTCTTGAAGTATCGTGATATTATGACATCACTCACCTTTATCTTCAGGCCATTATAAAACTGTTTACCATACTGAAGTGTCCATTTAAAAGACCGTAGATTGAATTTGCTTAAAAAAAAACTAAAATGATGATACCTATATATATATATATATATATATATATATATATATATATATCTTAGCCTCTGGTCAAATGGTTATGTTAATATAATGTTAGAGTAGCCCCACTATATCAAGGCATTAGGTTTGTTTAAATTGCGTTAAATAGCAAGCATCCTCTTTGAATTATGATCAAACTTCTAATTCAAGCTTCACATCAGTTGACTTACACAGGCATGCAGAAGTTTGGGCACCCCTTAACAAAATTTCTGTTACTGTGTATAGTTAAGTGAGTAGAAGATGGAACTGATCTCCAAAAGGCATAAAATTAAAGAGGAAACATACTTTTAAATATTTTAAGCAAGATTAGTGTATTATTTTTGTTTTGTACATTTTTAGAGTGAAAAAGGAGCACCATGCAAAATTTTGGACACCCTAAAGAGATCTGAGCTCTCAGATCATTTTTTTATCAAGGTCTCAGACCTTAACGTACTTGTTAGGGCTACGGCTTGTTCATGTCATCCTTAGGAAAGGCCAGGTGGTGCATATTTCAAAGCTTTATAAAAACTGACTGTCCCAACATTCAGCAGCCATGGGCTCCTCTAAGCAGCTGCCTTAAATTAAAATAATTGATGCATATAAAGCAGAAGAAGGCTATAAGAAGATAGCAAAGCATTTTCAAGTAGCCGTTTCCTCAGGTCATAATGTAATTAAAAAATGGCAGTTAACAGGAACGATGGAGGATGGCTTCTACAACAGGATAATGATCCTAAACACACCTCAAAATCCACCATGGGCTACCTCAAGAGGCGCAAGCTGAAATCAATGGATAGACCTCAAAACAGCAGTGCATGCAAAATGGCCCAAGAATCTCAGAGAACTAGAAGCCTTTTGCAATAAAGAAAACGAAATGAAATTTTCTCAAACAAGAACTGAAAGACACTTTAACTGGATACAAAAAATCGTTTACAAGCTGTGACCCATGCCAAAGGTTGTGTTACTCACCATGCACAAACTTTTGCTTTGGGCCCTTTCCCTTTTTTTCTTCTTTGTTATTTTGAAACTGTACAAGATAGAAAAAAATTAATTTTGCTGAAATATTAAAGAAATGTGTCATCTTTATGCCTTTTGGGAATCAGATCATCTTATTTGCTTAGCAAATTTTGACCAGGGGTGCCCAAACGTCTGCATGCCACTGTGCATTATCCATCATGCCGCCAACACCAACCTTTTAGAGCCCCAAAACAAGTGCAGAAATAGCCTGCTCAGTTTTTTTTTATGAGACCTTTGCTGGTGCTGCCAAACGAAACAAGTGATGAATAAAACAATCCAGAGGAAATGAAAAATACATGTAAACGCTGATTAAAGACAATTACATTCAAATATTTCAGTGTCTAAACTTGACCTTTCGTTTCGGATTTGAGATCTGATCATGAACTGACTACACGTTTCTCTGAGCTAAAACTACATGGAAGCAGAAGCGATACGTAAAGTAAAACTCTGGGCAACATGCCAGCACAGAGATGTGAATGAGACAGTACAGTAACATCTTTAATTGAAACATTTGAGCATGATTTAAACAGCACTTATTGTGAAATAAATAAATGCAAGCCTATTATGTTCAAAATTCTGTTCAAAAAATGTTCCCAATTTTACCCAAAGGCCTTTTCTGAGGTTGTTTTGACAGCCATGACAGGCAAATATCAATGGATTCCAACTATGCTGGTTTACGGAATATAATGAATCTATTTTCCACAGGTGTTAGCAAAGTTCCAGCTTGGAAATGAGGTATATTTAGAGGTTTTTTTTTTTATCGTAACAGATGTTTTGCTAAAATCCCCTCTACAACTTTTTACAAGTAGTAATAATTCACATGCATTATAATATGAAACTTCATGTCAGTTTTCCACTCAGCTCCTCAGTAACTGTTGCTTCATTTGACACCTTGAAAAAGACAACAGTAACAGATCTGCTCTTAGATGGCAGGTGCAGCTGTGGTTACTAAGACCATAACTTAAATCTAGTGTCAGTGCACGACTGACAAGACACTTAAAACATACGTTTGTGAGAGGTAAAAATAATTTAAATTAAAAAAATAAAATCAAAACCAGGTTCATCAGAACACCATCCAGTAGGAATGTGCTAAACTTCTCCACTAGACACAAAATGTCTTCGTTAATCGTTTCAAAAAGCAGTCAAGCATTTAAATAAATCCAAAACCAAACCGAAAGGCTTCTTAAAACAACCACAACTACAGCAGCAAAACCGTATGACCAATCTAGGAAGTGCACCGATGCGTCTTATCAAACACAATGCTTCGTATGAGAGAGTGGGGGGGTAACTCGGGGTCGAGATCGCAGAGAACAGCGTCTTACAGGTGGAGGTCTGTGTTCATAGATCTTTCACAGGCACAGTGATGGCTGCAAAATCCTTTCCCGAATACTCGACTAGCAGGAGGATGGAGGAGAGGGTGAAAGAGCAAAGCTTTCCTTGGCAACACGGTGTCTGAACATTTTGATAAGAGGGCTGAAATGGGGGCACTACTTTTCACCCGGAAGGATGAGAGGACTTCAGCTCTCTCCACAGTCCTGAGAGGAAGACTCCTGTTTGCTTTTCTTACTTGGAGGTGCCTCCTCTTCCATTTCCTAACGAATTCACAAGAAGTGACATCGAAACACGATTCTGTGTTAAAACAACAGTTCGGCAAAAATGAGTTATGCACTGGAATTTACCTGAGTAACTTCAGAAGCTTCTGATGATGCCTCTTTCTCTGGGGCGGAGGTCTCTGAGGAGGTGGAGTTGCTCTTACCTGTAAGAAAGATAAAAATTATGAACTACAGATTTACTTACTTGTATTTCTTTCTCTGGGGTCTATTTTGACATTTGTGTCAAAAACAGTCATTTATGTACCAAAAACAGTCATTTTTTGATAATTCACTTTTTCCAACCTCTTTCCTATCAGTCAGGATTAAACACTTTTAAAAACTTTTGGGACTATGTTTTTAAGACTGATATATGTAAATAACGTGTTCTGACTGGCTTCCCTGCCTCATTCAAAAAGCAGCCCATGCTGAGACACTACTCAAACTGCTGTAAGTTCAATATGTGGATATAAGTAAAGTGGTTTTATGATATCACAGCAACAATGAGTTCAAAATGGGACTTTTTAAATACACCAGCAAATTTGTCATCAACACAAAACCCTATAAAACACTGTCATGGATTAAAACATCTACCACCCACAAACTGTCCTTTGCCAGGTTATACATTCTCAAGTTATACAAATCTGAAATAAGAAGCAAACAAAACTACAGATGGGAATGTTATGGGAATGTCATACAGTTACCGTGGTCAGGGGATGGTGTTTTATTTTCACTTCCATTGCTCTGAGATGCTGCAGTGGCCTCTGGTGCTGGACTTGTGCTACAGCTGTTTTCCGGCTTCACTGGAGAGGCGTCAGCAATGGAGCTTTGATTGCTGTTCTCATCTGTTATATTTGAGAAGAACACAGTGTCTGTGTGAAAAATCTAAAGCAGGGGTGTACGGCTCTGTTCCTGGAGGGCCGGTGTCCAGCATAGTTTGGTAATTTACCCACTCAAACACACCTGATTACGGGTTTAGTGGGCGGTTTGAGTAGGGAAACGTCCAAACTGTGCTGGAGTGGTGCACCCCTGGTCTAAAGGGTTCATGTTCTCTATTTTTCTAGTATTTTATTTATTATAGTCAAGTCAAATTTATTTGTATAGCGCTTTTTACAACTGATGTTGTCAAAAAGCAGCTTCACAGAAATCCATTAAGGACAAAGTTTTAACATGAAATGTAAATCCTCCAGTTGAGCAAGCCAGGGGAGACAGTGGCAAAAAAAAACTCCCTCAGAGCTGAGGAAGAAACCTTGGGAGGACCCATCCTCCTCTGGTCAAACTACCTACAAAATTATTATACTACTAATATTAATAGTAGTAGTAGTAATAGTTAGGAGTCCACTTCAGTGTAGAGTGGGCAGCTAGTCCAAGGCAGGTGGCGGTAGCTGGGCAAGTGGGCAAGTATAGTATTTTTATGTATTATAGTATTTTTATGTTTATATGTACCAAAACATTCATAATTCACTCTTAGCTTACTTTTTACAACCTTTTTATTCTTTAAAATGTTTTTCTTACTGTGCCTTTAATACTGATTTGCGCAAATCACCTGTGTTCTAATTGGTCAACTAGTCCAGGGCCAAATTCCTCAAAGCTTTCCTAAAACAAAAAACTTTTGAAGGATTTTAAGACATATTATCACAAACATTAAGAATGTTATTAAATGCAGTCCTCATAAACAAACTTAAGAAGATTTGATTTTTTTGATTTTTTGATATTCTGTTAAGAAGTCTTCATTTTATTATTTTATTTTATTTTACTAATTTTTATTCATTGTTTTCAAAAGTAGGATATGGATTATTTGTCATGTACACTATCAATATCATGTTACATTTTATAGATTACCAGAAACTAGGGGTGCGGGAAAAAATCGATTCTTAGATGCATCGCGATGTGGACGTGAACGATTCTGAATCGATTCACAAATGTCAAAAATCGATTTTCTAAATATTTAATTTATAACGTAATGTTGATGGAACGCAAAAGGCGGAACTGGAAGTGGGTAAATGCAGCGCCCGGACAGTCTGTGGCGGCACATAACAAAAACACAACGGGATGAGTGAGAAATCCGACCGGCTCCCTCTGCATTAAAAGACAGGTTAGATCAGGAGTCACAACACAAATGATAAGAAGAGCCATTTTGACCTTTCAACAAAAATCAAACCACCCTGGGAGCCACAACATTTAATGTCCAGTATGTCTCAGTATGTGTTAATGTCCTAGTATAGGCTAAACAATATAAACGAGAGCGCAGATTCACTTCGCTCTGCTTTAAGCTTCGCCTACAGCCGCTTTCCTCCCATCTCCGCCAGAAAACTTTTCCTCAGAAGTTGATCAGTTAAATGTCTCTCAGCGTTCGACTGTTTTACGAGGCTGAAGTTGCTTCTTATTCTCCAGCTTCTTGTTCGAATTTTCCCGTTCCACCTTAAGTTCTGACTGAGGTGCCGAAGGTAAATGCGGCACCATTTAAGATGGAACGGGAGAATTCGAAAGAGAAGCGAATTCATCTTCATAACTTTTTAGTGTGTGGCAGTCTCTCATTGCAGATTTAACGTATCAGGAAACCAACTGCGCTGCTTATAAATGCGAATAATGCATCGCTGCTATGTGACCTGCAGTTCTCAGTCGTTGTGAAACAGGGCTTTCACGCAATGTCTCAAAGATACTTTACTGACACAGTGACAACCCCCCACCCCTCCCTCTACAACGAGACCAAAACCGAAGTTATAAAATCACTAAAGATAACGGGTAGAATAGCTGTAACGTGCTGCATGGACATCCATCACCACTGGATCTTATTTCACCCTAACTGTGCATTTTATCGCTCCAAACAAGAGCACTGAATGAGAGTCTTCTAGTTCACTTGCCACATCACTTCCATTTGTTTTATTAAAAAAGATATTGGAAGTAAATTCATTATGGATCATTACAAATACTTTGCTTTAAAAGTACCAAGTCACTTAAAATAACAACACTGAGTCACTTAGTCACTTTAACATGTATATTGTCTCTATATTCTGTATATATTTTGTGTATATTTAATATATTTCAGTTGGTCTTTCTTATTTTTATTTTTACTTATTTACTTTCTGTAGAGTGACTATCTGAGCCTCACCACAAGCATTTCAATGCATAAATGTCCTGACATGTTGTATAAGTGACAAATAAACTTGAAACTTGAACTCGAAACTTGAGCAGTGAGAAAATATAAATGCTATATAGAAAAAAAAGATGCATCGATAATCATTTTATAATCGCATAGCAGCCCTCTGAATCGTAATCGAATCGAATCGTGAGGTGCCTAAAGATTCCCACCCCTACCAGAAACTATACTATATTTCTGTTAACCAGTTATTCAGTTTAATCACATCAGTGACCGAGGACAGCAAAATGAAGGCAAAACCCTGTTAAATCTTACAGTTTAAGACAAGTGTGTCACAATTTATATTGACTATATGTGTACAGGTTTCAGGAATAGCACTCGTTCCCAAGAGAGGAGTTATTTTTGAAGTACAGTAATTTATCTCATCTCTGTATGTAGTTAAGAAAAAAAGGCACATTTAAGAAGATATTCTTTCTTAAGACTTTTGTGAATCCAGCCCCTGGTCATTACTGACTCACCATTTATGTCAGTCATTCCAGGAGAGGAGCTGTTCTCTGGAGTGGTGACCTCTGAGCCATACTTCTCATCTCTGCCTTTCTTCTTTTTATTTTTCTGCAGGACAGATTATAGAATGTTAGTTTCCTACTGAGGTGAAAAACATCATATTATTTAACTAAAGTAACTAAAGGGGAATTTGTATTAAGTAGTTGAATATGGGACTCACATCATCTGCCCTCGGCTCTGTCACCGGTACCCACTTGAAAATACGCAGTGAAGAGTCTCCAACGGTCACCCATTTTTTCTCCCTGCCAAGCAGCATTCAACAACATGTAATAAAACACTAACAACAGGTTATAACTCTCATCTTACAAAGGCCATAAACACCATCCTGCCAGCTTTGTCGAAAACCATAAAGTTGGGCACATTTGCACTGACACTGCAAGATAACATGATAGTAACAGTAGATTCAGTGGCAGAATGACAGATTTTTATGAGTCTACTAAGCTACATGGTTTGTATTTGCCACCATGATTTAATTATATGATGTTTTTTTAACCCTTATGCTTTCTTTTATCATGCGATGTAGTGACCGCTGCACACCTCTCTTTCCTCAGAGACATTTAATGGTACAAAACGCTAACTTTTACTTTATTAAAACCCGTTGCGAACAGTATTTCTGTTCCCTAACCGGATATTTTGGCCATAATCTTGAAACATGGTGGTCAAATTAAAAATGAAGTGGATACAATAATAACTTATACAGTGTGGACTGAAATACCACAAACTATTCACCAAAACATACTTTTAGATGTTTTACTCAAAATTTAATCAACTCTGTGAGGTTTTTTTTTTTTTTACATAATTTGAAATTGTGGATTTTAAATTGGATTGTGTGTGAATTTCATGATGAATGGGCCAAAATGACTTGGAAAAAAGTCTGGTTCCATTGACTTACATTAATAGTAAAGTAGGTTTTTTCCTCCTTCTGTAAAGTCATTTTGGACATACAAGGTTTTGTTCTGACAGCAGCGAAAATAATAAAAAACACTGTAATTACCTACTTACATTATTTTTGTTGAGATATCTGCTTTGAGATTTGATCACTCATGAAATATGATAAATTCTGTATGTAAATTTTATTACTTAGCTTATTAACTTGCTATACAGCTTTCTCAGTCTTTTTACAATCTTCCACGGCTGTTCTTATCAATCTGGAAATATCTAAAGTTTCAATTTTTAATGAATTGCAGCTTCCTATTGACCTACGACTGATCTGAAACCTGTGAAAGTTGTACAGGACTAGTAGATATAAATCACTTTATATATTTATATGCAAAGCAATTTGTTTTACATCACTGAAAACACAGATTCTGAACTACTGAACAGTGATTCCAAACTTTTGAATGGAAACTTTTGAAAAAGAGTTCTTCACGGGTTCTTTAGAGAAAGGAATGGTTCTCTTTAGAGCCATGAGTTTCTGTATCGAGCCATTTTGTGCTCATATGTCTCTTTGCATGGTGAAACTGCTTTCTGAAAATGGTTCTATGTAGCACCAGAAAGGGTCCTCCTGTTGTTACAAACTTGATCTTGACAACAGAAGAACCCTTAGGTGCTATACTGAACTATTTTTCAAAAAGGTTCTATATAGAACCATATACAGCACATCCTCCATCAATGTGAAAAACCATTTTACAATGCAAAGAGCCATGAAATGGATCTATAAAGAACTCATAAACAAAACTATTGCCTTTACTAAAGAACCCCTTAAGAACCACCTTTTTAAAGAGTGTAGTGTAGATGAACAAAACAGCACGTGAAGCTCTGTTTGCCATGTTGTGATTGTGTAGTTAATAGATGTAAGTTAAGCAGTTGGTGGAGCAGCGCTAACAGAGCCGCACTGGCCCTCCTCCCCCTCCCCCACTCAGGCTGTCTGAGACAAGGCGAGCGGCTAAAGCGCTAAATTTAAACCTGCAGTCTGAGTAAAAGCAGTCAGTCAGTCACCGCGGAGCGCCGTGCTGCTCTTAAACTTGTGAGCTGAGGGAGTTTCTGTTCGTCTGAGTGCCGCCTGAGAGCCGCACAGCGCGCCAGACCGCACAGACAAACGGCTTCATGTGGCTTCAGCGAAATGGCTTCTGTGTTCAACCCGCACAGCCGTTAAACGAAAACGAAAATGTCCGAAACGGCCAGATGTTTCGGCTGTTCGCGGTACTGAGGAGCCTCGGGAGCTTCCAAACAGCTCATCGGTGTTCGGCTCACTGAGAAATTCGGTCTAAAACTGCTCTTTCTTTCTGTTTCTCTCCCTCCGCCCCCCACCTTGTAGTTCTCGTTTGTTCCATCTCTCCTCCCCCCACCATGAGCTCGTCCTCATACACGGACAAACCTATCCAACCGCCTCCTTACCATTTTCGTACTTTCTCAATGGCGGCCATGACCCGCTTGATATCATCTTTCGCTCTGCTTCGGGTCTCAGCGCGGACCGACCGGCCAGACATCGCTGCTACCGACACTGCTGCTACTGCTGATTAACGACGGCCAACAACAGCTTTCCTGAGTCGGCTCTTTTGAATCGGTTCTGCTGTACAGCGCTGCCTGACTAGCGAACGATTCACTTGGTTTGAATCGGTTGTTTTCAATAAACCGACCGAACCGATTCGCAAGTCCAAAGGAATCGATCTTTGTAACATCTGCGCAGTGTTTACGTTCGAGCTGAAGACTGATGACTTCTAATAAAACACGACAATTTCACAACTTAACTTTATGAAATTATGACGTGATAACGTATTAAAACAACTGCTATATTTTGGCCATAACTCTTAAAAATGAAACATGTTTGAACGTTTTTCGACATTAAATCTAAGGTAAACATGTATTTAAGTTACACTATTGCAAAAGTGTATTTATGGTGGTCTGGGCCTGGCAAAAATGCTGTTTTCTAATTGGTGTTTTATTTATCTGAAACATCCCATAGGAAATTCTGATATATGGGCATGTATTTTAAAGGGTCAGGCATATATTTATCAAAGAGTCAACTATTAGAAGTGAATATGTCTGTGGCTGTGGGGTTCAGAACTGGCCTCTATCTCTGCACATACTTTCACTCTTTGCACCTCAACCTGCATGTGTTTTAGTGTTGTGCCCCCAAAATGGCCTGCAGTGAGCGAGGGAAGTGATTCAGTTCACTTTAATGAAAATACACCATAACGTAAATACTGCAAAGCTACTGCAGATTTTGAAAATAATAAATAAAAATAGAAAAGTACAAACTCCACTTTGAAGCAAGCACACATAGCGCTACACTCAAATTATCCAAAAGTCAGACTAATGTATTATTATCATTCTTTTTAACAGCTGCAATGCTGAAATCTGGGGTGCTAGTGAAAACACTAGTTTTCACTAGTGTATAATCACCTGTAACTACGAATCATTGTGTTTTTATTAGCTTAGAATGAGCGCTTCATATCTACATATGAAGCAGGTCCTCTTCCAGCAGAGGCCGCTATGTTGTGCCGTCATGTCATTCAACAGTAGCCCAAAATGGACAAACCAAACACTGGCTCTAGAAAGTGCCTTTTGTGTTTTTACATTAAAGCGGCACCTTGAATTTATTGGTGCTATAGCACTGGTTGGAAAACATAGAAAGAAGAAGAATCAGTGTTTGCTGCCGGTGCTGGCTAACCATTTTCTGTTGTGATAAGTTTGAGAACACAAAATTTGACAAATGGAGGATCATACTTATTATTTAGCACAAGAAAAAGCAAGGGAGGGCGAATCCTCATCATCAAAGTAGTGAAAACATGAAGAAGCAAAATCAAATTGGGACAGGTGATGGCAGAAAACCTGACAGCCGCCATAGGTTCTACTACACACTTGGAAAGGGAGGGTGAGGGAGGGGCATTCAGTTGGTTGCAGAGAGCATGTTCACGCTGGTCAGTGTGAAACGTATCAGCGCGTACCAGGTTTCATATCACTGTATAAAAGTTGCACGTTTCTTTATTGTTGGATTGCTCATTCAGAGCAATTTGGATCGGTAAGAGCTTAAAACAAATAACTTGCTTAATCAGAGTCATAACAAAACGTGACTAATGTATTAAGTATTCTTATTTAAGTGTTTACTTGTTCAGAATTTGTGAGACTAAATAATCAATAAACTGTAATATTTACTGAACTTCAGAATTTGCTCTGATAAGAAGCTGGTGCTGTGAGACGTGGGTAGCTGCAGTTGCTTTACTTTCTCTGTCCTCCTCTAAAGATTTATTGTCATGTCCATGCTTTGTTCAAATTTACATCTTTCCAAAATCGTCAGTTTATGCTTAAAGGCTGTAGCCGTGACTAAAGCTATGTTCACACAGCAGGTTAAAGTGGCCCACATTTTCTCACCAAATCCGATTTTTTGTTTGGCTGTTCACATTATCTTTTAAATGTGATCTGTATGCGACATCAGTCTGAACAGATCACGCTCCCAAACCGACCCACATTCTCATTTTTCTACAGAAATATCACCCCAAATGTTTATGAGGTCTCAATTATGACGAATGTCAAGTTGGATTGACGTACAAAATGCATGAATTCCGATCTGGCTGTTCGCATTGCCGCAGATTGGATACGTATCGGATTTCAGTACCACATATGAAAGCGTCTCAAATCAGAACTGAAATTGTCAGATTCAGTGCGTTTTTTGTTGTTCACACTGACACACAGATGACACATCTGTGTCACATATGAAGAAAAACACACCTAGTTATGCAGGGAACGAACAAAAGAAGAAGCAAACAGCTGAAAATAAAAGAAAGCTGCATTTAAAGTCAACGTGAAACGGAAATCAGAATGCATTTTTTTATGCCTAAATGTGACGTATTTCTGTGTGAATCAGGATACGCTGGGAAATCAGTGTGGGCGGAGCATTATTTTGTTCTTCAGGATTTGATTGGATGGTGAAAAAAACGGCGCTCCGAAGCAAACATGGAGTCAAACCAGAGCCGATTTATGAGCAGTCTGGCCACTTCCTTTTTCCCCCCGTTATATCAAAAACAGGACTGTTAAACAGCAGAGGGCGCCCGCGAGTGAGTCCTCAATGAATGGGAGGAAATGGTGCTCAACGGCTAAAAACGAAAAGTTAAAATAGTTTCTAATCACTCGCCCAGAATGTTTCTTTAATTTTAAGAAAGTAGAAGGATGTATTTCACTAAAAAAAAAAAGAAATCTTACCTATACAGTTCCTTTTTTCTACAGTAAATGGGTTTTGGGCAGCAGAAGGCGGGCTTTACTGCTAGAGAGTGATGATTGATTGGCGAGCGGAGCAGCTCATTGGCTGTTCACGCTCACAGACGTCATGAACATACATGAGTTGCCGTTTTAAACTCCTATAACTCGAGTTTAAAAGCTCTTAAAAATATCACAGCGGTGTTAAAATGTTTTATGCTGTTCAATGTTCAGGAAGTGATTGATCCATATCAAACGATTCATTTTGGACTCGCTCTGGAGCGCCCTCTAGCGTTTGAGAAAACCGGAAGAACTTGCAGAGAGAATTCTCCTCTCTACAAGTTCTCTGGTCAAACTCTAACGGTCCGCAGTCTGTTTTACAGGAAAGACAAAGGAAAAAATAGATAAAAAAGACATTACAGTATTGTGACGTGTAGTTTCTGAAACATGATTCATTACCTGACTGTTGAAAACTTTACTTCAATGTGTTTTTTTTTACTTTTAAGACGTAGACAAGGCAAAACGGTTAGCAGGCTAGCCTGTTAGCATCCGCACTGCTATCGCTTTTCTTACACTTTCACTGCAAAAGCACTTCAGGAAAAATAAGTGAGGTTACATAAATTTGTGTACGAGTATAGCTAATTACCTGACGTTTGAGCATGAAATGGACTGTGTGTGTTTGTGTGTGTGTGCAGGTCGCTCCTTCATCAACCTCCCCCCCCCACACCCCATCAGCCTCTCAGCACCACAGAAAACCTCAGAAACCTGCACCAACCAACACTCCAGATATCCGAGCTGCCTCACTCCTGTTAACACGAGGATGACGTTTTCAGTATAAACTGAAAGCTGAATTAACCATAAATTCTGATCTAAAAACGGAAGGTGAGAAGAATAAAGGAGGTTGTCTGCCGACAGACCTGTACGGTGCAAACGTCAGACGGCGTTTAGAGGCAGCCAGAAATCACCACACTTCAATCACAGGAGAAAGAGGAATTTTGTCTTTTGAATGATAGAATTCAATGGATTGTGCTAAATGTGACCAAGGACATTAACTAAGAAGGTAAATAAATAAGTCCATTTTAATTTCAGGTTGACTTTAATATATTACCATAAATTATTTACATTTGTGTAAGTATGGAAATCTTGGGAAAATATTCAGTGTTCATTTAACTATACAGACAGAGTAACGTTTAACTACTTTAGAGGTATAACTAATATAGCTTCAGTAAACTCCCCAGTACTGTATTGCATAATGAGGGCATAATGATATATCAAAAATGATGCAGTTGTACAGTAAATCTACAGAGATTGCTCTATACTACTATATAACTAAACATTACTGGAACTGCAAAGGAAAATGCTAAAACACTATAATGTAACAGTTTTGGTATCACTTGTCATATTAACAATTTCTGTCATTTTAGATATGATAACATCCACCGAAGGGCTGGGCTCTTCACAGGTTCTTTAGTAAAAAAAAATAAAAATAAGTTTTATATAGAGTTGTATGCAAAAGTTTAAACACCCCTGGTCAAATTACATTCTTCGTTGATTTTCTAAGCGAAAATAAGTTAACACATGTTTAAATGAACATGCTTAAAATGACATTACTTTAGTGCACAGTTTTGTTTATTTACTGAGCTTAACATGTTGGAAAAAAATAAAACATATAATCTAAAATGTGCCATACCTTTTTCACATCTTCCACATAAGTTAAAGTCAATAAACAGTAATTGGGAGAGTAATTGTTCTCTATAGAGCATGTGTACTTACATGTTGTTTGACCAGGGGCACCCAAACTTTTGCATACAGTTGTAGCACTAAAAAATTGTTCTGCTACTGTTAGAATTCATAGACCTTAATTTGGTGCTGGAGTTTTATTTGATATTTCAGAATTTTTTTTTATTAAGTTATCTGCTTTGAAATTTGATCTCCACAAATTTGATCACCTAAATTCTGGATGTTATTTTTATTAATTAATTTTAACTTGATGCTCTCCAGATTTCTCAGTCATTTATCATACTGGACACATCTAAAATTTCTTATTTTTTATTTACAGTTTCCTAATATCCTACTAATTATTTGAAACCTGTGAGGTTGCCCAGGACTAATAGCCTATATTAGAGTCAGTTTATACATTTATACACAACAATTGAAAACATACAAACATTTAAACAAGTTTGGGACAGTAATGTACAGTAATTGTCCTGTCATGCAATATACATTTCTCTGTGTAACTTTAGCTGAGATTGCGTGTTACCGTAACCGGACTGTCAGGGTTGTTTCCTGGGTTTTGCTCCCCCGTTTTTTTCCCTCTGATCTTTTGAATGAGTTTGTTTAAAGTTCCGCTGAATGCAGGACTGGAGAAGTAGTAAACCAGAGGGTTGAGGACACTATTGAAGTAGGTGAAGCAGACCGAAGTGTAGAAGGCTAGATTTGCTTCACGGAAGAATAGACACTCAGTGTACCATGATTTCAGGATCCAAACCGCAATCCGAGAGATAGTGCTGGGAAAAAAGCAGAAAATGAAGACCATTGCGACGATGAAAATAAACTGAACGGCCCTCTTGATCTTGCCCTGGCTGTCTACCGTCTTGTTCTTCAACTGCCACGTGATACGGGCTGTACAGAAAACTACAATGGTCGCGGGCACGAAGAACTGGATAACGTAGAAGGAGTTGTGCCAGTTGGAGAGTGGATTGTCCCCCAAGCATATGTTGAAGCTCTCGCACTGGGTGTGATTATTATAGTGGTAAAAGTGCTCAGTAGTCAGCAGGTAGACCGTCATTGCTATGATAACGACCCACAAGCCGCAGCAGACCCACAAAGCGTAGGTCAAGTTCATCCGATTGATACGGTGGAGTGGATGCACAATCTTCAGGTAGCGATCCACAGCCACTGCTGTGAGGAAGAAGATGCCGGCAGCCCTGTTGGATGCAAGAAGGAAAAGCAGGATTCGGCAAAAGGCATCTCCGTAGATCCAGTTCTTGCTCCTGCGGTAGTAGTCTGCCCTGAAGGGCAGACAGAAGAGGACCACAGAGTCGGCTACAGCCAGGTGAGCCAGATAGATGGAGTTGGGCTTCCAGCTGTCCATGTGGAAGGCAAACATCCAGAGGGCAAGAATGTTTCCAGAGAGGCCAAAAATGAACTCTAGGAAAAGAACAGGGGGCAGAAACTGGTCCAAGACAGGCTCATCAAAAATACAACACACTGAAGTGTTTGCCATTCTGGGCAGCTATGAAGCAAGCAGGCTTTGGAACTTTGGTCAGAGAACTTTACTTCCCAGCAGTTATGTTCTGTGCCCTGTGAGCCAGTGAATCTTCAGGGACTTGTTCTTGTGTTTGCTCTCATGCAAATGATATCGCTGTAAGCATGTTCACTGATAACAAAACCCAGGTGCTGTGTGGAAATGATCTCAAGAGGGAGTACAACAACAGGGAATATAGTGTCCTACCTTGTGCCAACTGGTGCCCACGTTATTAAAAAATGATTAAGACTGTGATACAGTACACTGGGGCACACAACACTCGTCCTTTGAGGAAAGTCCTACCAGTAAAACACAGAGCAAACAGAAACAAGAGCTTTCCCTGAATATGGTTTTGCATTGGTCTGCTAAAGTTTCCACTTGTGATCCCATAACCTTTGCATAAATGTGGTTCATAATAAAGAATATATACTCAGATGTACACTCACCAGCCACTTTATTAGGAACACAATGGTAACACTGGGTAGGTCCCCACTTTGCTCTAAGAACAATCTGAATTCTTTGTGGCAGGGATCAGCAAGGTACTGGAAACATTCCTTTGTTATTCTGGGCCTTGATTCCATCACATAATTGCTGCAGATTTATCAGCTGCACATTCATGCAGTGAATCTCCCATTCTACCACATCCTGAAGGTGCTCTACTGTGGTTATTCAGATCTAGTGACTGGGGAGTCCATTAGTTCACTGAACTCATGTTCGTGTTGCTACTCACATTAGTGTAGCTACTCTGAGATTTTCCTTTGTGATAAGGTGCATTATAATGCTGGTAGTTATTAGAATATGGTAAATTGTGGCCAGAGGACACACATGATCAGCAACAATACTCAAATAAGCTGTGTTTTTCAGACAATGGGGGCCCAATGTATGCCAAGAAAACATTCCCCACACCCAGGAGTCGGCAACCCAAATATTAAGAACAGCCATTTTGTCTTTTTAGCAAAAATCAAACCACCTTGGGAGCCACAACATTTTATGTCCATTTTATTGCAGGACCGTTTTACTATCATAGCTGAAAATATGTGCTAACTAATGTCCTAGTACAGACTAAAAAATCTAAGTGAAAAAGTGGACTTACTTTGCTCTGCTTTAAGCTTTAGCTCAGCTATAGCCCCTTTTCTTGCATCTCCGGCAGGAAAACTTTCTTCAAAAGTAGAACAGTTTCTTGTAAAATGTCTTTCAATGTTTGATTTTTTACGAGGCTGAAGTCAGCTCCTCATTCTCCAGCTTCTTGTTCTAATTTTCCTGTTCCACCTTAAATAGCGCTTGAGGTGCCAGAATGCAGCAGGAGTGCTTATAAATGAAAATCAGTCCATTTGTCTCCAAATTATCAATGTCTTAAATCTTTTTCTTTGCCTTTTTGTTAGCTACTAGCTAGGCGAGATGTTGTATGCATTGCTGTGGTGACCAGCAGTCTGTGCGCCAACCTTCAGGGTTAAAGGTTGGTGAATTAGCAATTACTCCAGCATTTTAGACCATTTATTGTTAAAACTGTGTTAGCTTTATTTTACTGCAAAAAAGGATTATTTTATTTTTACCTACAAATCTAATTCTGCTGTGGAGCCGCAACAGGGCAGTACAAGAGCCGCATGTTGCCGACCCCTTCCCATGCTATTACTCGACCACCACCACCTTTACTTCACACAAGGCAGATTGAGTAAAGAAATTCATGCTGTTTCTGCCAGATTCTGTCCCTGCCATCTGTATATTCCAGATGCCTGTCTTGGCTGACGAGAGTGGAACACAATGTGTCCATGTACTTCAAGGTTAAACATGTTGTGCGTTCAGACATGCTTCTCCTATCACCAATGTGGTAAAGAGTTACTGTAGCCTTCCTGACAGCTCGAACAAGTCTAGCCATTCACCTCTGACCTCTGTCATCAACAAGGTGTTGCTGCCCACAGAACTGAGGCTCACTGGATGTTTATTGTTGAGTCCGTTGTATGGGCGATGTTTCTGAAATACTCAAACCACCTCATCTGGCACCAACAACCAAGCCACTGTCAAAGCCACTTAGAAAAAAAATCCCCCATTCTGATGTTTGATGTGAACATTAATTGGTGCTCTTGACTGATGTTTTCATGACTTTATGCTCTGTGCTGCTTCCACATTATTGGCTGACAGTGTAATTGCATGACTGAGCAGGTGTTCCTAATAAAGTGGCTGTGAATGTATAGTTGTGCTAGCTAGCTAATTAGCTAATATTAAAAGCCGTCTTACTTCATGTTATGAACTGAGCTGTAACATTTTTTATTTCAAAATGCTGTTCTCTGGAATCGTTAATGGAGTTGGAACAGAAAAGCAAGTACCTATAATTCACAGCGACTCTGTTCACTTTCCAAATAATGTTACAGTTTTAAACATTGCAACGTCAAGGCCACCGTCGCGAATGTAGGTCGACGTTAACAAAGAGTTGCAAACAGTTTTCTGTTTGCCTTGAGTTCTCTGCGAACGTTTGCCACCACTTGCAAACAGGAGGCAGTTCTCTGCGAACATACAGGAGAGCTGGGCGAAGCCATATTGGGGCGTTCATCATCGCTGCTGGACTGCATTCAGTGCCATCAAAGAGCGGCAGTTTAGGAAAGGTACTGTCCAAAATTATACCGTCTTCAGAATATTAGACTCAGAAAGTGAGATAGGATTATGTAACAGAGGGAAGGCAGAGAACCATGCTTATATTTGTGTATTGTTTGAGTGATGTTTATGTGTAGATATGGTCGTGTGTTTGGTGAAGCACAGGGAACCTGTTGGTGTGATTAAGGGAGAACTGATTTAGTTTTTTTTTTTACAGGGTAAAACAACATTTTCTTTTTCTGTCAAAATTTTAAATCAAGGATGGGCAAAGTAGCAGCAATAAAACTCCAGCAGCAGTGCTGTGTCTGATCCACTCATACCAGTGCAACACACATTAACACGCCAGCACCACGTCAGTGTCACTGCAGTGCTGAGAATGATCCACCACCCAAATAATACCTGGTCTGTGGTGGTCCTGTAGGGATGCTGAACATTGAAGAACAGGGTAAAAGAAGGCTAACAAATTGACTACATGAGTGTAGAAATGAGGTGGTTTAATGTTATGGTTGATGAGTGTATATACAGTGCATATACAGTGCATATACATGTATCTTTATGGAGATATACCTTAAAAGAGATGCTCTTAGTTGCACTGTTTATAGGAGTACTGTGTTTTTTTCCTGAAGTACTTCCAGAGCATTCTGTCACGTCAGTAGCTAGCCTGGTTTGCATAGCCAGATAAAATTGATGTCACAGCTGTGCTGTGGCAAGCTATGGCTTGGAAACTTGTGGAATTGTGTGTTAGGAAAATTGGTGTGGCATCACATGCTCTCAGTTGCACTATATATAGGGGTATTTTGGTTGTTTTTTCCTGCTAGAAGGTTACATTTGAAATACTTTCAAAGCATATCAGATAGATTGCTAGCCTGGTTTGCATAGCCAGACAAAGTTGACACCACAGATACACAGAAGGCTTGTTACATGTGAACAGATGTTTACCAGGTAGACAACTTGACATTTTCTGTTTTGCCAGTTGATTGTTGCTAAATGTGCTCACTGGTGCCCAGCTAGGTAACAGTATGTGTATATTAAAGCTGCTAATCAGATTGTCAATTTAGTTAGAATAGAGATAAATATTGATGGTTAGAGGTCAAAAGGCATTTGATTCCAGAAGAAACACTGGATCAACAAGAGACTAAACCTTTGGACATACAGTGTATAATATACCACAGTACATCCAAAGTATTCTATCACATCGGTAGCTACAGCTAGCTGGGTTTGTATAGCCAAATATAATTGATGTCACCCGAGGAAGCTAAATCAAGCACCTTCTAAATACACCTAACAAACCTGGTTACTAATCGCTGAGAGGAATCTGGTGTGTTTGAGCAGGGAAATCATAATATACAATAATACTATATATAACAATATCGTTCATTATAAATTAGTCTCCATGCGATAATGCATAGATTTAATTGGGTTGTTCCCACATTGATGGCGCCTATAGGCTTTCCCCATCCACTAACTCCTGACTGTATATACCAGGGGTGGGGAACTGAGGGTCACAGCAGAGCCGGTTTATGAGGAGCCTGGCCACTTCCTATTTCCCCGTTATATCAAAAACAAGACCGCAATATGCCAGAGGGCGCCCGTGAGCAAGTTCTCAATGAATGAGGTAAAAGGAGCTCAATGGCTAAAAACAAAAAGTTAAAATAGTTTCTAATCACTTACCCAGAACTTTCCTTTAATTTTAGAAAGTGGAAGGACGTATTTCACTAAAAAAACAAAGAAAACTGACCTGCATGTTTCCCGCAGGTTTTGGGCAGCAGAACGCTAACATTACTGCTACTGAGTGCTGATTGGTCAGCATTACTGCTACTGCTGATTGGTTGGCGAGAGGAGCAGCTCATTGGCTGTTTGCCCTCACAGACGTCATGAATGTTAATGTGGTGCTGTTTTAAACTTCTATAACTTGAGTTTAAAACCTCTTAAAAATATAACAGCAGTGTCAAAATGTTTTATGCTATCCAGTGTTCAGGAAATGAATGTTATTTTTTACATTAAAAAATGTTTAAGCATTTTGCTCAAATGCTTCATCTTAACCCATTCATTTTGGACTTGGGACACTTTGCACAGGAGCACCCTCTAGCATTTGAGAAACCGGGAAGACATTGCAGAGTGGAAATTTTCCTCTCTATAAGTTCTCTGGCCACAGTCAAGCACAGTTTGCTGACCTCCACTAAACTATGCAGGAAACCTAGAGACCTTGACCCTGCTAGAACCAGGAGCACATAATCTGGGCTACAATTATGGAAACTTTTAGGTTTAAGGTTTAAGATATTGTCACAACATTGTACTAGAAAAACATATTTAAAATTCACTTTTCAATAGCAGTAAACAGTCAGGTCCAAAAGATTTTGGACAGTGACACAATGTTTGTCATTTTGTTTCCATAAGATTTTGAAGAAAGTGGTCAAGGTTTGGCTGAAGTGTAGACTTTCAACTCTAATTCAAGAGGTTTAATAAAAAATTTGCATTAACCGTTTAGGAGTTACAGCCATTGTTTACATAGTCCCTCAATTTTCACATGCTCAAAAGTGATTGGACAGACTGACAATTATAAATACAACAATTATTTTTAGTACTTGGATGCAAATTATTGCAGTCAATGACTGCCTGAAGTCTGGAACCCATGAACATCACCAAATGCTGAGTTTCCTCCCTTGAGATGCTTTGCCAGACCTTTACTGCAGCCGCCTTCAGTTGCTGATTTTTTGGGGGTCTTTCTAACTTCAGTTTTGTCTTCTGTAAGTGAAAAATGCTCAATTAGATTGAGGTCAGGTGACTCAGCCATTTAAGAACATTCCACTTCTTTGCCTTAAGAACTCTTAGGTGGCTTTCATGATGTGTTTTAGGTCATTATCCACCTGTACTGTGAAGTTTCAGTTTTGCAGTATTTTACTGAATTAAGCAGAAATTATAGTTATATATACTACAGAATTCATCCTGCTTCTTCTATCCGCAGTCACATCATCAGTTAACACCAGTGACCCAGTTCCACTGGCAGCCATACATGCCCATGCCATAACACTACCTCCACCATGTTTATCAGATGATGTGGTTTGCTTCGGATCATGAGCCCCTTCTTTCCTTCTCCATACTCTTCTCTTCCCATCATTCTGGTACAAGTTGGTCTTGGTTAAATCTGTCCAAAGAATCTCATTCCAGAACTGGTCAGGCTTTTTTAGATGTTTTCTAGCAAAATCTAATCTGGCCTTTCTGTTCTTGAGTGTTACCAGGGGTTTGCATCTTGAGATAAACTCTTCGTATTTACATTCATGAAGGCGTCTCCTGATTGTAGACTTCAACAATGATACGCCAACCTCCTCTAGAACGTCCTTGACTAGATGTTGGGATGGGGTTTTCTCCACCACAGATAGAATTCTGTGATCTGGGTCCATTTTAGTTGTCTTCTGTGGTCTTCAAGGTGTTGCTGAGCTCATTATTGCATTCCTTCTTTTTAAGAATGTACCAAATTGTTCATTTGGCCACTCTTAAAATTTCTTTTATCTCTGATAGGTTTGTTTTTTCAGCCTAATGATGGCCCCCTTCACTTCAACACCTCTTTGGACTACATGTTGACATTGAGTTCCCTTGAACAGCTACCAAATCCATATTCAACACTTGGAATCAACTTCAGACCCTTTATGTCCTTAATTTGAAATAACAATGTAACAGGCCACACCTGGCCATTAAACTGCTTATCAGTCAACTGTCTAATTACTTTTGAGCCTGTGAAACTGGAGGGACTATGTAAAAAATTGCTGTAATTCCTAAATGATTAAAGCAAGTATTTTAGATAAACCCCTTGAAATAAAGCTGAAATTCTACACTTCGATCACATATTAACTGCTTCCTTAAAATTTCTGTTGTGTTGGTGCACAGAGGCAAAATTAGTCCACAGACCTTTGAAGAAGGAGAGACAAGAGTGTTCACTATATGATGAGATGTAATAAGCATAGATATATTTAGACACCATAAAGCATAACCTTGGTGTAAAATCATACGCAATATACAGTTGTGGTCAAATTCTGTTTTGTTGCAGTGAGAATAAATACACTCTACAGAGAACACACTTCTGCACATTTTAACGCAAAATTACTGAGTATTTGCTGACATATTTTAACATATTGGGAAAAACACAAAAAGATAAAATGTGGCATGTGCAAAAGTTGTGGCACATTTTATATTTTATGTTTTTACCCCCATATGTTACATTTCTGCATAAAGACAGTCATTCAGAGTGGTTTGGTGCAAAATGCTCCGCCTGAGAAACTTGTCAAGACAGAATTGTTCACAGTGGCGGTATTAAGAACCAGACGTCTGAAGATTTTAAAGCCTTTAAAAGTTCCCTCAGATATGTACTGCATGAAGTCTTCATGAATACACTGCATGATTGGGGACATTGATTTATAACTGTTTTGAGGTTTTCCCCTAAAAAGTTTTTAAAACCCATTAATGGCAGAAATGTGTGTCCTAAGGCAAAATAATACCCAAAGAAGACTTTTTCCCCAGATTTACCACTATTTTATCATAATCAACGTTACACATAAAAAGTCAGGTTTGCTGTTGGTTTTGGATAGTAAATAAAATGTATATATTTGTGCTGTAGACATTGTGACCTCTGATTCCTGTCACCACCACTGTAAAGAAATCTGAGTCGATACGTTTCACTAGAACTGCGCATTTCACATTAAACCACTCTGAATAACTCTGGTCACACCCCTAAGATTGAATTACGCAGAAATTCAAATCAGTGGAGTTCTCCTTTAACTTATTTCCATTTAGAAAATCAACAAAACATTTCATTTGATCAGGCTGTTCAAACTGCACATATCGCAGTTACATGCAAAAGTTTGAACAGCCTGATCAAATGTTACAGTTCTAAGCTGATTATATATAATTATATTTATTGTGTTTATTGTTTTATTCCTGCAGGTGCCAACAGGGAACATTAGTCAGCATTAACTTTGCTGCATGTGGTGAGCTTTGCAGTTTAGACAGTGTAAACAAGTGCTTGTCATTGTGAAAGGCAAGAGAACTGGTGTGTTTTGAGGGCCCAAGAACATGTCATGGGGATTTTGAAGACCTAAGTTATAATGAAGCATAAAAGGAATACCATATTACACTATGCGGATGAGGACGATGAGAAAAGTTTTAAACTTGTCGTCATTGGCTGCCACTGTAATTATCATACTCAACATGCTTATTCAGAGGGTTATACATTATCATCTTTTATTATCATTTGGAATTAATGGCTACAACAGATCATGACACATCGACCTTTCTCTTGTGTTCTAATCATCCCCTTTTCATAAGGATTGGCAGAACCTCAGTAATTTGTGGGTGTTTTGATGATCACTATGACTTAGCATAACACATTCTTACAAGCAGCCCATAAGTAAAAATCAGTGTTTGGTCTGTTTTTTTGCCATGAAGTGCAGACATGTGCTCACAAATAGCCACCCTATTCTCTGTAAGACATTATGGGGCAGATTTACTAAACGGTGAGGCTGGCCAGTTTAGCTGCTTACCTACCAAGAACTTCCATGTGATTTATTTGTGAATTGTGAATAATGACTTATTTTCTCAATCTTTTGACTTAATAACTTGAAAAAAAGGGTTAAGTGTCAAGAAAGTATGCAACTATTTCACCATCTTAAGTATTATTTTGAGAAAATAAGGCATTAATTCGACATAACAGATCATAAATTCAAGAAAATAGTAACCTATTTTGACGTTCTGTTTTGAAACATGTTTCTTTTGGCCTGGAACTTGAGTTCTGTGCCAAGTACGTTTGGAAACCATGTGATCTTGTAAAATCTCTGTTTAATTTTGATGAGTGCACCAAGGTAATTTGACTAAGTACATCAAAGAATGGCTTTGATCCCCCTTTGATCTTTTTTTGATAGGCTCCAATGTCCAGGAGTTTGTGACAGCACAAAACATTAGTAAATCTGCCCCTATGTTACTAAAAAGCACATAATGACAGATGACCGATGTAACTTGACAAGACTGAAGGTGAAAAGTACCCAAAACAAACAGGAGCTAGAAATGACTGTATTATAGACCTCGCAGAGCATCACCAGTGAGGATACCCACCATTTGGTGATGTCAATGGCAGGCAGTTATTGAGTATTAATCATGACGAGTAAATCTGTCCAGTTACATCTGGTCCCCTGAAAGTGGCTGACTATGTAGTTCCTATATGACTGACCTAATATAGATGCAAAAAATCTTCCAAAGTCACATTCATTTCAATGCAAATGTGCTAAAGTTTACAGCCAGAATAGCACAATTCATGTTACTACCTTATAAACTGCATTGTACATCAGGATAGTGAGCTCAGCGCAAAAGGTGGAAATAAAAGAACATTATACAAAGAAAAAAGCCAATGAGACCGAAATTTATTAGCCTACAGTTTGCTTGAGTGAAGTGTTAGGGATATTCACATCATACCAGACCTTTGGCAACCAAGAAAGGAAGCAGCTATCTAGAAATGACAAGAAAAAAAAATGCCAAGGATGAGGCCAAGTCCATCGTTTTCTATACAGTAAATAAAATAGATATAAAACGACTCAATGTGGAAATTTGGCCGTGTTTTGTGTCATGTCGCATCCATTTCGGTAAAAGTGCACATCGGGTTTTTCACTTTTTGACCTCTCCAAGATCGTCAATGCTGTCGTCATCCACCTGCAGGAGAACAAAGACTGTCTTAGCGGAATGCTTCACTGTGACCTCATGTACATTAACTGGTCAGTTCATTTTTAACAACGTGAGAAAAACCAGCCAAATGCAAAAGTAATCATAAAAAACAGAAGAGGCAAAAAGACTATGTTACCTCAGGCCACTTCTCCTGGATGACATCAATGATGTCATCTGTAAAGTCTCCCTGAATGATGATCTCATCCTCTGCTGTCACTGAGGCACCACAGGAGAATTTCTGAGCAAAGAACCTCTGAGCCTCTTTGAGGTCAATATCTGAGGAGGAAAAAGAACATGTATTGCTACAGAGGCAAAGTGAAGGGTGGCACGTGAAATTTAAGTTTAAATTTGGATGCTAAATCTTACCAAAGGTCCCCAAGCCGCACACTCGTGTGACGTATTTCTTCTTTGCGCGTGGGATTTTTGCTATCGTCACTTTCTGGGGAACAGTCTTCTTCTTTTGTTTGATTTGACCTCTACCACCTGAAAAGACAAACATTTACCGATATGGCTTCAACTTTTCAGTTCCTTCAGTATCTTTATTCTAGAGTACTGGAATACGCTGATTAATCAAGTACTTACTAATTTTACATATCTTGCTTCAAAATTAGGTTCAGAATGATAATACTATTGAAACACTGTTCTACATACAAGACATTATCTAATATGGTCTGGTCCTGGAGAGTTTAGATAGACTCCCAGGCCAGAATTGGGCCCTTGGGACTTTACCATATTCTCATATTCTTACAGCAGTGTCATTTGCAAATTTCCATAGTAATCAGACAGATATGCCCTTACTTTCACCATGAAGTCATTTTTGTACCGTAAAAGTAACTCAGAGTTCACACCTACAGTTGTATGCAAAAGTCTGAACACCCATTTTGAAATGACAATTTGTTGATTTTCAAAATATGAGTTAACACACCCTCCCCTAATTTAGATATGTCTTTTTTTAGCTTTAACATATTGGAAAATGTACAGAGGTTTGTTTCCGTATTGAGGATGTATTTACTTATTTTCACTTAGAAACCAAAAAACATGTAATTTGACTGGGGTGCCCAGACTTTTGCATACGACTGGATATTATGTTCATCACTCTCTTGGCGCCTGTAATAGAGCACCCTTTTGAAGCACGTAAATAACTCACAATGAGAGCTACAGCTCCACACGGCAGGATAAGTTTTAAGACACTGTCAAAGACTTTCAGAGTAAACAAAGATGCGAGTCTGTATCACCCCATACAAATTTAAATCAGTTAAGTTTTTGGAAGTACACAAGCATACAAAGATTCATCAAAAACTTGAATACTAAATACACTATAAGTGTCATGTACATAAATTTATATAAACACTGACATTCTCAGTTCTATTTGTACTTTGGTTCAAACAACACAGCATTGTATCAAATGATTGTATTTGCATTGACTTTTTAAGTTACTGTTACAATCAACTCCTCAGTCCATGCCAATGGGGTAAGTTGTAACTGTTGCACTCCTGCTGCTTTGGGCTGAACAGTTCACTAACAGTATGTACTGGAGACAAAGTTCACGCTTTCCTTTGAAGTTGAGATGTGGATGTTTAGCACATTTCTAAAGGAATGTATGTGAAATGTCAAGAAATATCAGAAATGCACATGAATCTCCTTTCCTACCTCTTTTCTGCTTCTTCTTTTCCTCTTCCTCTCCAGCAGGGGGCACCTCTCCACCTCCTCCACCACCTCCTGTTTCCTGCTTGGGTGCAGTTCCTGCAACGACACAAGCTTGAGTCTTTCCCTTTTAAGTCAAATATATTGAATAACAACAATACCTAAAACTGGGCTGTATACGTGTTTAAATTAAAGGCATGACTGCAAGACAAAGAGGAAAAGCAGGGCTTACCAAGAGTCATTCTAGCAAACACATCTGGGAAATTTTTCTCAAGCCATTGTCTGCATTTCGCTGGCTCAGGCATGTACTCACAGTACTGCAGATTGAAAAAGAACATTTATTAATGCACAGACACATCAAACAATTTTCCATGAAACTTCAAGAAAATCAAGTAAAAAGTGATCCAGGTTATTTTACAGTGTTCTACATTTTCCCTTATTAGATCCTCACTAAGGCAAAGATAGTCTTGTGTACTTACCTCTGTCGGCAGGGAGCATACTGAAAAGATGATGAGGGAGATATATTAGCCTTGTTAATGTACTACTAACAGTTATTAGTGTAAAACACTGGTTTATCTTGGCGATCAAGCTACTTCTTTTTAAAATGATGAAGAATCATACAATCAAAGTATCACAACATATGCAGGCTATCATGATAAAATGTGATCTGGAAATCTTCTCTTCCATATCATGGAAAAACAAATTTTCCTACTTTTAAAAAAATAATAATAAATACATAAAGAGTTTGATGTATGTAATGTTCTCCACTCTTAGTCCACACATATATGGAAACTAAGTGGCAAAAACAGCCCATTTTGAATTCAGTTGTTTAGTGAAACCACAAAAATCAATGCCTTTATATACAGTGCCCTCCACAAATATTGGCACCCCTGGTAAACATGAACAAAACAGCCTGTAAAAAACTTTTTATATTGCTTATACTTTTGGTCTTTCATTCAAAATATTAACAAAAATCTAACCTTTGTTTAAAGAACAATAACTGAAAACCAAATCTAAATCCTACCATGAAATATGTTTCTTTTCTCAAATCTATGTGTGCCACAATTGTTGGCACCTCTTCATTTAATATTTTGTGCAGCCTCCCTTTGCAAAGTTAACAGCTCTGAGTCTTCTCCTATAATGAGACTGGAGAAGACATGGCAAAGGATCTCAGACCGTTCCTAGAACCTTCTAGAACCTTTAGATTCTGAGGTCCACACTGTGGACTCTCCTCTTCAGCTCATCCCACAGGTTTTCTATGGGGTTTAGGTCAGGAGACTAGAGTGGTCATGGCAAAACCTTACTTTCCTGACCTTCTGTGGTCAGTGAACCATTTTTTGTGTTGATTTTGAGGTGAGCTTTGAATTACTGTCCTCCTGGAAGATCTAAACTATGGCCCAATATAAACCTCCTAGCTGAGGCAGTCAGCTTTTGATTTTATTTCTACTGGTACTTTATGCAGTCTATGATATCATGTATCAGGAATAAATTGTCCAGGGCCTTTGGAAGAAAAACAGCCCCACAACATCACAGATCCACCACCATACTTCAGAGTGGGGGTGAAGTACATTTCTGCATGGTTGTAGTTTGGGAGACATTCAAGACCTAACTAATGTCAGCAACTCCCCATCTGTGATCCTTGAAGGAACTTGTCAATGATTGCCCTGATAGTCAAAATGGGCATTTCAACTGTTATTTTCTTGTAGCCATTTCCTGATTTGTGCAGCTCAACAACCTTTTGTCATGTTGTCATCATTGCTATTTTCTCTGGTCTTTCTCATATTGATGGATGCCTGAGAGAATCTGGCCTGTGTTTCAGCTCATATTTTTCCCCACTGAAATAGAAAGTCATGACTGACCATTTAAGTGTTCCTAATCACTCAGGTGAACTTAAAAACATAAAATATGATTGAGCATACACTTCCATTAGATTTCACTCTTAGGAATTTCTAAGGGTGCCAACAAATGTGGCACACATAAGTATCATGACAAGATTTTTTTTTTCAATCATTGTACCTTAAATAAAAGTTAGATTTTTGCTAATACTTTGAATTAAAGATCAACATGATAAGTAATTGAGGCTATATTTACAACTAATTTTGCTCAAGATTACCAGGGGTGCCAGGGAGGGCACTGTATATCCTACAGCAGTTTAGTCCCGCCCATTCACATTGAAGTTATAAAGAATGTTTCAGCCCGGACTGTCATTTGAATGTGGCACAATACAGGCCACCCAATCACAATAGAGGGTCATTTAAATATATGAGTCTTTTAGGCACAGTAACAAAAACAGCCTGTTAAATTTTAAAGGAATAAAGAGAGACTCAGAAAAGGTCATCAAACATCTAATTTGTCAGTTTGCAGCCCATGGGTTTTGTCAATCATGGTTATCATATGGTCTGAATAGCAGTATTCCTGGTAGAAAAATGCAAAGATCTGCCTACCTCCACAGTAAAGTACTTTTAGAGGGTACTTAGCATCCGGGTCAGCTCGATCCACTTTGTTCTCTGGCGAGCCTGACTCTGCATTCTCAGTAGTAGCCATATTGTGTTATTCTGAAAACAAAAAATAAGCGTTTTTTCATATGCACTGAGAATACAACAAGATCAAATAATAAAAACAGTCAAATCAGGTAAACATTATTTGTTACATCAGCTCAGGGTATAATGATTTCAACTCACTCTAGTTAGTCTTCATTAACTACCTTTCACTGAAACCACTGTTGGTGATTACAATTAGGCATCTGGGTGCATCCTATGAATTGCACTTGTTTGCAAAGGACATACTACTTTCATTTGAGAAGAATTTGTATTTTTCTGAACTAAACTAAGTTGTTCAGCATAGAATTAAAGTCTTGTAGAATGAACACATTCTTAACACATCAAACAAAAAAATGTGCCCAGAAACGAAAGCAGTACCAAACCTGAAAATATGTACGATATCAAAATTATATTGGTATCGACAGATATTTGCCTAAAAATATTTGCTCAAACTGATTTTATGATGTATTAATTGTACTCCAGAAGAGCAGAATGTTTAGGCTATGCTGTGCTAAAATATTTGCAATTTATTCATTTTACTGCATGTTCAACCCTATAGAAATATATCTTATATTTCTTAGATATATTTATGGGACACTGGAGCTGTACCAGTCACATTCAAACCCTTAATTGTATCAAAATTGGTCGGAATTTTGTTACTACACACAGTCAAACTAAAAAACTGAAGTAAATTCATTACTGAACTACACAATACTGACATAAAGTCAAACAAAAGGCTCACGTTATTCTACAATATATTCAAATAAATAAGTACAGACGTATACTGCGATATACCGATGGATAATAAAGCATGTGCAGAGTTAAAAGTAGGAATCCGTGCTTCCAAACTCAGGCCAGACTTCTGCACTAGCTAGCTAGGTTTAGTAACCCAGCTCAAAATATCCAGCAGCTGTCATTACAGCCAGTGCTCTGAAATCTTATTCGGAAACATGTGAAGATACAGGCGGCGTCATCTAAACTTAGGTCTTCACAAAAAGAAGAGCAGAACAGTTTTAGATAAAATAACCGACCTGCTCAGTTTTTATTATCTAGAGAATTGCCACCCATTCATTAGCCACGCATGCTAGCTCGCTAATTTCCCTAAAATACATCACCATTCAGCCCATAACACAATGGCACTGCAACACATACCTCGTAAACACTCTCAATATTGCTTTCTTTTGAGTAAAAGCTCGAGCATTATTACATAAACCTTTAAGAGACTTTTTCAGTAAATACAGAAACAGTTCTCCAGCTTCAGAGCACACCTCCACAGTCTGGAGCTTTGGGTCCTGCCAATGGCTCCGAGCGAAGGGCTGATTGAGCTAATGCCTGCGTCGGTATGTAATGACGAATTTTTATTTCGGCGTTGTAATTAAAAGAAAAGTAGGTCCATTGGTGCAAAATATTTATTTAAAAAGTGGAATCCAGGCCTTTTGAGAAGATTGGCGAGATTCGTAGTCTCATCGTTGTTAGATCGTCAGGCAGTGCGCTGGCGTAGCGCAATAGTGTCTCATCACAACAAGAAATTTAAAAACTTGTAATGAAAACGCTGAAGAGCGAAGAGACACGATACAGCTTTAACCTGTACCTGTGATGTGTGGACGAGGGACATTTGTATATCATTACACCTGCTTCCGTGTTCTTATCAGTGTCATAATCGCGATATTTTAGAGACTGTTTTGATTCAAATTATACAACCAGCGTTAACAGTTGTAGGCATAGAGTAGTGTAAACTACTGGTCTGTCTCCCCCCTGAAAGGCTAGCTAACATCATTCGTTTTATAAGTCGGATGGTAGGCAATGGCTGTTAAACATAGCTGGGAAACTTTCTATGCTGTCATTTTTAAGTAACTCAGCCAGCTACAGTTCATTAAAGTAGCCTAAAATTAGGCACTTAGAACTTCACCCCAATGTGCGGAACGGGTCTGTTTATAGACACCAGCTTTACTAACAGCATCTGACAATGTGCAAGTGGACAGGGTTGAAGATCGAAGAAAAAATGGAGGAAGATAAAGGGAAAGTTGACTCCAGAGGGACTGGAAACCGTTTCCCCATGTCCAGAAATGGTAGCTAGAGATTAATATGGAAAGTCCTTGCATTGCTGATTAACCTATATAACGCATCAGTTTGGCGTAATATTTAAAATGACATCACTTTTCAGGTTTTTCATTTGATCCCTGGCACAGCACCCCTGTAAAGAAGGTACATCTTTTTGTATTTTGAGTTTAAACTATGGATTTAAATAATGTAATTGTTAGAAATAGTAGTTTGCTTTAGAGATGCATTTTGATGAAATATGTGTTGAAAATGTATACATGCGTTAAAGAGAAATTTCCCAAATTCCTGTATAATTCTGCCGTTGACATGTAAAATCAGTAACACTCAAAAAAATAAACTGTTGTATGAACTTAATTCGATTATGCCATACATGTCCATTCAAGCAAATAGAGTAGACTCAGTATACATACACTTTTCAGTTGTTGATGGAACAAAATTGAAACATTTCAGTGCAGTTTGTTTGGGTTTAACTGGATTAGAATTGTCTTTGGATCAGTGTAAACAGTTTCAATTCACTGAAATGTATGTTCATTAATTTTTGTCCATTTTACATAAACCCTTAACTTTTAGACGACACAATTTATTTATTAAAGATAAGCACATTTTTTTAATGTTTGGGAGAAGAGTGGTTTGTTGTGAAATGATGCGTTGTAGAAAAATGTACCAAATCAAATTTCTTTACAATAATGCTAAAAAAATGGTAAATCCAAAAAAAAAAAGCCTTAGACTGGGTTCTTTGGGTACGAGTACTGTTTTTTCCTTACAACACCCTATTTGTACCTCTCCGCCATGCTTCAGTCATCAGGCAAAATATTCATAACCATTTCATGTAATAGCTTTCTGTGAGGTAGCTTTTAGAGATAAAATTTTAGAGTAACTCTGGTTACTCTTTCTGGTCTAGTTCCTGTTCCCACCATTGTTGTCTAGTTTCTCTAGAACTGAACTTTTCACATCAAACGTTGTCATAACCATTTACTCATACATATATTTTGAAAATGTTTCAAATGTGTGAATCCTAAATGACTCCCTTGACCTTCTCTGAATGAAGCATACAGATGAAGTCAGCATGGCAAGACAGACTGCACGGAGTCCTCAGGCCCCTTCTAATCACATATCATCTCTGTCCATCATGCAGAGCTCTAAGGTGAGAGATCATTGTTATTGATAGATTATTTTTGGTTAGTGTGCAAACATCTTGTTCATATTGATTATAACCTGTAGATCAGAGGTTCCCATAACCTAGCGTGGACCCACATGTAGAGGTGCTGTTGGCTCTGAGACCAAATTTTTACTCAATGTTACTGTTTTTATGAACAAAAATAACATACTATGACAATAGAATAAAACATGTAAACATTGTTGCATAATTTAGTATAGTTGTGGAATACAAAATAATGAAAAAAAACAGTAAAAAACACTTATTGTTTTATATTTAACTGTAAACTATTTGGGCCACATTAATAAATTTCATTAGTATTTTGTTGGACAGTGTTAAATTTGCTTATATAAAAGCAACAAATAACAATATTTAAAGTCGATTTGAATTGGAAATCAAAATGCATTTTCCATCCATACTGCGTTGTGTTTTCGAGTAAAACTGGATATCAAGGAGAGTCTCTAAGATAGCTGAGCGTCTACATTCAGTGATAAGTAGACGTGGTGAAAGTGGAGGTGAAACAGTATAACTGGTTAATATTATTTTTTCTCCGCCCGCTGGTGCATGGTGATGTATTCAAATCTCAGAAGATGTCATTTTAATGCAACATTGCAGAAAAAAAAACGCTTTTAAAATTATATGATTTAGCAGGAAACGATGAATGTAGGAATTGTGCTATCTTCTACGTGTAAATTGCATTATTTAAAGGAACAGTCTAGCAAAAAATCAAATTTACACAATCTTCCACTTACCCCAGATGTAGTCGATCAGCCAAGACATGTTTGTGGTAATTTTGCTTTATAGCTCATAGTAAGTCATACTGTGTCCTAAACTACTTTTGTGTGACCTTAAAGAAGATCTGGATGCAGTTTGAGCTTGTTTAGAGAGATTTTGGTAGATCTCCACTATCAACAACATTGTCATGACAAGTTTAAAGTGAAAAAATTTCTCCTAATAACACAGAGCTTGTGAACTACTTGTAGAGAGCTAGACCAATCAGAAGCAACCAAACATCCATGTGTGGTGCACTTGACAACAGAACCACAACTGACTGGCAGTCTGCCACACTGCCACACTGCATTCAGCTTTCAAGCTTCAGGCCAGAAAAGGGGGATATTCTGGTCTTAATGGCCAAAAAACAAGGGCCTTAAAGGATTTACAAAATGTCCGAAGAAAGAAAATCTTCTACCTTTTTTCTTAACTACATACTTAAGAAATTAGCATTTTTCAAAAAAATGAAAGAACATTTTGTAGCATTGGTTCTGATTCTGACCCCTTCCCCAAGTGGATGAATCTGATGATTGAAAGAGTATTCAAAGAGAAAATTGGTGAAGGATGTGTTTCCTGAGGATGTGACTTAATTATCTGCTATTTTCATTACATCTTTATCAGTATAATGTTGATTTTGCATTTGACACCTAAGCATTGAGCTGGACCTTCTTTTTGAGCATGTGTGAGTGACGTAACGTGTAAAACGTGTGATGTGGTTTGAAAAACTCCTGTAGAATCCGTTCCAAAACCTCAGACTTAAGTTATTATTTCAGGTTTTACGGGGTGACTGACAGCATATTGCATTTTGGTATATACATTCAGCTAATGTAGTGATCTAAGGCAGTGGTTCCCAACCCTTTTCCTTGAGGACCCCCTGCCCTGCACATTTTAGTGTTTGCCCAGTTCCCAACACCCTGATTCAACTACTCTGCTAATTAATAAACCCTTGCTGAGTTGAAGTGTATTTTGACAGGAAAACACACAAATAGGCAGGTCTAGGGGTCCTCCAGGACCAGGGTTGGGAACCACTGATCTTTGATGTTCACTAGAAATCAATAGTGCATTATGGGAGAAATTGTAGACCCTCATAATCTCTCTGGAATTCCATTATGCGATTTGGACACAAAATGCAAGCAATGCAAGATCCATTTTGGTCACAACCCCAGTATTACATCATAACAGTCAGGATACTGTTGTGCTGCAACAAGAGAGCAGACAGAACAGGCGTATATTGAAGGCACAGAATGTAAAATTGTGCACTGGCATCCATCATGCGGTGCCAGGTTTGTGATCGTTTTAGTTTGTTATTACATTGCTTGAATCATAGTTTTTATGGTGTAATGTTTAAAATAATAACTGGTCTTTTCTTAACTGCATGTTTTGTGTACTTTTAGACTTCAGCATGCGAGTTGGAGATCTCTACCATCCAAAAACAGAGGATGGAGCTGCAGCTCCTTATAGCAGAGCTGAAGGACCGTGACCAGGAGTTGAACACTATGGCTGCAGCCCACCACAGGCAGCTCCAGGCCTGGGAGCAGGACCGACAGAGAGTGCTGACTTTGGAGCAGCGGTGTGCTCGCCTTGAGGGTGAGGAATACCAAGCAACTTCAAACTGAGGTCAAACATTTACAGAAATGCTCCACCTAAAATGTTTATTTTTCCAATAATTATTGAAAGATAATAGGTAGAGATGGCATGATTTTTTTCTAACATTGATACCAATATTGAAACCTTCACTATCAGCTGATACCAACCAGGTTTTTTCTTCTTTAAAACTGCTAAGATGTAAAATGAGCTGTTTTTAGTTAAGACACTTCAGATGAACAGCTAAAAGTAGGCCAGTATGCTCAAACTACTCACTACACTTCCCCACAGGAAGAAATATACAGCTAACAATCAAATCACACAGTGTGTGTGGGGGTATATCAGGATAGATGTGACACAGGATTGAATTAAATTCATTAATTTCAGTGCCATCTTTGTTAATAGGTACATGTTAATATCAGGGCTTTGAAGGATTCACTTAATTTTTTTGATCCCCATCGCATAGGGATGCTCGCTAGCCATGCTGTTCCATTCGTAGAAATTTCTACAGTCATATCTATTATTATGGGGTTGTGGGGAAAAAAAATCTAACATGTAATTGAAGTTTAATTGAAATTAAGAAACAAAAACCACTACATTTTAACATGCATCACATTTATTGACATTGCTAGACATTCTTAGGAACAAAATGTAACTGAGGCATGTTCCCATTTATATTTGTGGTGAGGCAGATGCCAACTTCCCTATGTTTGGCAACATAAGGAATATACAAATGTGGCTATTAAAACATGTCCTTATGCCTGAAAATGCCCCTATTCACTGTTGGATCAATAATTAAGCAGTTTAAAATAACTGGAGCAGTAGTGAACCTGTCTGGAATAGGATGCATGTTTATTTTACCACCACACGTAGTGAGGAGGATAGTTACTAAGGCAAAAATTTTCCAAGGCCAAAGGTCGGAGATTTGCAGACGCTAATAGAACTGGGTTCTATGGTCAGATGGAACAAAAATAGAGCTTTTTGGCAACAAAGAAAGATGACTAAACTGAAAAGAACCTTGTCTTTCATTCATTTTTAGCTACATTAGCATTTTGGCTGAAGCAGATTTTTTACAACATTTTGTGTGTGAATGTTTATGTCTGAGTGTCTGCCCTATGATGGACTGGCGACTTCTCCAGGATATTTCTTGCCCTCCGCCCAATGAACACTGAAATAGGCTCCAGCAGCCCCTGTGAACCCAGGAGGATAAGAGGCTTAGATCAAGAATGAATGAATGGATGAAATATCTGCATTCAATGCAGTGACACCTCAAGCTGTCATAAATCAGAGAAACATGTCCATGTGAGTGAGTATGTTGATTGATGTGTATGTGACTGCGGTCAACAGACGAGCTACAGAAGCGCAACGAGGTGATCCGAGCCATTAGCAAGCACGTAAAGATTGTGGAGGCGCGTGAGAAGGACAGACACAGAGAGCTCAGCACTGCCCAGCAACAGCTGAAGGAACTGAGCCAGAAACAACAGCACAGCAGCAAACAGCGACATGACCTGGAGGTATTTGTTTGATTTCTTGTCCTTCATATCTCCTGACATCTGTATACAATGTTTACAAATGCAATTCCATGCACTGTATCTATGGAGTTGCATATGACATTTATTTACAGTATTTTTTTGTAATTTTATGGACTCAACCTGTACAGTGTAGATTTAGATAAAATAGAAGATACTGGAAATCAGTTTTTAGTTGTTTTATTTGATATTTCAAGTATTTTAACAACAAGAAGTAATTAAATGATAATTAATACATTGTAATTAGCTATTTACAGTCATTTATGCCAACTTATCTGCTTTGAGCTTGAAATATAAGGCATCTCTGGATATTAACGTTTTAAGAATTGTCTACAGTGCTGTTAATCATTCTGGACACATTTCAAGTTCTTAATTTTTAGCTTTTTTTACCAGCTTTTTGTTTTAGTACTAGCTTAGTTGCAGAATCATGTTATACATGTATTTAGGGCTGGGATCATTGTGAAAGATTCATAAATTGGGAACAAATGATTGCTAACTATTGAAATTTCATTAATTAAATTATTCAGTACACTTAATTTCCCTCTTTCAGCCCAAAAACTAACCTGCCACTTTTAAACATCTCCAAAAACCGTGATTTTGTATTACAAACTTTTAAAATGCTTATATAAGTGATCCACGCTTTGAACATCTTTTTATCAGTTGCTGATAATGCTGATAATTGCTGATGGTCATTTCCAGGAGAAGAATCAGAGTCTGAACTCGACCATCATGACTCTCTCGTCCCAGGTTGGCCAGCTCCAGGTTCATGAGGAGGAGCTCAGTTCTATGCTGAAACTGAAGGTAATTCTCCTTACTGTTCTCTGTTTGTAAAACCTGCACATATTATGTATGTAAATGTTATCGCAATTTGTCCTGTTTTTATTTTATTTATGAGGACAAAGACCTGATGGAAGCCACCAGTCACATTTTGGCTTTAACCGATCGGCTGCGGGAGTCGGACACTTTACTGAGGGTGTCTCAGACACGTGAGGGCATAATGTTACAGGAAACAGAGAAATACAAACGTCGCTTCAGAGAGGCCAGACATGAAAATGTTAAACTGAAAGGTACACAGTGTGCTTACTTCTGACTACATGCACCCTCATGTAGAGCTAAAAGTCTCATCCCAGTAAATGACCAGTGTTAGTTGTCACTGTGACTATTACAGTCTATACCACTGCCTTCATTTCTAGGCAACAGTATCCTGAGAATGATGCATGCATTAAACAGGATTTAGCCCTCCTATGTTTGTGTGTTTTAAATAAGTAAGTCAATCTGTTTTCTCTTGTAACCACAGAGACATACTGATAATATTCTTTTTTTCCTGCAGATGAGCTTCAGGAGAAGACTATAGAGAACAACAGTCAGAGAGAAGAGCTCATTCGGCTTAAACAAGAGAACCAGCTGCTCAGGAAAGAATTGGCTCTGGCAGGTACTGCAGCTAAAGTAATACTGAAATTGCTAAATACCATCATATGCTAATGTTTGAATTCCCCCAGTGAAATTACATGTTTTGTTGATTTTCTAAGTAAAAATATTATATCACATCCTCTACAAAGATCCAACTGAAATAGTTTAACATGCAGGGGAACAAATCATAAATCATATAAAATGTGCCATAACTTTTGCACAGGCCACATTTTAATGTTTTTTTTCCATTATGTTAAATTCATCCAATAAACAGAAATTGTGCTGCAAAATCTACTGATTTAGACTATCAGACTGTCCTATCTGCAGTTTTAATATGAGGCTGAAGTTGGCTTCCTGTTCACCAACTTCTTGTTCGAGTTTTCCCGTTCCACCTTAAATGGTGCAGCAGTTACATTCCGGTGCCTGAGGTCTTACAATAACTGCTGCCCCTTTTAAGGTCGAATGGGGAAAAAAATTGAACAAGAAGCTGGCGAATAAGAAGATGACTGGTGGGCTTTTTTGGTAAGGTGATTTCTGCATGTTCTGCAGACAGGGTGACCATCTTCAAGTTTCCCTCTGCACTCTTGTAAAAACCAATATACAACCACTCTTCAGTCCCGGCCCTCTTAGAAGGCTGAAAAACGCTATCACTGGCTTCTGCCATGTGTGCACTGACCGTAAACAAACCCAGGTTGCGTGCAGCATCTGGGTGCCTGCATCTGCGAGACTGTTGCTAACTTTGGTTGATGCTGGTCAGTAGGCTATTTAACGTGAGTTTTTTAAAGCATGGTAATTGACCATGGTTTTAGTGAAAATTAAAATGTGAAACATTTTACTGTGGTTTACCATGAAACCAGTAACTGTTTCATCACTAAATTGAAGACTATTGTATGCTATACATTTTCATCATGTTATGCACTTGTTTAAATTTTGGTGTTTACCGACTTTTAAAAATTTCGACATAATTCGGTCTTTGAGATGTAAACAAAGCTATTTAGAGTGTTTTGACTGGACATGGTGGATTGTGGAAAAACTATTGATGTGGATATATATATATGTGTGTGTGTGTGTGTGTGTGTGTGTGTGTGTGTGTGTGTGTGTGTGTGTGTATGTATATATATGTGTGTGTGTGTGTGTGTGTGTGTGTGTGTGTGTATGTATATATATGTGTGTGTGTATGTATGTTCTTTCTTTTTCAGAGATGCACATATATTTGTGTGTGTGTGTGTTGTTGTTGTTAAAATCAGTTAAAGCTAATACAATATTCTCAGGCATCAGGCAGCATATTGGTAACCATTTCATGTAATAGCTTTCCATAAAGTAGCTTTCATGTACATTTAACATTTTGGACATCTGGTTCCTATCACTACTACTGAGTATGTTTCTCTAGAATGGATCACTTCACATCAAACCACTCTGAATTACTTTGTTTTACATCTTAACCATTTAATTATGCAGCATTTTTTAACATTTTGTGGAATTTCCCTTAAAGCTGTTTGTATTAGACTTGGTTAATTTTAACGTTATGAGTTTCTTCTTGGATTTCGAGCAGGAAAATGACATTCATGCTATCTCTGAACATTACATATCCATGCTTTCTGTGCTCTGTGTTCAGGTGAGGGTGAAAGCTGGAAGGATGAGTTACTTGAATTAGCCAGATCAAAGCAAGAGCGCACCGAGTCTGAGCTTCTCTGCCTGCGACAGGTACTTCCTGCCATGCTGTGCCTAAAGTGTCGGTGTATTTCACCAAAATATGCAAATGTTGTTAACAATGAATGAAAGCTTGGGAACAGTTAGCGTTGTGCTATTTGGGGCCTTCCTTTTATTTTTGCTTTCTTTGTTAGTGTGTTTAACACGTTGGTTGAAGTTTTCCTTCAAGTCTCCAAGGATGTTATAATGTCAGTTATCAGTCATTTGAAATGTCATTGCCCTTCTTTTTTTCTGGCTCCTGTGCAGTTTCCGGTTATTCAACATTCCATTTCTCCTCAGGTGACTCAGTCAGTCTTGAGCTTGATTTTGCCTCATGATGTACCCATGAATAGGCACAAATGTGAAGTAGCTTCAACATAACTTTATTCATACAGTTCAATTCATATATATTAGATAAAATTGATAGGATGCACTCGTACAATCGTTTTTTTTTTTCAAACCCAAATACATTCTGAGAAATTTTTGTGCAAGCCTGACCTGAAGTTTTGAGTCTGAAACTGACCTGAGTACAGCAAAATTCTGTCCGACACTGACCCAAAACAGCTCATCGTCACCCAAAGCGCCAAAGGACAGCTGATAGGACGGTACTGCTTACCATGTAGCGACAGTAGTAGCTGGCGTTAGGTTATAGAGAAATAAAATCCAAAACAATATAAAAAAACAGAGAATTTTTTTAACCCAGTTTTCTCCGTCTTTTGTCAGTTCCACCCACTAGCTAGATCTCCTCCATCACACAATGCTACAAAGCTGGGAGGGTGAGGGCTAGTGTATGCTTTCTCTGAGACACGTGAAGAGCCGCCTCTTTTTGAACTTCTGCTAACACAATATCATTGTACAGCTCAACATGCTTGGAGGAGAACACTAACTGCCAATTCTGTCATGTCAGCTAACAGATCGCATTGGCTAGCATCGTGCTAGTTATGGGGAAAGAGGGAGTGCCACCCTAACAACCCAGAGGGAGCTGGACTGTGGTTCACAGTAGCATCGCCAGGGATCAGACGTGCGATCTCCCATCGATAGGGTCAACGCTTAGACTCCGAAGCCCCATAGTAGCATTTATGTCCTGCTTTGTCGAATGTATTCATTAAGAAATGCTTTTGAACAGCATCTCAAACATTTTCAGTCTGGATAAACTTGTTTAATCCTTAAGCTAATTCTTTACATAGAAAGTATTACATTTAACATAAAAATACTTACCAGGGAAAATGCAGGGAAAAATCTGTCTGAAGTGGGAGGGGACCTTTGAGAACTGAACGTGAAATTTGAACTTGACCTGAGATGACACATATTTGTAAAATGACGTCTGAGCTCGATTGAGTTTGACTGAACTCGACATGAGCAGTCAGGTCCCAAAAAGTTCTGATAAATATTCAAGATCCACTATCAAACTAAAGGAAAGTATTATCAGTATTGTGATCTGTGTGTGTATGTGATGTTACAGGTGTGTGAGAAGCAGCTGAATGACCTGCAGTTCTTGAAGCTCAACCTAGAGAGCACCAGAGAGGCACTGAGACTGTATGAAGGTCAAAGGTCATTCAAGAGGTAAGTGTGATGCAGAACTGGCCACTCGAAGTTGCGAGTCAGTCAGCCTTTAAATGTCTCATGACTTGACTTGGACTTGAGACTCAAGGTTACTTTTAGCTTGAGAAAAAACCAACACCAATCTAGACTGGTTAAATTAGGTCCATCAACCTTAATGCAGTAAATTATTTTTTCACTTTCCGTTTCCGCGTTTCGTTTCCAGCCTTACATGTGTGGCTTGCCTGACAGTTTAGCTTTGGTCATGTGTAGGTATTACTGTAATGCTGCTTTCCCACTGCTTAGAGCAGCATCACGTTTGACATGCCTCCAAATAATGAACCTTTTATTAGAGAAGGGCTATATGACAATATTGTAATAAATTTTGTGATTGTGATAAATAATTTGCATTTCTGAGAATATTCTGGATATCATTTGTACTTGAAATTGTACTTTAAGAATTTGAACACTAAGGAATTGCATGATTTATTAAGAAAAGAGAGCATAATCAGGCTTGTTTGATTGGATTTAGAGCAGTACAGAATGTGAAATTGTAAAAAAAATCATTGTGTCATTGTGTTTTTAGGTGTAGCACAACTAGTACTTTGTGTCTGTGAGTCACAATATTGTGATATGTATCATGTATCATGAAACTGTCTAAGTGTCATAATATGAAATTTTGCCATATTGCTCAGCCCTACCTATAGAAAATCATACAGCTTGCAATTGCTAACCCAGCTAAAAAGTTGAATATGTGTTAAACGAATGTGATGTGTAACTCACTAAAACTCCAGCTAGGTTAGTTGACAACTTCTACTAAATTGGCTACAACTCTAGGTTGGCTTGAAATGGTTGGCTCACATCTTGAATTGCAGGTATTTTATTGCAGTTGGATTAGCTATTGCCCTAGCTAGCTGGCATACTTGCTAAGCCAGATGCTAGCCAACCGTTTCAACTATTTTTTAAACCAACTATTTTATTTTTTCCCCTAAAGTCCACTTACATTGTCTGTGTGATTTTATGTACATCTATATGATAATTTTCCACCTCTCTTCATCCCTTAGAGTTAGTATTAATTGCGCTAGCTAGCATATTTACTATTCAAACCAGATGCTAGCTAACCATTTTAAGCATGCTGGCCTGTGCAGTAGCTAATTTAGTAGAAGGTGTTGGCTAATCTAGCTGATTTTAGTAAGTTATGGAACACATTCCTTTGAAAATGTTTAGCTGGATTGGCTATTGTGCCAGCTGGTTATGTGCTAGCATACTACAGACTAACTATAGGCTAATCAGTTGTTTCAAATTGATTTGCCTCTTTTGCACTAGCTAGCATACTTGCTATACAAACTAACCTACAAAATGAATTTCTCTTCTCTTTTTTCAAACACTGCATTTACTGCTTGTAGCGCTTCAGTTGTGTCCTTCAGAAAGTTGTTCTATAATGAAAGGCTACTTATTTAAAGATATGTGGAACCTAATGTGTTTTAGTTGGACTCAAGACTTGACTCAGAATCTCAAGACTTGGATTCTTGAGAACTTGACTTTGATCTCTGGTGTCATAAGGCTGTTTCCATCTTGGTGTATCTACAAGAACCTGTACATAACTATAACATGTTTGTGGTTTTAGGCATGATAATGTAGCAGGAGCTGCTTTAGAACATAGTAGCCATCAAGGAACAGAGACAGGAGAGTCAGTGCATCAACAGTGCCAAAGCAGAAGCATAGATATACAACCTGTCTCACCTCAAGCTGCAGCAGAGTCAGCCACAGAGAACTCTGCCACAAGTGCCGTTACATCAGGATACATTACTGATTTCAGCTGGTGCAAGGAGGAGAAACGGGCAGAAAGGAATAGCAACGCTCCACCTACTAGCAATGAATGTGGTGGGGCTACGACTAAGCTAGGTACCATAGTACTCCATTGTTGTGATCGTAATGATGAGACAACAGAGGATGACTTCTCTGAGGTAGCTGACTGTGAAAGAGGAACTGAAGTGGACCTCATGGCTGTCATTAACTGTGATTTAGAGACAGAGACCCCAGTGCTGGTGGTGAATGTCAGTACAAAAGACCTGCAGTGCTCTAGGTATGAGATTAAGTCATTTAAATAATTGATGGTCAGGAGCAGCAAATTATTATTTTGTGAGTTTTGTATATTATGTATTGACAGTTCTGTATATAACTAAACCATTGCATTAGTAATAGTAATTCAGCAGGCTCTCTGATGATGATCACCTTCACCTCAGTCCAGGGGATGTGACCTGCCTGTACGTGGAATGCCCCACACCCTCACCACAAAGTAGGAGAAGCCCTGCCCCTGTAGAGGATGCGGCATTAAACAGCATCGTCAGCACCAACCAGGTAGCCCACCCCATCACAGCCATCCCCTTAAAGGGCTCATACGTGTCTTTTTTTTTCCTCCACTTCCAACATTTGTGTGGTTTTATGTACCAAAAACAATCAGAATTTATTTATATATGACCATTTTCCAACCTCTGCTTATGCCTTAGAGTTAAACAGGCTGTTCCTGTTACTGTGCCTTTATGACTGATATATGTAAACGACCTCTGTTCGGTCTGGCAGTCCTGAATTGGCCGTCATTCAAAAAGTAGGCTAAATCACTCCGTATAGCTTCATAGTGAATAGACGGCGCTAAACTGATGTATGCTGAGTAGGCGAATATGTGTGAAATGTGTTTTTGTGACATAACAGAAACAGTCCATACAAAACAGGTTGTTTTTGCAGCTTAATGGGAAAATTGTGTACATGTGACCTTTTTACCAAGCGACTGCTTTAAGAGAATGGTAGTCGATTGGCAAAGACATGTTAGGAGTCCAAATTTGGCTTCTTTAGTCAGGAACTGGAGTGACGAGACTAACATTCCTACAAAAACTAGAATTCAATAGTCACCTAAATAACCCAAATAGTTTCTGTAAAAATACATCAACAAAACTTCTTTCAACACGCTCAAACCACATCCAGGTCTTCATTAAAGTTGTACAGACTTGCCGATGTGGTTTGGACCCAGTATGACTTACTGTGAGCTATAAAAATGAACAAAACTGCAGGCAGCCAGGAGGGTTTGGACAACAGAGTCTGTATTAACAAACTTCTTCAGAAATAGAAGTGCTGATCTAGATTCAGTATTTGTAAAAATGTCTGTCATTAATACAGAGAAATCTGATCCATCAGTCCTGCTTTGTGAATACCAGCCCTAGTGTTGCCTGAAATGGCTTCCCATAGCAGTGAAGTTTTGTTCATTTTTATAGTTCCTAGTAAGTTATACTGTGTTCTGAATCAAACTGTCAAGTCTGCACAATCTTAACGAAGACCCGGATGTGGTAAAAAGTATTTTTATAGAAGATGTTTAGGTAATTTGGGTGACTATTGTGTTCTAGTGTTTGTTAGCAGTGTTAGCTTCATAGCCCTAGTTCTAAACTAAAGAGGCAAAATTTGGACTCCAGACATGTCTTGGCTGATTGACTACATCTGGGGTAATTGGGAAGTTGGATAAAATAGATTTTTCGCAGAACTGTCCCTTTAACATCTGTAGAATTACATTACATATATCATTTCATGTCGTCTTGTTTTTCATTTTTTTATATTTTTTTGCATGTAAAAGAGAATGTTTGTATATGTTTTGATGCAACAGGAGGAGTACAACTCATCCACGAGTCGTTTGCAGCGCTTGCTGGCAGAGTCGCAACAAATGGTGGCTAGTCTGGAACGCTCTTCTGGAAAATCTCTGAGCCCCACCCCGAGCCCCACCTCCCACTGTAACTCTGTTTGCAGCCTCTGTGTTAACCATAATAATGGCAATAGTCACAACCACTCCCAGTCCCCCAGAAATAGCCAGGAAGAAAGGGTAAGTGTTGTGATTCTGCATAGTATTGTAGATGCAAGACGCTTCACAGGATTGTAGAATTCCTTCATAATCATTCAGTTTGAAACTTCCTGCTTTAATGTTTCAGCAGATTGATGATTCTCAGATCCAGAATGATCAGCAATTCCTGAGAACCAAGGAATGTGGCCAATAAGTCTTTTGGTCGACATTAAAAACACCCTGACGTAGCCTCTGACATCACATGGACCTCACAATGCGCTGTGGGAAAATATACATGCAGCATTCCTTAACACTGCCAAGCCATTTCACTGCACCTACAAATAAATCAGTTTCAAGCAAAACAAAGATGGAAATTTCATTTAAGATACACTTTTTACTTGTAAATATGATTGTAATTGTAATTTTTTAATATTTAAAATGGCAGGTTTTTAACACTCAAACTAAACTTTTACTGTTTTTACTAAAAAGGGGAGCCTTTATTCTGCTTTTGTAATAAAAAAGAAATATATGAACAAGTTTCAGGTCTCTTACCATGTGGACCAAGTACTTACTCATTTATAGACCATTTCCTACAGCGTTAAACCTGTCCTACAAGATGACTGAATGGTGCTCCTTGTTTTGTCATTCCTGTTTCACTGTCATCAAACCTGTTTGTGAAAGACGGTGAACTGCTCTGTGAGTTCTGAGATTTTGAGACTTGCTGGCAGAGTGCTTTTCACCTCCGCACACGAGGATGCCATCTTCTATAATTTAACTCTCTCAAGCTCCTTGGCTATTTTAAAACCTCAGTACTTACGTAACCTTCAGCTCAGGGAATCTGACACAACACCAAAGGTATTTTGTTATAGTGTAAATATGTTACATTGAAATTTTTGACCAATTTTAAGCTTGAGTTTGTGTATCAATGTCTTATTTTGGAGAGAAAGTGTGTTCTATTGACATTATGTATAGTTAGTTTTTTATACAACTGACAGTATTACGTGCATAATTTCTCATAAAAATGTCTGTATACTTTGTCTAACTTGTTTTATTATTGGTTTTGTCTGTTAGGAATGTTTTACGTGATCAGTAGAGTAGCCTAAAAGAACTACAGTAGACCTTAGAATATCCATCACCTGTCAGCATTGAAAAAGTTTGTTAGGCCATATTTTTCTCCTTTATGAGATAATTTGGAATTAAAGGGGAACTCCTCCAATTTTTCAAAAATTCTACCTAATTAAATGGTTGAGATGTAATTTCATCCAGAAGGGTTTGAGGTGAAATGCTTTGTTCTAGAGAGACTTGCCGGGTCCAAATTGTTCACAGTTGTGGTGATAGGTACTGGACCTCTAAAGTTTAAAGCCTCTGAAAGCTTCCTCACAGAAAGTTATTACATAAAATGGTTGTATGTATGCTGCCTGATGTCTGGCACATTATTTTATAAAAGTTTTACAAAAAGCATTTGGCCTGAAATGTACTTTTTTGATCCAGTCCTGGCGGAGACGTACCTGAAGGGTGTTTTAAGGCAATATAGTACGCAAAGGAAAGCTATTTTTTTTTTTATCTTTACCACTATTTTACCATTGTCAGTATTATTTATAAAAACTTAGAAGATGCGTGTAGGTTCACTGGTAGTTTTGGATAGTAAATAAAATGGCTATATTTGTGTTGTATACATTGTGACCTCAGGTTCCTATCACCACCACTGTAAAGAAAAAAAATCAGAGTCTGTTAGTTTCTCTACATTCAATTACATCAAACAACTCAGTGAATCTCTATAGGTCTCAAGGACCAATTATCCAGAAACTTTGAAAATTTGGTGGAATTCCCCTTTAAGAAAGTGCTTGAGAGAAAGAGGTGTTAGCACATTACAGGGTATGTTACCAACAAAACTGAATGAAAAAAGTAACTAAAAGTGAATTACTGAAATGAAATTGAGGAAAAAGTAGATTTCTTTCCTCACAAATATACTTGAATATTAATGTTATCATTTGAAAATACACAATCTGTCAAAAGCTTGACTGAACACCTCTGGTAGACCTGAACGTTTCAGTAACTTAAAAAAAGTTAAAAATTAGCCTAAATTGCCCACAGCATGATTAGTTGACTCAGGTTTTAAGTATTTTATTCCTCACGATGGAACAACCCAATGAAATAAGGTTGTAAATATAAAGCTAACCGGCTACTATGAGGCACGTGATCCTTACAACACTTTGAATCAGACGGTTGTGGATTATCGGAAGTGCATGAACTCATGAAGGAGCCGTGTGTCGACTATTTTGTCTCACTTGAGTTTTATGACCAGTGAATGTTGGTGTACATGTAACAGGACCGACAAAATGTCTTCCAAGACGAAAAGTGAGAAAACAGACAAATCTGAAAAGGCTCTGGCAGCGGAAAAGGAACAATTCGTCAAACTACAGGTAACGAATAATCCCGAGCAGTCCAGAGCACACTGAGAAACAGTTTAATGAAGTCTTATTTATGAAAGCCCCTTTCCGCCACTGGAGAAAAATCTATAAACATTTAGAAAGTCAAATATCTCCATAATTATGACTTAGTATCTCTTTTTTTGTGTTAATCCTCTCATAATTATGAGAAATTCAAAAGTCACAATGGACAGAGTAAATTATTATTATGAGATGCTAAGTCATGAGATGTTATAATTATGACAGTAAGTCATTATGAGATACCAAGTCATAATTCTGAGAAAGTAAGTCATAATTATAAAATGTCATACTTATGAGAAAGTAAGCAATTATTATGAGATTCTAAGTCATAATTATGAGAAAGTAAGTCATAATTATGTGTTGCTAAGTCGTACTTATGGGATTGTATGTCATAATCATGACATAGTAAGTCATTATTCTGAGATTCTAAGTCATAATTATGAAATGTTAAGTCATTATGAGAAAGTAAGTCATAATTATGAGATGCTATGTCATAATTATGAAAGACGTTCTCATTAATGGCTATATATTTTTTCCAGTGGTGGAATACTTTACACTTTGTTGTCCACTTCATAATGACAGTTCCCTGTGATGGGACTTTATTTGAGCATAAGAATGCAATCTTGGGCCACTCATCCCGTAAACCTCAGTCTACAGACACATTTGTAGACGTAATTTGAAGTCCAGTTATATTTGAGAAAATACCTCAGAAATCTCTTAACACTGGATGATATTCAGATCATAAACTTAATTTAAAAAGTGGGTTTGCACTTCCCTGGACGTTCAATAAGACGCAGTGCTGACAAATGTATTTAATGCTGTTTTAAAGAACTGATTTCTTCCCTCACTTCACAGCTCCAGAGCATTGGAAAGTCCATCACCACTGCTGAAGCACCAATAAAGGAGAAATATGCTCGCAGTATCTTTCAGAACTATGGCTGTTTTCCATTCTCTTTCTTTTGGTTCTTTTTTATCTAAATTGTTTAGGAGAAGCATTTGGAGTCTAACCTTGGTGAAAGGATGTCATTTCCATTCTGGTCTAAGCTGGTATGTGCTGGTTTATGCTGCTCTGGTGCTGGTTTAACTGGTCACCCGGCATGGTCATGCTGGTTGATGGGCATACCAGCATCCAAAACACCACATATGCTGGTTAGACCTTCTAACGTTCACTTTTCAGTAGTTATTTACTTGGCGTTTCTGAGAATGTTGCAAAAAATTGTACACTGGACTAAATTTTCTCTGTGTATTTTGTGTGACGGGATGGACATGCTATGATTGACAGACTCTATTACGGAGGGAGAAAACAACAAAAAAAGCTAAATTTACCAGCTCTTGAACCATTTTAAAACGAGTAAGTGACAGTGCATTAGTTTCTATGGCTAAGTAAGTTTGTGTTATATGGATGCAAAACTCAGGACACAGCTAAATTATTATATTTTGCATAAAATGATTTTTATATTAAATTAAGTGCGAAGAAACAGATACATATTTGAGCATAGAAAAAGTTAAATTTAGTAATATTCTAGATGGAACGTTGATGACTTAAAATGCCTGTATTGCTAATGTAATTATAAATAAGAACATACCATTGTCACATGCAATACACTTATTTACAGATTTTTGTCCCTTTTACGTGGCATCAAACATTGTGGCTCTCTTTTCATGGAATGACTCTATATAGCAGTTAAGGCTGGTTCAGTATGACAATATATATTGTTATTGTGATACATTATGTCACAATACAATACACTAAGCTTTTCTGAACATATAGGGTATATCATCAACACTTGCAGAACATTGACCCACTGCATGTTTCATTATTCATTCTCTATAAATTATAAAGGACAAAAGTAGCCCCGTTTGACTGGATTTAGTGGAGCACAGTACGCTAAACATTGAATAAAAAATTCCTTGAAGTATCGCATTATTATATTTCAAACCTCTAATAGCAGATATGTTTCTATTTAATTCCTGGCCAAAAAAAGAATTAAGACACTAACCTAGAGCAATCAATCTAGGTCATAACTGACTTAAGAGATATTAACAACTCTTTAGTTTGTTCTCTTTGCTCTCAAAGTGGTCAATACTTAACATTAGTACAGAGATCCTGTTGGGAACACATAAAGAAGGTGGAGCTGTAACGTTCTGGTCCCATGCTGTGAGCTTACCTCTGGCCAGCAGTGCCATCCTGAGCTGGAAGTTCTGCCACATGGTGCACAAGCTCTTACGGGATGGTCATCCCAACGTGAGTCCTCTCATTTTATCCAAAGTGTTGTGAAATGCAAATAAGGCTCAGAATTGTATGATTACAAAGGGCAGTGATGATATAATTTGCCTTCCCATGACCACTTTCTTTCCACTTTTCTTTCCCATGACCACTATTCTTTCCACTTTCAGACCGTGCGAGATAGCCGTGGACACGTCCCCAGTATTAAGCAAATGGGAACTTTATGGGTAGGGAAATAAAAATCTACTATTAGAAGTAATTGGAGGTTCTTTATACTGATTATTATTTTGTTAGTAGTGTATATTTTTATTATTTAGTATTGATCAAGACTGTTAACACTGATTCAACATTGTTTTTGGATATTTAAGCACATCACAAGCTTAATTTTGTCTTGTCTTGTGTAGGGAAGCCTCCATGACCGATATGGTCACATTGTTGCTCTGTATGCGAAGTTCCTGTGCATCAAAATAGACTTCCACTGTAAGGTGAGGCTATGCAGAAGACAGTGCGGTGCTGTTTGTGGTATTTACTTAAAAATTGAAGTCATTTTAGCTAAAAGTGAAGTGCTGACTCTGTAAAATATAGACACTGTTCATGTTGATTGTTGCCATTGCAGCACAAAGAGATTCCAGCAAATCTCGAAACTCCAGACGAGGTACTTGAGAGGACTATTGCAGTAGATATCAACAAAGTGTGAGTACTTTCTTCAGTGTGCCTTTGGTCCTGTTAACTGTAATTCTAATGCATAGAAAAAAAACTTTGATCTACTATGTTCAGGTTTGAAACAACTGGTGAGGTGCTCGACTACATGGATGCAGCACTTTTGCTACAAGAAACAGGTAAGTCCACTTTATCATTCTATTATAAATCAGCATTAATTGTTGATGCTTAATTTATCGGATGTTAACTTCACAAACACTTTAAAATAAAGCCTTCATAACTTCAAAGGTATATGGCTTGCTATTTTTATAAAGCGTCTTAAGTGTTTTCCTATATTGCTGTGCATGTGATGCAGTTTTCAGACAACTTGAAACCAACTCTACAAGCTCGACCACTCCAGTGGGGCAGTGCCGCCTGGCTCCTCTGGTCTTGGTCATCCAGGACTGCAGCCCCCTCTATCACTACTTGGTCAAGCTCCTCTTCAAGCTGCACGGTCGTGAGTAGAGTCCATTTTATGCCAGGGTTGTCCAGTTCTTTCAAATCCAGCAGATGTCACTCTAATAACTAATATAGCAAGATTAGAAATAGGAATAAAGTTGGAATGCAGACCAAATATTGAGGGCTGTGGCAATAATTGTGACACGTCACTGCTTTTGTGACAAAAGCTATTGGTATCTCTGTTGGAGAATGATAAAAAAAGTACTTTAAAAAGTAGTTTAGTCAAAAGTGCTCCATAATTTAGGTCTACAAAATGCTGTTTAAATTGAGCTTTGTGAAAATTGTGAATTGTGAGTTGTGTAAATTCTTTGTTGGATTTTTGCTCAGTTTCTCTACCCAATTTAATCATTTAGTCACTGACTAAGAAATAAACAATGAAAAGATATCAAAAAATTTTACTAACACAGTTTTCAAAAAATGGTCTAGTTAATTTCATTCAGCACAGGTAAATGTTCTTTGTCTAAGCGCTGATGTCACTCTATGTGAAGGTGAGGAACTATTAAAGCACAGGGCTCTCTGAGTTAATTCACCTTTTCATTCTTTCTTGGATACAGAAATTTAGGTCACTTTGTTGCTTCTGAGCAGCACACAGAGGCTCAAGTCATATAACTTGAACTCGAGTCCGACTTAAGTCACGAATTTGATGACTTGAGACTCGACTTGACAAAATCCAAAAAGATTTGCGACCCAACTTTGACTCGAACACCAATGACTCGGACTTTGACTCGGACTTGAGTTTCATGACTCGGAATGACTACAGACCCAAAATGGAAGAAATGTTGGGATAGTCTGACTGCAGACGGGACTCTATACAGCTGCTTACTTTTCATGTAAATGGATTTGTTATCTCGTAAATGTGATACACAGCAGCATCGCCAAATGTCTGATACTGTGTTAATGCTTGGCTTATTTTATTCTAGAAGACAAGTGAAGCGTTTAGAGTTTAAGTTCAGCTCCATAAGCTGGAACCAGGTGAAGCATCAACAGCATCAGCAAGCCCTCGTTTAACACTTAAACTTCAGTCTTACTGGTGAAACTTACCAGGTGAAAAACAAAACCAAAAACAGCTCTGTCTGTTTCAATGATTTCAACAGCTTCTGCAGGTAAAATAAGCACAACATTCACCACAAGGCTGAATTTCATTGCAATTAACAGTGCAGCAGTTACGTTCTGGTGCTGCATCCGATTCAGTTCCCCCTCAAATTCACATCCCCTTCACAAATCAAGTCCTTGGTCATGCATTCACTAAACAGAAATCAACGGCAAACGAAAAAGTTCAGGAAATGTCAACATTACACAGCCGTTTGTTATTGATTGTGTCAACCTTTCAGCTGTACAGCCTTCTTTGAACTTGTTCACTTTCTGTAGTTTCAGTGTTGCTTGGTGACTTGAGTGTCAAGACTTGAGACTGACTTGTTACTTGCAACTTAGTGACTTGTTCCCACCTGTAGTGGCACAACTCTCTAACTGCCTAATCTTCAAGAGGTACTGCTGCAGTCTAAATCAGGGCCCTCCACAGTCAGGACTGGTGGGGCTGGGTGATAATCATAGTCACGGGCTAGGAACTGGCAAAATCGGAAACTCATGAAATCCAACAATAAAAAATCAAGCAGTTGCAGTTGAAGTTTAACCACATTCATTGTCGTGTTTTTATTTTTTTTTGGTTCTCAATGTGCTAAATGTAAACTGTTTTTTTGATTTAACTGAGATGCAGTGCTAAAAATCTCAGGAGAAATGTTGACTAAACTAAGTTGAGAAATAAAAAACAAGCTATGTAGAAGGTTGATAAAGATGGATTTCACAGAGTTTTCAACATTTCTGCATAATTAAATGGTTAAGCTGTAGACAAAGTCATTCAGATACATACTAACTTGTGTGAAGAGTTTAATGTCTCTAAAAGCTCCCTCACAGAAAGTTATTACAAGAAATAGTTATAAATACATGGCCTGATGCATGAGACATTATTTTAAGTTAGTTTTGCAAAAGCATTTTACCTAAAATGCATGTTTTTTTTAATCCATTCATTTCAGGGAGGTACATGCAGGATTTTGTAAGGCAAGTACCCAAAGGAAACTGATCTTGTTTCAGATTTTGCACTATTTTACCATCATCAGCATTACATATTAAACTCAGAGGACACATGTAGGTTCACTGGTCTGTGTGGGTAGTAAATATAATGGCCATATTTGTGTTGTAGATGTTGTGACCCCTGGTTCCTATCACCACCATGTCTGTAGTTTCTCTACAGTGAACCATTTCACAACAAACCACTCTGAATGACTTTGGGTACATCTCAATGATTGAATTATGATGCTGAAAATTTGGTAGTAATTTAAAATTTCAAGTTGACCTGCCTTTTAATTATTTTGTGTGTGGTTCATAAATGTAATGTTCATTAAATGTGAGGGGCAGCTGGTGTTCAAAATGGTCTAAACAAGAAAAAAATGTTTTGAAAACTTTTTTGCTCATCTTTAACAAGGATGCCAAAAATTCTAGAGTGCACTGTAAATCTCCAACAGGGCATGCTTGTTTAACTTCCTGCTGCTTAGCAAAAGCACCGAACTGTCATTCACTTTATTTACCATCTATAGCTTTGAGTAAATGTTCACATGTACTGAATAAGTCTTTTGGTTGTGTATCAAAGGTATACCAGTGGATGCTCTGCTAGGACATCGGGAGCGATTCCGCGACCAGTTCGACAAGTAAATACTACATTTGCCCTTTTATTGTATTTTTTGTCAGCAGACTGTTGAACTGAACATGTTTTGGTTCTGTTTATCCTCCTCAGTCTTACCCAGTTCTTTGAGAAAGCCAGAGGCATGGAGTTCTTCAAGACTATCATCCAGATCCCTGACCTTCCTGATGTGAGGGCAACAGTTTCTGTCACCATTACACATTATTCAAAGTGCATCATTCTGTAGATGTCTACACTTAAATAATACCTAATGTATGATATTTAGACTTACATGAATATGTTCTATACTTAAATAATAGCCAGCATATGGTACTAAAACTTATATGCATATGCTCTATACCTGTATAATAATTCATGTTTGGTACTAAAACTTATATAAATATACTCTACACCTGAATAATTGTTAATATCTGGTGCTAATATGTGATATTTAAACTTTTATGAATATGCTCTATACCTAAATAATAGCTGATGTATGGTGCTAAAACTTACATGAATGTGTTATGTGTCTAAATAATAGACAATGTATAATAGATAATGGTATATAAGCGTAAATGTGTGTACTCCATACCTAAGTAATAGTTAATGTATTATACTATATGAATATGACCAACACTCAGAGAATAGGAAATTAGTGGTGTTTATTGTGAATGAATATGCACTACACCTAAATAATAGCTAATGTGTGCTATTTAAACTTAAATGAATGTGTACAGTCCCCTCCAAATTTTCCTCCGAGCGGCTTCGTTGGCTGACCATGTCAAGCCAGTGGTGGTTCGCAATCAAGAACTGCCTGATGATGACGACACAGAGACTCAGCTGGATTTTGGTGAAGCCCCTGGATACCAAATGGTATGGTGACTTGTCATTTCCAGCACTGAACTAACTGAACTGCAACAGACTTTTTATTTGCGTTTAAAAGTTGACATACTGAACACAGTTTCCCTGACAGTGCCATAACTGTCTAAAACATAATATGTTTTTTATTTCATGGACAGTTCTATGCATACAACCAGTATGACCCACCAAATGATGTACCAGTGCAAAGGTAATGGACCTGGATTTGAAGTGATTTGGTTCTTTAGCATTTCCGTCCAAGATTTCTTCTTTCAGTAGCCTGTTTATCCTGTTCTCAGGGAGACTGAGGCAGACTCTTTGAGGAGAGAGCTGGAAGCAGTGAAGCCTGAGCTCCAGATGTTCAAAGCAGAGGTAAAGTGTTTGTGTGCATATTAGTATGTTCCAGTCTGTTTGTTGTTTTATATGGTTAATATGTAATTTGGTACAAGGTATATTATTGGTCTCATTATATGCCAATAAGCCAGATTTCAAGGGAGGAGCCAAACTGACAATCTACAAGTAAACAAAAATATAGAATAAACATGAAGCCAAACATAGCATCCACAAAAACCCACACATAATAAAGTACATCAAAACATGTTAATGGTATCAAGGTTTTAGCTGGAATGTCAATGGAATATCAAACACTTATAGTGATGCACCAAAATGGGAATTATTTAAAATAAAGAAACTGGGACTAAATCCACCTGGATTAGTATTAGAATTTAGAACCACTGACCAATTGCGCTTGCACAAAGAGGAATTTGACCTCTGCAGTTAACCCATCCATGCAGTGAAACATCCACATATACACACACTTGCCGGCAGTGAGTACACTTGCCCTGAGCGGTGGGCAGCCCTATCCACAGTGCCCGGGAAGCAGGTGGTGTTTAACTGCCTTGCTCAAGGGCACTTCAGTCATGTCCTGTCGGCTCAGGAGATCAAGTCAGCAGTCTTTCAGTCACAAGGCTGGTTCCCTAACCTCCAGCCCACGACTGCCCCATAACAGATACACATAACATTTAAAGTAAAATTAATAGAATGTAGACATTTTAGCCTAATAGCCCAGCATCCCCTAAAAGTTCCAGAATCCAAAAAACATGTCATCAAATATTGAAATGAAATGAAATATTGTTCAAATTGAATCATCCAAACCCAATATTTTTTTAAGCATCTGCTAGTGACGGTATTATATCATTGTGCATCCCTGCTTATCGTCATATATAGTGCATTAGTTTATGACATTGTTAAATAGCCGTTTAAATGAGGTTTAATTAAAAGTTGTGTTTATACCTGCCTGCAGGCCCAGCGTGCTGTGGTCCAGCTGAAGGAGAAGGTGAATATGCTGGAAGCAGAGCTGGAGGAGCAGCGCACCCATAAGCAGATGGCCCTAGTGGAGAACGAGCATCTCCGCATGGAGGTGGAGTCTCTCAGGACCCAGAGTGCTGTGGCTGCCAGCCTACAGGCTTCAGCAGATGATGCAGGCAGTGAGTGCTTGTCAGACAGTTCTGGCTCTTTTATGTCTTATGGAAGCTAGCACATTTTTGGCATAATCAGGGTGCTCTGTGGGAGGACGTGTAAGGTGTTTTTCTCAACATATAGTTGGATCTTGAACAGGGGAAGGATTGGGGAAGGACTTGGGCATTTTCATTTTTATCAAGCAGGAAATATCATCATCATCATCATCATCATCATCGTTAACCGCTTAGTCCAGATAGGGTCGCGGTGCAGGAAATATCACTAAAGAAATACAACACAGAAAAACATCAGGGAGCTGGTACTTATTTTGAGGACTACAAGTCCACAAAACGGAAAGGAAATAAAAAAAATGAAAAGAGCTTAGTGAATTTATGACTATTTATTAACCTCTTAACCTGCAAGATTCCATTAATCAGTCCAATACAAAATTTGCAAATAGTTTTGTAATAATTACCTAATTATGCAATACAACTGAAATGTATATGATGCTTTATTATGTATGTGTTAAATATATTTAAGTCTGCTATTCTTAAGTATTTACATACAGTTGTTTGCAAAAGTTTGTATACCCCTGGTCAAATTACATGTTTTATTGTGAAAACAAGTTAATACATCTTCTACAGGGAACCCATTCATACATTGCATTTTTAGGGCACAATTTCCATTTATTTTCCATTTATTTGCTTAGTTTAAAATATTGGAAAACAATTGGAATACAATACAAAATGTGCCAAATTTTATGTTATATCACTCAGAAAACAAGCAAAACAACAACACTTTTGCATACAAATGTATATGCCAATATATGTATACAAAGGTAAGTATATTGAAATAGATCCACATATTTGTAATACTTTGAATTTTTCATATTTACTTGTATATCAGAAATATATGTAAATATATTTGCTGAGAGAAATGACCTGTCACATCCATATTTTAATTTTTTGTGAGTAGGACAAGGTGTATCTAGGAGGCAAAAGTTTCTATACCCCCGGTCAAATGACATGTTTTATTGTTAGGAAAACAAGTTAATGCATCTTCTACAGGGAACACATTCATACATTGCATTTTTAGGGCACAATTTACATTTATTTGCTTAGTTTAAAATATTGGAAAACAATTAGAATACAATACAAAATGTGCCAACTTTTGCACAGGCCAAATTTTATGTGTTATTACTTAGAAAATAAGCAAAACAGCAACACTTTTGCATACAACTGTATATGCCAATATATGCATATAAAGGTCAGTATATTGAAATATATCCACATACATAATACTTGAATTTTTCATATTTACTTATATATCAGAAATATATGTAAATATATTTCCTAAATAAATCGTTGGTAAATTGTTTTAATTTAGTTTTTGCCTAAAACATCAGGTCACAGAAAATTAATAATTTGGATAAAACTTGAACTTTTATGCTAATTAACAAGCACTGTCCCAAATCAATCAATCAATCAATCAATCAATCAATAAATAAAAGCAAGCCTGCATATTAAGGGGTTAAACATCAGGTTAACAGGTGTCTCAGGGAAAGATGAGAGACAAAGCATAGGAATATTCATAATGAACAAAAAGGGAAATCAAAAATTAGAAAACATGAAGAGAAAAAAAGAACAAAGAAACAAACAAAAGCAATATGAACGAACACAAAATCACACTGAAACAATGCCTGGCAAGGAACATGATATAAATACTATAAATTATAAATACTATATACAGTCATGGCTGAAAGTGTTGGCACCCCTGACATTTTTCCAGAAAATGAAGTATTTTTCCCAGAAAATTATTGCAATTACACATGTTTTGTTATACACATTAATTTCCTTTGTGTGTATTGGAACAACACAAAAAAACAAAGAAAAAAAAGCCAAAAATGATAAAATTTCACACAAAACTCCAAAAATGGGCTGGGCAAAATTATTGCCACCTTTTCAAAATTGTGGGTAAATAACTTTGTTTCAAGCATGTGATGCTCGTTCAAACTCACCTGTGGAAAGTAACAGGTGTGGGCAATATAAAAATCACACTGAACCCAGATAAAAAGGAGAGAAGTTGACTCAATCTTTGCATTGTGTGTCTGTGTGTGCCACACTAAGCATGGAGAACAGAAAGAGGAGAAGAGAACTGTCTGAGGACTTGAGAACCAAAACTGTGGAAAAATATCAACAATCTCAAAGTTACAAGTCCATCTCCAGAGATCTTGATGTTCCTTTGTCCAAGTTTACAACCCATGGCACTGTAGCTAATCTCCCTGGACGTGGACAGAAGAGAAAAATTGATGAAAGGTTGCAACGCAGGATAGTCCGGATGGTGGATAAGCAGCCCCAATCAAGTTCCAAAGAAATTCAAACTGTCCTGCAGGCTCAGTGTGCATCAGTATCAGCGCGAACTATCTGCTGACATTTGAATGAAATGAAACGCTATGGCAGGAGACCCAGGAGGACCCCACTGCTGACACAGAGACATAAAAAAGCTTGACTGCAGTTTGCCAAAATGTATGTGAGTAAGCCAAAATCCTTCTGGGAAAATGTCTTGTAGACTGATGAGACCAAGATAGAGCTTTTTGGTAAAGCACATCATTCTACTGTTTACCGAAAACAGAATGAGGCCTACAAAGAAAAGAACACAGTACCTACAGTCAAATATGGTGGAGGTTCAAAGATGTTTTGGGGTTGTTTTGCTGCCTCTGGCACTGGGTGCCTTGACTGTGTGCAAGGCATCGTGAAATCTGAAGATTACCAAAGGATTTTGGGTCCCAATTTAGGGCCCAATGTCAGAAAGCTGGGTTTGCGTCCTAGGTCATGGGTCTTCCAGCAGGACAGTGACCCCAAACATACTTCAAAAAGCACCCAGAAATGGATGGAAATAAAGCGCTGGAGAGTTCTGAAGTGGCCAGCAATGAGTCTGGATCTAAATCCCATTGAACATTTGTGGAGAGATCTTAAAATTGCTGTTGGGAGAAGGCACCCTTCAAATATGAGAGACCTGGAGCAGTTTGCAAAAGAAGGGTGGTCCAAAATTCCAGTTGAGAGCTGTAAGAAGCTTGTTGATGGTTATAGGAAGTGATTGATTTCAGTTATTTTTTCCAAAGGGTCTGCAACCAAATATTAAGTTGAGGGTGCCAATAATTTTGTCTGGCCCATTTTTGGAGTTTTGCGTAAAATTATATCATTTTTGGCTTTTTTTTCTTTGTTTTTTTTGTGTTGTTCCAATACACACAAAGGAAATTAATATGTGTATAACAAAACATGTGTAATTGCAATAATTTTCTGGGAAAAATACTTCATTTTCTGGAAAAATGTCAGGGGTGCCAACACTTTCAGCCATGACTGTAAATAATATAAATACAGACACAAAAGTACAAATGCTTGGGAACAATGGTACGAGACAAGGTTACAAACTAAACACAGGTGGAGATAACGAGGAGGCAGAGCTAAAGAAGAGCAAGGGAGCTGAGACTGGGGCAGATGAAGAAAAGAGTGCAGTTTGGTAGCAATAAAACAGAAAAAGTTCTCAGCATGAGAAGTGTAGCTCTGATGAATTCATGTTTATTTGATTTGTTAGTCATAGTTGTTTCAGGTACAGTTATGACAGTTATGAAAATGATTGCCGAGAGAAATGACCTGTCACATCCACATTTTAATTTTTTGTAAGTTGGACAAGGTGTATCTAGGAGGTTTATCTCTTTACCCTTCTAGAATCCAGAACAGGCCTTGTTGTCTTTATTAATAGACTAATATTGCTATGTGTGGATGTCCTTGGGGCTTTTTCTCTCAGTCTTCTGTCTGCCTTACAGGCCGGGCTCAAACCGCCCAGATGCATTTCTCCCGGCTTAAAGAGAAACACGCTGAGCTGGTCACCAGACACGCCGACCTCATGAGAAAAGTACTCAATCTTTATTTTTGGGGTAACATCTTTCTAATAAACACTTCCAGTCAGCCTAGGGGTCCTTCCTCTTGTCCTGTGTAACCCTCTGGTTTGTTTGTCAGAATGCAGACATGGTGAAGCAGCTGTCCAGCACTCAGCAAACCCAGGAGGAGTTGATCAAGACCAAAGAGCAGATGGCACAAGAGCTAGAGCAGCTCAGGCAGGAGAAGTACACAAAGGTGGAACTTTCTTATTACTGTCAAATTTCACTGTTTTGACAGGTCACAACCATCACATCCAGTCAGTAGCCTATCATTCGGTATTTAGTACACAGGTTCCCAAACCTAGTACCCCTGCCCTGCACATCATGTTTTCCCTCCCACTTCATCTTGCAAAGGGCTTGTTAATGAGTCGATTAACTGGAATAGGTGTGTTGGGAGCAGAGATAACACGAAGATGTGCAGGGCAGGGGGTACTCCAGGACCAGGTTTGGGAACCACTGCCTTAGAACCTGAAGTGGACCGCTGATGACTGCCGGAGAGCTGTGAATCTGCAGCAGAGCTTCAGTGCAATAGATCAGATAAACTAATATAAAAAAACAATGAAAATAAAAAAATTAATTACAAATGACATTCTCTCAATTTCAATTGTTTTCAAGCATTAACATCCGATAGTAAAAGCCCTTTTAATTTTAATAATAAAAATAATTTCAAGGACTTGTCTTAGCTCTGAGGAAACATCCACACACAATTCCTGTCTAGTTTTAGCAATAAGCATGGATCCAAAAGGAGAGTCAATAAAATATGGCCAACTTATGCTGATCATAAATTTTTTCTCAGTATTCAAAATCACCTGTTATGTTCATTTTCAGTGTTCATAATTAAATTTTTGTTGTCTACTAGAATAGCTTTACATGCTTCAATGTTTCAAAACCACATTATTTTTCTCATACTGTACATTCATCCTCTGTCTGAAACACTCTGTTAGACTCTTCACGGCCTTCAGCAGTTGATGTGTATTGCGTGAGGGTGTGCCGAGCTTGCTGGCAGGCGGGCAATTAGGATTGTGTTATGAGATTGCATCACCTTGTATCAAAGGAAAAGGGCTGGAATTCCAACTAAGCATTTCAGACAGAGAAAGGTAGTTTCTGTAGGAGAGAGTTTCTCCCTCTGGCATGTACTTTGGGCTTTATAACTTTGCAGACCATTTACATGCACAAAAAGTTATACAATCAGGGAAAGGGAAAAACTGGAAATGCAAAGTAGGTCCCCTTTAAGCCATCTAAAGAACCACAATCACAAATCTTTTATTTTTTTCTCTTTGTATTTTCAGCTCACAGACACTTCTAACAATATTTAAAAAGTTTTATGACCTGACAAATGGTTCGATAGACTGTACATGCAAAATTAAAAAATAGGAGGCACTATGAATTTTATTATCAAAAAATAGCCAAATTCCTGAAGATAGCAAAATTCTCAAATAATGACCAATGGCACATGGCATGTAGCCTTTTTGTGTCTGTACTTTTGCCCATTTTTATAGATAACATGTTATACAGTGTCAGATGCTATATTAGTCAAGCATACTTGAGATTACTTCACCACTTGACTTGGACAAATATTTGACGATTTAGTCATGTAGTCCACACAGTTCTTATTGGTGGTCATAAGCTTTCATTACTTTCAACTACATTAGCCATGTAGCTCCAGCACAAAGCTAAAGAAACAAACTTCAGACTATTGATTTAGTGCCATTTAAAAAGCAAGGAATTATGTATAATAATTTATTTACATTGCCTTTCTGCATAGATTACTGTTTACACATTTAAACATATGTGATTTGCTTTGTTATTACGTTTAGGCTGAATCACAGAAGGCGGAAATTGTGCGATTGAAGCAGGAGCTGCAGAGTGGGAAAGCTGAAATAATGCAAGTTCAGACTGCTCTGCAGAGCAAAGAAAAGGTTTGTCCCAGTGTCTCTTTATAGATTATCTTCCACCAAAGTTTATCTGTCACACTGTCTCATATTCCTGTCCCGTGTCTTACAGTCAGGAGACCAGCTGAGCAGTGTGTTGGTGGGGCTGCAGGCAGAGAAAGAGATGCTACTGCGCTCTGTGAAAGAGCTGGAGACTGAGCTCGCTAACCTACGTCAGGCTGCTCAGCTGCACCAGACCACTCTGCAGCAGGAGAGAGAGAGGAGCCAGAGAGAGATGAGCTCCCTGCAGAGCCAGCTGCAAGACAAAGTGGGTACAACACCTGAATTATAAACTCAGAAACTGTGAATCAGTTTTATTTATCCATGTACAGAACTGTGCAAAAGTCAGAGATCATCCTTTGTTAACTTCATTTCCTGCCCAACTAACCATTAAGTACAATTAATATAGTTGCTATCTTTGCCCATTTCCGTCAGGTGAGGAAAAGTTGCCTGATGTTTTTGCCCCCCATTTCTGGCAGCAGTGCATTCAATTTTGGCCTATGTTTATCTATCAAATTTTTAATTTTAATGACAAAATAACATCTCATTTTCTGAATGTTTTCATTTAGTATGGCTTATTGTCTTAAAATAATGACTCATCTTGAAACAATTATGCGTCCTCAAAGAGTAGCAACTCAGTAACAAAATGCCGCATTTTTATGTTGAAGTGGCTGACAGTTCTAGCTAACCATTTTGTGTTGTGAGAAGTTCTAGAACCCAAATTTTGACAAATGGAGGATAATGCTTATTAATTATCACAAGCAAAAGCACGCGAGGGTGACCCGTAGATTTCACTAGATGCTTGGAAAGAGGGATGAGGAAGGGGTTTTCTGTTGGTTGCAATCTGTAAAATCACCCCATCTTATACACTGCTCTTTTAAGTCCTCCCCCATTCAGACTTGGTCATTATTACTGAATTATTTGTTAAATAATCATTATGGCAAATAACTGTAAACAGTTAGTTAGTCATATTTATAAATTTGTAGCCTGAAATGTAGCTGAAAAATTCTCTTTAGTATTATTTTACCTTACAACACCCTGCATGTAGCTCTCCGCCATGAATGTGTTTAAAAAATATGTTTTAGGCCAAAACCTTATCTCAAAGTTGTCATAAAACAATGTCTTGGATATCAGGCAGTGTATTCATAACCATTTAATGTAGTAACTTTATGTGAGGAAGCTTTTAGAGGCATTAAACACTGCAGATGTCTGGTGACCACCACTGCGAACAATTCGGTAACTTTCTCTAAAATAGATAATTTCACATCAGACCACTCAGAATGACTTTGTTCACATCTCAACAATTTAAAATTAAAAATCAGTGGAATTTCCTTTTCATGTCATTGTTCTGGGGTGAGGGATAGAAAGGGAATGTGGTGCCACCACGCCAACTTTAAAGCAATCACTGGTGTACCCTCTGTTACTAGGTTATAACCTTTTATTCCCTAATTGGCAATTAAACCCAACACCTTCGAGCCCCACCTGTTCCAGTTTCTAATATTTTGCCCTATTTCATTATCTTGAGCCTTATTTCTGGCCTGAAGTACACTTAACAGAAATGTACTTCGAGTTTATTACAGCTAAACTCCCAGTCTTACCAACCAGGCCACCACAAGAAGGCAGTGTCTACCAAAATATTAACTGGCTGGGAAAGTAACTAAGCATGTGCCTCAACAGGTGTGTCGGGAGCAGCAGCAGCAGTTGGACCTGGACAAACTGAAGAGAGAGCTGGAGTTAAAAAGAGCAGAGGCACTTGGTGCCCAGACTGCTCTGCAGAGTAAAGAGGCGGTAGGTATTGCTGTATGAGTATTCTATCTCCCTCTCTTACACATGCATGCACAAAACACACACAGTGCTTTTTTGAATCCTGAAGATCCTACAGACATGCACGTAAAGTGGCATTCCAGCATAAAACTAGCATCTAATATGTTGTTTGTCAAGTTATGTAAAATTCTGTAGGGCATCGCTGTATCTCTCTGTCTCATTGTTTTGACAAAATTTATGATTTTGTGTTGTTATGTTTTCATCAATGTTCTGTTGGTCACTAATCAAGGCTTATAAATACATCTGTGCTGTTCCTCGCCCCTTCAGTAAGAGAAAAGGAGCCAAACTGAGCTAGCTATCATTTGCATTTGTAATTTGTACTTAATTTTTTTTATATATCCATGTGTGTTTCTACACTATATGGCCAAATGTGGGCATCCCTCTCAATTATTGAGTGCAGATGCTTCAGCCACATGCATTGCTAACAGGTGTATAAATGTAGCCACAAAGAGGTAGAACAAACATTAACACAACATCTATGCATCAGAAACTTCATGAAATAGGTTTTCATGGCCAAGCAGACGCATATAAGCATAAGACCAATATGTGGAATCCCAAGCATCAACTATATGGTGTAAAGTATGCCACCACTGGACTCCGGATTCAGTGGAAAAGTGTTCTGTGGAATGATGAATCACACTTCACTATCTGCCAGTCTGATGGACGAATCTGGGTTTGACAGAAACCAGGAGAACGCTACCTAATGGAATGCAAGGTCCCAAGAGAAAAGTTTGGTGGAGGTCTAGGACTACTTTTCAGGCCTTGAGCCCTTCATTACCAGTGAAGGGTAAAGTTAATGCTACTGTATCCAAAGACATTTTGGACAATTATATGCTTCTAATTTTGTGGCAACAGTTTTGGGAAGGGCCTTTCCAGTTCCAGCATGACTTGCCCCGAGGTCCACAAAGAGAGGTTGGACAAGTTTGGTTTGGAGGAACTCCAGTGGCCTGCACAGAGCCCTGATATTAAACCCACTGAACACCTTTGGGATTAATCGGAATGTCGTTTTTGAGCCAGGCCTTCTCATCCAACATCATTGTCTGGCCTTCTCAAATTCTCTTTTGACCAAATGAACTCAAATTCCAAAAACTGCAAAATCTTAAGAAGATCCCAGAAGAGTGGAGGCTGTTATAGCTGCAAAGGAGAGAGAGGGGCAACGCAATGTTCAATGGTTTCGGAATGGAATGTCCGCCAAGCTCATATGGGTATGATGGTTAGGTGTCTACTTACTTTTGGCCATATAGTGCCTCTCATTCTAGTTAACCTAAGCTGTTTTAGACGCCATACATTATTGTTATTATTATTTACTAATTCAATTCATGTTTAATTTGACTGTTTTTACTGTGTGTGCATCTGTGTTGCAGACAGGAGACCAACTTAGCAGTGTGTTGGTGGGGCTGCAGGCAGAGAAAGACATGCTGCTGCGGTCTTTGAAAGAGCAGGAGACTGAGCTCGCTAACCTGCGTCAGGCTGCTCAGCTGCACCAGACCACTCTGCAGCAGGAGAGAGAGAAGAACCAGAGAGAGATGAGCTCCTTGCAGAGCCAGCTGCAACAAATAGTACGACAGTTCATGCACACAGAGACTCCATTTAGTGTTTTCCTTATCTAATACCTGGGATTCAGTAATTGAAGAACTGTGAATAAGCTGAACTTCCTAAACTGGCCTTCTTTTGCAAGAGATTCTTTCTGAAGGGATAAAGTGTCTGATATTTCACTGACCGCTCTGCAATATGTGTATTAACAGCTGCAGAGGGAGCAGGATCAGCAGCTGGAGATTGCCAGACTGAAACGAGAGTTAGAGGAGAGGAGAGCAGAGGCGTTCAGTGCCCAAAGTGCTCTTAACAATAAGGAAATGGTAAGTTTTTTTTCTCATTGCCTGGCAATGGCAGGACCATCACCAGTGTAAAATGTGTACTTACAGCATCATACATAATTCAGGTGGTTTAACTCTGCAGTTAAAGCAATAGCCATCTATGTATGAAAACTAATGGTGACCAGTCTGCTCTCACTGCATACTGCACAAATTTTAACTTTCATGCTGTTGACATTAGCTTTTTGACTGCATTCTCTTAATTCAACTCAGGCAACAGTTTAAACCATAAATAGTAATCTATGTTGAATAATAAATTGTTTAATATTTGTATGCCCAGGAAACTACTAAATATGGAGTAGAAGCATGCCTAAACCTTAATACTCATTCAGAATGTGAACATTTATGAATATGGACGAATATGCAAATCATCCCTTGCTTCCCGGTTTTCAAACTCTGTCGTTCTCAAAACCACTCAACATCCTGTGCTTTTGCTTTTGGCAATTGGGAAATAGGCCTTTATGCAGAAACGAAAGTCTGATCTCAATGTAACATTAATAATCAGGAAATAAACTAGTGAATCATCGCACATTTATTGTTGAACATAAGTGGAACAAGTATTGCTAAATGTTGAACAGTTGTAAGGAATGCACAGTGGCGCCAAAGTTCGGAGAAGAAGTCTGTCCCCTCAGCGGCCGTCTTGGCTATGCCTCCTGGCAATTATTTCTAGTCATACAAGACCAGGCACCTGTTTTTTTACATAGAGATAGAACTATAAATCTGAGACTGAATGCCACATTAAAGTTTCAACAGATTTGAAATCATGGGTAAAATCTGACCAAAACAGCATGAATAGTTTGTAGTGTTTGGTTTAAATAACTCAGAAAAAAGGGCAGCTTTACCAGCAAGCTGATCGGATCTTTTAACTGAAGGCCAGGAGTAGCCCCATAAACAAATGGCATGTTGAGCATTGTGAGCTTTCCTATTCATTTTTCAACAAGTAAACTGCTTCCACCTCTGTAATGTCTCTGGTGCTGCTGAAAATGCTAGCGCTAGTTTTGCAGGCTAATAACTTGGCTCAACACACCACAGATCGGGCTACATTCTGTCTTCATGTCACCCCATGTCAGTCACTTGACATCACTCACTCTGATTTGAGTCTGCATCCTCTGCAAATTGGATACCATGGATAACGAACTTTTGTTGTTGTGTGTGCAGCTGTTTTTGTCTGTTCTCAAAGTAAACTCTAGCCTCTGCCAGTAACAAGGACAGTATAATGCTGCAAGAGCTCAGCACAGAAACCATGTTTACTGCCTCAGATTTGAATCTTTATCCTCAAAAGTTGTGTCAGTGAAGATTTAGTATGCTTTCATATTGTGGAGGATTTACACACACTATCCATTTTTAAACTGGCCTGCTTGTATTTAAAAATTGGTCATTTTTTACAGAACAGTGTAACCTATACACTCAAAAACTTTCCTATGGTGTGCGTTACAGGCAGGAGACGAGATAAACAGTGTGTTGGTGGGGCTGCAGGCGGAGAAGGAAGTGCTGCTGCACTCTGTGAAAAAGCAGGAGGCAGAGCTAATTACCCTGCGGCAGGCTGCTAAGCTGCACCAGGCCACTCTGGTACAGGAGAGAGAGAGGAGCCAGCGGGAGACAAGCTCCCTGCAGAGCCAGCTGCAGGCCAAGGTCAGAGTCATACCACAGACATGCAGCAACACTGTGTATAATGTTTTGGTAATGTTTATTACAGGGTTGAAGTGAGAAAAATCCAAGTTTTTGCCTAAGGCTTCGTTCACATTACAGGGTTAAAGTGGCACAAATCATATTTTTGCCTAAGTCCTCGTTCACATTACAGGGTTAAAGTGGCACAAATCATATTTTTTGCATAAGGCTTCGTTCACATTACAACAACAAATTAACAAAAGAGCAGCACATGTCTTCGTAGCATACATTATTAGCTCTTATTAGCTCTCAGTGAAAAAAGACTCTGCTGTTTTCACTGACACTCATTCCAAATTAGCCGCTGATGTTCCATTCCTGGCATTTCACACCCATCCATGGTTGAGAGTCTCTCTCTTGGTGGGTAGGATGGTCCTCTCTCTGTCCCCCAATCACTCAGCACAGTGCTTCCCAAAGCTGGCGTAACAGAATTGCCAGTAATCGTTGTCCTCCTCTCCAAGCATTTTGAGCTGTCATTGCACATGTTGCTGTAGTGTCAGTTTGAAAAGACGTAGTGATCAGCTTCACATGTCTCAGAGAAAGCACGTGTTACCCTGTATCCTCTCTTGGTAGCATCAGGTGATTGAGGGAGGCCTAGCTAGTGGGTAAAATTGGCCCCAATTAAATTAGATTGAGAAAATTTGATTTAAAAAATGAATTTTAATGATTAAATACCATTGCCAGCTCAAAAACAATGATAATTCCAATCTGATCATTCTAATTAAGGTCACATCACCTTGGCTACAAATCGGATACATATTTTCTACACAGCCATGCAACTGTAATGCCATCACAAGTGTGGTTTTCTTATGTGAAACAATTGAGCAGTGAGGTTTGCAATATGAACACTGTGAAAGTCTGTATCAGATGAAACTCTGTATCAGATGGTCTGAGGGGGCTGTGTGTGTGTTCAGTCGAGTCGGGAGTCTATGCTACAGCAGAAGCTGCAGGAGGAGCAGTTCTGTCTGCTGCAGTGTGCTGTCGTGGAGGCTGAGGGCATCATACTGGACGCTGTGGCCAAAGTGGACGACCCCATGCATGTGCGTTGTGTTTCCACTCCAGGTACATCTTCCTCCATTTAACGTCAAAATAAAGACCCCAAGATAGGACTTTCTACAAAAGTCAAATGGTCTTTTCTAACTTTAATATCTCTCCTTACACACCTGGAATACCAGAATATTTGATCAACCGAGCTGAAACAACCCTGGTCTCCATTGACAAGATGCAGCAGAGCCATGCTGGCTACTTGAGAAACATGGACGGTGAGGATCCAACTGTTTAACTATGTTTGGCCTCTTAACCGGTAGAAGTTGAGAGTGGCTTACTATTCAAAATATTCACTGTACTATTTGATTTACATTCACAGCTTCAAGCAGCTTTATGTTTGTTTATTAAGCATTTATTAAGCACTGACAAAAATGTGCTAAAAATGTAAATGATGTTTTTTTCTCTTCTATTTACAAACACAAGTTTGACATCGATTGAAAGTTTAGAACCTGGCAGGTCAAGTGGAATTCCAGCAATTTTTTTCAAAATCTCTGCATAATTCAATCGCTGAGATGTAAACAAAGTCATTCAGAGTGTTTAAATGTGAAATGGTGCATTATAGAGAACATGATTGATTTCTTTACCGCGGTGGTGATAGGAACCAGTGGTCGCAATGTCTTCAATACAAATTTAGCCATTTTATTTACTATCCAAAACAACTAGTGAGTCCACATGTGTCTTCTGAGTTTTGTATGTTATGTTGATGACTTTTTATTTTTATCCTCATCACCCCGCATGTAACTTTCTGCCATGAATAGATTTAAAAAAATAAGTTTTATGCCATGTAGCATGTAGAAACATGTAGCTTTTACAGGCATTAAACTCTTCAGACATCAGGCTCCTATCATCAGCACTGTGAACAATTCTTACTCTAGAATGGAGCTTTTTACATCAAACCACTTTGAATGACTTTGTTTACACCTTAACCATTTAAATTAATCAGCTAAATTTGCCTTTAAGAATAGTTCAGTGAGTTTGCATTGTTTTCTTTGTAAATACTGAATAGTAAGCCTTAGGGTGTGATAAGCCTTGGATTTTAAAAGGTTAAAGTGTTAATGTTTTATAGCAGATGGGATTGAACAGCATAAATTCACATGCTTCACTCTTCCCTTCAGATGCCAGCGGGTTGTTGAGAGCAGTGACCCAGTTCTCTCACCTTGCAGCGGACACTATTGTTAATGGAGCTGCCACTGCTCACTCTGTTCCCACTGACCAAGCTGACCGTGAGAACACAGACGCATACACAAGCATGAAACACAAAAGTCATAAAACATGACATAAATATGCACACATTGAAGCATGAAACATATCAGTGTGAACTGAGTTATGCAATGTTTACAGCTGCCCTGTGTAAGTTTTGGGAATTTGGAGACCTCTCTGGTGGAAATCTGTAATTGCATGCAATTTATGACATGGGCTGTGCATCAGACCTCTTCCCAAGCCCCGAGCTTTTGCCTTCCAAAGCATGCCACTGGAAGTGAGCCACTTAGGCAAGAGAAGACCATTTGAGAGAAGCTCTCCATTCCCTTACATTCATTTCAGTGTGTCTTCAATTCAAAGATAAAGGCACATAATCTTATATAGTGCCCCTTTAATCAGTGATAGTTATAATAAACGCCATCTACATAAAATAATCCATAACAATAGCTATCATTAGAATCATTTTTATGGTTTTGAATAAATCACTACATACTGACAAATATTTTGCCATGCTGCTGGTTATGCAGGCTTATGTGCCAGTCTTACACAGAGATACTTACCTAGTTTACTAAAATAACAAAGAGCCACTGATTAATAGCTACAGATGTGTTAGATTTGGCTTAGAGGAGAAGGAATACCTTGTTTCCCATCTCTCTCCAGGGCTGACAGATAACTGCAGGGACTGCGCTACCCATTGCCTCCAGTTCCTCAAAGAGCTGAAGCTGAAGCCCACCCTACAGCGGGCTGACCCCACCGCCATCCGCTATGTGATCCAGCGCATCCTCAACCAAGGCCATGTGAGTGTTCTGGGCATGCCTACACTGCTGTTCAAAAGTTTGGACTCACTTTTTTCATTAATACACAGATCAGTGTCAGAAAAAACAACATTAAATTACTGGTTGTTGAGCTACCAGAACAGCTTTAGTGCACCTTGAATGTAATTTTTGACCAAACAATTTTTGTGACATGCAATTTCAGTGCATCTCTATTATAATGCAGTACGTTACTCTTCAACTTGTTGTTGTTACTCAGAAAACTTTAAATCAAATAGGCTGGGGCAATGCATAAGAATAATTAGCACAATATTTTCTAGATTATATCACCCCCCCCCCGCAGCCAATACACGTGATCTGCTGCATCTTAAACCTACTTTCTATCCTTCATGAACATGTTTTCATGAAATCCTTTAATAAAAATATAGATAACACTGAGTAACCCAACATCTTTTGAAAACTACTTCACCTGTTGTTTTAATAGATGATAATGCAAATGTGCATTCATGGCGACCTGCATGCTAATAACGCTCCCTCCTGGAGATACTTCAGACTGCAGGCAATTAAAGCAGTGACTCATACTGAAGCAAGTTACAGAGCACATCAGCATTTATTTTTGGTTCCATGCACTCAAGCTAAACAGGGGCGTAGCCAAGGGTGGCCAGGGGTGCCACCTGGCATAATGTACGATCACCCCAGTTATACAAAGTGAGACAGTCATCTGTCATCAATAAAGCAATCACCAGAGAAATGTTGTCCTACTTATTCTGTGCGCATGTTTACATGTTACTGTGAAAATCTGCCATCAGAGCAGTTACCTGTAAGTTATAAGAGTCAGATGATAATCGGCTTGTCATTGCTCTGATAGGCTACTTTGAAGAGAAAACAGATAAATGAATACTGGTCAAATCTTTAACGTTAGCCTGGTTCATTTTGCTTGAAGTAGTGATCTAGTTGGACTTCTGCATTAGAGAAACATCGTTAAATGCCCCTAAATAAATTTCTACATCAATATAGTACAGTTTTTTATTTAATTTTGTGCTGTGGATCACATGATTATAACCAATGATGCAGTATTTAGCAGTAGAAATGATGCAAGGAACAAAACTAACAATATTTTTCACTGAACCTTATCAAAAACAGGAACAAAATCAGTTTCAGCTGTTTTTGGAAATGTGATAAACCAGCTATTTTGATCATATAGGCCTAATATAAGTGCAGACAAACCTTATTGACAACTGTTTCTTTCTGTTTTTTTCCAAGTAGTTTGTGACCTTATTAAAATACTGGGTCTAACCTGGCCACACCGTTGTAAACATTCTGGCCACATCCCTGAACATGAACCCCAAATTCCCAACATATTATGTTGAAGTGTCTTCTTCTGGTGTCTAGTTTATGATATTTCAGTATACGCTGTGTAATTTGTAATTGAATAAAATAACAACAATATCAATACGTTAATTGATTGCAAACTTTGGAACAGTAGTGTATATGAGCTCTGTGTGTATATGTGGACTAATCAGGAACTGCTCTCTTCAGGACCTGCGGCACAAAGACGCAGACATTCAGAAAGCGGAACTGGCCGACATGGTGGATATGGAGATGGCTGCTACTTCCACGGCTATTGAGGAAGCTGTGCTGAGAATGGACGTAAGAGCTCTGCAAGGTTGCACTAAGATATATATATATTATATTGGTTTACATTTGTGTTAAGATGATGTTTTTGTTTTATAGGAAATTTTAAGCCAGGCAAGAAGAGATACATCAGGAGTAAAACTGGAGGTTAACCAAAGGTTAGATTGGGATGTAGCCACATGACTGTCATTGATCATACAAAATCCATATACTTTTTCACTCTGTACTGATTTAAATGAATTTGTATGTATGTTCTATATCATGTCATTTCCCTTTTTCCCTTTACTGCAGCATTATTGGTTCCTGCTCTGATCTTATGAAGGTAAGTCTCTGCCAGTCCTTTTGCATTGAAATACAGCTGACTTTTCTCAGAGGAGTTAATTAAGTAGGAATTAAGAGCAGGCAATATGACTATATGTTATCCTCAGAGACAGAGGAGTTATAGAGAGCCTGTATATAATTACCAGTGTATACTAACTGCATAAACCGTATCCAAGCACCTGATTGGATGTCAGTCTGTTAATCCATCACATTATTTTCTTTCATTTCATTTATTTTTACCCTTATTTCTCTCCTGTTACTTTATAATATCAATATAATAATATCTTTATTTGTAGAGCACTTTTCATACCGGTGGCAGCTCAAAGTGCTTTACAAATGGGTGAAATGTTCTACCATACCAAAAAAGACAATGACAGATTGAGTTAAAAAGAAATAACAAGGAGATTTTTAATCAAATGCTAAGTTAAAAGAGATACGTTTTCAAATGTTTCTTAAATGTGTGAACTGAGCTTGACTATCTGTTAGAAGGTGAACCACAGTTCCACAGTTTAGCAGCATAATAACTGAATGAGGCCTCTTCACATTCAGTATCTGCAGATCTAACATTACGTGTTGGAACATAAACAGACAGACACTCTGTGATGTAAGTGGAGCTTTAAGAGAATTTAGAGCCTTAAAAACTAGTAGCAGAACTTCAAAATCTATCCTGAAAGATACAGGTAGCCAGTGCAGTTCAATATGGGAGTGATATAATCTCTCTGTTTTGTTTTTGTTAGGATCTGTGCTGATGCATTTTGTACCAGTTGTAAGAGATGTATTGTTTTCTTAGGAAGTCCAGTAAGAAAAGCATTACAGTAACTAACTCTGCTTGTGTTCTGAGTTTTAGGACCAAATATCAGTGTTTCAGTTTTTCCGTCATTAAGTTATAAGAAATTTTGTGACATCCTCTGAGAAATATCTGACACACAGCTGGTAACCTGTCTTGATCATTAGAGGGAATCGAAATGTATAATTGCATGTCATCAGCATAGCTATGAAAATGTATATATTATGTTTCCTAACGTCATCACTTCTTAAATAGTTTATTTTTGCAAATTGTTCCTGTAATGACAAAACACATCTTATCTACAAAATAGTAACTTTACGTGAGAAGGAAAAAAAATATTTTTTACATTAACTTCCATTCAAATTTAAGCACCTTTTTTTTAGAATATTGGAGCATTCAAAACTAAGAATATTTAAGAATATTGGAGCATTTCTTTTGTTTCATACAGCGTTGAAATGTTGAATTTAGAAAAGATTATAGTGTTTCACAGCCATTTTTTAAATGTGATGTTGTTTTTTTGCTGGTGTATTTTGTCTGCTCCAACTTTGAAAAAGTAAATATTGTAATATATATTATATATGGTAAAAAATGTCTTCAGATATTGTGATTGGAGCTTTAATTGGGCCTGAAATTTTGGTCAGAACCCAAAAACAGCTTAAGAACTGAGAACTATGTCCGAGCCCCAGCTGTAGCAGTCCAAAACTGACCTGAGTTCAACAAAATTGTGTCTGAAGTGCCCAACAAAAGGATAGTGCCAGAAATACTGTGTAGCAACATTATTAGATCATAGATAAATAAAATTTTAAAAATCATATAAAACAAATTAAAATAAAAAATACACAAATGTCTAAAAGGAAGATCAATCAGATCAGTGCAATGTTTTATTTCCCACACATCCATTTTCCCACAATTGCTCTAAACTGACTGTATGAGTGAGTTCACCATGCTAGATTAGGTAATGAAAGATTAAAGTAAGGGGAAAATCTAAAAGTAGGGTCAAATCTGTTAAAAGTGGAAGATGCTGTGGGAACCAGAGCCCAACACACACAGTTGGGACATGACATACGAATCTGACCGAAACCGATGTGAGCAGCTGGGTCGCATTGGGATCAGACAATTGCTTTAATTGTGATGATATATTCTGTCATCACACCCTTTCTGTGAATTTCAGCTGATTGACTGTGTTTTCCCACAGGCCATACACATGCTGGTAACTGCTGCCACTGATTTACAGAAAGACATTGTGGAGAGTGGTCGGGTAGGTGTGGACAAATACTTGCATAGCATAACTAGCACATTTGGGATTGTGTAGACGCTGCTCACTGACCTCTCCTCTCCACAGGGAGTTGGCTCTGTGAAAGACTTCTACGCCAAGAATTCCTGCTGGACTGAAGGGCTCATTTCGGCCTCCAAGACTGTAGGCTGGGCAGCCACACAGATGGTGTAAGTCCATTTTTCTCCAAATAGTAATGTAGCATCTCTTGGTTTTACCTGTTGATTACAGATAAGTTGAAATTATGGTTATTTGCATATACAGAATGTTTTATATGGATCACTCTACTAAATTGCTACAAAGAGTTCAAAACACATTTCACTTTTAACTGACTTGGATATTACACTAATATACTATTATCCTTTTGCTTTGAGTGACCTTATACCTGAATTATTTTATTAAACTAAAGGATTGAACATTGAATTTTGTCACTACCAAAACAACCATAACACTACCAAAACTGCATCAAATGTTCCAGAGTGTTTTGGAAATGACAATTTTAGCTCATTTTGAGCATAACTCAAAAATGCTAGCCAGTACATAACTAGCAAACACAGCTTTGAACAATTGTACACACAGAAAACCATAATGTTGTTCATTAAAACACACAAACAAGTTTACTTAATTGCAGAAAATGTGTTTCTGTAGTGACAATTCTTAATGTTACACATTGACTTTTAGACTTTGGGACACATTTACTTCAAAACAATCTATCTACTCACCATGTGGCAGGGGGACAGGGATACAGTCTCACTTCCTGCTCTAAAATGCAGGGGTGTGGCTAAAATAAGGCTCCACTTATGGGCTAACACTCTTTGTGTGTCGGTATTGATATGAAAACATGGTACAGCATTTTTTGAATAAAGTTGTTTTATTTTTAAACTCTAACTTCACATTAAAATAAACCAAAAAGATACAATAAATCATGAAAAAAGCTAGCATTATTTTCATACTTTAGAATTTAGGGGGTAGGGTTTGGGACAGACACCTCCTAGTAGAAAGTACCATAGATAATGATTTTGTGTATATTTAATATGAGTTTAAAAAGATTACAACACATTCCTTGTAGTTATCTAAGGTCTTAATACTTAACTGCTTTTTTATTATTTTTTTTACTAATTCTGAAAGATGGTCTGTATAGACATTGGTTTGAGTTCTTTATGTGCAATACCACTCAAAAGTCTGGACACACCAAACTGTATGTACGTTTTTATTAATCTTGAAGACATTATGCATAAATGCTTGAAAATACAGGTGGAAATGCAGAAGAGGGTCATTCATCTTGTAAAATAACTTTATAAAATAATTTTATTTGCTTTTCTGGGTTCTGTATGGGGCTCATGTGAAATGTCCATATAGCCTAAATATTAGATTTATTTTCCTTATTTATTTTTACACAATGTTTAAAGATTAAATAGGGTAAACTTTCATTCTTTGATTTTTCAGATAACAGGTAGTCCTTTAAACACTCTGTTTATGGTGGATTTACTTCGATGCGACATCTTATCAGTGCACAGAAGTGTTAGCTTGCTTGTAGCATGTATGTAGCCATATGCAATGCAAGTGAAGCTACTGTGCTAATTATGCTGCTTGCGCAAATGTTTTTGCGCTTTCATTGAATAAATCACACGTCAGCACAGTTGGCAGTGGAATAATAATACAGCCAATTACCATACTCATTAATAATTTTTTTTTTATTTTGCAATTATTTTCATGTTTTATATATAACCATTAACAAAAATTCAAATGATGACTGACAATTCACTGTAATTAATGCTTATTTTAATATCAATTTACAAGATTATCTGGTGAAATAAGTCAGTGTCATCAAAATAACAGCCCCCAATAGCAGTATTCATAGTATTAAGTGGTTAAAGTATTTAAGGGTTCATGTCAGCATTGGGAGATTGTGGGTATCTGTGTCCAGGAGCCCAACAGAGCATGTGTTAGCAGCATCGCATATGATATAGTCCTAACTAGTGTGTGGGGAGTAAAAAAATGTAAAAAAATATGTTTTCTATAGGGATGCAGTTGTGGGCTGGTGCCAAAATCCAGTATTTTTCATGTACATATTTACCAATGCCAATACAGATGCCGATATATAAACATTTAGAAAATCTAACTGGATTAGTATTAGGGAGAAACTTATTTATTTTTGTAGGGTTACAAATGCAGATTTTAGCACAGTCGTCCAGTGTTAACTAAACATTCTCTTGCTCTTTAGAAGTACATCAAATACCAGTTTGAAATATCAGTCAAATCTAAACATCTGTCCAAGGGCGATGTTTTTTTAAGTAAATATCTGCCAATACTGATAAGATTCCAATATCAGAAATGTAGAGAAATAACTGTTATTTAACAGATTTCTTCTGCAACTTTGTTGGCAGACTTTTTACTGTTTTTTTTAACAGTGTACATTAAGTGTGATTTCAGATGCACACACACCCTGTACATGTGTAACTGTGGTATATGCTTCTTATCTAGTGAGTCCGCTGACAAAGTAGTGACAGATCGAGGCAAATATGAAGAGCTGATCGTGTGCTCCCATGAGATCGCTGCTAGCACTGCCCAACTAGTGGCTGCCTCTAAGGTAAAAATCCCATTGTAATATTGTATATCTCAAACTACAGCTCAAGCACAGTTTATGTACTGATTTTTGACAATGCTATTTATCAGTTAGGCTGAACGTGAAGATGTATGGTCATATTGTCCGCCATATATTATTACAGGTAAAGGCTGACCGAAGCAATAAGAAGCTTCACACACTGCAGCAGGCTTCACGTCATGTGAATGATATGGCTGCGGTCGTCGTAACTTCAACTAAGGCTGGGCAGATGCAGATTGAAGATAAGAGTGAGTAGGATTATAAGTTTTATGTATGAATGAGACCGTTTCTGAGATATGATGATAATCATATAGTTTCAAAATAGCAGAGTACATTTTCAGTGTTTTAAAAAGTTACAGTAGAACTAATAGTTACTTGTGCCTGGACAACATGTTTTCAAAGTTTTTTTGTAATAGCTGGGGTAAAATGAGTAAGCCTGAGATTTGTTTTTTTTGTAAAAATGAAAGCAGAAGCATTTAACATTAATGTGCACTGATTATAATTCAGTTGGTTTTTAGGTAACTCTATGTAATGCCTCCCCACAGACCCCATGGATTTCTCAGGCATTTCCCTGATCAAGCTGAAGACAGAGGAAATGGAGTCTCAGGTAAATTCAGTCAACGTTTCTTTTGGCCTGTTTCAGTAATTTTATAATACATACGTATTATAAACTTTGACTCATCACTCAGAAGTGCAGCACACTTTTATTACACTTACAGTACTAAGAGTAGGAGACAAACAGGAGAGAATTTTTCAAGAGACCTCTGAAGTCATGCCCTCATTCTGTATTTGGGGTCTTGCTCATATAAGGAATTCCAGGTCTAAGCCGGTTCTCTCTATGGGAAAAATTAGTGCCGTTCTCAAATATTGCTGCTATCGTGTCCTGTGGTAAACAAAACCTGATACATTTAGCTGCTATACAGTTTTCCTCACGATATTACTAGGTCCCCTGATTTACAAGGTTGTGAGTGTTGCTACATGCATGCTAACACTTTAGCACGTTGACTGGCAACCTCACCAAAATAGCGTAAACAAACCAACAAGCTTTGTCAAATGTGGTAAAGTTGCTTTGGCAGTTTTAGCCTACAGTTTATTTCACTGATGTTGTTTTTTAATAGTGTTAAAATTTAATATAAGGCTTACTTTGATGCAATGCCATTTCAGTGGTAGCATGATTGCAGTATGGGTAGCAATATTCAGTTTCTTAATGATCTCAGAAGATCCAGTGAAATTTGAGGGAAATTTACACAGGATAAATGTATTGGAACATGTTAGTTCACCACAGGGCTCGATAGCAGCGATTTCTGAAAATAGTATTAATTTTTCCCATATGAGAAAAACTGAGTTCCTAATACGAGCATGTTGCTACAGAATGCTGCAGAGGTCAGTTAGGACACACTTGCCCCTGGCTAGGCTAGCCTCAGTGAGCTAATTAGCTATGTCATGCAAAATTTGTTAATTTGTTATTTTTTGAGTAGTCAGAACGTAAAAGTTGATCAATTGATCAATTGACAACCTGTAAGCTTTAGTTTAAAACCATGGTGCATTGCCTTTCTTTTTGTTGTAGCTAGCTTTTTTGTGTAGCTTTAACTTACTAGGAGGCTAGCTGACTAAAGTAGTGAAGTTCTATTAGTAGTCATGTATAACAGATGAAGCAGTTTGCTACCTAAAGTCAAATTTGAACATAGCAAATTGAATGTTTTGAAATCTTAAAGCTCCAGATTCTTTTTGTTAAAATTGAAAGAAATAGCGTTACTGAGACATGAGATGAAAATCTGCCACTTTAAAAAAAAAATTTACTTTTACTTGAAGTCAGTGGAACCAGAGGTTTTTCCATGTTATTTTGGGGTGATTGTTTTGGTCCATTCTTCATTAAATTTACACACAATGTAAAAGTTAACAGGTAATTTTAAATTATGTCAAAAACTGAAAGACGGAAGATAAAAATAGAGATACAAGTTTTTCTTCAGACAGCAGCGATATGGTGTGCTGCTGTCACCCTGTACAGCCTGGAATAGTCATTTAATAGTCAGAGGCGTCGGGTAGGATTTTGCAGGACATTTTCGGACCATGTCATACATCTTTACATATTAATGTCACATGCTCAGACTCAAAAAGAATATCCAGCTCAATGTTTACTTCTCAAACGCAAAATCAGCATTATACTGTTAAAGAAAAATGACATTCCTGATTGACATCTTTGGAAGACATGTCATTCACCAAGTCTGACATAATCTAGCTTTAAGTAAGTTTTAAAGTATTTGACTGATATGGCTAATAAACCTTGAAAAGGTACTTGCCTCAGATTGCAGTGATTTTATGTTGACTAGATCCCTTGCCTCTTCAAGAGCTCAAATAATGACATAACTTGAGCTAATTTAGTAATTGAATAGCCCTTAGGATGCCATTAGGATTCCAAGGTCCAAGGTTAATTTCATAAGGGAATTTCGAAGAATATTAAAACAGGAGCCTGTATCTCCAAAAAGGCCAAACTTTGTGGAAAAATGTATGTTAATATAATCATATTCTGTACTTTAGGATCATTTCTATTGATCCTTTCATCATGAAATGTTCATACAATATAAAGGCTGCTAATGTTTCAAATGGTGTTGAAAACTAGGAGAAAAAAATGACTGAGGTTTTGATATGACATATGTTGTGTATGTGCTGCTGTGACTCCTTTTTTTCATCATAATTAATAAATGATCTATCTGGCTGTCCATCTGTCGTAACATCTGTTTGCAGGTTCGAGTGCTGGAGCTAGAGTCTAAGTTGTCCAGTGAGCGTCAGCGGCTGGGGGAGCTAAGGAAAAAGCACTATGAGTTGGCTGGAGTGCCTCTTGATCAGCCTGTAGAGAGAAACTTTGACAGGTTTGTCAGTGTCTTACCTGCAGCTATGCCTGACCCACTGCTGCCTGAGCCACCGCTGCCTGAACCTCCGCTGCCCGAACCACCTTTTCTAATGCTGCCCGAACTACCGCTGCCTGAACCGCCGCTGCCCGAACCACCACTGCCTGAACCATCACTGCGTGAGCCACCTAAACCAGAGCCTCCTAAAAGCACATCCTCTAAAAGGTCCATTTTCCACAGATCTGGCACCCTCCTTAAGAATGCAGTAAGTATCTCTTTGTGCAACACCTGCTCTACTTCTGTACAACTAAATTAGTGTTTTGATTATAAAAAAAAATTACAGTGATGTGCAAAAGTCAGAGACACTTCATTTATTAATTTTTTAGTGTCAGGAAAGAAGCAGAAAAAATATTTAACAGCAAATTACACAGAAGCCTCAACAACTAATATGATATAAGAAGTATTTCAGTATTTAGTATGTCCACTCTTTGCCTTTATTACACACTCAATTCTTTTTTGAGAGACTTGATTTCAGTTTTTTAGAGAAAGGTATTTTTTTCACACCTCCAAAGTTCAGTCTTGGAAGTTAGTTGTATTTTCTGCTTCTCACAATCCAAGAGGCACATTTAGCTGAGGTCTGGTCTTAGTAATGGCCAGTCCCTTGCTCTGAGTACACCAGCAGCTGATTTGCCTGATTTCCACATTTCCGTTCTCTGTAAGTGGATTGTTTTATATCTAATATCCTCCTGAAAAATGAATAACTTATGAAAAAAATGAATAACTTTTGACTGGAAATTAAATAAATGAAGAATGCTTTCTAACTTTTGCACAGTACTCTAGGTATCTTGGTTACCCTTCAATTTTTAAGTTCATTGAAGATACAGATACAGATTGTTGTTCTATTAACTCACTATTGTAAGATCACTTAACTCAGAATATTAAGGCAGATCTTTTACTTCATTTTTAAGTTAAAACACAGTTTAATGTGTGGATAATGCTGTTGCATTTATGTTGAAACCTGTCATTCATTTCTTTAATATTTTACCCCTGTACAGTTTAGGTGAAGCCCTTGAGAAGTGACAAGGACCCATTATTATTGAACATCAACATCCTTTGTATTACACCTCAATTTGTCATCATAGCTATCATTCATGTTTCATCATTCAGAGAGAATTTTAAAATGGAGGTTTTAGACATTCAATGCTATGTATTTTCTTTTATTTCTGATATGAATATTTTGTAAATCTCTGTAGTTTGCCTTATGCTGTATGATTTAGATATTTTTGACTGCAAGTATTCTGTTTCATTACCAATTCTATTGTTGTTATAGCTTTACTGAATATGCTCTTCTTTTGTTTTTCATATTCTTTATCTCTGTGTGTGCTGAACTAAAAATATATGCTGCAAAAGTGAACTTTGTCACTAGATATTCAGTATAAATCATATTAAAAAGTCAAATCGCCACTCACCATTTCCAGTGCAATTTTGTGTGTGTGTGTCTATTTGATGATGGCAGATAATGATGTTCTTATCTTGCCATTATTAGATTTCTTGTCCTCTCTCATTACTTGTTTCTCCCACCTTTATTGTATTAACTCCTTGAACCCTAAGGGCCTGTGTGTGTGGGCCCACACTTCAATTCCTTACTCACAAAACTACATAACTTACATATTAGCTTTAGAATAGTTAATGAATAATACATAGATGTTGCTGAAGAATAAGTCCTAAAAGGAAAATTCCACCAATTTTTGAAAATCTTGGATCAGTGGTTGAGATGTAGGCAAGGTTATTCAGAGTAGTTTGATGTGACATGGTTCGTTATCAAGAAACTTATAGACTCATATTTCTTTACAGTGGTGGTGATAGGAACCAGAGGTCACGATGTCTACAACACAAATATAGCCATTTTACTGACTATCCAAAAGCACTAGTAATCTGTTAATAAAGAAGACTACGCCTAGCTAAGCGTTACAAGAAAGCACACCACAGCCATTCAGGGTATTGAAATCTTTAAAAAGTCCATTTGTGGGGGAGATAGACTGAAGCTGTTACTGCAACATGAAACATTTTGCATCTGGAAACTGAAAGCTATGGAATACCCAGGTCTTAATGAGGCAACAGATTATAGACCATTTCTGTGATGATTGTGGGATTTACTTCATTTGTGTTTCTGTATGTGTATAAACCAGTGCTAAATGCAATTTTTAATACTGAAAAGTTTTATATTCTATGCGTTTGTCACTTCAAAGTTGTGTTGTGGGTTTTTCTTAGTTTTTATTATTTTTTTTTTTTTGCTGTTGCTTTTAAGTGGGCCTGTGTTTGACAGACATCTTTGAACATGCACAACCAATTGGTTTGAATGGTTAGCCAATGAAATTACTTTAGAGGTGGGGTCTAGTTTGTGTACCTTTCTTCTGACTTATCATAGGCACCTGTGTTTGTGCCTGATTAATTAATGGGCATGTATACACCGTCCTTTAATTTGTATTATGCCCTGAAGAAGGCATGAGCTGCTACACGTGGGCATTTTTAACAGCCCAGCTGGACATGTCAGTACAATAAAGGCCTTTGAATTTAAGGAGTGTTTTGGTTTGGAGAGTTTTTTCTCTTTTTTTCTCACAAGTAAACTTGCACATGTCTCAGTTTTATCTGTAATATCGATAAAGTTTTCTTTGAGGACTTTGTTCTTTGTTTCTAATGCCTTGCATGAATCTCTCTGCCATAGAAGAATTAAAAAAAAACAATAGCCCAAACGCTAATAATAAAACCATCATTTAAGACGTCTCAGGTATTACGTGTCTCAGGTTACATATTTGTAAACATTTTGTGTCATAGCTTTCTGTAATGTTGTTCACAGAGGCCTTAAACTCTTTAGACGTCTGGTTCCTATCACAATCACTGTGAACAGTTCTGACTCTGTAGTTTCACTAGAACGGAGCATTTCACACCAAACCACTCTGAATGACTGTTTACATCTTAACCATTTAATTATGTAGAGTTTTGAAAATTCATTGGAATTCCTTTCGTTTGTCTCTATGTTTTCCCTGTGAGTTTATGCTCATTTGTATAGCCTGCTATCAGAGACCCAGTTACACACATTCAACATTTATGTTCACTAAATCTATAAAACTCCTTTGTATAGTTGTATTCTTCCATGGATAACACTTTAAAAGTCTTTCATGAAGAAAAAGGATCTACTTTGGGTACTTCAGTTTCCAGAGGGTTTAAAGACTTTACGATAAACCTGCAGTATTAAGGGTCAAGCTAGATTTCCAAAAACTGAGTTAGTAAAATCCTCAGTACTGAATTAGTATCAATAGTATTGTATTAAAAGCTGAAACGTGCAGAAAAACATAACGGGTTAAATTAAAATCAACAGCTAAGCAAAAATGAACACAGTTCATTCAGCACTGTGGGAGTTAAAGGGCCCATATTCTGTATTTTTCCTGTATTTTATTTATTTATATTTTGCTTCCAGCCTCATCCCTTAGAATTAAACAGGCTTTTTTGTTACTCTGCCTTTAAGACTGATGTATGTAAATGATCCATGCCCTGTATTGTGTCTCATTCAAAAAGCAGTCCTTATAACCTTAGCATAAGCTGCTGTAGGCTGAATAGGCATATAAATGTAAATGCGTTGGTTTTCATGACATCACAAAAGCAGTGAATTTTGCTGCTTGGTTTTCATGTATGGATTGAGGACTGAATGGAAGGCTGTGTTTTAAAACTGTATCAATCACACTACATAAACAAATTTTTATTTCACTAAGGTGGGAAAAAAGTTTTTGGGCCATTTAATTCAATGTTCAGCAATGGTCATTTTGCTGTGTGTGTTTGAAAGTTTTCACACTGTACTAAGAGCCATGTGATTAATGGCATATAAACAAAGTCATCCCAGCTATTTTAACAATAGTAATACGTTTAGTCTTTTGTAAATTCAGTTCTTTTTTCCTACATTTTTACAGTTCTGTATGAATATTGCACCACCCCTGATTTTTTTAATCAGGCTACATTTCAAAAGGTTGTGATTCAGCAAAATCCCCAGTGCTTAATTAACATCAGTAGTGCTGTGTTAACACCTAAGAGTTTTTCATTGATATGCGCCCTTTAAAGGGAAATTCCACCAAAATTTCTGAACAGTTCTTTCCTTGAGATGTAAACAGAGTTATTCAGAGTGGCTTGATGTAAAATCGTTCATTGTAGAGAAAATTACTCAGATTTATAGTGTATATAGTCTTTATAGTGGTGGTGATAGGAACAATGGGTCACAATGTCTTCAACACAAACATAGCCTTTTTCTTTACTATTCAAAAGCACCAGTGAATATACATGTGTCTTCTAAGTTGTTATGTTTTATATGTAATGTTGATAATGGTCATTAATCTAAAAAAAGTTTTCCTTGGGGACTATTTTGCCTTATATTGCAGTGCATGTACTCCTCTGCCATGAATGGATTGAAATAAATGGATTAAAATATATTTAAGACGAAATTTTGTCACAAAACTTAATAAAAACAATGTGTCAGACAGACATCAGGCAGCATAATTCTAACCATTTAATGTAATATATCCATTTCATCACTTTCTGTGAGGGAGCTTTCAGAGGGTTTAAACTCTTCAGATGTCTGGTTCCTATCACCTCCACTGTTAAAAATTCTGACTCGGCAAGTTTCTCTTAAACGGAGCATTTCACACCAATCCATACTGAATGACTTTGCATCTCAACCCTTTAATTATGTAGAATTTTTTAAAAATTGGTGGAGTTCCCCTTTAATGCAACACTAGGGCTGTGTCCAAAACCACATACTACTACACTATACACTAATGAATGCGCTTCTAATAGTGTTGCACTGTTTGACCTAGTAATTTGTGTGGTAGGATGCGGTTTTGGACGCAGCCTAGTTTTTAGCGTGTGGTTGCGTGTTCTTGAAAATGTTTACACTGTACTAAAAGCCATGAGAGAAATGGCGGGAAAGCAAAGTAGTTCTTAAATAATAGCAATGAGTTTAGTTTTTTAATTTTAGTTTGGAACTCCAGATTTTAGTCGTACTTCGACAGTGTGATGAGCTCTTCCCAGTGACCGTCCTCATCCGTCTTGCAGCGCCACCTGCTGGCCCTCAGCCTGACATGCGCAGTCTAACAGTCTGACCAAAGACGGTGGAGGAGAAGCAGGACGGCGATGGGACAGCCGCTCTCACAGCCACATTATCCGCATATTACCGCCGTCAGGGCCGCTACAGCCGCACAAATGGCATTACAGCGTGCGTGAAGGACTTTGTTTCCGGACTTGTAACTGAGCGGTAAAGTTTCGGTCTTTTAAAAGGTAAGGGAGTTGAGTTTAGCGGCGGGCGGGGGCCGCTAACGTTAATGTCAACGTTAGCTAACTTCGTGACAGCCATGGAAGATTTTGGATCGGCGCTGGAGAAGAACGTGGCCGACTTGACCGTGATGGACGTGTACGACATCGCGGCGGTGGTGGGCCAGGAGTTCGAGCGGATTATCGACCAGTATGGCTGCGAGGCTCTCTCACGGCTCATGCCCAAAGTAGTCCGGGTCCTGGAGATACTCGAGGTCCTGGTCAGCCGGAACAGCATCAGCCCGGAGACCGAGGAGCTGCGGCTGGAGCTGGACAAACTCCGGCTGGAGCGAATGGACCGAATGGAAAAGGAGAAGAAACATAAAAAGGTAAACAGACTAACTGACACTACGCTGAGGTAACAAAGCGTCAAGTTATTTTACAGAAATACCTGTAGACGTGGGAAGTAAGGAGTAACATCAACTCAATTCCATGCACTGAAGACGAGGCTAAAATTGGCTTCGTATTCACCAGCTTCTTGTTCGAATTTTCCCGTTCCACCTTAAATAGTGCAGCAGTTACTGTTACTGTAATTACTGCTGCACCATTTAAGGTGGAACGGGAAAATTCGAATAAGAAGCTGACTTGAGTTTCGTGTACTGAAGTACATTTCTGAGGTACTTTTTCACCATTTATATGTAATACTTAATAGCTGTTATACTTTTATTTACATGCAGGTGTATTTGTGAGGGAAAAATGTTTTTATACGGTTTCATGTATTTTTACACTCTTTTGTCAAAGTTTTGCATCCCATATGTACTTTTGTGAGTATTTTCAGTCAGTATTAAGTTTGTACTCAAGTATGTTTGTGAGAAAACTACTTTTTACTACTTTTTACTCACTTAGCTAGCTAGCTACATTTTAGCCCCCTCATTCATTTTGGGTTAAATTTCATTCTCTTTGTGGCAACACATAGGCTTCTTTGCTGTTCTCACACCTCTCACTTTTTGGGCTTCATCATTTAACATTAATTTGAGAACAAAATGGTCCCAAAAGAAAAACTGAGCCTAACAAACCAATTCCTAAGCTGTTACTTATTAGGGGAACTCAGTACTTGAAGATTTGGACCTGATACTTTACTCAAGCTGCTTTTTGGTAGCTACTCTTCCATCTGCCTGAGTCATTATTTAATTATGATTATGAATAACTTCTAACTTATTTGAGGAGGGTTGTGGGCTACCATACCAAGAAACTGTCATGGTGGTCAAGAAGGTAGGTGTACAGATTTGTCATAACTGTGAGGAGTTTGTTTTTTCTCGGGAATGTTACCGAGAGGCCAGAACAAGGCAGAGCAGAGCGAAGTTCCTGTTCATGGCAGGAAGTGACCCATTCCAAACTGAGTCGGTGGGAATACGACACTTCATCACGTAGCTGTCCCTCTGGGACCCCGCACCAAAGCCCAGACGACACTACAGATAGTGTCACACATTTCAGCTTTGATCAACAGCAGCTCTGTGGTCAGTCACAGAGTGTGTTGAATGGTAGTCATTTATTTAGTAGTTACTATAAGAATAGGAGCTCATACAGAGAATGCTATGTTTAAGTGTAAGAAATAGGCCTGTATTTAGATGACAAGGGTGTCATGTGGGACACAGCTGATTGGATGTTTACAGGCAGAATGTGGTTCAGCGCAGGATTACGGCAGTCATGACACCTTGTGAGGTTTTTATTGAGCTTACAGTAGAGACTGTAGTAAACTGTGTGCTTATGCAATGTTTATGAGGTTTTAGAGTAAGTGAGAGGACATGCAGTGTGTGTACACATTACAGCTGCCACTAGACCTGTCACAATAGTGCAGTTTTAGCTGATGGTTAATTGCCGTACGAATAATTGAATTATTTTACTTTTGCTCATTGTATGCAGTTATTGCAAGCCTAAAGTGGGCAGATTAGCTGGTTAGCTATGCTGCTTTTCTTGCTCAGTAGCTCCCAACTGGCCACAGAAACCGCTCAAGTTCAAATAAACAAATATTACTCACTTCTGCCCTCTGCTGTTGGTATAACACCAGACAGAAGTTGGAGCTTTTATTTTTTGTAAGACCTGTGAAATATCTAAAAAAAAATGCTTTTCTGCTTTCTTTTGGATTTGTCTTGATTTCCTATTAGGTTGCTGCAACAAAAATATATGATTGTGAAAACTGACTAAGTGTGTAAAATTATTGTGATCATCTCAGATAAATTTGAAGTAATAATAGTGACATGCTTAGATATCATTACCAAATATTGTGGTAATAAAGTAATCTGCTGATTTTTTTGACTAGGGCCAGACAGATATGAACATTTAGTGGTCAGTACCAGTTTTAGGGGAGTAAAAAATCCAACAGATAGCAGTGATTTTATATACTCTTTTAGAGGTATTTAATAGAAATCAGTTCAAAGAAAGATATTAAATATTTTGTTTTCAACTTCATTGATTTTTTTTAAACATGTGTTAATTCCAAATCTGATACCTTGATAAAAAAATGAATTGGTACTAAGTGATGCTACATGATTGTGTATAAAGGGAGCACTGACGAAAGGCTTAGTTGCCACTTTGCACAAGACTGCATAAGTGAATAATCCAACAGTTTAAGAACAACGTTTCTCAACACAATTGTAAGGTTTCTAGGGATTTCACCATATACAGTCCATACCCTTATTAAAATTAAATTCAAAGAATCCGGGCATGGCTGAAAGCCAATATTGAAGACCTGTGACCTTATATCCCTTAGATGGCACTGCATTAAAAAGCATCATGCTTCTGTAAAGAATATAGCCACATGTGCTCGGGGATTCTTCAGAAAACCCTTGCCAATAAACACAGTTTATTGCTGCATCTGCAAATGAGAATCTGGTACCAAAGCTGACGCACATATCAGCAATGTCCAGAAACGTCGTTGACTTTTCTGGGCTAAAGCTCATCTGAGATGGGCACAAAGTGGAAACATGTGATGTGATTTGAGGAGTCCAGCGTTCAGATCGTGGAGATAATGGACATGATGTTCTCTGGGCCAAAGAAGAGAAGGATCATCCCCATTGTTAATGATGCAAAGTTCAAAAGCCAGCATCTGTCATTGTATGGGGGTGGGGGTGTGTTAGTGGATAACTTGCACATCTATGAAGGCACCATTAATGCACAGGGGTACAAATGCATTTTAGAGCAACATATGTTGCCATTAACATGACGTCTTTTTCAGAGACGTCCCTGTTTGTTTCGGCAAGACAATACCAAGCCACATTCTGCACGTTACAGCAGCACAGCTTTGTAGTAAGAGAGTGCAGGTGCTAGACTTGCCTGTCCAAACTTTTTTGCTGGCATCAAATTCAGAATAAGTGTATATATACAAAAATGAATAAAGTTAATCAGTTGGATCATAAGATATCCTTTCATGAATAATAAAATATCTTTGTACTGCTTTCAATCAAACACAGGTCAAAAAGGATTTGCAAATTATTGCTGTTTTTGTTTATATTTTTCCTAATGTCCTGACTTTTTTAGAACTATTTCTATTTAAGATATAAATTTTATACTCCAGTAGTTTTAATTATTTTGTGCTTTATTGATTTATGTAATTGTCAGTAATTGTTGATTGTTACACTTCTTTAATTTAAACATCATAAACTCACAGTCTTAAATTATGTTGTAGCCCAAGGGGGCAGAGTAATCCAGAGTCTTTTGCGTTTTTTGTTTCTGTTTATCACTTCTTATTTTTCTTATTTTTCATTAGTTTTATTCCTAAAACAATAGTTTTGTAATATTTAAGCTGATTGTGTTTTGTGTTCCAATTAGTTTAGTCTGTATTGTTATTATATAGTTAAAAAAAGAGTGCCTTATACTGAGGTCTTTCCCAGCATCAGGTCAGGAATTTGAATCCTGGCAGTGCCTTGACCAAAAGAAGGAGCTAACTAATGGCTTGTTAGCGGCGATATAATGGGCCGATATCTATAATGCCATGGGTCACTATTATTGCCCAGTATTCTCAGGCAACCTATATGTTGGTTGGTCCTTAATTTTGACGAGAAATGAATTATATAGTCTTTCAAAGAGTTCCAAATTCTTAATTGCAAAAAGATGAACCTTGTAGCCTTTAACACAAATTAATTTTAAAAACTATTCTATTTTCAAATTAAAAACTATATCAATTAGTCTAATGAGTTATTTAAAATTCTTATGTGTTAAGAAGGTAGATTTTAATTAATAATTTTTTTAAATGAGTGATCAAGTTTAACAAAGAACTAACCATAGGATATGTATATGTGTGGTGACAGGAACTGGAGTTGGTTGAGGATGTGTGGCGAGGGGAAGCCCAGGATTTGTTGTCTCAGATTGCCCAGCTGCAAGAGGAAAACAAGACCCTCCTCAACAACCTGTCCGTCAAAGACTGTGCAATGACAGAGGAGGACATTCAGAGACAGGAAGGTAATTTATAATGTGACCTTCTTAAAGGGACTCGCTCCAACTCGACCAGCTGCATCTGTGTTTTGAATGAGAATTTAACCCTAAACTATAGGGACCTGTCGGTGGGTCCAGAGTTCCTTTTCAAAATCTGGTAACTACATATCAGTGTCCTAGTAGTTACTAAGTAATTCGTAGTTGTTGCTGGAGAATAAAACAAACCTAAGAACATAAATAGAAATTGAACCACTATGAGAAGAAAATTCTGACGATCAGAGGAGAAATGAAAAAGTCCAATTACATTCTATAAGAAAGCTGGCCTGAAAAATGCAGAATTGCTTGTAGTGTAACACAGAAAACTTCACTTCTCTCTCCCTGTCTTGTGTATTGTAAAACGTAATAAAGAAGGTCACGAGATAACAGCAGCCACACAGTATCCTAACAACAAGTCGCCAACTATTCACATGTGGGAATTGCTATTCTGTTGGCTCGTTTAATCGTTTAATTTTGCACACATTTGCACTTTTTGTTTCAGATTTTAACTAAACAAAAAAATATGTTGGCTGTGTGTAGAGTGCCTAAGCAGTTTGATTATAATACTTTTACATGGTAATCTAATGTGAAGTCAGTTAAAAATAGCTAGGTTTAGAGATGATTACAGTACTCTGCAAAAGATCATCCTTTTTTCTGGACATGTTTCTGAGGAGATTAGATAGAAGATAATCCAACCCAGAGCGAATGGAATTAAAAATAAGTGAAAAAACAGGAGCTTCCAAAACTAGAATTCAAAATTTTACTGAAAGATACAGAGAGAATGGGACTCTTAGCACCTGTAGACCACCAAAACAGTCAGATCAGATAAAAAATCTTTCTTTAAAAAACTGAAAGCAAGTCTTCTGACAAGAATAGAAAGACATTAAATAGTGAAAAATGTTATATTCTTAAAAACTGTATTGTATTTAGTTGTTGAGGCTTCTGTGTAATTTATTTTATTTCTAATGTATTAATGTAAATAATGTACTTAATGGCAATTTTGACTGGAAATTAGATAAACAAAGGGTTGTCTCTAACTTTTTGCACAGTCGACACATACGATTTTGGTAAAAGTACCTGTAGTAAGACTTTAAGGGGTTAAAGAGTAATCCACTGGTCATTTCTTTGTGCCTCAGTGGAGGTGGGCGGCCCGGCAGGAAGGAAGTTTACAAACTCATGCATATGTTGTTTCCTGAATTACCTGTTTTAGGCTCTTATAATTCACCCTTACACTCTTCACACTCGCAGCAATTCACTTGCAAACGTCCTCTTGACAAATACAAAGAGAACACATGCGGTCATACTCGCAGCTCATTCTCTTGGTCGTTTAGAGACGCACAAAAAAACATTCAGCCGTGCCACACAAAGGAGTCCTTCTCTGTGTAACTGAAGGGCAGCCAGGAAGCATTACTGCAGGAGCAGGCCAGCGTGGGGAAGCACAGAGAATGCTCAGTACTGGCGGCACCCCCACGTGCCCCGAGTTCATGGCCACCGGAACAGGCTCCTCTCAGTCCACTCTCAACCTGCCTGATTAAATCAGAATGATTCGCTGTCTGAACTTTCTCCATTACTCTGTCTCCCTGTTTACACAGACTGAGCACGATCTGACCAGCCAGTGTCACTGCTGATCTAAAGGCATGAAACGTGGTTTCATTTTTAGCCACCAAAATTTGCAGTAAAAGAATGGCCGTTAAGTACAACATATACATTTTTCTGAAAATTGAAGTGTCCACCCTTGCTTGCTTTCTGTGTTTCAAAGAATTCTGCGAGTATATTTTTCCACACCTCTGAAGTTCAGTCTTAGAAGTTGGTTGCATTTTCTGCTTTTCAAGTAATCCCAGACACATTCAATGATATTAAGGCCTGTGGACTGTGGATTGGTCAGTCCATTGTTCTGACAACACCAGCAGCCTTTTTGACTGATTTGCAATTTTTCTTCTTTTTTTCCTTTTTCCCAGTAACGGCTTCTTGACAGCTATACATCCTTTGCGACTCATAGTGTTGAGTTGTCTTCTCACAATGGAAGGATGGACAAAAACACCTGTGGATTTTTTCAGATCAGAACCCAACTGAGGCTTGATTTTCTCCTTTCTCTCAAAGATGAAAGCTTCAAGTACTGTTTATCTGATGAGGACTGTTTTGGTGGTCTACCTGGTTGTTAGGAGTCTCATTTTTTCTGTATCGGTTAATTGTTTTTCCAGTTTTGGAGCTCCTATTTTACACTTAATTTCCTTTGACATTCACCTTTTATAAGCAAGTTGATTATCTTATATCTAATCTCTTCAGAAACATCTCATGAAAAATGAAGAACTTATACTGTCTAGTCTATATAGGAGGAGTCACTCTAAAAGCCAAAAATTTGAAAGTGCTAATTTCCTAAATAAGATGCTAATTACAGAGAGTTTGTGCCAATTTAGAACATACAACTTTCATGCAAAAAAACTTTAAAAAAAGTTGTTTTGCATGCATCTTTTTCGTTGCCACCAGGTAGGAGAAAAAATATAGTTCCTTTGTAATTATTTTTTCCCCTCACCTTGTCTAGCAGTAGTAATGTCCCTGTTTTGACCTGTGTCAGAAGTTAGAATTTTCATCTCAAAACAATGTTTTGTTTTCTTAATATTTTGATAAACTGTCTTGAGATTTTATTATGGAGTTGTTGCTCTTTGAGAATCTGTAATTAATTTGTGGCAAGTCATTATTCTTGGGAAAATGCTGAGTCAAAATATCAATACAAAAAGTCATCATTGAAAATCAAAATTTTGTGAGGGCAGACATAAGCCACAATTTGATGTACTGCTGCTAGAAATGGGGGATAAAAACACTGCTGACTTTTATGGTTGGTGTAGCTGGAGACTGGGATTTGATCCCCTGCCTGGACAAACACCCCATGCTATACCAATAGGAGTTCTTGGGTAAGACTCCTAACACTGCCTTCGCCTGTCTGTGTAAATGTGAATTGTAATTTGAAGCTCTGAATAAGAGCGTCTGCCAAATGCCATAAATGTAAATATATTCCTTGCCTGATGGAAACGCGCAACAACAGGCTTTAAATAGTATGCATAATTGTCAGGTCAGTATTTACTATCAGTCTTGTGGTTTATTATAATAATCTCATCCCAGTATTTTATGCTTTGGGAGGAAAACTCCTATACATGCATCTTGTCACTGTCGAAAGAAAACAAGCATCTCTAAAATGGTAACTTTAAATGAGAGGACAAAAAGCTTTTTTAACTTTTAATTTAAGTTAATGTAAAGAGATTTTATTCCAGGCAATTTTGAAACCTTTCTATTGGTCTGTTCATCATGACATTTTCACATGGTGTAAAGGGCAGCTGCTGTGCTGAAATAAGGTAAAAAAGAGAAAGAAAAAATTGAAAAATAATGGAGATACTTGTTTTTTGCTGAACTGCGATGATCTGTAATGAGGCCATTGTGAAATAGTAGCGACCGCCCTTTTCATCTAATTATGGATGCTAAAGGGCTGTTGTGCCTGTTTAATAAATCACAACAGTCAATTTTTAACAGCAAGAAAACTATTTACAAAAAAGGTTTGTAAATCTGTTTAACATTTAAACCTGTTTTTTTTAGACAAAAGATAATTGAAAGTAACACATGCAAATGTCTGCAGCTGTAGTGTACGGCTCACTAATTCTTCTTTTGTTTAACCTTTTTTTTTAATATGACCTGCCTAATAACTCCCATTCAAATGCTGTGATTAACTTAGTCAGATATACTAAATTAGTGTTTAAATAATGAAGTACTAATTTGCATATTGATCAGTATTTATACTGTAAATAATAAAAATACTTGTAAATATAAGAGATTATAAACAAGGAACGTGAAGGCTTTTCCCCATATAACATATTAGTGTAAAAGTACATCACTGCAAACCAGTGAAATATTTAGAAAAACGCTCTTTGGTTAATCTGGAAATGTTGTGTTCAAAATATTTTTGAAACTTAGTTACTGTTTGATTCCATGCTTTTGGCTCTGCAGTGAACGTTTATGAAGCAGACAGTTATTTTTGTAGTGAGTGCGCATGTGTACATGTGTTAGAGGTTCACAGACACAAATCTATTTTAAGAGACTCAGTGGGGCCACTTAAAGAGGAACTGTTTTGCTTTGAGTGTCAGTCATACCTCAGTGCACAGCATACCAACATATTCCTGTCCAGTCCAGGGCAGAGGAGAAACCACAACAAACCAAAATGAAGTCAAATAACAGATGCTGCTGAGTAAGAATCATGCAGTCCACAATATAAACCTGATATTTTTTTCATTTAAACCTAGAAATAAACAACAGAAAGTTACCACAATTACAACAATGATGAAATATTTAAGGCTTTGTACAATTTCTGATTCAACTTTTTGCTAATTGTTAAGCTGATAATATAGTTTGCAGTTACAAATTATAGATTAAAGTAGAAGAGAATGTAGAATAGAGCAGTATTTCTCACAGGTCTTAAACAAACCTGGGGCGAGCGCCATAGAGAGGTGAGGGAGGTTATTTGAATATATGGATACAGGTATCAGGCATTTGGATAGCCTGTGTGTGGGTAAGCATATTTACTAGTGGTCTCAAGCTTTGGGATCCCATTATATTTGTGTTAAGCAGACAAAAATTGAATGCAGTATGCAATTTGTTTTTTATCTTTATTTAATGATGTTTAACTATTTTAGATGTAAGATTTCTTTTACAAGGCCTGACCATATTCAAGCAGAAAAAACAACTATATGTATAGTCATGTACTGCAACTCTCAGTATGCATTTCTCTCTCTGGGTTGCCAGGTATGTCAGAAAGGGAGAGGCAAGTGATGAAGAAGCTAAAGGAGGTCGTGGATAAACAGAGGGATGAGATTCGTGCCAAGGACCGAGAACTAACCCTAAAGAATGAAGACATTGAAGCAGTAAGTGGTGACTTTAACACCAAAATACAAGCACACCAACACATACTCAAGTGGATCAAACTTTTCATGTAGTTAAAGGAAGTAAAACTTAGTAAAACAACAGAAATCCTATTTACTCAAAACAGACTCAGTTGTTTTAGCACCTTCCCATTGGCTTCTATGGTCAGCGTTTCCTTTGTCATTAAATAGGCCGGCAGCGAGGTCCACCCTTCCAAACTTGTGCTGCCTGACTAGGATAAGATACAGACATTAGGATGTAACTGGCAGGGTAAACATTTGCTTTCCGTTGTTCTTCTTTTGTGTTGTTCTGTCTTTTTGGCGAGGAAATAAACTACTTGTTATAAAATGGATAATTTTGGTCATAAAATCTGATTGGCTGAGCCTTGTTCAAAACTGTTGTAACAACTACACACACCTATGACCGCCTCACAACAATTGGATTCTGTATTTTCAAACCAAATCATGAAAAATCCTTGCACTGTTAATAGAATGAACTTTGACTGTAATGCTGCTCGCCTGGACCACCGAGCATACAGGAAGTAAAAACCCATGTTTTGTTTAAACTGAGGAGCTGACAAGTTCTTACTACATGATTATTACTATATGATTCACTGTAAAACACTACAAAATAGAAAAAGACTACAAAATATGTACACACGTCCAATGTCTGTTTTGTAGTTAAATGTGCCTTAAATCCTAAAATGAATCTCAAATGGCTCTTTACTCCCTACATAGTTTTAAAATTCTAGTTTCTACCCCCAAATAGTGCACTGTTAGTCCAGTATGAATGTGGCTGAATCCCAAATGATCTAATTAGATAATTTACCACTGTTTGGGTGCAGGAGCCAGTATTTTAATTCTTACGTAGTGTATAGTTTTTTGCTTTAAATAGTGTTATATTATGATATGTTTATTATTAAATGACAAAAAGTTAAAAAGGTTCATGAAATGACTACTATATACAAGGTTGGGTGACTGAATGTTCTTGTCCTCCTTCAGCAGTCCATGATTGTTTGGGAACAATCACACACTCTAAACTAAAGTTCTTGGCAGAATAATTATTTATCTTGACTGTTATTTATAATAACTTAAATTATTCATTAACAAATTGTGTTTCTTTTGGCTTGTTGCTTTAATATATATTTCACATGTAAAGATGCACTAAGATGGCAAATACCAAATCCAATCTCATTTGATGAACATGGGCCGAAACGTCATCTTTTTAACTTAATAAAAAAAAATGTTCTATGGGGAAAGTGAGTGATGCACCTTGTTCTTGACAAACCTTCTTTGATTATTGGTTGCACCTATAGTTGGTTAAAGCACTTTATTGTTTGTCTTCTTATACCTTTCACTGGCCATTTTATCTTGTCACCTACTAAAACCTACTCACCTACTCACTTTTATCACCTACTAAACACTGACTTAATTATCAGGATGCTGTAAGATTTGTTTCTGTAATACATATTTTTAAAAAATAATACAGTAATACAGTCCCAGGTTTTTAGGCTACATGCAGAGACATAACTAGAGTGCAGTGGAATGAACTTTTGTACTTTGACAACTTTTTCAGCATCAGATTCTAACATTTGCAGTTACGTCTACAGGTGAAAAGTTGACCTTGTTAGAACCTTGCATCAACTTTTGACAGTGCAAGCTGTTAATTACACCAGAGGAGCAACATCTGACTCACAGAATGTTTGGTACTTAAAGAAACGAAGTTTTTCTCCAAACTGAAATGTCAGTTTGTGGTGGTTTTATTGAAATATGTCATTGTAATAGTGAATAGGAAATTTAAACAGATGTGAAACTCAAACATCTTTGTTATTTTATTGGCGAGGGAAACCAAAAAGCTCTTCCTTTTCTGGATTTTTGCAGACGTAAGCAGTCGTCTTCCTATAGTGTTCTTCAAGTCTTAATAACCAAAAGCAGTTCTGTTTGGGCTTTCTTATAGACTTGACAGTCCTATAAGTATTTAGTGCTGGTTTAAGGAACTAGTAAAACTATTCTTATACATTGCTATAGAAATATATGCAAGCTGGTGTTTGGCCCAGTATGAATTGTAAAGCATCCACCCTGTAGATGTAAAGCCAGAGATGATATCTCTTGCTGTACAGTATGAGCTAATCATCCTCTAGTCCTTTATCAGTGATCACAGCACGCTGCCCACAGGATGCTGTTGGCTGGATATTTTTGGTTGGTGGACTATTCTCAGTCCAGCAGTGACAGGTGTTTATAAACTCCAGCAGCACTGCTGTGTCTGATCCACTCGTACCAGCACAGCACACACAAACACTCCCCCACCACGTCAGTGTTACTGCAGTGCTGAGAATGATCCACCACTCAAATAATACCTGCTCTGTGAGGGTCCATGGGTGTCCTGACCACTGAAGAACAGGGTAAAAGGGGGCTAACAAAGCATGCAGAGAAACAGATGGACTACAGTCTGTAACTGTAGAACTACAAAGTGCACCTGTATTGGAAGTGGAGCTGATAAAACGGACAATAAGCGTAGAAACAAGGAGGTGGTCATATTTTTGTTATGCCTGATCGGTGTAAATGAACTCACTCTAAATGAACTGATTGAATAAATGAACTGATGAACTGATAAGAATAAATGTGTAGAGAACATAATGCCTGGTGTATTCAGACCTGTCATGTGCTCACTGTACTTTTAAATGTAAAAAGTACAATAATATGACACTACTCCATCCCTGCACGTTTGCACAACAAAACCGGTATCTTTGAAGGGTCTACCACCTGACCTGAAAAAAAAATCTAGGCAACTGATGGTTGAAAAAATGTAACGTATTGAGATTAGATTAACAGACATTGGAGTATTATTTTAAACTGACCCAATCACAACTTGTTGTCTTGTGTTCAGTCTCTCCTGTTTTTCCTCGGTCCTTTGTCTTACAGCTGCAGCAGCAGCAGAACCGGCTGATGAAGATCAACCATGACTTGAGGCACAAGATCACAGTGGTGGAGGCGCAGGGCAAAGCTCTGATCGAGCAGAAAGTGGAGCTGGAGGCTTTTGCTCAGGCAAGGCAACAGGAGCTGGGAAACCTGCGGCAGGAGGTGGCCCGGCTTAGGGAGCGGCTGCAGGGCGAGAAGACCAGCCCTGAGACTGAGGAGCCCCCCGCACCACCATCACCTGCACAGGTAAGGCCAAAAAAACTGGGAAAGCCTCAAGAGCTGGTAGACCTACCAGGCTGGGAGGTGTAGTTGCACATCAGCGATGACTGGCAAGCAACCTGATGATTATAATCACCCATGTTGGGAAAGAGAACCAATAGAGAACTAAATAGGCCTAATTTAATTTTAAACCACTTATAATACGTACAGTTGTGTGCAAAAGTTTGGCAACTTGTTTTGTCGATTTTCTAAGTTAAAATAAGTAGTATACGTTCTACAGAGAACACGCTTCTGCACCTTTTAATGTGCTTTACTGTGTATTTGCTGAATTTAACATACTCCAAAAAAATGAATTCATTAAAAAAATGTTATGCCACATTTTATATTTTTGTATTTTATTTTTTTCCACCATGTTAAACTCTGTAAATTAATAGAAATTTTCATTCAAATTAGCAGAAAAATGCTATATTTAAGTACATTCTCTGTAGAGGATATAAACTTAATTTCAAAATCACTAAAACATGTAATTTGACCACAGGTGTTCAAACTTTTGCACCTAACTGTACATGCTGTTGCCAAACAAATAATATTTACATGATATTTGTGTCCTCCTTTACTGTTCTTGGCCAGTCAAAAATCAATTGTTACAGGGCATGATAAGCCATTAGGTTGTGGTAGAGCAAATTTTCCATTGTAGGCTTCCTAGATTTTAGTGTGTCTGAGGAAAATTCTAAGGACTTTCCATACACTGTAAGGCCAGAAGCCTAATCCTCAGCCCTCAGTCCTTCAGACGCTGCTATTTCAAACTACATACTGAAATTCTAGAATGTCTGCTGTGGTGACCTTGGAGAAAAACAGCTTACTAGGTTAGTAGATCGGTCATGGGTTCATAAAGAGATTGGATTTCTACATGACAGCACATTGTCAGACTGATTCGTTTTGTTCTCTGGCATCTTGGAGAATGTTATGTTCTTTCGTATGTGATCTTTACTAATTACCATTTATTCAAAATGTTTCTTAATTTAACAGGAACCTGGCAGTGAGCCAGTTTAAGTTTTGCTAAATATTGACATTGCAGGAGTGTGTTTAAGAAACAGTGGCCTGAAAATGATGATCTCATGTATCAGCACTGTTCACATACATGACAGCAGTGAATCGGTTATTTTAGTCGGTGTGTCATAGAAGAGATGATGGTGAGCTGGTAGATAAATATAGCCATAGTTTGACCAGCAAGTCAGAAAAACAGGAGCTTGACCTACAGGCTATTTAAAGTAATAGTTCACCTAAATATTAACATAGCTAACAATGAATGAAAGTTAATTTTGCTGTTTAGTACAGTGTTACATCTGACTTCTACTCATTGTAAGCCGTATTAAGGGGAAATGACAATGGCACTACAGTTTGTATGGTTTTGCAGCTTAGAAAAAGCTGTTCAATACATAACTTTATTCTCTTTGATTTTTTTTAAGGGCCCATTTCATGGAAAACCAAAGTTTACATACTTTTTTCAATTTCGAGAGTTTGATGTAGTGTGTTAATAAACACTGTCAAAGTTTTGAAATGTATTGTTCACTTCTCAGAACATACAGTCCATATATAGAAACTGAGTTCCAGAAAAAAGACACATTTACATATATCCACTTACTTAGCCTATAGCAGTTTAGCGCCAATTGATTATGTTAGGAGTCCATTTACATATACCTGTCCTAAATGCACTGCCTCTTTAATTCTAAGGAATTAATAGATGTTGTAAAGTGATTATATAAAAATGATTTATGTCCATTTTTTTGGTATGTAAGACCACACAAATGTCATGTGAGGACAATTTAAAATTGAAGAAAACATAGGATATGGGCCTTTTAACAAGCTAAACTGTTGTTAGATTGACAGACTCATATAAACCATGAGAGGAGAAAAATCCAGCTGTTCTTGGAGATGTTGTTGCCCAAATTACACCCACACATTTCTTCCTATTACAGATTGTTCTTTACTTAATCTTGCACACCTTAATTGTTAATATATTGAAAAAATCAGTTAAAACACATGCAGTTGTTCAGTATTTAACGGCAAACTTTAAACACAATTGGAGGATGTCTTATTGTTCTTGTCATGACTTTGGGTCAGAGCTTTCTCCCTGAGCCTGTCCTACCAAGGGAGCACCCCCGCTCCCTTGCTCCTTGTATCAGCCAGGCACTTACAGATGAGAATGAGGATGAGGAGTATGAGGACGATGAGGAGGAAGACGCTGTGTTGCTATGGGTAACCCTTTAGTTTGCCAGAGTTGCACGGTTTGAAACTAATCTTGCATCTTTTGTGTGGGCGCTGTTACCACTATGGCGCTACCTCCTCCACTGTTGTGCGAAGATGATGTGATGTATGTGGTGTGTGCAAGTGAAAGTCAGCCTGAGTTAATACTAGAGCCCAACTAGATCTGCTTAATATTAGAGCCCAACTGATATGAAATTTTTGTAGCTAATACTGATTTTAAGTGGCAAAAATTGGCTGATAAAATCAGCCAATTATTTTATATTTATATTAATAGTGAGATTTTGATTTTACACTCCAAAGGTTTTAGATAAGCAAGTTAAATAAATCCAATAGACCCACAATGGTCTCCTCAGATCATCACTAATTTTTTGCAGACTTGACGGTGACGTGAGCTATGCTTCTTCCAATAGGCGTCTATGGTATAGTGCCAAAAGCGATAAAGACAAGTAAAGAAATGGTAAATAATACACTGGGAAAAGTGAAAAGAACATTGCTGTCATTAACTATTTGCTGTGAAACGTAGGATAATTTAGCCTTTACCTGCTATAGTATGCTGTCAGCTGTTTAATAATAGCCTGTTGAATGTGAGTTAATCTGTAACCAGGCTCCCCTGAAATGAAGTTCTGGCTAAGCCACTGCTTTACTAACCTATGTTCGTGAACCTAAATTATGAAAAAGGACTATCTGTTCTTAGTGGTCACATTTCGTAACCCAAATAAACAGCAAAAACTCAAATAAAATAATATAAATATTGTAGCACTGGGGTGGAGTTACCCAAATTCTTTGCGGTTTTGTTTTCTGTTAATTACTTCTTATTTTTCATCTGTTCTCTTCATTAAAAAAAAATAACATGATATTTTCATGCTGAAGGTTAAGTCTTAGGTTAGATACAGTTTACATGTTATTTTGATGGTATTTAGTTTTTATCACTTTTCCTATCAGTTCAGCCTGTAGTGCTGTCATTTATTCAAATAGAGGATGTCCCTCACTGGGCTCCTCAGGGAGTTTCGTCCTGTTATTGGAAGATTACAAGTATGAATCCTAGTGTTGCTGCAACATCAGAAAAGATCTTTATCAGCCATGTTTTTCGTTTATACCGCTAAAACCTTCAATATTGGCTAATCTTATTGGCCAACCAAAAGATCTGTCGGACGCCAGTTAATATTAGAATAGATATTGAATAACCCATTTCTGTTTGTCCACCCAGTGGGAGACATCTTACTAAATTGACATATATGCCTCTTCCCGATAGTGGCCTAATGTTTTTCAACCACTCTTGTCCTGAGCTCTAACAATTTGTCATTCTGTTGACTTAACACTTTTTGAATTTTTTTGATGTGTGCGCGCCAAGTTTTATGTGCTATTTAGAACAACTGGAATCCCAGAAGATGTATGTTCACATTACATGTTTCCATCAGGATCCTTATAGAGTTCTAGAGAGCTTTTGTTTCACTGTTACAATAAGATTATTTCCTGACATTTACGGCATGATAAAATATAGAAATTATGAATGTGCTTTGATTTTAGCCTTAATTGGAGAATGTCTGCAGACTACTAAACGTGATTATCAATTTATATTTTTGTTTTTGTGTGATATTGACATACTAATTTATGCTGATTGCAAAAGAAATACTGCAATACACATTTTCGGTGGTGTAACTTAATTGCCCTTGTGCCTACAAAATATAGCATGTGTTGTGAGTGTGGTTTGCATTGAAGAAATGCTTGTAATATGTAGGTCAGCAACACCTTTAGGGTTGCTCTGATTACAGAATGGTTTTATGGGTCACACAAGCAGGCGTGCATCATTTTAACCCCCATAAGTGCAGACTAACAATGCAAGTATTGTCAGAAACAAGTGAAGTCCCGTGCTGTCTCCCGGAGTATGAGCCACATCAGGTGTGAAATTAATTAATCGTCCATAGAAATAATTTTGTCCATAGAACCAAGTGCTTGTTCTTCCCATCCAACAGGAGGCGCTGTGTGATGAAGAGGCGGGTCTGGATCCAAAAGATCCAAATCGACCGCGCTTCACCCTGCAAGAGCTGCGAGATGTTCTACATGAGAGAAATGAACTGAAGGCCAAAGTTTTCATGCTACAAGAGGAAATTGCATATTATAAAAGGTTAGTAGTTACACCTTGTAGCTGCCTTTTAAAACATTGACAAATAGCAGTTGCTTGTAACACTACAACATACTGTATTCGAGACAAGGCTTTTGATTCATTATGCAAGAGCAAACAATATGTTCATCAGACATGAGCAAATTAAGCTGCTCTTAGTAACAGTCTGAATAGATCAGGCTAAACTCCACTTGGTGGTTCTAAAGTCTATAATATTGTACCTTTTCTAATGTTGTTAAGTGCTCTAATAAACCAAAAATTATATTATTACTGCATAAACATACCCTCATGAAAATGACCTGTAGTAATACTACAGCAATTTGTTATAGGATTCTTATAAGAATCTTAGATTTGTAGATCTTAATCTTAGATCTTAAACTTGGACAATTGCTATGGTGTACTATATGCTTTTACAAAAATATGGTTCTTTAGTTTTGGACCGTGAGTTCTGCATAGAAACATTTCATGTTTAAATGGTTCTTTGCATAGTGAAAGCGTTCTTCTTGATTGAGAATTTGTTATATATGGTTCTGTGTAGAACCTGTTTATATCTCTATATAAAACAATTTATAACCATGTATTATAACTATGTATTATAACTAAAGAACCCTTGAAGAACCTTCTTTTTTTACCAGTGTAGAGTACAACACAAGGAAATATTTTAGATTCTAATAGTAATATAGCATTATAGAAATCTTATGGTTTATAGTGATACTACAGATTTTTTGTAAGAGTATTAACATACGTCATATTCAACATAGAGCTGAAAGTGCTGCTCTGAAATTGCGGCACTGCGGTTTTGCAGGATACTACCTGCCACACCGGTCCTTTGTGGATATGTTTGGACACCCCTGCCCTAGATAATCAGCTAAGACAAGTTTATTGTCCGTATGCAGTTTGCACAATACTATGTTGTAGCGCTTAAGCCTCCATTACTTGTTTGCTATAATAGCCTTGTTGGTCCAGAACAGAACTAAAAAAGAAAAGATATTTTGATAATTAAACTTGTGTGTTCTCTTTTCCTAGTGAAGAGCAGGAAGATGAAGCCAGCCCGCCCACTCCAGATCCCTCCCCTACGCTTAGACCCCGCTCCAGAGCCAGTCAGCCAGAGTCTGGCATAAAGCGCTTGTGCGTATGACAGAGTTGTCTTAGACATTTATCACACTGCCATACATGCATATACACACACCTACACTCAAATATATAGAGAACCAAACCCTGGAAACCTCATCTTTATCTCCTTTTAAGGTGTTGTACAAGCACTGGTATTCACAGACTAGAATTATAGACGTGGTACAGATTATAAAACTGATAAGTAAGGGAATAAACTAAAGCACAAAGCAGGAAGATTGTTCCACTAAATGTAATTAAATTGTTTTTCCTTTACGATCTACATCAGAATCAAAAGTATGTTTTTTGTTTTCTGTAGAAAAAAACATCAGATCTTTCTTTTGTTTTGTCTGATGTCTGTGGCCATATTGCTAATTTTCGGTAGTGCCTCTACGGGCATCACTATAATCAGTTAGCACCACATTTAGTTTTACATTCAATTATTCATGCTAGATTTATTACTACGTACAGCAGCTCTACATAAACTAAGACATTTGAATCTTATAAGAGATAAATGTAACATTCTTTGCAGTTTAGTGAATTCTTCAATTAATATTTTAAAGCCACTCTGATATTTTTAAAGGAGCCTCCTGTTCATTTTACAGCCAAGTGGCTTAACTTTGCTGTGTAGTGACGTCATCAGCAATCTAGTTCTCTGTAAAGTGCCGTGAAAAAGTGTCTTCTATTTTTCGCATATTTGTCATAATTGTTTTTAGATCTTTAAACAAAATTCATAATAAGACAGACAACCTGAGTAAACTAACACAAAATGCAGATTTAATTGATAATTTCCTTTATTAAAGGAAAAAAGTTATCCAACTCCATCTGGCCCTGTGTGAAAAGGCATTGCCCATTTAGTTACTCAGTCAACCAGTTAACCAAAGTTAGTTCATAATTGGGATCAATTAAACTAGACACACCCAGGCTTGATCACGGACAGCGCTGCTGAATCTAAACATCACTTAAATAGAACCTTTCCACAATGTTAACAAGAAGCATAGTATGCTGTGATCTGAAGAAATTCTGGAAGAGATGAGAAAGTTGTTGAAATATATCAGGCTGGAAAGGGTTCCAAACCATTTCTAAGATTCCTGGACTCCAGTGAACCACATTGAGAGCCATTATCTCCAGTTGTAAAAAACTTGGAATAGTGGCGAACCTTTGGCACTTTAAAACATTAACAAATAGCAGTTGCACAGCGACAGCTTAGCCAGGAAGTCCCAAAACAACACAGATATATATATATATCTAAGAATATCTAAATATCTAAGAAACTACAGACCTCGCACACCTCGGATATGGCCAGCATTAATGATTCCACTATTAGAAAGAGACTGGGCAAAAATGGTGTCCATGGGAGACCTGCAAAGCGAAAACCACTGCTAATCAAGAGAAACATAAAGGCTCGTCTCACATTTGCTAAAGAACACCTCATTGACCCCTAAACCTTTTGTTCTGTGTTCTGTGGACTGATTAAACAAAGGTGGAACTTTGTGGAAGAGGGGTCCCGTTACATCTGACATAAAGCTTTCCACAATTTCAGCATTCCACAATAAGAACATTATAACAACAGTAAAACGTGGTGGTAGTGTGATGGTGTGGGGGTGCTTTGCTGCTTCAGGACCTGGGTGACTTACCATAATCAACAGAACCATGAATTCTCAAATTGAATTCTGAAAATGATGCCTGCAATTGCAGATTAAAAAAAAAAAGGGACAGTTCAAGAAACGTTACATATTCAGAAAACATTTTAAAACGAAGTGATGTATTTATGCGTGGGTATAAAAGGAGCATCCAAGACACCATGTCCTTTATGAGCAAGGATGGGTACTTTGCCAAAAAAATGCATCAGCAAATAGTCAAACTGTAAACAGTGTTCTTCAAGCGTTTGCAAAGATTTTAGGTATTTTACCTTCTGCGGTGCGTAATATAATCAGAAGACTCAGGGTATCCAGAGAAATCTCTCTGTGTAAAGGGTTGAACAGCACCAGCCCATGAATTTCAATCCCTAGGTTTCCTATGCAGTATGGAAAAGTATGGAATTTGATTTTAGTCATTTCCAGGTCTGGATAAGTATAGATAAAAGAAAAGAGAGTATGGAAAAATGTGTTTTCAGACTATTGCCCCTATTCTGTTTTCTAAAATATATAATTCAGAATTTTAAAAAAATATATATCATACAAGCATGTGTTTTTTATGGTTTGGAACAGGTAGCCAGTGCAGCGAAAATGTTTACCACTGTGTGAGAGAAGTATGGCATGTGACTGAACACGCACTCTTATGCAGAGCTGCCTCTAACACCTGTACATCACAGCCTGTAAAACAGCTCTGCCTAAGTGTCCTATAACTGTACCAAATCTGGGCATCCGCAACCAAATTAATTTGAAAGAAAATGCATCAGTATCTTTTAATTACATATTGCTGCTGTCGGAACAAAACCTCATATCTCCATTTTTGTTGTTTTTCAGTTTTTGAGATAATTTGAAAATGCCTGTTGCCCTTTACACTGTTTATGAATTTCATGATAAATAGGCCAAAGAAATGGCCCAAAATTACTTGGAAAAAACTCTGGTTCCATTGATTTACTTTAAAAGTACAGTATGTTTGTTTCTTTTCCTGCAAAGTTATTATTTTGGAGATAACGAGGTTTTGTTCTGACAACAGCGATATATACATATCATTAGAAATAACCAAGTATTACGCTTGTCCGAACAGTTATGCGTCATGCAGTGATGTAATTATCAGAAAAGTATATCTTTTCTGCATAAGAAAACCATAAAGCTGCGTTCGTCGTCGTTTCCATGGACACCGTGAATAAACAAGGCTGCACAGATGCCATGATAGAGGGCGGGCAGAGATGTTAGACAGTGGAACATCATTCAGCTTTCTGTGTAGGAGTGTGGACTGGACGACCACAGTGGGTAGATGCAAATTTTTTTCAAGGGCTGGTAAAGGTCTGACAGAACTACCAAGAAGTCTGGAAATTTGAGTCAGGAAAAGTATGGAATTTTGAAATGGAAAATGTGTAGGAGCTCTGAATCCAGCCCTGATGGCACTGTGTTCAAACCGGCTAGCATCTGTGATGGACTCAGGAATACTTTAACAAATCACTGTTAATAAGCACTATTCATCATCCACAGATGCATGTTTTAGCTGTACAGTGCAGTACAGGAGACATATGTCAACAGTGTCCAGAATAGCTGCTGACTTTTCTCGGCTTGAGTTCTTCTGTAATGGACTGATGCACAGTGTAAATGTGTATTGTGGTCTTAACAATCAACCTGTTGGGTTGTTTGTAAAAATAATGGACGTCGTGTTCTTTGGGACAATGAAGTAAAGGACCATCAAGATTGTTACCAGCGTAAAGTTCAAAATCCAGCGTCTGTCATTGTGGTGGGGTGTATTAGTGGGTAACATGCATGTTTGTGAAAGCACCATGCTGAAAGAAGTGTACTCATTTTGGAACAACATATACTACCTTAAAAGGGCAAATGCTTTTTCATGGCACTTCATATCTATGGTCAGAAGGTGTGTTTTAGTGTAGCTTAAGATTTGACTTTGGTTGAATATTCTTTTCTCCTATGGGCTCTGCAGCATAACATGGCAAGTTCTCCACTGTTTTTGTATCTACATATTCTTGTGCCACTAAAATCGATGAAGGCATGATCATTATTAATCCTGGTTTCTGTGTGGTATACCATTATCGCTAATACTGGAACAGCAGCAACATTAGTCATCAGAAGCATTGTGTGCACTTCCTCAAACACAAGAGGTAGTTAGGGAGGGACTCAGTGTGGCATGATAAAGTGGAGCTTTTTTTGGTTTCTGTGTTCCCTCTTTGCTCAACTCTCCGTGTCTGTGCCTTTCTGTAACAGGATCTTCACAGCCATTATGCCGATGGTGGCGGCTGGGTTGATTCCAGATGACCCCACTTTACAGCCAATCAGACGACTTATTTCCCTTGTACGGCCTTTTTATTTCAGTGGTTGACCTTTGTGTTTCTTTTTCGCTCTTGTTAACACCTTATTTATTCTAGCCCTGCATGTGTTGGCACTGCATGCCCCTCCCTCCTCTCAACCCCACCCTGCCTCTTGTTGGAGCCGCTCATAATCCCGACAATATTCTGATTGGCTGATTGTGGGGCTATCTGGGACTTGACAGCAGGAAGATCATTAGAATCAGCCAGTCAGAATAAAGCACCTTTTCCCTCTTCCTCCCGGTTCTGTTCACATGCTAACACTTGTGACGTAACAAGTTTTTTTTACACTGTCCTACTGTCTTACCAAGTACTTTAAAACCCTAACAACAATTAGCCCAGCAAACTTGCACCTTGTATGTGTTTTTTTTCTGATGTGATTGACTAGGAGATGGCTGAAATGTTTGGTTTATTTGTTTGAAATTCCTACCTGAGCTAGGGCGCACGTAGCCAAAGCAGAAACACCAGCTCAGCTTCATCACTGTGAAAGCAGAAACTTTGATTTGGACCTTTTAGTCATTGTTCACGTTTAGTTCATGATGTATCGTAACATTGTTAAAGATGCACACAAAGGCCCTTATCCATCGAAGTTGCAAAACAATACAATGACATAAAAACTATTCCATGTCTAATGGAGCTGTACGATGTAGGAGAATGAGTGATGATTTGGGTGCAGTTGATGACTCAGCATCAGCTGCTCGGTAACAAGCACCCGTCCACTAGTCCCTCATTTACTAATAAAGATCCAAAGTCTGCAAATTCCACCTCAGATTTTTACAATACACTGCCATTCACAAGTTTTGAATCAGTGTTTTCAGTAGTATAAAACCTACTGTGCTGCTGATACATATTATAATTACATTATAATTCTAATATATATGTGAGTCCTGTACAACTTTAAAGGTCCAGAATGATGAACAGAGCTGTAGAAGAGTCTAAAATTACTTGAAAATTTGTAATTGTTATAATAAAATTGACATTGAGAATTCATTGTGTTCCAAAGGTGGTGATTAAATCAAATGCAGGTAATTTACAATTCTTGTAAATATATCATTACAGTATATTACTGGCCATTTAATTCAATTCCTGTTCACAAAAATTGTGAAATATTGAGGGAAAACACAGAAGGAGCTTTTGGTATCTAGTTATTATTGTATATAAAATAATAAATATTGTTAATATGGCAAGTGATTCCAAACTTTTGAAGACTAGTGTATACAGTACTATTACGATATTACATATGTGTAATATTAAATATTACAGTGAATACAAACAATATTAATACCCTCCTTGAGACAGCTCAGTATTACTGTTATCATCCACTACCTGGCTTGGCCAATCAATACTTCATTATGTTGAGTCAAGCTTACTGGTGATGGAATTTAATATGATGGCTGGAGGTGTCAAGGAGAACTCTAGAGCCAAACTTTGTTCTTCAAACTAGCTCTCAAGATCAGCAACTTTTTTGAAAACACGCTTTACTGTATTTATGTATTTGCAACTATTCCAATGTTAAATTGTGCTTTTACAAGCAAAAACACTCACTGACAAGATAAATGGTTTTAAAAAATGTGCGCTTTTGCATCAAACCGAATGTTGACTGTATTCAAAATTACCACTTTAGTACAAAGATCCCTGTGTATGCAATTATCACTATTTTCTATTTTTATTGCTGATGTTATTGTTATTGTTAGGTATAACCAGAAAACAAGCATTTCCCAGGTTAAAATATTGCTCTCAACTTTGCACACCCTCCAGTCAGACATGAGTTTGATAACATTTAAAAGATTAAATTGACGACAATCAGATTTGACCACGCACAGCTTGAATGAATAAGGGCCGGTGAGAAGGACCATTATTTCCATTTGACCAAGGGCATTATATGAGCCATTGATTACCCGCTGTATTACATGTTATTTAATAAAACGTACAGTTATTTAATAAAACATTTTTAAAACATACTGGTCCCACTGAGTGGCACAGGATATATTTTATTTCCAAAATATGTAGATATGTGCTTGTCAGTGTAAGTCTTTTATAGATAAAACAACACTAGTAATGGCCAGTATCTCTCTGTCTGTCTCTCTTTTCAGGTTTAGCTTCTTCTCCCGGGACAAGAGGCGCAGCTCTCAGAGGGGCCAGCTGGACAACAGCTTCGGCTCGTGGGCCGGCAATGAGGAGGTTTACACAGAGCAGGCCCAGGAGGCCTTACAGCACATGTAACCTGCTGGACAGTGACAAGCACAAAGGCCCTCTAATCCCTAACCTGCGCCATGTGACAAGCCACACTTGCACCCCCCTATTATGGTCAACTTGCACATCCCTGCAACCTGCCATTAGTGGACAAAGAAAGGACTCACAAAGGGACACAGGGAAAATGGAGCAGCTTAAACTTAGATACGGTTATACAACACTTCCACCCTTGACTTATCCCAAGGAGACTGGGATGTCAGGCTTTATTTTAGTTTTCTTTTGTTAGAGTTATTTTATTTTGGTATACCAAAATACCAAGTTACTGCAAGTAGACAAGGTTGAATAGAAAAACTTCTGATACATTTTTGATGTTTTGAAGAAGTCAGAAGGGCTGAGGAAGTCGGGGAAGGAGGTCATGTTTTTGTGCCTTTAGTAGCTAAGATAATACTTTGATTAGGGGACTTTTATCGCATTCTTAAATTCAAATTGAATTATGAAATGAGGCAATGCCTAGTGAAAAGACATTTACCAGTAGTTTAAAATAAAATCAGATTTTATTCTTTTGGTATGCCCATTGTGGAATGGTGCATTGTGAATAGTGTGGCATTTTTTTTATAAGTTTAAACACATGGAAAGTGTTGAGAGTTTGCACAGTAATCACGTTGCCACACTGAGATGCTGCGGAACCTGAGGCCTGAAACAGTCATGGCACAATATTCTTGTTGGAGATGTACAGTCTAGTATTACTGCATAGCTCCATTGTAGAAACTATTTAAAGTTATTTGAGAACTGCTGACTCTCGAAAGTCATCAGTGAACTCCAGCTTTTCTGCATTCTTATGACTTGAGTGGTGCTTTCGCTGGCAATAATAGAGTTGTTTAGTCGAAGCATGAAAATGCCAGTGCAGTCATGGCAAGATATACTGACAAAAGCTGCTTTGTAAGCTTGGAATCATTGCCGGTGTTTTTTATTCACAGTGTTTTAAACATACATCCAGTGTAGCTGTAAAAGATTTTAGAATTTGATAAAGCAGAAAGAATTCATACTCCAAAATATGTACTAAAGGAGAAAACAAATCCTTGTTTGTATCAGTGCAAAGAGCAATGCTTCATAACTTCATCTCATTGCAGATTAAAGCATTTTATACAGCGTACTTCCAGCAATGTGTTTTTTTACTTGACCATGTTTACATTTATTTGACAGTACACACATTATATATACAGGCAAAGGAAGGATACAGTAAATGCAAGAAAAAAAAATCACGGTTGATGTTTACATTTTTTAATTAAATACATCTACTGCTTTTTTCCTGATGCTGAAAAATTATTAACTTGTGCTAAATTGCCATTTTGACTGCAAATTAAGTAAATGAAGGGTGGTGTGACTTTTGCACAGTAAAATTAAGGTTATAACCCTGTTATAACCTCTTTTCATTCCTCAAAATTAAACAGGCTGGTTTTGTCACCTTTAAGACACATCTCTTCTGACTGACTGATCTGTATTGTGGCTCATTTAAAAAGCAGTCCAGGCTGAAACACTCCTTATAACATTAATGTGAATGAATGAGTGGGGCTAAACTGCTGTGGGCTGAATAGGCAGATGCGTAAATGGAGGTAAATTATATTTATGTTGGGCTATTACCTTTGGGCTCAAGTTACCCAGTTTTAGTGTGAAATCCTGCTTTGTGGAAAACCCCCATGTATTGGTCAAGCTATCTTCTTTCAGAATCCCTGTACGAGTCCCGATACCTTCTTTCCTCCTTTCCTCTGTTTGAGTCTCTCTCATTACTCCTATCCCTGTATCGCCTGGAGTCCCTCCTGTCTTTATGGTGATCTCTAGCTCCCCGATCCCATTCATCTCTCCGCTCGCGGCGTCGGCCGTAGTCTCGGTCCTGGCCTGGGGACACGTCTCTGTCCCTTTGCCTGTCCTCCCGCCCTCCGCCACCATCCCACCTGCGTTCAGCGGGTCTTCCCTGTGGCACTGGCCCAGTCAGGTTGATGGGTCTCCTGAATGGTCTGTCCCTGCCTCCGAACCTCAGCTGTCCAGACTCTTTCTTCCCTCCAAGACCCCCTCCGAGGCGCCGGGGGATCCAGCCCTGCAGAGTGCGCTCTAGCTCAAAGTCCACAAAGAGTTCGTGCTGGTCTACCACCATCTTGTTAGCGTCTCGCCACGCCTTCATCAGAGACCGTTCCTCCTTGTACTCAATAAAGGCATATCCCTTAGAGAAACCTGTGACAATGTCTCGGATAAGTTGCAGTCTGCGGATATCTCCAAATTTAGAGAATACATTCCTGAGGTCCTCTTCAGAAGTCTGCTTGTTCAGTCGTGCAACAAACAGTGTTAGCTGAGGGTCACCTGTTACGCCTTTGTTTGGCCGGTACTGGGCATTCATTGCCCTCCATATCGCCCGGTCATGGGGCTCCACATCAGTGCCGTCAATACTGCCAGCCTTTAGGGGGTCATAGACCTTCGCCAGAGGACTCCAGTCATTCATTTTCTGAAAAAAACAAAAAAATGAACATCAGCAATGTTCAGTCACAGAGTTTGTACAAAAACACAAAGATTACTGAAAGGCAGGTAAAGAACCTACATACAAATATGGTTTTAACCCATTTGTTCTCTAAAGATGCGGCACTGTAAAATATCAGTTGGATATTTCAATACAGTGCTCTATTTATTATTTTGATAAATGAAGATCAGATTACATTTTCAGATTCATTCAAGTCCACATGACTTTGAAAGGGTTCACAAACTTTTTTTTTTTACACAGTTGTAGCTACAACAGCGATCTAAAGAGGCACAGAGGCAGTGGACAGCAAAGTGATATTAACTCTGAAGACAACATGGTAAAAGAAAATAACAATGATATAATGCAACCAAACAGTTCATAGCTAGAACCCAAATGTTTTCTCCAGGGGTGCCCAGTTATGGTCCTGGAGATCTACCACCATGCAGAGTTTATCTACAACCTTAGTCTAACACACATGATGCATGTAATGATGGGCTCCAGAGGCAGCTGAATATTAGAGCTAGATGTTTTGGAGGTGAACTCTCCAGGATGGTAGATTTCCAGGAGCAAAACTGGCCATTATTCTCCGATTACACTAGCTAACAGTGTTGAACTGTATTGTTCTTCCAGTGTTGAACAATAAGGCATAAGGCTCTTTACAAACCTTTTTCTCAAAGACATGGGTTTGATTATTATGTTTGTCTAGAGATTACACACCATTATGTTTGTATGAATCATTTCTCTGCTAAAAACTCCAGCTCAAACCTTTTGCAGGTAGCTGTTTTCAGATGGTCGTTGATGGTGGTTGATAAGCTGGACGTAATCCAAACTAAGCAAAAATATACCTACACTGGTAGACCAGGAGTCTTGAGTCTGATTCTTTATCGGGCCTACCAGCATGACCAGCTTCATAAAGGTTGACCAGCTACACCATTAAACAAAAACACACCCTATGCTGGTCAACCAGCTTAACCAGACTGAACTGGCCAGACTGTTCAATCTCAGATACCATGGCGCTAAGCATAGTTAACTGACCAAAACTCAACGGGGATTTAGAAACCTCTCTCTGCTGCACTTCAGGATTGACGAGTTTTTACAATTGAGGATGCGTAATGAGATTAGTTTCATATCAGTACCTGACATTTGATGGCATATTTATTGTACTACAAAAGAGCAGGATGCTAGGTGACACTGGGCTACTGCATTAAAATGGCATTCTATTTATTTTACTGCATTTCTAATCCTACAGAAATAAATGTTGCATTTCTCTGTAATGCAAATCGAAGTGAATTCAGTTCCAATATCTAGCTAGGTTTTATAAATGTGTATATATATCGGCATCAGCAGATATGTAGGCTACATGAAAAACATCGTATATCGACATCGTCCCAGAATTCCCTATATCAGAACATTTCTAGCTAATAAAACAGGGAAAAACAACATTTTGGCATTCCCGAAGCAGGAAATACAAACGGAAATATTCTAATTTAACTTTACTACTTTGCAGCAACCTGAATTTGTGACAAAGTGACTAAATTTCTCAGGAAACCAAGTCAGAGAATCACTGCTAGCAGTAAGTTTATAAAGGTTGTCTTACCTTTATCAGCGCGACTGCAGAAATACGAACTATAATACTGAACCAGTTCTCGACTCGAAAACGACCACGTCTCTTTAACTGTTAAATAAACATTACGTTGCAGTAAACGTTTTTATCTTAGAAATAAACCAAAAAAATAAACAACAAAACACTTCAGATAGTCAACGTGCACCACCTCAATGGTTCCGTGTAGAAACTTGAGCCGTATCACTGGTCCGGCTGTCAGCGAGACCGTTTTTATTCTTACTTCGATTCCTAAGAGCGAGAGACGACAGAGGCAAACATCTGTAAACAAATTACACAGGAATTACAGACATCTGTAAATCCTAAATATTAACTGTTCTATTAATAAAAATAGAATATATATATATATATATATATATATATATATTTTTTTTTATAGTATTATTATTTATTTTATTTTTTTTATTCATGGCTCCACCTACTTCATTAATCAAACAGCATTTAAGGGTCCATATCATGGGAAACCGAATTGTACACTTTTTCAAATAAGAGTTTTTTCAAAATTTTTTCAAAATTATTAAATATGTAAACAACAGTTTTGAAATGTGGCATTCATTCAGTCTATAACCTCCATATGCCGGAGTCGAGGCTGCACATTCTCAGTACAAGTTACTCATTTTTCAGCGTTAGGAAAAACGCACAAAACATAGAAACATTTTAACAACAACAAATTACACGAAAACCTAAACAGCTAAATATGGCACAGTTTTTTTAGTATTTAGTGTGTCCATCGTTTGCCTTTCTTACAGCTCCCATTCTCCTTAGGCTTGCTTTCAGTTTTTGAGAGAAATCTGCAGGGATATTTTTTCCACACCTCCAAAGTTCAGTCTTAGAAATTGGTTGTATTTAAAACTTCTTGCTATCCAAGTAATCTCAATCACAAAGTTAGTGATGTTGAGGTCTGGACCCTGGGGTGGTCAGTTCATTGTTCTGAGAACACCAGCAGCTTCTTTGTTTGATTTGCAAATTTTCTTTTTTTTTGTCTATTTCCTTTTCTCAGTAACAGCTTCTTGGCAGCTACACATCCTTTTAGACTCTTAGTGTTGAGTTGCCTCCTCACAGTGGAAAGGTGGACAGAAACACCTGTGGATAATTTCAGATCTGAATCGAGACTTGAGCTTGATTTTCTCCTCTGTCTCAAAGATGAAAGCTTTAAGTGCTGTTTATCTGATGGTAGCAGTCTTGGTGGTCTTCCAGGTATTGCAGGTTGTTGTTAGTAGTCCCATTATCTCTGTATTTTTTAATAATTGCTTGAACTGTGAGTTTCCCCTTCCTTATGCAAGCAGATTATTTTATAGATAATCTACTCGGAAATACCTTCTGAAAAATAAGTTACTTGTACTTAATGGCTGTTTATTTAATTTTCAGTGAAAACAAAGGATGATCTCTTTAGTGCGTGGACTTCTTTCTGAATGAGGCACAATACAGGACAGCCAGTCACATCAGAGGTCATTTACATAGTCTTAAAGGCAAAGTAACAAACCAACCTATAATTTTAAGGGACAAAAAGAGATTTGAAAATGATTACGTAAAATCTCAGGAAAAAAAAGAAAGAAAAATGTAAGATATGGGCCTTTTAAAAATCTAATGCATCACTGCACAAAACGCAAAAATGTTCATATGTTCAAAGTCACTTATGTTCTTAAAAAACAAATATATCAAAAAAACAAAAACTTCGCATAATACCATTTTATTCAACAATGCCTCTAACCCAGCATAGAGAATCAACTGAATACTTTTGACTTGGGTCATTTGATACTGGACACTCAAGAGGTACAGGTTTGCTCAAATCCATAAAATAACACGCTAAACATCATAAAACAATTGGATTCCAAATCGGGTCGAGGGACAGGGGTACCTTCCAGTTATCCCAAGCTTTTAAAACATGGCTCTTCTAAGTGTCACTTGCATTCCACAGACATGTTTTCTATTGGGGTGTCATAAATAATTATTGCTAAGCCACTAACTAGTTTACATTTGCTTAAGAAAACTGTTTTTGCTTTGGAAGCACTGATCTACAAGTATATAAAATATACAATAAGAAGTGTGTCAAAACTAGCATGCCATATAGCAGGATAAATATTTTTAAAAGTATCATATAGGATGTAGAATATGTACCGTAACCTAAATGTGTTTAAGTCACTGTTTAACACACCCAAACAAGTACTAACCCCTAAACATTCTCAGTTTGCTAAGGCAATTTAAGACATTTAAAAACTGTATTTAAGAAACAGGGTGTTAGTAGTTCCCTTCTCCAAATCAATGTTTGAGCCACAGATGAGCTGCTATCGAGGCTTTACTTCAGTTACTGTAGTCATACAGCAGCTCGTCTCCCTCCTCTATATCTCTGGAGGCCACGAGGATCAGGTTCCATTGATGTCGTGGAGCTTGGTCTGGTTTTTACTGTGGTTAATGAGCTGTCCCATATGATCAGTTTTTTTGTGGCATCAACACTAATAACTGTAAAGAATTCTGAGTTGGGAAGTTTCTCTGCAGTGAAGTATTTCACATGAAAAAACTGATTACTCTGTTTACATCCCAAGCATGGAATTCTGTAGAAATTCTAACAAATCTGTGGAGTTACCCTTTAAATGGAAAACAACGTCTTTAGCAAATTAGACAAATGCAATTTCCAGCACAAAATAATTTGATTAGTCCTGATTAAATATTATGAATGGTTATTTCAAAACAATCTAAAGCACACAGCAAATGACATACATTCCAGATAACTACATTTCTGTTATCCATCAGTACAGGTAAAACTTAATTTTGAGTAGATGTTTATTTGATTTCCTCCATTAGATAATGCCATGATTGTCTCACATGTCTTCTAAAATGAAATACCCCAAACAAACTATAAGTAATAAGTGTTTTTGATATCACTGCTGTAAGGACCCTGTACAGCAGAGGTTCCAAACTGTGCATAATTCAAACCCAATTCCGAACAAATTGGGACAGTAAGTTAAATGCAAATAAAAACAGAAAGCAGTCTTTTTTTAGTTTTCCTTTGATCTGTATTTGAACAAAAACAGTACAAAGACAAGATGTGTAATCTCTTACCTTACCAACTTAATTATTTTGTTGTAAATATATGCTTGGCCTGAAACACGTTCCAAAAAAGTTGGGACAGGAACAATTTAAGTCTAGGAACATTGTGAAATGTTTATAAAACATCATAAACAGGTGACAAAGTCATGCTTGGATATAAAAGGAGCATCCAAGAAAGGTAGAGTACTTTATGAGCAATGATGGGTTGAGGCTCGACACTTGACAACACCAAGCCACATTCTGCACGTGTTACAACAGCATGGCTGCCTAATCAGAGAGTGGGGGTGCTAGACTAACATGTCTGCAGTCCGGACTGCTTGCACAGCTGAAGACACAGAAAAATGGCAAAAAATTCCACTTTCAAAACTGGATCAGTATGTGTTTTCAGCCCACAAATAATAAATAAAGTGTTGCTAAAAGGAAAGGTGTGTCACGTATTCGGCCAGCCAGCCTCAAAACTACGATTCCCAGAATCCTCCGCCTCATTACCTGACTCCAGGAAGATCATCAGCAGCGTATCACCGCTCTAGTTCTCCTGAATATTGATCATTTTCACCTGTATGTTTTCTCACATGACCTGTTTTAGATAGTATATTAGCCCGGGCTATGGTCAGTTTTCCTAGTGAAACTACTGAGCGTTCTTTCTGGTTTTGATCTCCCCTGTTCTGACCTTGTGTTTTGACTTTGTTTCTCGGATTTTCGGATTTGCCCTTTTGGTTCTGTTGCCTGGTTAGCTGGATATATGGTTTTTGACTTTTGCCTGTGTTTTGGACTTTGATCTGCCTAGCCCTATTGTGTTTTGATCACCTTCTGTGTATTTTGCTGTGCCTGTGTACTGACAATGATATCTCGAAGTAAAGCTTCTTCACTGTTTTACATCCGCGAGCATCTGCTCACTGGTCGCACGTTACAAGGTAATGTAACACACTGGTAAACATGTTCCTGTCCCAGTTTTTTCAGAATGTGTTGCATTCTTCTTGTATATTTACAAAAAAACAGTGAAATAGTCTTTAACCTAATAATAATAAGTTTTGCTGAAATACTCGAAATAATACATGTAGCAGCCAGTAGTAGGGTATTGTGTGTATATAGCTTCCCTTTTCTTGGCATCAGTTTTCAGTAACATCAGCAATGATATTCCACCACATATTGTCCTTTCTGGAAGTGTTGAGTGGCAAAAAACCCTCTTTCCTTTCCTTCAATGTATCATATATGAACATAAGAATATGTTCAAGTGTTCAACTGTATAGTAAGTTTGAAGGCAATCACAACTGCTTCACTTATTAAGTCATTGATGTTTACCGTCATTCCATTCTCTTGCCCTTTTGTGATCAGCTCATTTAAGTGTTTCTTCTCTGCACACTGCTGACACAAAACAAGTATGTATTAGGTACAAACACACAAGCAAATTTATAGTTACATTCTGAAGTAGGGGTGGGCAATATGGGATGTTATCTTTACAAATCAGATCATAGTACACTTTTATAAGATATACAATATAGGTATATATAATGGGCATCATTAGTACTTCTAGAACACTAAACAAATGCATGCATCATAAAATAGGCAGATTTAGGCTAGCTTTAGATCACATGTGTCAAGCTCCAGTCCTCATGGGCCAAAACACTGCAGACTTCAGCACATTGTCTCATTAAACCCAGCTGATTCAGCTCATCAGCTAATTAGCAAGGCCTTCATAGACTGAATTTAGAGCGTCAGCAGCACTTTGGCCCGGAAGGTCCCCAGTTTTGACATGCCTGCATTAGATGGTTTAACTAGTAGTGGGTGGTGTTGCTTATTTTATTTTTTTGCCTTATTACAAATAAAATCATTTTAGATACTAAAGTAAACCTAACAGATAAGTAAAGTATTTTTCTAGGCTAAAAGTGGTTTATTAATGTGGGATATCCCTTCACCTCTTCATAAAAACAACATTTTTCACAACCAAAGTAATTCTGAAACATTTTTATTGTGCAAAAAACAGCTACACCATTTAAGGTGGAACTGGAAATTCACATAAGAAGCCAAATTCAACTGTGTCAAATTCTTCAAGTCATTTTTCTTATATGCGCCTCTAACCATCAGACATTGCTGGAATTTGGAAAATATTACTTATTCACCCTTTACTACTGGCTCATCCATAACTTGTTTCACACATAAGGCCCAAACGTGGTGTCATCTGATGGAGCTCATTCTTTTACATCTGTTGCCTCGTAAAACAAAGTGGACTACTTCAGTTGCAACAGACTAGATATTGAGGGTCTGCTACATTTTCATGTTCATTTGAAACGTGACATTCATGCCACTCAGCTAAAAGGGCTACAATAACATGGTTTGCACAGATTGTATAAGTGCTTATTTGTGCCATACTGATATAAGGGCTATGATGAAACTCATCTGAGGAAGAAAATAGCTTGCTAGTGATTTATGCAGCTAAATCATTAAATTTCTTCTCTCGACGCTCTTGATTTTACATATCCAAAGGATAAAAATAACAATACAGAAAGAGAGAATAAACTGTGGTCCTTGATGAACGTTCAGTGCTTCTAGGACAGAATGTGAGGCAGCACTACTGTGATGGCTTCTTAAACATTATACTTCAAAGGTTAAACATACACAGAGCAGATTTAAAAAAAAAAGAAATATGGATATCAAGATGAATAGAGAAAAATTGAATGGCAATGACTGCTGGGAAAAATTACACAAAGACAATAAAAATGCTACAAATATGCAAATGAAAATGACTGCAGGTTATCTAAGATGATTTTATACAGTGAGAATGATAACATTGGATTTAAGTTGCTTCTTGTATGTGCCAAGTTGCATGGAAATTACATAGACTGCTTATTAACAAGCAGCTGATCGGATGTTAGCGCATCATACCATCATTGTATGTGATGGTTTTGAGATAATGTGTTGGCCTAAAACATCTTTTTAAAGTATTTTCAGTGCTGAGAAGTACATGCAAGGTGTAAAGCAAAACAGCACCCGAACAAAACATTTTTTGTGCTGTGATATTTTTATGAATATCAGCCCTACATACACAAGCACAAAAGATGTGCAAGTTCACTGGTCATACTGCTTAGTGACTAAAATTATTATATTTGCGTTGTACATTAAGATCCCTGCTTCCAATCACCACCGCTGTAAAGAAATGTCCAGAATGGCATTTTATCCATGGGATTCCTCTTTAATGACAAATTTAAATGAAATTTGAGTCTTTTGTATTTTGATTTTAATTCCATTTTGCATTTCCTTGAGCTTCTTTGTGTGGGATAGTAATCTGTGATCTTGCGATTCTGGGAATTCTTGCTCTCTGCACTGAATGGGAAAAGAAAAAACTGTATGAATGACCTTGACTCTGTACCTTGCCAACAATTACAGGAGGTAAAAGTGCTAGTCATTTCTAGTTCAATCACTGGATCATTATGTTACAACAGTGTTATATGACATCACCAGCTTTTACAATACAAAGACAATCTCAAAGCACTATTGACTTTCAGTTGGTGAGAGTAAATAAGAATGCACACAATGCAGTGGCCTTGTCTGTTCTTCTGGTCTTTGTGTTTGGTGTGTGGTGGTCTTCATTTACAGCCATTTTAGAGAGAATGATTTCTGAGAGAATGACCCAGAGAGGCTGAATACTTACCCCTTGCCCAATTGACCCTTCGTTAACACTGCAAGGTTGCCCAGGTCAGCCAGACAAGGTCTGAGAATTTGGGCCTATCCCAGTTAGTCTCCCCGAACGACGGGTAGAAAACCAGGACCGGAAACCGTGCCCCAACCACCCGTTGCCAGGTGCCTGACTTCAAGACCCGGGAAGGTAGATCCCGTGCAATGCGTCACCTCCCAGACAGTCTTGGGCAGAGGTCCAAGCCGGCGGATAGCCTTCCTTCGAATTCCAGGCCGGTGTGGTCCAACGCTGAAATAGTTCCGGAAAAATACCAAGCTTCTACCGCTTTGGATCCCCTATTTGGGGTTGTACACCAGTGGCGGACTGGTCCCTCCACCGTTTAGGTGCAGGGATTCGTCAAGCTTCTACCAGAGGCGCTCACCCCATCTATCAGCATTGTGGTTTTCTGGGGGATTTGGATCTTGGCTGTGGTAAAATCCATCGTGGTGAACTCTTGTATTTTTATGTTCATCAGAGTACCAGCTTTTATTAGCAAAAAACCCAGTGTCCGTAAATGGCATCGTTTTGGAGTTATTAGCGTTTGAAGATTTGGTTTTGTGACCATTTGCATATTGGGAAGACTCCCAGCA